>NC_031776.1:24244863-24925403 GCF_001522545.3 Parus major
TAGATGGGAGGGAAAACTTGATGAACCAATGATCCCTTCTAGCTTCAAATCTATGAATCTGTTACTGGCTTGACTTATCAAGATTAAGTGTTTGTTTTCCCTCCTTTTCTCTTGCACAGCAGGAACAGCAAAGGGAATTCATTGTTTGTACTGCTGAGGAAAAAGTGTTATAGAATTACGATTTTATCTTTTAATTTGCTTTATCCCAGATTTTTTTGGAGCAGTGTCTTACTACAATTACAATTAATACTGTTCTGAGTAAAAAATGCATAGCTGCAACTGGAATTTGGGAAACTGTAACAGCAAAAGCTTGTCAAGTGATTAATGCATGTGTGGGATTTAGGATGGCACATTTTTATAACCTGTCTAGGAGGCACTGACACTGGTGGATAGCAAGCTCTCAAAGAGCAGTGGAAGATGATTATAGATAGGGTAGCCATTGGTTACAATGATGGAAGTACCTGATTAATGACTTGCAACAGTAAAGAAAGACCAGAGATTAAAGTTGGCAAGGCAGTCATCCTGTGCTGATGGAAGACAGATGGTTTCAGGAGAGGAGATGATTTTTGTAACCCAAAAAATATGTGAATGAATATGTGTGATAGCAAAACTGAATAGAATTGGATTTTTTGTGTTATTGAATCATCTGTGTCACTACTACAGGCCTAATGAAAGATCAATGAAGGTAACACAAATAAATGTATCTTATTTAAGACATTGCACTTTCTGAAAATTAAGCTGGCACCCGGTAGGAATCAAGCATTCACATGATGGAAATCACTATACTTCAGTGGGATAATATTTGCTCATAGTATTGCAGAATCTGTTTGAGACTTCAAGACTCCTTTAGCATTGACATCCTGCTTTGTTACTCTCCACCTGAAATCAGCATCCACTAGGTAAGATAAGCTGGTTCTGAGGGAACCATAGAGCATTATTGGCATCAGCACCGCCACAACTTTTACCTACATTGTGATTTTATTATCAATGACTGAAATATTCACCATATTTGCTTAGCATCTATTCTAAGCAAGCAAACACCCTTCTGCTTGTTGCTCGTTCAAGAAGGCTCAAGTTTTGTCTTCATTTCCATAGATGTTTATGCTTCCCTGACCAAGTGTCCCCTGAAGAGTTTCAAGAACTTTCCTGTTCTGAGGAGTTTCTGATCTATCACAAATAGCAACTTTCTTAGACTAATAGCACTCATTATTTCAATTATATCTAACTGGAAATATATGCCTATAGAAAAAAATTGTGCAGTCCCTGCTCTGATTCCAGGCTGCTTATTGCATTCTTTATTTTTGCTATAAATTTTGGATAGGTGATTGGTAAGTTCCATTCATCCTTGAAAAAGTAGCTTGTGCATTTCAGTGCAAAAGCTGCAAGGTGATAGCTTTGCTAGGAAAGCAATGTGTCAGGGACAATCTTGTCAATTATCCTACAGTCTTTACTCTCTCAATATCAAAGGAAATTATTGAGGAAGGAGTGAAACTTGAACACCTCAGGAGTCCTTTGCCTTCTCTAGATCTGATTTTAGCTAAGATAAGTTATCGACCATGTGCCAGACATGCCTTGTGGTAATGACAGAAGATAAAAGTCAAGACAGTGATTTCTGCTTGTGCCTTCAACCCTTCACAGTGGTAACAAAGCTCTCTATGTCAACGGGAGATTCCATTTTGTAAAATTTGTAAAACAATTCCATTTTGTGTATGAATCCTGAAATCACTGGAAAACCATTTAGTTGGAAAACCAAGATCAGCATTTTTAAAAGGTTTTCTGGAATTCAGACTGAGCATGGCTTTTGATTTTCTTTTATTTTATTTTCCCTTTTTTTTAACTATTACCACTTGTTCTGTGGGGTCATTATTACTTTGCTGTGCCTTAGTAGTTTGACATATTAGATTGTAGTATTTGGTCATCTTCTGCTGAATGTGTGCATGGTTAATATCTGTTTGTAACCTCTGGTGTTTGAATAAGGGGTATTTGGTTTTCCATATGACATAAAAATGTATTGAGTTTCCAAATGCCTTTCATTCATACACACAGAAATAGTTAACTAGCAAAAATTACATTGTTGTTTTAATAAAAGAGATATTTAAAGATGGAAAAAAACCCATCAGCCTAATTGTAAAAGCAGTGACAACTTGAAAGTTAAATCTAGATTACATCTGAAGGCTGATGTTGAACCATTTTGGATACAAAACCAGATGTACATTTACCAGTACATGCACTTGCCAGAGGTCATGTACCATCTTGAGTAAAAGCATGGTTAAATGGGTTAAGGGGTGGGAGAAGAGCTACAGGTATGAAAAATTTTACTTGCTTTAAGTGATAGATCAAAAATTATAGTCGGTAAACACCTACAATTTATTTTCTTTTGAGGATCAAGAAAAGGAGAATGGGCAAAGCAGTATAATTTTCAGTATTAAATTATGTGCATTTGGTTGATGCAGAAAAGTTGAAGAAATCTGTTGGCCCATGTTAAAAGAAGTAGTTGCACTCAGCTACTGGAAATATATTGATGTGCCTGTGCTTTGAAGCAAAACCAAGGATGTGCTTTTAGAACTCTCTGTGATATTGGTTTACATATGTTTCATAACTCCTTAGATCTTTAGCAAATAAATCCCACAAAGAAAAAGTGTTCAAGTCCAAGGCGTGCAAGAGCTGCAGCCCCCAGGGATGCTGGGACCATGGTGAACATGAGTTTAGGCACACTGGATGGAGAACACAGTCTCTCCAGCACTCTGTAGTGCAAATTTCAGAGGGTGAAGCAACAGGCCAGAAGGGTTTTTGTGCAGAGGAAGAAAGTGGCAAGATCAGGATTTGAAGTTTACAGTATGGGTTTGAAGAAAAGATATCTGAGATTCATCATTATTATTCTTTATTTTCTGCTTTGAAAATTCACCCAAGATTTAGATATTTGTCCCAAGCACCTGCACTCCTATGAATTCATCATCTGCCCCCAGTACTTCTGTTGGGTCTTGACAGTTCTTCAAGCATATACAAAGCAGTTGTGTGTAAGAGTGACAACTCATGAAAGTGTGGGAGACTTCCCTTCATGTGAACTTCTCTATTGATTAATGTAGGTGTAATCAATCTGATCTTTCTGAAGATCACCGTGTTTATTTAAGTGTGTAGCTCATATTTCTATCTAGGAAACTCAGAGCAGGCACCACTTCCAAATAACTATTTCATAGCTCATCTTGTTGTTTTAAGTGTTTAAACTAACAAACATCCTGAACAAAGAAACCCAGCAATTCATGGTTTTAGTCTGCCATAAGTCACAAATGCAATGAGACCACTTGCTTCTGATGGAAAGAGCCTTACATGATCTGCCATCAGAAAGGATTTTCTGTAGGTATCTACACTGAATTGTGCTTCAGATGGGAAGGTTTTCTTTGATCTAACTCTGAGCTTCTCCTAGTGGGTGATTTTATAGAGGTCCTCCAAGATATATATGAAATAAGTATTCAAATGAGACATTGGAGGAGGTGATTTCATAAAAAAATTAAATCTTAAGGCACCGGTTATTTGAAGTACAGACCATAGTATGTCAGAACCCACAACGTGTTGCTTTTAGAGGCTCTTTGCCTGTTTTAAAGTCTGGGGTGAGCTATGTATACTCTATTCCAGCTCTGGTCATTAGTTGCCATTTCATCAGCAGATTTTGTGCTAAACCTTTTGAGAATATTTCGTATTTGTTCAGGCTTCTTTCTTGTATCTCAGGTTTGGGAATGATACCAAAATTTATTTTCTTTTTGTTTGGGGTGGGTTTTGTTGCTCTTTGTTTTTCTTTGTTTATTTTGAAAAACAGCCACCTCACTAATCTAGCAGTTACTTTTTACCTAAGCAAGAATACTGCCAAAAAATTAGCCAATAAAACGAGATCCAAAACACTTAGTGATTTCCTTTGAAGCCTACCTGCATATTTGTTTCCATTTAACTCCTCTTTCTCATTTGGTCTATTCACAAGCTAGTACTGTTTAATATATAACAAAATGAGCAATATTATTCTGGTCAGAAAGCAGGCAGAAGTGAAAGGTACTGTCTGTCCTACCAAGTTACCCAGTTGAAAGAATTTCTCCAGCTTAATCTGTCTTTTTCTCTTTTCAAGAGATATGAGCTGATGTCTGCAAGACTGTTGAACTCCCTGGTGTTAGTGCCTACCTCTGAAAATTTCACCAAGCAGAATTTACAGTCTTCCAGAGAGAGATAAGACCAGCCATCGCTGCAATCTTTAGATTATGATTTCAGCTGTTAAAAATCCCACATTGTTGGTCCTTTGTCAACCAACACATTAGCACAAACTTTATTCATTAGGTGTTTGCAGCAAAACAATTCAGACTTGAAATGTATAGATCTTCCAAGAGGAAGATATTTATGTTACTAACCTTTGCAATTTTGTTTTGCTCTTTGAGAGAGTGTAGTCTCTATAAATAACAGAGGTAAAGTTCTAGGCTTGTAATCAGTCAGCTGTTATTTAAAAGAATTGAAACGTGCTGCTTTCAAATTCAGCCCAAAATAAGTATCAGTGCCTGACAAAGCTTCAAGATATCCTGCAAAGCAAGATTTAGTGTCTTTATTTAAGACAGTAATTTCTGGAAAACTCTAGACACAACTGAGCTTAAAGGACAACCATTAATTTTTCGATGAGTTGCAATATTCTCAGGGACCTGTTTCCCTTCTGACTGTGAGTCTAGTTGGGCATATCTACAGCACCTTTAATTTAATGTCATTGACATGGGAAAAGTGCTAATTTGACCTTTTTTTTATTGAGAAGTATTTCTGACATATCAGTGAAAATTGAATAAGCTTTTTCAGTTTAATACATAAAGCTGGACGATAGCTGAGGCTGGTGCAAAGCTTTTGCAGATAGCTTAGCACTGAAGACACTGCCACTGGCATGACTTCATGAATGAAACAGAAGACATTATTAATGCAGTTTATACAGAGGTTTTCTTTTCCTCCTTTCTAAACTAAGTGCTTAAATACGGCCTTAGGTCAGGATTTCATGTATACTGTGGCAACTGCTGCATCATTTTTATCAGTTGTATTGTTGCCAATCAAACAAGACTCCTTTTTGTTAATCAATCAGAGAGAGAAACAGTCATAATCAACCAATTGGGTGTCTCTGATGCCCTGACACTCTGTTTTCCTTCCTTTAGTCAGGTTTGAGGATATTTATCAGGCACAAGTTTAACCCACAGAAAAATGACTGAAATTTATTTTACTTTTTCACAACTTCTGTCTCTCACCAGAAATGCTTTGCCTCTTGCTTTTGCTCTGAGGCAAAACCTAGGAAGCCTGTTTTTGTGAGGAAATCAGAACATGTGGTATGCTTCTAATGGGAAAAAAAAAAATTAAAAGACTTATTCTATTTCATCCATTATATTCCTGATATAAGTCTCTTGAAAAAGCAGATTGCTGGAAATGCAGATGCTTTGACTCTGCATTAATAACATACATGCTAAAATGCAGATGCTTAATTAAATTACCATGGTAATTTAATGGTAATTAAATTACAGTGGAGTAATTTAGGCAGGGATGTGCCAGTGGGGGTTATGTTGTTCACCATGCTTCAGCTCAAACAGATCCAACTAACTAGGCCAAGCTAGGGCTTTGTCCATGTAAGTTTTGAATATCTCAAGGAATAGGGATATTTAATGGCAGGCATGTGGTTTGATTCTTCTTTGCCTTTTGGCTCCTGCAATTCTCAGTGCCTGAGCAAAAGTGACTATGGAATTCAGGACTAAAAGGCATTTTGCACATACACTTTGCAGAGGCCTTAAAATCTTCAGTTAAATCTCAAATCTTCCTTCTCAAATTTTAGAGACATCTGTGGCATTTGACCACTGTAAGCTCCTCAGGAGAGGCATGGACTGTGGAGTTCCTGTTCATCTTGAAAAATGTTTCTGTTTTTCTTTTTTTTTTTCCCCTAAAATTCTTCTTTGAGGAGTTGGTAGTGGCCTCTTGACCTGAAAATATCTTCCACTTCCATTTTAAGACCTATAATCTTTCTTCTAAGAAGCCTAGCTGTAAGGCATCTGCTTTCTCTGATAAAGGATCTACCATTTATTTCATTACACTGCTGCTCTGTCCTGAAGGTTTGTAATTGTCCTGGTGATGTCAATGCAAATTCCCTCTGAAAGTCTCAAATTGTAGAGATTTGTGGTAAGCAGAGACAAGATGAAATAGTGATCACACTAAAACAGGGTATATTGCACTGTGTTCAGGCTTCTCAGAAAGCATTTTTACTGGTTTAGGAGCAATGCTGTAAAACAGTTAATCCTTTGGGAAGATGTTAGTTTTCTCTTTGATGCTTGTCAGAATTAAAGGTGCTAAACACCTTCCAGGATGAAGTCTTCAGAAAATTAACTTTTAATTTACTCTTGTGATGAGTCACCCTTGTTAGTTTTTAAAGAAAACACTTGTTTCTTTGTTTCATGCTTATAAAGAGTCACAATAATTGTTTTAAGGGATGTCTATATAATACTACAGTATTTCCACTTATATTTAAATTAAGATTTATTGAAGTAACATTTATCGTCTAAAAAAGACACATTGAGAGAATATAGTCTCACATTTTGAATGAAAAATATTTTACTCATGTTTCCTATTCAAAATAAAATTAACATTTCATATATCTGGAGATATGGTTCAGCAGCATTACAGTTTCTCCTGTCAGATATTTCCATGGCTTTTTCTTGACTCTTGCTGTTGGTCCATTTATAGGGGGCTAAAGCAGTGGGTTGTGAGGACTGGGGGATCCTACAGCCTGCTCCTGGCAGTCACTTCCCTCCTACTGCTCCTGTCTCTCCTTCTCTGCCCCTTCCCAAAACTGGTTTGTTTATATTTAGGGGTGGCATGGGGTTTTGTAGCTTTGCTATAAATCAATATTTCACAATTTCACCTACAGTGCTGATCCTCAAAGAAATGTCAGGGAGGTGGAATGTGCATTTTGCAGCAACTGAAGATAGAGTGTGAGTCCAAACTTTGAGGCAGAGGGAGAAAATACTTATTGGGTAGCTTACATTTGTTTCAGTCAATTACGTGGATCCAAGCAAGAGGGAAAATTTGCCACAGTATGGATGAGTCCTGCTGAGAAAACCTTAGAGGATCTAAGATCCAGGCTTCCTCTTTTATCTGTACCTGGAAGTCCACCCCCTCCAATAGCAGTGTTGCTGTAAGATTGGCTCAATGTAGTCCTGGAGGGCAGAGCACTACAGCATGTTCCCACTGTCAGAGTAGCCTGAGGTTCCCAAGTTCTCTCCTCCATGAGCTCAGACACGCTTGACCTTACTTTGTAAACATAATGTGGCAAAAGTAATGAGGATAATGTTGCAGGCTGAAAATAAAATGAATATGTGCAGTACTTCATGTTGTCATTTTTTATTACCTCAAATGTCAGGTCAGTCTTCATTACATACAGGACTAAATGCATCCTTTCTTGCTTTTCTTAGTGGTATTTGCTCCCTTTGTTCTATATTTCTCATCTCCTAGTTCTCAGCAGCTTTCAGCATGTTTAGTGCAGTGATATTCTTCTCATTTTATGTAGTTTAGCAGGCCAAATGTATGAGTCACAATTCCCAGCTTTATTGTGCTTAAACCTGTGTCTGTATTGCAGCAATGAATTGATAAATTCTGTGATATTATTTCTAATATGATGAATCAAGAGAAAAAATTTTTGCAGTTTCCCCAATTTACCCAGTCTGATGATTCAACCTAAAATAGTACAAGGAATGCATCTTTGTATCTTCTATTTCAACAGGTTCTCTGCACTGATATTTTAAAGTTTTTGTATCCTATATTTCAATAATTATTTCTCCTGGTTTGTTCTCTTATGTTTTATTGGTATTTCCAGTCCTTTAAGCACTTTGGGATGCATAAAGCAGTTCACAAATGCAATTAGAGATAAAACATGTACAATGAGATAAAAACATCATAAGGCATTAAAGTAAATCTTAGTGGTCTCGTGACTGGAGCCATGGGACAACACTAGAAGCTTGTTTCTTCTTCAAAACTTAGCCTAGGCTACAAATCAGTTTCATTGAAGATAAATGCTTCTGTGCTGAAATACTGAAACTCTGACAGTGGGGTTCACCTTACAGCTTTATGGAGAACTTCCTCTTATGTCCCACAAAACAGGTCACCCATCAAGTGAAATTCTCTATCTGATAGACTATGACAAGGCCCAGAGAGGATGGCAATTAACTCTTCTGCTGCCTCCTTGGTCACACCATAAATTTTGTGTCTTGAAGCTATAATATTTTGTAATAAATTGGAGAGTGAGATGTGTTTCTCTTGGCTACGTAAGGGTGTTTTATTTTGCCACTTCTTCCTGAGTGATTTCTGTTTTTAGTATATATGCAGAAAACCCCTAGGCTGAGAGAACAATTTATCCATCTGTCCTTCCTGGCAGCTGCTTCCTGCAAGCCTCTCCATCCCTCTTCTGTCACTTAGGTGGAAACCTGTCTTATTAAATACAGGAGATGACTAGATTCTTGTCACACACTGATTAAACTTCAGTTTCCAATACAAAGGAGAACTCTCCTAGGCTTCTGTGTAAAAGAATCTTGCTATAATAAACAGATGTAGTGAAATTCTTTATTTGAACAATATTACCATTCTAATCTGAAAATCTAATTCTCTTTAATTAGTTGTTATTTCAAATTTATCCTGAATGGCTTGAGAATGTAAAGTAATAATTCTCACTATCATAGCATATTGCCAGTTAGTGTTTGGGTAGAGGAAATTCCTATGATTTCCTAGTTGGGAATGTGGACTTGATTTCTTTCAGAGAGTTGAATAGGTAAAAACATCTTTCAGTTTATGTGTGCAATTCAGGTTTCCCGTCCTGCATTATGCAAGAAATTAAAGCAGTGGGGGAAGAAAAGAAACAGCCTGATCAATAAAGGACCTTTCTTGTTTAAGCCTTTTTGAGGTGTAGGGAGGTTGGTTATTTTCTTATCCCTACCTATTCTTTTGCATTGCAGCCCAGCTAAATAGCATCTTAAAAGTGGATTATATCCACAATGATAAATGGAGGAGTTTGTATTGATTTACTAAAATCATATTATAATGACATTATTAGTCTACTTATGAATTGTCTCTACTGTGAAGTTAAAAAAAAGGACATTAAAATAAAAGTTCCTGCCAGCACACTGAATACTGAAAAAGCAAAACCCAGGCAACACTTCCACATAACATTATGACAGAGACTTTGAAAATGCTCATTTTTATGTTCTCCATGGTTACACAAATTTCCATTCTAGAGTTCCACCTGTAGAGCTCTGACTCTTATCCAAGAAAGCACTTAAATATTTACTGATAATTTTTGGTTGTTGTTTTTTTTGACACCCAGTTCTCACATTCTGTTTGGGTGATTAGACAACCTCCTTATCACAGCATAGGGCTAAAGCATCTGTAGGTGTGTTCTATTGTGCTGGGACAAAATATTCATTCTGTTTTTGCTGTAAGATTAGCATCTGCTAGAAGTTTAGCATCGCAGAGAACTGAGAGCCATGCACAACCATTAACACTGAAATTCTAGAAACAATGTTCACTTTCTCCTCTTGTGCTACATCAACTTGAACACATTTTCAAACTGCACGATAGTAACCTGAATCCTGACTCATGAGCTAATAGTAGGTGACAGCAAGGGAAAGAGGACTGCTTAAAAATAAATTAAAAAAAAATAGCAAGAGAGAAGGGAACAAAAGACTGTTTGATCAATTGAGGAAAAGCAGCAAATTGAAATAATGAGGCAAGCTTTTTTGTAAAGTCTTGAAAATGTGTCTTCAGAGTATCCCTTTTGCCATTTTCCTTTATTAAAGTAATGCTTACCTGGGAGGACATAAAGATAACTTTGAATTTTTAAAATGAAAAATGGTAAGCCCTTAGGGTTCATTTTACTGAAATTCTTGAACCTTATATTCAAGGTGGTGATATTTTAACCCTTGTAATTGTAACCTGATGATCCATTTTCTAGCTAAAAAAACACAGTGGAAAGTATAGAAAAAAGGTATAATAAATCTCCATACATAAGTACTACAAATTTTATTATTTGTTGGTTTTGTTGTTTTTTTGGTTTTGTCTGGTTGTTTTTTTTTAAATAATTAACATGTTTAACAGGTCTGAGAATATACAGCTTTTGTTTATGGCATTGACTATCATTAGCTGATTTAGGTAGTGAGTCTGAACTCTAAAAAAATATGCAAGAAAATTCATCCAGTGCAGAATTCAGGTATGCTGAGAAATGAAAAATATTCAGTGGTAACTGAAAAAAGGACACCAGTGCCTACTAATCCCTGTTATATCGGATTGTGGCACAAAATATAATTCCACTGCACTCCTCAATTCTACTTGAAATTCTATCACCTTCACAGATCTCAGTTAAGGAGGAGGGGCTGTATCAAGTACAGAAAGCTAAAAACAATCCAGACTTATGGGGAAAGGCACATTTCAGTGATGAGAACCTCTGGAGAATTCATTCTTCTCCCTTTTCATGAAAAGACCTCAATCTTGTACGCCTTTTCTTGTGTCTGCAGTGATGCTTATTTGTTCATAAAGATAATGAATGTTGCATTCTACATATGAAGACAACCACTGGCTTTTCTTAGAAACATCATTGAAAACATGATATGGAAGGGGAGAAGTATTTGAGTATTTGTGGGTTGTCACTGACCTGTATTAAAATCTCACCAGCTGTCACTATCTAAAAGCACAAAACAGTGAGTATGACTCCCTTTTTAACTTTGCTCTGAGGTGTGAGCCTTAAACCTAGTATGGAGGCAGGAATCTCATAAGGAGGAGATTCTGATTTCTGATTTTTACAGGCACATGGCTGGCAACAGTGTGTCCAAAGTCTTCATAGGGAGGTGGTGTTCCTCAGACACTATTAGCCCAGTTTGTCATTTCTGGAATTTTCTGCTGGTGTCAGAGTTTCTGAGCTGTAGATGTCTCTCTACTATGAACCTCAAAACCTTGTGAGATTTGCCCATAACAAGGGTAATTTCTCTGCTGTTGTGCATGATTTTTAGGCAGCACACTGAGAAGTGTTTTAATGAAGACATCACTTTAAAGTAAGCTACTACCATCTGTTCTGCCCTCTAATTACAAATAGGAAAAGGAGAGAGAGAGAATAATTTGCAATTGCATCATAGAGACAGAGAGGATAAAGAAATGACATGAAGGTGTGCAAGTCTCCAAATACGGCCTGCATCACTTATGCTGCTTTCGTGATTCATATACAAATGGAAGATGAAACTGCTCCCTTGTGAAAGGAAAAGCTCCCTATGATAGCAATCTGTTTTCAGCATATCTGAAATGACATGTCTGTAACAATGTATACCAGTGTGCTCTGTTTTGGTGTCAGTTTCTTAGTCCTGGGGAAAGCTATAGACGTGAGTTGTGTGTGTTTGAGGTAAAATAAATGTTAAAAAAGATGATCTGGTAGGCTGTGGGTTTAGACTCCAAAGAATTGAGTTGAATTCCAATTTCCATTTATTTCAACCTAAATAAACAAAAATTGGGTGTCTAATTTCAAATATAACTAGATCTGATGTTCTTTGAGCCTTACATAGCGCTTGCTTGCAATACAAGAATAACAGCCCCATATTCCATAGGAGTATTGCCAGGATTCAGTCAATTTAATGTTTGTGAGACAGGAAGGTTCTTACCTGACAGGAAACATGTAAGATGCACTGAGATAGCAGAGCTTTGATTTGATTCCCTGCAGCCTTTTCTCCCATGCTCATGGCAGCAGTATGTGCTACTTTTACTTACACCTTTGCAGAAAAGATGGGCTGGGCTGACACAAGAATGGTCCTCAATCCCTCAGTGGTGTCAAAACCACATATCCTTGTTCCCAAAGGTGCTGCCCAGCACGGTTCACACTGCTGCATCTCCTGTGCTTGTAATGTTAATCAGAATCTTCAGGCATGAGAGGGGTGGCTAAGCAGGGAAACATCAGCTCCCTGATTATCTCAGAGGTGTGTGGGCTCAGTCTCTCAAGACACCATGCTGCAGCACCTGGTTGGCAATTATGTGCTGTCTTAAGCTGGGGAAATGATGACCTCCTGAAGAAAATTTCTGCAGGTCCTGCAATGTGTTTATGCATTTACTTAATCAAATTATTAGACAATTTATCTGAAAGCATCTGAGCACACTACACAAACTAAGCAAGAACAAGTTCCCATTTGATGCAGGAAAACAAATTCAAAAACATGTAGCAAAAAGGGGACTTGGATGATAGTTAATGAATCCTACCTGTCAAGGAGCATCAGTTGGTATTTGATCAGTGTGGACAATCAAATAATTGTGTATTCATGCACCTTTGTCTATTGGTGATTAAGGGGCAGGAAGCATGGTGTTCAAAAGGAGAAGAATCAGACCTATAGCTCTTCCTTTTTTTCCATTTCTCTAGTTCCAGCCTGAAAATCTGGGAATGTGTACCTTGTCTCCCATCTGTGAAAGAGTCCATTGCATCCTTTACCGAAATATTGACAATGAAAAATGGAGCAGAATTCTCTCTCCATCTTCTTCCCCCCACCAACCCCAGTAAAAGTGAACAAAGCAAGCTGTCCAAAGACACGGCCATTTACCAATGTGCAAGTGCAATCAAGTATTTGCCACACTGAATGTTCCACCAATATCACTAAATTGTGTTTGAGTAAAAGAGGGCATAAAATCCAGACCTGCACTTACCAGTAATAATTTTCTGCAACCATATGGTGCAAGAGGATTTCAGCCATGGTGAATGCTCTCACATGCTTGTTTCAGTTAATGTCTCAGGCTCAGAAGGGATTGCAAGCCTGGATTTAATCATGTTTCTAAAACTAGTTGAACTCTTAGGCAGTACAGGAATGCAAATTACTATTAAGTTTGAATCCTTAACATAGAGCTCAGAGGGCAGTGTGCTCTTGATGCATTTCCCTATATGTAACTGTGGCAGATAAAAGATGGTGCATAAAAATTCTCAGCTAGCACAAAAATATATATATCATTCAGCTTTTCCTCTAATTATGGAAAAAGCAAACTCCAGGCTGATCTTGTGAAAATACACTTACCAGGAAGCACTGGAAATGTATCTACATTTGTAATTATGATTTTGGTTCCTGATGACTAAATGGCCATCCTAGGACAGGGCTACTCAGCTACTCAGGCTGGTGCTGTCCTTCACATTGTTGCAGACAGAAAATATTTGTATGACTATGAAGTCTCTTCATACATAGATCATTGCTGCTCGGGGAAAAATCAGTGGACATCTTCCTGGGGTTAGGGCAAGTCTAAAGTACCAGGGAATGCATGAGTTTGGAAGTGATGTCTGGAGCACATCTGGTCCAAGGTCCAAATGTAGTTACACCAAGCTTTCCAGCTTTACATTCAGCAAAAGTGCCCAAAATTTTGGTGTGGATTGGGATTGGGGAAAAGGAGAGGAATAGTTTCATGGCACTTCTGACAGCCTCCTGCAAGGGGACATGCTCTAAGTCTGCCCCAGAGCTCCCCTGAGAAAATGTGCTGTCTCTCAGAAGAGAATGCACAGTCTGAATATTAATGTCATTTGGTAACAAATGTTCTTGGTTGAGCTGTGTGAGCAATATTCCTTTACATAGCTGAGAAACCTTCCCAGTTACCTAATTCCCCAAAATGGAGATTGCAAGGTCAACCTACTTCAAACAGAAAATGAAACTAGTATTGAAAATAAATGTAAATGATGAATGATCTTGCTACTTCTGTGTTAAGTTTTTCTGCAGTCAGCAGACCATAGTGAAGAAATCACCTTGGATTTACTTTCTGGTTCTCTGCAAATACAGAAATTAGTTTGTGAGACAAATACTTCCAGGAGTCTGTAGTGTACAGATAGCATGTCTCTAGTCTAAAATATTTTCATTTATCTGCAACACTCCAGTAAAAAATGTCATTCTGTGTAACAAAATATTTTGATGGTCAACAGTGACACTAATAATATAAAACTACTTCAACACTCCAGGTAGTGGTATTAGCAGCTTTTTAGTTCTGAGACATCAAATAGGAAGGAAAAACATTTCCTAAAATGTAAAATAACCACACTTTTTGAATTAATTGTTTGGATCTATAAATTATGTCAAGGTATATAGGGTCCACAGTAGAAAGGACAGCATTGTTACTATTTCTTACTTTTGCTATTAATTGTTATTATTTCTACTCTTTGCCAATATACTTGTAGAATCATAAGAACTATTTCCAATAAATTATTTTGAGGTTGCTTTATTTGTTTCTGAGCTTGCTCAGAGCTCAGGAAAAAAATGGAATTTTGAGGTGGTCTGTGACAATTAAAATATTTATATTCTTTTATTAGGTATGAAATATCTATTTTGTTTTGTTTGCTTTTTTGAATTTTGATGCCTATTTGTTGCTAAACATAGCATTGGAGGAACACTATTTCAAGGTCAAAAGTTAAATATTTCTTTTGTTGAATAAGCATAAATGCTAATGAGGTTAACAAGTTTGTGGGTTGGATATTCAAGCTGAAGTAATTAGCTTGAAAATGATTGCAGGAAAGAATGGTGTCTTATTATTTAACAGGGCAGACCCATATGTTTGTTCGGTCATGGTATATTTTGGCTAGAAAGAGAAAAATAACATTTCATTTATTATTTATTTTTCTATTTATTTTCCTATTAGCTCTGCATACTAGCTCATTTTGCACAAACTAAGTTGTCTTCTACTTCTCTCTACAGCAAAATAATCCCTCAAATATCACCTGCATTATTCCTTTGCTGCTTTGAGGCTTTAAGAAAGCACACAGGCAGATTCCATACACAGTTTATATGAAATGTTTTTGTAAATACAAATTTCTGTGTTTTATGCAGTCACTTTTGATTCTTATGTATGAGGGTTTGAATCATTCACTGTCATGAATCTGTGCTCGCTTTCCTCATTATACAGCAGTCATAAATGTAAAAAGAAGTTATAATGTCATGACAGGACGAATGAAAATGGAGAAGGGAAGATAGAAAAATTCAAATATATGAAAGACTATACTCTGGGGAAGGGCATATTTGTAAGAATAGCGAAGTGAGTTTCTCCTCAAATATTTCTGCAAATACTTAATGTAAAGTAATAGCAGTTGAAAGAATATTACAGTGAGAATAAAGTAAAACTGGAAGCATTTTAGGAAAAAAAACCTCCTGACTTTTTGAAAATAAAACCTCTTTTCCTTCATAATTCTAGAGCTGCTTGACAAATAGAAGGTTGTTAATATTGGTGTTCCAGCTTTTCTCAGTATTTTTCTAACCCTCAGAGTTTGACATCAATACTTCCTTTCTAAATGTGGAAAGGCTAAACAAATGGGTTTAGTTCAGTTCCTTCAGCTGTAATGAAAAACAAATCAGGCTTTGGAAGCAAGGAGAGATCTATAACTGATGGATACTGCCCAGTCTGACCAGCTGCAGAGCACAACATTTCATCAGAGTCTGGGAGGGAATGAAATGTGGCAATCCTCAGGTGCTCTGACACTGGTAGTTCCAGTGCTGTTCCCAGTGCTGTTCTTCCTCCTCTGCTTGTTCAGGTTAGGAAGAAAGGAATCATTTTGTTCTCAGACCTTGTTTGATTTTTAATTAAGGGCTATGTACTCTCAAGAAAGATCCATAATTATTAATCACAGATGGAAGGAGTCATGCAGGCTTTGAACAGTGGGAGAAGCTCAATATTTAGAGGACTTGCTCTGGGGAAAAGCACCCAGGTCCCTCTCCCTGATTCCTAACTCCTCCCATGCATCTGTGAACATCACCACAAACCAGGCCCTGGGGCACTTTGGTGGGCCAATCCCTCTCTTTGGACACTTGGAATTTTTTTCATGAAAGCCAAGAGCCTTTTCTCAGAGCTGACATCTCAATGTGATAATGAGAATTGTGTATTTCATCTGAGGAAGTCCAACAAGGAATAGAGACATCAAACAAACAGGAGAAGTTTTCACGTTTGGAAAGCTGATTGTTCTTCTAACACACATCTTCATCATATTTTCTCTTTTCCTACAGAAAAAAAGAAGCATTTGCCTCTACAAGAGGGTTAATTATAGAAATGAAGTGCTTTCCATTCTAAGATACAGGATTACTGAAATAAAATCTTAGGACCTCTTGAAGTCTGATCCAAGGGGAAATAAAATTAAACACAATATAGGCCAGTTGGCTGAATGTGTTGAGTAAATGTAGAAAAGAGAGAGAAAATTTGAAAATGCACAGAAGTTTGAATAAATAATAAAAAAAAGAAAATATAAGTTGACAATGGCTGAACATTCATATTTTCAGGGTGCTCCCAAAGCAGAATACAGCTATTATTTGGCCTGGAAACAGTCTGTGAAAAGTTGACAGGCTGAGTTATTTTAAGGACCTCAGAATAAAACATTTAGAAAAAGAAAAGTATAAAGACAGGTAAAGGTTCTCCTAACTCTTAAAAGAAAAACCCAAAACCAAACAGAATCTCTTTTCCCAGGTGTGGTAAATGCTTATTCTCAAACTAATTTTTGCTGTTGCTGGGAAGAGGATACAAAGTTCAGTATCCTGTGTACCAACACTTCCATTATGTCCATGTACCCATTTGAAGGCTGCAGAGTAGAAATTTCTCTGAGCCAGAGTTTGTTTGGGTTTTTCCTCCTAGATGAGGAAGTGATGAACAGGAAACAGCTGTTTTTCTATTAGATAGATCTGTGACCATAACAGCCATTCTGAGGAGAAAAAACCCAACCCTGCAGATTCATCCTGGGTCTATTGGATCCTTATAATCCCATAAAGAAATCCTCATTCAAATTCATGACTGCTTTCCACAGCTTTAATTGTGAAATTATACAGGCACCCCAAACCTCCATGCTCATTTAAGAAAACACTGCATGTGAGCACTGCACTGTGGTGTTCTGCTAGAAAACATGAATCCTGAAGGTAACTAAATCAGGCAGAGGGTGTAAAAAGAGCACTCAATGTATTTTATAGCTTTTGAGGTCTAACTGATGCTTTTCAAGCCCTTGTGTTAAATTTCACAAGGGCCTTGTCCTGTTGGTGTGCATTAAACTTGTTGTGGTGGGACCTGACCAGAGCACTCCTCACCTATGTGGATGAAATCCAAGGCTGAAAAATTTCTGGATCCCTTCAGTGGTTTGAGACTACTCTGCCAGCAGACAGTCTTTACTGTCAGTAAAAGCTGACAGTGCCTTTGGCTGCACCAAGGGAGATTTACCCAAATAACTTTTGTGACCAAGAGAGGTCATAAAACTTCAGACATGAAAGTCCTCTGGGATCAGGAGTGTTCTGGATTTTAATTTTCAGTCAGAGGATTTCATGTACACGTTGTGCCCCTTCTGGATCCACCCTAAGCTCCAGTAACAAATCCAGCAAAATTTGCCTTTCTGGAGTATTTGGGTGCTGTCTCCTGAATAAACGTTTTTCTTTCCCTCCATTTTTGGAGTGGCCTAGGTAAATTAGAGAATTCTTCCACTTCTTTCTTACTTTTTGTTTTGTTTTGTTTTCCAAGAGAAAATAATAGAATAATGAAAGCCAGCAAGTTGTTTAGCATGCTTAATTGTACGGTCAGTACAGTTCTCAGACTGAGAACATTTTAATGCATGATTTTCATTTGGTTCTTTCGTTTTGGGCTTAGTTTGGCTGGTAACACTACACTTACTAATATTTTTTTAAAATTTTTAACTTTTTTTTAAAATTGGGATCCTTTTTTTGGTATTCTGGAGACTATATTTAATCTTGATTAAATCAAGATTTAATCATGGCAACAAAACCAGGAGTCAACATTCTCACTCTTCTGGCAGGGATGGATTCAGTGCTCGTGTCCTCTGAGAGCAGGTCAGGATAAGCATCTCCAGCTGGCTTAATGCTGCAGAGGATTTCTCCCCCTCTGTTATGATTGGCAGCACATTTCAGCCTGGTTTATGTGAACAAAGCCAGCGAGCAAGAAGCAATAGGGCACGGATCATCTGAGGCTTCAAAGCCAAGTTTTTCCCACTTAAATGTCAGTCGACTGCTGTTTGTCAGCAGCATGGAAAGCCCTGACAGAAGGAAATTGAGTCTTTTCTGCTGGTTTAATACCCCTGTGGCAGCGGGCATTGTGGCACTCCGGGAAATGAAGCGTGCCTGGGAAGAGCACAGCGAGGAGAGGCTGCTGCCTCTGCAGACACTGCTGCAGTGCAGGGCCCCTGTCCCCTCTTTCAAATACTCACCTCAGGGGCAGGGAAGGGCTTCCAACCTGCTTGTTTTTTGCCTGGAAGAGTGTGTCCTAAATGCTCTTTCCACACCTTACCGTGCATCTCTTTTGGTGCTTTCCAGAGTGGGTAATTATTCATAGAGATCCAGGAACAAGTGAGCTCTTCTAGGACAGCCTCTGGCCTTGTGTGTGAATTTCTTCTCTGGCCCAACACCAGCAATGTGGGAAACACCAGCAAGGCTCTGTCTGGTCTCTAGGGCATGAGAAGTGAGGTATTCCCATATGTGAAGATAGTAAGGTTTAGGATTTTAAGAACAGGGGTCTTCAGTCCTTGCTTCCATCACTGACTTTTGAGGGGTTTCTTTGGAAATCAAGGAGTTTGTTTATGTAAGTAAAGATGTTTGGGAGGAAAAGGATCCTGAATCTGTCTGTCTATAGCTGTGCTGAAACAGGAATAATGTCTCTGTCATAAAAATATAAATTAAAGTCAAAAGACTTACTCTGATAAAAATTTATAAGCCACATGCTGCAGATGAGTCACCGTTGAGTGAAGTTCATACTGCAGGTATCACTGTCTGAATAAATAATGCTATTAATTGTTTGCATTTAGTCCTGTTTGTAAACTCTATTGGACATGTTATTTGCGCTTGTCATCAAGATAAATTTGCACCCTACCAACTGCAAACAAGGACAGCCTTTCCCACCAGTTTATTCATGCCAGTGGTTTCAATTATTTGAAATCTGAAATACATCAGTCTTAGAAAGATAAGTACCACACCTAACAAGTCATATTTTCTCTGTGTCAAAATAGCAATATCACAATGATGGTCTGATCTCAGTGACTGGAATAGAACTATGAATAACAGTATCTAATCAAGATATTAATTAAAACTTGTAATATCATCTTAATGGGAACACATTGCAGAGTTAAATTGGATTTTTCTTCCCCTTTTAAATTAGCACAGTCAATTAACAGGTGTTCTCCATATGTAATTATTTTCAGTGGAATGAAAAGCTGAGTTAAACATTACAGCTGTATAGGGCTAGATTACAGTCAGGCACTTTGAGAAAATGAAGGCTGAGAGGAGTGAAAATGTGGACCAGGATGCTCTGGCTAAATTCCAGCTTGCTAATCACATCCTACTTTATCAAAACTGCCTGATAGTTTCAATTAGTTGCTGTGTTGTCCTCATATTTCCTTGGAGGGCTAGGTGCTTTGCAGTATAAAATTGAAAAGCTCCTTCTCCCCATGTATGCCTGCCTTTAACTCTCAAGTGACACAAATTTAAAAAGCAGATCTATTTCAATTTCATTTTTGTGTGCAGGAAAGGTTTCTCAATTTCTCTCTCTCTGTATATGTATGTATCTATGAACACACTTGTGTATGCTTTTCTTTAAAGGCATGATACAAACTTAGCCTTTCTGTAAGTAAAATAGTGATTTTGCTTTCCTGGGTGAAAATTTGGCACATTGTTTTTGCTTAAAAATGTGGTTGTATATTTTCCAGTTTTCTGGTTGTCCAACTGATAGCTCCAATCTAACATAGCTTGTTACCCAAGCTGTCTGAATGCTTTGTCAGTGATGGTCAAGTACTGAGCTTCTACAGCAGGTAGGCTTTAGATTCAGTAGCTTTTGATGGACATATGATGATGGGATAAAATGGGGATACTGGGTCTGAAGACATGGATAGATGACAAATTTTTGTGTCTCTAGGTAAACCCAGATATTTTGTTGTCTTGGTATTTGTAGACTACTGAGCATCTATTGCTACCCACATGTAGAGTCATCAGTGTGACTTGTTTGTGTGATTAATGTCCTACAAACCTGAAGGGATGGATTTACTCTTCAAGTAAGACAGAAGGGACCTTTCAGAATTAACTCTATTTACCTTATAAAATGAATATTCAAGTGAACAGAATCTATTTCATTCAAAATCCAAAGCCTGCCAAAATCAGTGGAAGATTTTCCACAGTCTTTAGAGAACTTTAGTTAGAAGTGAAAAGAATTAATTTTGCAAGAATAAAAGCATCTGAGCAGCCTTTACAAGTGAAAAGAAAATCACAGAAACAGTTTGTATTTATACAGAACTCTTCCCCTTAGGATTTTGTTCTTTGAAAATGGAATCCTTGAACAAGTTTTGACTTCATTTAAATATGTATACATATAGAGAGAGATTATTTTATTTAAAAAGGTTTTTATTTCCCCCCACCAAGCATAACTTCTTCATCATGCACTTTCTCCCCTCCTTCTGGTTTCTCAGTATTTTTCACCACCTCTAGCCAGACATTAGATTTCCTAAGACAGCAAGATCCATGTCTTGACAGGTTATTAATTATCACAGCTGGAGGTAGGGTGTTGTGGCTGTTCTTTGCTGTTTGTCATCCGACAGTAAAACCAGATGAAAACTAAGGCTTTGGAAGAAAATAGAAATAACCCCAATATTTGTATACAGTGCACATTGGCTGAACAGCTGCTGAGTTGTTTTTCAGACTATCGGCGATATCTCTTATCCTTCTTTCTTGAACTTTTTGTATCTAAACTCAGAGATATTAAAACAAAGAATAATGGGATAGCAGGCCAGTACAGAAGGCAGTAAAATGTTTCTGAAAATATCTTGCCTTACCTAAAGATATCTGGGGATATCCTTACCTCTAGAAATCTGAGGAGTGAGGCTGAAGTGGGGTAATGATAAGAGGATACATTCAAAAGAAACAGAGGATCCTTTCCAAGAAGAAGGCCATTTACCAGGAATCATTTGGGGATCCTAAATTCTATACCTCTCACTCTTATCTAGAATCCCTCACTTGGGGGAGGTTGATATTTGATTTGATTTGATTTGATTTGATTTGATGTGGTCTCCAGTTTCCCGGATGCCAGCAGTGGTGCTGGTGGCTGCCTGGGTGAGGTGGGTGTTTGCAGAATGATGTTTGAGTTGCCAGGCAGTTCACCTGTGCCCCTGTCACATTAAGGTGAAGCATGGCTCTCTCAGGAGCATGTATGGCCCTCGAGGAAATTCAGCTCAGAAAAGGAGAGCTCCAGCATCGGTGCAAAGGCAGCCAAGATATCCCACTAGGAGCACAGAGCCCACAGAAATTGTCCTTTCCTGAGCTTTTGAGGCACCTCTGGGAATGCTGTCAAGCAGAGGCATAGAGGTGGTGTTGGAGGAGTTGTACAGACCATGCCAGGCCATCTCCTGAGAAATCTGAATTTGTATTTGTGTGAATTTTCCCTTTTTACCTGACATTCCATATTTAGCTGCTGTAGGAAAGCTCTGAAGAGGAGCGAGAATCCAGGAGAGGGCAGTGCTGCTCTCAGACATCAGCTGCTGGAAAGCCAGGACCAGTGTGGAAACAGTGATGTGGACTGCTCTTCTCATGTAATCAGTTCAATTAATTAGGGGCAGATTCTTCTGCCAGATTTACACTCATTTTATTTTTGTATCTAGTCAAAACCTATCACAGAAGTCATGAGATATTGTCAAGGTAAATTGTGACAGCAGCATTGCGTTCTGGTTTCATTTTTTTCCTAATTAGAATGAGACCTGGAAGTAATAAAAGGGGTGGATGGTCACCTTAAGCTTTTATTTAATAATAGTGCCAGCAAGTAAAGAATTTATTACATGAGAAAAAATTTTCAATATTTCCTTAAATGGAACAAACTCTGTCTCCTCTCCCCTTTCTCCAGAAGTTTCACTGTGCTCAGATCCCTCAGCCTGGGTTTCCATCACTTGTAACTCACTCGAACAGTGTGCCAGGTTTCCTCATTCATTTCATCTCAAAGGACCCTGGCAGCCTTGACTACACTCAATTGGAACTGAATCAGTTGAGATCAGATCCTTTCTTTGCTTTGCTACATGGTACCAAGGCCTTAAATCATGGGAGGAGATAGGGACTGAGCTGATAAGAAAGCTCCTAAAATACAGAAGAGACAAAGCGTGTGTTTGAACTAACTGGAGCCAGACAGGGAACTGCAGTGATCCACACTGGGCAAGACAAACACTCACCTTGGCCTCCATCTGTAATAGAGGGAGAAGGACAGATACACTTGGGCTCCCAAGGAAAGATGTATCTGTGATCTGAAGTGTCCCAGGAGCCACGAGTGTCTTGCTCTCAGTGCTGGAAAAGAGGGTGTTTTATGCCCAGCAAGCTGAAAGACTGGGACATCAGCCTGTGTTTGTATAATGGATGCTGGAAGTACCTGCCATTTATCTCTTCTGTACTCCTTTTCCAAAACAGCTACTCTTTCCTGTCTGAGTTTCTCTTTCCAGTGTGCAGGTCCTTCACAGAAATGGAGAACTGGACAAATTATTAAAAAAAAGTATCTTTTTCAACTCTGAAAATATGTAGTTTAGAAATTAAACACACTTTGGAATGTGATTCTCTGAGCAGTCTCCATTTACCAGCCTTTGAAAGATTTCTTTTATATAGGCAAAAAAAAAAAAAAAAAAAAAAAAAGTAAAATGTTGCTAGCTAGCTAGTTGAGTTTTCATCTTTACGTAGTCCAAACCTCATAGTGCTAGTTAGTCATGTTGCATATTAACATCAACATTCAAATAAAACTTGTTTGCAAATTTCTCTTGAGTAGAACCTAGCAAAGATGTTTCAATAAAAAACTCTTTTTCAGTTCACCTCTTCCCAGAGGGCTTTCTGGAGTCACAGCAAGCCTGAAAACATTCTACTTAAATGATGATCTCAGACTCTGCAAATCAAGCAAGGTAAGGACTGAGACATTTTTAGCTGGAGAATTTCTAAGACAAATCCAGTTACCCCCAGGAGGTGATGTGAGAATTTCAGGGCTGAACCAATGTCACTGGATGATCGCTGTTACTGACCTGCCTGCCTTTTTACAGAACTTCACCCTTAGGTAATGCACTTACCTATGTATAAGGGTATTTAATGATGTGTTTGTAATTGGAACTCCTTCCACCTAGTGTGAAAGCTTTCAGATATTGGTTATTAGTCAGAAAGCTCCATCCACCCAGTGAGGGGATGAAACTTTTAAAATGTTAATATGGGGAGAGGTGAACATAAAGGAACTTTTCACAGACAATACATTCTATTTGCTTGACATCTGCTGAAGGGTCTGAAGTGAAATTATTCCCAAACATATCTAGAGTGCAAATAGCAGTGATAGAAAATGGCAAAGTATTTCTTATGTCTGTGACAAGCCCTTTCAAAGGGAAGGGCTTACTTGGGGCCTTATCATAATTCTGATTCATGCTTTCTGAGAGAGACAGTCATTTGGGGATTGCTGAATTGTTGCTGTTTTGAAAATTTCAGAAGAGGAAAGGCTGAAATCTGAGCAGTCATCATCTGATTACACCAGTTCCTCCTGAAATGTTAAGTGTATATAATGCTTTTTCCTTATGGAGCTTAAACTGATAACAGCCTAGCTGTTAAAATGCTACATTGTGTAATGGAAGAAGCTGATGCTTTCTGCTGGGTAGTGCACTTTTGTCAGTGAAATTTCTATAGAGGTGATGAGTTCTTTAACGTGTTCTATCCAGGAGGCTCTGCTCCTGGTTTGAATATTTGCAAAGTACAGACAGGTGTGTCTGCAGTGGGGGATAAAAATTCCCTCCCCCACCTCACTGATTTATTGCACTGAATCTCAGCAGCAAGCACGTTGCTGGCAGCCTCCTATTTACCACGCACGAAGGTCAGTCAGTACCCCACCAGTTTTCATTCTCCCTCCTTAATTGCTTCTCACATTGAAAGAAATATTTTTTATAGCTCTCTGCCAGTGTGTGTGTTCGTGCATAGCTCGTGTCATGGATTTATTTTCTCTTCCAGCTTGCTGGCATGGCCACTTTTAGTTCATCTTCTAATTCTTTTCCCAGGAAAGGTTTTCTAAAATCATATGTGAATGTATAGAAGGGATGCAGGCTTCAGTTTGACAGTCATCCCTTCCTTCTGGCCCCATAAATTCAGCTACATTTGGGTGAATATTAAAGAAATAAAGCAAAATAACAAGGTTTGTATTGCAAGTTTTAGAGACAGTTTGAGTGGCAAAATATTTCAGTCACTTGCATTTACAGCATCATATTATTTTGAATGAGTAAGGTATGCTTGTGAAAATTCCCTCAGAAAAGAATAATCTGGGAAAAGTTTTTTAGTTTTTGTTACTGTTTTGTGTCGCACAGCTGAGGAAGAAGCTGCCTTCAGCCAGAAATCAAAGCTTTATCATAAAAACTAAATTTTCTATAAGAAAACAACAAGACGTTTGGGGAGAACAATAAAGAAATATTACTTGTTTTTTAGTGAAAAATCCAGTAGGATGGGTAATAATGTGTTTTTATGTGGGTAAAATCGAGGGTCAGTATTCTCAGTGAGCATTGCACAATGCATGAGCTAATAGACACCAGATTTTCATGCGCTCCCAGTGTGCTTGCAAGCCAGGCCAAGGTAGCTACATATGCTGTCACTATAGGCCTGGAGTCAAATTAGACTTAAAATTGCAAATATAACTTTGTGTAAAGCTGGACCATCTTGGTCATCAAAAAAAGTGGTCCTTGCAGCTCTGGTTTCTGTGCACAGAAACAAACTGGTGCAGCACTGACCTTCCTGTGCTCAGAGCCCCCCTTGCCCTGCCCCTGCATCTGTGTTGGAGCAGGCACTATGTGCCCAACATGTTTTGAAACCTTCATTTTCCATGCTGATGGAAGCCCAGCTGCAAGGGTAGCATAAGGTAATATATAGTCAGGTTTACTCCTGACTTTGGTGTCCAGCCAGTAAGCACACAGTCCTTTATAGTGTTCAGGTGTGATAGCCAGTGGAAAAAAAAACACCTTGTACTCCCAAGCTGGATTTCAAAAGCCCTTAGTCTCTCTGGACCTGTCTTCTACCTGTAAAAGGAGTTAGGAA
Source organism: Parus major (assembly GCF_001522545.3). Taxonomy (NCBI): domain Eukaryota; kingdom Metazoa; phylum Chordata; class Aves; order Passeriformes; family Paridae; genus Parus; species Parus major. The sequence goes on from NC_031776.1 coordinate 24,269,916, forward strand.
GGTATATGCCTAAAGCTTCCACAACATGGCATATTGAGGACCACAAATGTGAACAAAGCCTCAATAGATGACTGGTGTCATTCTCAGTATTGAAAATTGGTGGGAAAATCTGTATCTCTTTTATTTTCCCTGGTTGTCCTTATATAGCTAGTGTACCAGAATGCAAGTTATTTAAAGGATTAATAATTTATTCTGCCATTCCCAGTGTTGAAATCCCTTGCTGATATGTTGATGAAACTGTACTCAGATGGAGTCTAATTAAGAGCACAGCAGTTGACAAAGCTGGCTGAATTCAGACACCATCTACTGCAAAGTAAGTCTGACGGATATAAAAAGACAGGGTTTTTTCCTGTGGTTTTTTTTTTCTGTAAAACATTCAAAAAATTTAAAAAACTATAAAAATGTGAAAATAATAAAAAAAGACCAATTAAATAAACATTAGATAAGCATACATGCATATATAGATATATGTGTAACAGAAAAAAAATTGGTTTGGTGTGATTGTCAAATTGAATGAAAACAAATCCCTTGGCTTTTGCTGAAGTGATAAAGATTAAATATCACAGTGGTTTTCCTGAAGTTTCTTTTTGTTTGGCAGATTTCTAAACCTAATAATAATTTTGAGCCTTGGCCAAACCCATTCCCCACCGAGTTCACTAAGATCCCTTTTGCTGAATCAGAGCACAACATTCCCATGAGTGTTTATGGTAACAGCTCTACAACCCCTTTTGGCTGGAAAATTAGTGAAACTGCCCGTGCTTTGACTAATTGATGAGTAATCAAATATCATCTAATATCCAGTTTCTTCAGAGAGTCTGCTCATTAGGACTGAATTACAGAGCTGAGAGATATAATTTTCTTTTCTTAGCTATCACCAAACTGATATTTTACTGTTGGCCAGTTTTATTTTCCTGCAGCCTTTTTCTGTGTTGTTTGTTTGGTTTATTTGGAGGACAGATACAATAACTGAGATTTTCATTGGATTTTACACAGTTAAAATCCAAACTATTCTCAAGAAGAATGCTGCTGCTCCTCCTTCCATCCCAGGCTATGTTTCCTTGTTCACTTTTTGCCACACCAAAGCTGGTGTAGGTCACTGATGAGTCAGGCTGAGGAGTGGCTGAAAACAAAAATATGTAGGGGTTTGTACATTGTCATAACGTAAATGGGAAAGGTGAAATATATCCTTCTGCACAGAGCATAGGTTTGAAGGATCTTCAGTTATCCAAAACTTATATTAATCAGAAATTACCCACTTTGGTAGTGTCTGTGTAAAAAATGTTCAGTGTTAGGTGGAGCATTAATGGGAACCAGAGCTCAGAAATACTTCATGAAACGTTTAAGATGACCAAGATGGAGATAGCTCTGGTCCTTTCCTGCAAGGCTTGGCTCAGTATAATTATGCCTCACCTGCTAGCTTTGAAAATCCTCTAGAGATGAGTGAAATTATTTGCTATTAAATCTTACAAAATTAATTGGGTTATTTTGATGGGCTACATTTCAGAAGCAGCACTCCAGTTTCTGCAAACCACATCACCATTCTAAGTGCATAATCTTTGACAACATATGTTCCTTTCATACAGATTTTTCTAGCCTAAATCCAGAACTGGGCACAAAGCAGTTTTTTGTTCATAAGTGAAGTTTTTTAAGTTTTGTTTTTAGCATAAACCATTTCTAATTCTTGTATTTTGCTTTGTGTAAGCAAACTGGAATGAATGATTCACAACATAATCATTCGGTCATAGTTGTTATAGAACAATAAAGATTTTGCTTTCTTTTTAATGTTCTATCTGCAAAGTGGGGATAGAGTTTCTGTCCTGGAGAAGTGTTACAAAGATTTGTTGGTTAATGCTTGGACTGCATTTTATCTGTGCTAAATGCCATATAATTATTTAATTTTCCAGTTACAGATGGTTGACACTGTGTTGTATCCTTGGAGTATTGCTTACTTATTTTATTTTTCAAGACTGAAAATCTGAATGATAAATTGTAAACATAAATGAGTGCAATGTTTCAAACATCAAAGAACAAATGTGGTGGTTTTTAATAATGCTAAGGATAATACTCCAATGAATTAATTTTTCTGTTTGCTCCTAATAACCAATATGTTTTTATAAATTTATACAAAACTAACAAAAAAAAATTTGTACTTGCTTTTAATATCAAGAAGTCTCTTAGATATTCTCTTCTTCCTACAGCTTAGATTGTGACATGGTTTTATTGCAGTACTCACCTTTAGAGGATAGAGCTATTTATATGATCAAATTTCAGGTGTGCTCAAAAACACGAGTGCAGTGTTGAGGAGTCTAATAAAAGCTCATCACTTATTAATTGGAATCTAGTTTCAGTATGTGCAGCTGAGCACAAAAAAATAGCGAGACTGAGTCACTAAAAGTGCTGGTAAAGTCCCTCTGCTTTTTGTAATGAGTAGAGGGCTTCAGGCCTCAGCAGTCACACTCTGGTGGTGGCAGCCACTTGTAATGAACTAATAACAACTGTTATTTTGAGAGGGTTACATTTATTTGATTTCACCTGCTGGGGTCCCTAAGCCCAGCACCAAACGGCCCAGATGCAAATGGATGGAGAGCAAAGCAAGCAAGAGCATGTCTCTGCAGTCTAGAAATTGTGATCTACTTCACATTTGTATGTGCTGGATTTATAAAAGAGATATAAATCGACAGAAACAATTTAAAAAGTGCCTGTATGACTCAGTTGCCTTTGATATACCCTCCTATGTGTAGTACTCTGACTGTGGCACTAGAGAGTCGTGTTCCTCCTTCGGTACATTGAAGGATCTCATATTGCTGAATTTGTCCCTGGGTGTTGGATGGCTTTCTCTCCTTCCCTCACAGTGGTGGGACACCCTCTGGGGAAGGGGCCTGACTTCTTGCTGTGACAGATGGCTTTGTGGAAAGATGAGTCTTACCTTGTACTTGAGGGATACCCCAGGCTTTCCTTGCACACAGACTGGAAAGCAAACAAACAGCCTCTGTGGTCATGGCTTATTAAAAACCTGTCCTAGGAGTTTTTGGATCAAAAATATGCCTGATGAGATCAGATCCTGCTAAACTGATTTTCTAACCAGTGTTATACTATACTATACTATACTATACTATACTATACTATACTATACTATACTCTATACTATACTATACTGCTAAGACTTAGAAATTAAGACATCCTTCAAGTCCAGTTTTAAATGTACAAGTTTTTCTCATTAGACCTGATCAGTGGGTTTTGGATTGATTTGTCCCCTTCAGTAGTTCAGTTCAGGTTGTACCTGCATTTTCATGGCTTTCTGTAGTTGGTCCTAGGACTTCCTGCTGCCAAAGCTGAATCACAGATGAATTTCAGAAATTCAGCCTGCAGACAGTGATCCAATTTATCACTAAAAGACATCCTTAAAATAAGAGTCTTCAGGTGTGAGATATATTTGTCATGTATTTACCTACATTCTTTGAGATAGAGTCTTATGGAGGGACAGACTTCACAACCCTTCATTTAAAGAAATCTCCACTTGGATAAGACCTACCTCACACTACACTTTCAGAACCTGCATCCCCAAAGCCAGCACCCAAAACATTAAAATGCACCATTGTATACCCACATCTTTCCAAATATGAAGTAACACAGCATTTCTCTTCCTCACTTTCTGTTATATACCTTCACTTCTTCAAAGCATATGCCTAACTACCCTTGGCTCTATCTTTTTTTAACCTCTTGGAAGATATGATTTGTTCTGGATGTATTTTGGTCTGCCATGTGTGATCTCATCCAGCTCCCAGAGCTCTACTGTCCAGCTCTCTAGTCAGTCAGTCACTGGCTCAACAGAGGTTCTTTGCAAGATGCTTCCCATGGTGCAGTAGAAAACTTCAAGAAACAGAAGATTTTACCTCCCAAAGATCAGCTGCCATGTAGTGTCTTGTTCCTGCTTGAGGCAGCAACTCCCAGCTCTTGAACTCTGCAGTTCATTTCCATACATATTACTGTCCAAAATTAATGCCTTTCACATTTCAGCATGCTAAAATATGCTATTGGAAAACCAGCACATTTGATAAGCAAGCAGATCATGAGCTGTTTGTGAGCCACTTTTTGGCCATCATTACTATGGTTAGATAGATAGAGAGAAACTACAGAAAAATTGCCCATAGTATCTAAATATGGCAGCTTTGAGAAATAAATTAACATTTTATTTATCTTTTGACAACAGAAAAGTATGTCTTCATCTCTCCCAAAATTCCACCAGAGGTACAGCAGGGATGAATCTGCCCCATAAAAACAAAATTACACAAAAGAAAATTAAACTAATAAAAAGAGAGAGAGAGATTACAATAACAATAAAAAACAATTGGCAAAAGGGAAAACAACTCCTCCTCCTTATTGTTTTGCATTCAGAATCAGTGTCTTACTCATTTGTTAAACTTTTATGGCACTAGCAGCCTCTAATACTAATTTTGTTCAGCATGAACGTGCCCTTTTTAATGGGATGAATATGATACTTCCAGTGCAAGCAAGAGCAGGCATCTGGGGGATGTTAATGGTGCATCTTACTCTGCTGGAAGTTTATGGACAAAACACCTTTGCCCTATTTTTTCCTCCACTGTTGTTAGACCCTAACCCACTGATGCTGCAAGAACATCTGGTCAAAACTCACCTGTTAAAAACAACTGTAAAATAATTTTGTTTTCAATATGCTACAATTTTCAGCGTCAGGCTAAAAAATCCCAGCAAGTAAAATGTTTTGCCTCAAAAATGAAATGGTGTACTTGTGGAAATGGCATATGCATTCCTCATGGGAAGTGCAGCCATGTGATGTCCTGCCATGGCTGTCCATGAGCCACCAGCCTTCCATGGGACATCAGAGTGGGAATGTCCCTTGCATTCTCTGCAATGGTGAATCATAGAAGGGGTTATCCTAGGGACAGGGAGGGAAGGAATCACTGTGAGCAATATTTATTTGCAATAAGGGTAATTCCTGTAAGAAAAAGGATGTCCTTCATCCTTCTGTGAAAAATGAAGAATTCAAGTTTTGCAAGTGACAAATGGAAAACCCTGTGTACAGTGACTTTGCTTCAAGGTCTTCACATGGGTAGGCGTACAGCTGAGCCCAGCCTGACTGGAATTTCAGCATCCATAATAGAAATATTTAGCCATACTGGTTCATTTGCACAGGTTTTCATTATTTGCTGAGCTTTATTTAGTGCCACTGTGTGTATCCTAACAATACACACAGCTCTCCAGGACTTTTGAAAAAATAGGCCATTTAAACAGGCAAATTTCACAGGGTAACCTTAACTATTGGTAAGAAGATAGGCCAGAAATTATGTTCATGGTCATACTTGCAAGACTCTGATGATGATAATAATAATAATAATAATAAAAGAAGATATCATGCCATTGACAAATAGAAACAATTTTATATCTAATAGGATTTAAGTAATAAAGGCTGAAGGGCTGCAACAGCTGCAAAGAGATTAGATACGTTATGTTTTCTCAGTATAATAAAACTTGTCAAATAAAGCTGAATAAAATCTTCTTATCTGTGTCTCTGGCTTATTTTTCCTGCAGCCTCTTTCTTTTCAGCTGATTGCTGGAATCACCATTTTTCTAGAATGGTTACACACACGACAGTTCAATTAGAGTCAAGTTAGTGAAACTTATTGCTGGATTTGCTTTTGGTCGCACCTTTTTTTTTTTTAAGTAAAGGATATCTGCAGCATATGGAAAGAATGAAGCAGATCAAAAACCAGCTTTTAGTTGACAGTCAGTGTAGTACCACTTGATTTAGTATTGCTGTATGCAAGATCTGGTTCTGATTTAAAAATAAACCCCATCAGAATAGCAAGACATCCTTCCCCAGTCACACCTGATGTTGCCTTGGCTACCTTAAGGGTGCCCTTGTAATATCTCCCTTTTCTCACCTGTCTGTTCCCTCCTCTGGGCCCTGTCTGGAGTCCTTCTCCAGTCTTGCTGCTCCTCCTGCCTCAGTTTCTCCCCATTAGAGAAAGTGTCATGATTTGTCTTTTTAGGATGTGTTAATCTTTGCTGAGACCTTTAGGATACGCAGATGGAATTTGCATTCAGAAGTGTGAGTTGTTATTATTGTGGTTAATTAGATGTGACAGGCTGACATTCTGCTAATGTTTTCATGAAATCTGGGGCCAAACCTTTGTCTGGGTTACAAGCATGCTTGGATTTTCCATGTGATCCATCCTTCCATCCAGGTCAGTATTTCTGTATTTATCTGTGTGTCTGATTTAAACTGCACGGGTATCTAAAGTGGGGGTATTGTTTTAAATACCGAATGGGAAGAGCAAATGACGTGTATGTTTGAGCAGTGTTGCTGTTGCCTTTGGGATGTATTGGAACAAAGTATTTACTTCCCAAGGCAAAGCAGTGAACCTAGTAAGAAAGGCCAAGGGATCTGTCCAAGCTGATGTAATACATAAAGACACAAACACCATCCATAAATCAATAGGCATTGATTTAGGTAAATGAGAGCTTTGCCCTTAGGTAAGAAAAAATATGCGTATTTATATGTATGTGTTTAAAATATTTCATGCAGAATTTCTGGGGACACATATCCAATATTAATTAAAGTTTAAGTGTATTGTGTCAGTGCCCACAAACCCATTATTTAGGATTTTTATTTTTCTTTTTTTTCAAATTAAACTTTTCTCCAGCATTTTCCTCTCCAGATAGAAAGTTCAGGAAACCAATGCATGATGACAATATGATAACCAATTAGGGAAAAAAACCCTGAAACCAGTTGCTGGTGCTGAAACTGCTGTCAGAATCTATAGTGTATCTGTGTTGAAACAATTTCTGGCCACCTTTTTAAACATACCTCTTCCTTGGGGTAGAAGTGGGGGGAAAGAAATTTCTGTATAAATTTAGTCTAATAATTTAATTGTGTCAGCCCTAATTGCATGGAACTGGGAAGACATTGGAAAATACAGGTGAGTGCAAAGTCTATGTCACCCTGCAGAGAAATGCTGCAGTCAGTTCTGAGTGAGCCAGCGTGAGTCCCCAGGGAGGTAACTGCTTAACCAGAGTGTTCCCAGCCTCCAAGCTGGCATCACAGAGCCTGGATGTGCAGGTTTATTGGAAGGATGGGGGAAATTCGGGTGCTTCTCTTCTTTGAATAGCACAGGAAATCTGATGACTGGAAGGATGCATTACTCTGAATTTGGGGACTCTAAAGCAAGGAGACAAATCCGTCTGTCAGGAGGATGTGATCAGACAAGCACATCACTCTCACCGTGCTTGTCTGATCACAACTGCAGCTCTGGCCTCCAGCATGGGGCAGGCTGAAATGTCAACATGCACATGTCACTCCAGTGCTCAGCATCTCGGAGGGTCCTGGGCTGTCTTCCCCATCTCCCCACGTCTCCACCTGTATGTTTCTATTAATACTGCTACTGCAAGAATATTTTTCTTTCCTCACAAGGTAAGGAAAGAATTTTATTGGGAAATTCTCTTCACAGGTTTAAACCAAGAATGACTCCACTGATTTTAGGGCTGTTCATAGAATCATAGAATATGTTGAGTAAGAAGGGACCTACAAGGATAATCAAGTCCAGTTATTGTCCCTGCACAAGATAAGTTTGATTGGTTTGTTTCCAGATGAAGTTGTCATCCATTTGTTTAGATCACCTGAGGTATAGCTGATGAAAGGTATTATGATAATAGTTAGGTGGAAGTAGTAGTTAGAACATGCAAACCTTTTCCACTTTTTTTCCCTATTCTGTGGTATCAAGTTGTTCACAGTGGCTCAGGTATAAGTGAACATGGGGAAGAGCCCACAAAAATTGTCCAAGGCTGCGAATGGCACCTGGCCTGGATCAGCAATAGTGTGGCCAGCAGGACCAGGGCAGTGATTGTACTCAGCGCTGGTGAGGCCACACCTTGAGTGCTGTGACCATTTCTGAGCCCCTCACTTCAGGAAGGTCGTGGAGGTGCTGGAGTGAGTCCAGACAAGGGCAGCAGAGCTGTGAAGGGTCTGGAGCACAAGTACCATGAGGAGCTGCTGAGGGAGCTGCAGGTGTTTATCCTGGAGCAAAGGAAGCCTGGGGAGACCTTACCACCCTGTACAACCACATGAAAGCAAATTGGAGCTAGAGGAGGTAGGGCTCTTCTCCCAGGCAGCCAGGCACAGGATGAGAGAACACAGCCTCAAGCTGCACCAGGGGAGGTTTAGGTTGGACATTAGGAAGAATTTCTTTACAGAAGGGGTGATCAGACATTGGAATGGCCTGCCCAAGGATGTGGTGGAGTCACAATCCCTGGAGGTGTTTAAGAACAGACTGGACGTGGCACTCAGTGCCATGGTGTGGCTGACAAGATGGTGTTTGGTTATCGGTTGGACTCGATGGTCTCAGAGGTCTTTTTCAGCCTAATTGATTCTGTCATTCTGTAAAGCCATTCCTTTCCCTCACCTGATCAAAGGCTTTTTCTAATAATCCCTTCCCACAAAGATGCAGTTTTTCCAGTTTGACAGGAGATTTTAAAAGGGACCTTTTTAAAAGCTATGGTTCAGCCCCCTGCACACAAAACTCTTCATGTAGGCACAAAGCCATCTTGTTTTTCTAGGAATGTGAACAGGAGTCAAGAGAGCATCTAGAGTGGAGAATTATATCCTCTGCTTAAATTTCTCCCCCTTCCTCTCTTCCTTTAAGATTATAAAAGAATCTTGTGTGCAAGTTGGTGCTTGCTTTAGCTCTTGTCAGAAGTTCACATTTTAATATTAGTTTCTTTCTGTTTTGTTTGGGTTCTCTCATTTTCTTTTGCTGGTAAAAACTTAATGAAAGGTAGCCTGACAGAAAATGCTGTGATCCAAACTGTGGATAGTTTGCTGCCACCAAAGTCCTTTGAGCCTTAGAGTTCATCCTTATCACTTCCATTGGATATAACAGCATTTTCAGATTACTTTCTGTCATCGGTTTTCACACATGATTGACAGATGTAATAAATAGGTAGGCAAGAAACACAGCTTGTTGCAGGACAATGGTTATGTGCATTAGAAGCCTTCTGAAATGCAGAATGCAGCTAAAAGCCATAGCCTGATATCAGCAGTGAAGATGGCTGCAAACCACTCAGTGTACTTCAGTTCTTAATATCTCATTTTTGTTTGTTGCTTACCTTTTGTAATAGATCATGTACCAGGGGCCCCCAGGACATGGAAACCAATTAAAGACATTGATATTCTTGCTTCAACATTAAGCCAGGGAAAGAACTGACTGGAATTCCAAGTTCAATGTGCATGCAGGAGCTGGTTATCGTTTCCATATGGCTTTCAGACTGTCTCACACTAAAATCCACACCTGAGGGAGACCCAGAAGAGCCCAGGGCATGATTTGCTCTAAACTGTTCTTGATTCCCACCAGCATAATTTATTGGAAATATTCCACTTTTTTTTTGAAACATTCACAGCCGGTCTGGGAGCTACTGAAACATATTCCTATAATGTAGAAGAGATTTTGAAAGACAGAGCTTAAAGTAGCCATGGCCAGACAAAGTACCTTGTGACTGCCCTTGTAGCAGGCCCCAGATCATACATGCTCTCATATTTTCAGTCACTTGATTTTTGGTTTTGGGTTGTTTTTTTTCTTATGTTGGACATTTAGAAGTCCCACTGCCAGGCCAAGCTGGAGTCCCAGCATCCCAGCCTTGCACAAGCAGGATTTCACCAAACTGGACAGCTCCTGCTCACATTCCCCAGCTGGTGCTGTAGGCACTGCCGTGTGATGGTTTCCAGAGAGGAGAAGAAGGAGCAAAGAGGTGGTTATCCATGGGATCTCTTAGCTCAATGCACTTTGCAGCCTGTCCATGTCCTCAGGCTCTGCTCAGGAGCAGGATGTCAGCTCCAGTGTCATTATATGAACAGCTTTTTTCTGCCTGAAAGAGGAAAGAGGCATAGTGCTACAGATCTCAAGGATTTCTGGGGAGTAGCTTGACATTTCTAATTTTGTCTTGCCTCTTTTACCCTCACCAGCAGCTCATCAGTTCTTAAACACACAAAGCTTGCACAAATGTAAGCACTATATTTCTCAGGAGGAACCTCATAAATTAATGGAACAAAAATATTTTATAAAAGTGTCAACCTTCATTTGATATGTGTGTAAGGTCCAATAGCTGTATTATAGATGACAACCTTATGTAATTACATTGCTGTTTTACCTGTTCTCATCCCAGTGGCAAATCTCATTCCCAACAAGTTCTGACTAAATAAAAGGGGTTGCTCAGATGACTTTCAAGGTGAAATTATAGTATGAGCTACCCTCTTCTTGCATCTTTTCAGTCCCCCATCTATTCCCATTTCAGCCCTAGGCAAAGGAAGACTAAAAAGATTTGCTTTCAGCAGCAGTTTGTATGTATTGTTACATGGCTGCAGTGTTGCTCTGCAGAAGTCACTGTGTTTCAGAGAGGTGAAATGGTGCTGGTTACACTGCACTTTGTATTTGGAGGTTACCCAGATACAAGTCTGAGATAAAGAACTAGGGATGTTTCTGATTAATACTACCAATGTTTGCTGTCTGTGCAGCAGCAGAGATAGACCTGCACTGCTCCAAGTGCAGCGGGTGCATCTAATGAGAGTCCATGGCTGTAAAGAGTGAGAAGGCAAACATTCATCTCGCTGACCTTGGCTATCTACAAGATACAGCTCTGATCTGACCGCCTCGTCCAGGCTCCCTCTGGACTTGGTGGAGAGGTTAATAAGTCCCTCTGGTTTCAGACACCTCTCTCAGGGTGAGATTAATCATCTCAGGTGATAATCGTCCTCTGTTGGCTCCAGTGGAGGCTGATGTGACTAACATGGATTAGATAGTTATGTTTCAGGTGACTGATTTCCTTATACCATTAGGTTTGGAAAACTTAAGTCTTCTGTACAGGAGGGAAAGAAACAGCCAAAGCCATCATTTCATGATGCATGGTGCCAGGCAGTATGACTGTCAAGTACCCACACATCTTCATTTCTTGTACACCCAGCTTGGGAACAGGAATAGGAAACTGGATTATATTCACGATTTCTGTAATTTCTTCAAACAGTAGATTGATATGTGAGCACAAAATGGATATTCACAAACATGTAATAAATCCATTATATAGCAAACGTTAATGAATGGATTCTTTTGGTTGGGGTTTTCTTATATTACATAGCATATTAAGTCTGTTTTTAATTGTTGAGGCTAAAGAAACACATCACTTCTGATTTGCCTCTTAATGACTGAAAATCTAACAGCACTGTAATATTGCCAATTCCTTCTGACCCTGTGGAAGAACAATCATAAAAACAAGAATACTCAGGGCTCAAGGTGAGATTATCTGTCATTCTCAGCAGCAGGAATTGCTCAGAATGTTAATCAATGTTGTTCCCAAGCTCAGAGCCATTTACTTCCAGAAGAAAGCACATAAACTCTTCAGCCCTAAATTAAGTTGTCCCAATGGCACATCTTTCCTTCACACTCTGCTCCTTGCACCACTACAAGCCACATGTAACTGTCAAGGGCTTAACAGCCCCTCTTCACTCTTATCATTTACATTTACTATCAGTGAAACAATAGAACAGGTTGCTCAGAGAGGTGGGCCATGTCCCATCCCTGGCAGCATTCAAAGTCAGATGGAGGAGCAGGACTCTGAGGCACCTGATCTAGTTGAAGATGTCCCTGCACATTGTGGGGGGGTTAAGCTAGATGGGTTTTAAGGGTCCTTTGAATCCTAACTGTTCTAAGTTTCTATGAGCAGTTATCGTGGTCAAAATTGACAAAACTGAAAAGAGAAATTAGGAAGGGTCATTTCTGCGTTCTGGCTGGGAAGATGTATTGATATTGGGTTGGATGCCTCCATGCTATAGGGTCCTGGTACTTGGCATTAATGATTCTGTCACAGGATAGGTGGTGGATTCATGCCCCATAAATAATCATTAAATTAAGAAAAAAAAATAAAATTGAAACCTGGAGCCTGCAAACAGGAAAAGCTCATAAAACTTGGCATCATCTTGTGGGCTTGACTTTGGCCAGTCTCTATGTCTCTAAGTCCTTTTTTTCATAGTTTGTTCAGACACCAGATGGTGTAAAACCTCCTATACCTCTGTTGGGACATTTTAATATTCCTGTCACAGGCTCTGCTGCACAACTTCACCAAAGACAGCAGGGTGCTCCCCTTTCCCAAAAGGCTCCCTCCAAATATACAAGAGCAAGGCAGGAGAGCAGAAGCTCTCTGTGTGTTCCATTCAAGGAGTAAGGGTCTGAAAGCAGGAGTAGTCATTTGCTGACTGACTGATTTATTTTCATATCACAGCATTCAAAGGAGGAATTTGACTTCACTTGAAGAAAAGGACTAATATATAATTTTCCCCCCAACTTTTAGAATTAAAGTCTTGTTTAAAGAACTTTAATAAGATTAAGGATTAAATTAAATACATTGGTATGAAGAAATGGTGCAGCATCTGCATTTTCATCACCTATGAATGAAACCAAGCAGTGGGACCATGGAAAACTAGCATGAAAAAATCCCAAAAATATCTTACAATTTAATCACATATTTTATGAAAAGGCAGCTGCCTATTTTTTGGGGAACTTCAATTAGAATTTACATATTCTGCTTATAAACAGTTCTTGGGGCAACTTATCTCTGTTTACAAACGACAGTTTCCTTCCAAGTATTTGCTGTGTTTATTGAACACCTGTGTGATAAACACAGGTTAGAGGGCATCAAGACTTTAACACTGCATGTGTTATTTTCTGTTTTTCTCCTCCCCTGTGTTTTCTTTTGTTTGGGTTTTTTGACCTCCTAATGCCTTTCCTCCCTCACCTGAAACATCAAGAAACATATCAAATCTCCATAGGGGAAAGGTACTCCTAAAAACTTGTTTTGGTTTCCAATACAGCAGGAGCACAAAGTTTCAGTACTTTTTGACACAAATAACTTCCATCTTTAACGTGCAGCCCTGCTTTACATAATGTTCAGTAGCTTTGCCAACCTGTCAAGGAAAAAAGTTTTCCTGGATTTTTCTTTGGGGCAAATAAGAAAGCAATTGTGAAGGAAAAGCACTTTCATTACTGCTTTTCTTTTTCATCTCTCCTATTTTAGTCACTTTAGCAAGATGTTTGGTTCTAAGTATTGGTCTTTGAGAACAGAGTGTTTTTAATTTAATTTTATTTTTTTGAAAATGGATGTCGTTACCTGCAAGAGTTCCTGCAGGAGATTTTCAATGTGTGTGAGTGTTACTGATCTCCCTACTGGAGATGCATTCCTGAACATAAACTTTTGGCGTCTGCCATAATCCATCTTTCTGTCCAAACAGAGAGGAGCAGCTCTTGTAGCAACCTGGGATCAGGGCTGGGAAGCACCAGCACTGTGCTGTCTCTGGGGGATGTTGGCTGCTCCCCTCTGTGGCCTTGGGCAAGTCATTTGGGAATGGTAATTAATGGTCCTGGTTCACAGGTTTGTAAATCTGCACGGGGACTGTGCTTGTCAGTGAGTGTTTCCTGCTCCTGTAGGATTTCTCTGATTGAATTTATCTTTAAACTTTGTTATCTCTTTGAGCAAAACTGTTGTAAACCTGTTTTAACTTTAATATGCCCAGTAACACTACAGCTCTCGGTTCTCATTCCCCTGGTTAATTACTATTCATATCAAAGAAACCTTGGTGTTCTTGAGGAGCCACAAAGCCTGGAGTTTACATATTTATTTTCCCTCTATAATATCATTACATAAAGAATACAATAGAGGAAACAAGATTTAATTTCTGACTCACAAATGCCACTACCTCAGCAATAGAGCAATACCTAAGCTAGTTGGATGTGAGAGTCCCTATCCCAATGCAGTTTAATTGAATATGCAGATTGTTAGTTCCTGCAGCCTGAGCTGTACTGAGCAGTGGCACTGGCCAGCTTGTGGCTTCTCACCCCACATACCAAGACACCTCTTCACAATTCCTGTTGGTGCATGCCGTGCTCACAAGGCAAGCCTATTTGGACAGAACAAGTTTTATGTAGAGCTCAAATTTTGCTTACAGACATCTGGAAGCCCTGGGGAGTAATAATGCAATACTGACACTCAGGCCATGCTTCCAGAGTCTAACCAGGTCCAGCATGTGGCCAGCTTTTAAGTGCTGAGCTCTCATTTAGCCTGTGCAAGAAAGAGACTTGAAAAGGCACACTCACATCAGGGATGCTGCAACACAGTCAGATAAACATTATTGTGACAGATTAATTCTCCATGTAGTTTGAGCAGGATTAAGGTGCCTAAACATAAGTATCTAGGGGACCTCACCAGGTCTCAGCTGCTGTTTTTAATGAATGTTTCTGTTTGTGCAGAACAAGCAGGAAATGCTGCTTGGAATTGTCTAAGGGCACTGAAAACAGCTCTAGATTCGAATGTATGGATATTTCAATGAGAGCAACTCTAGCTGCAGAAAAACTCCTAAATCTACTTCAGCCTGATCAAGAAGTATGGTTTACAAACTTCAGTGATCTATTGAAACATCTACTTCACAAAGCTAGGCTGCTTGAACCCAAACTAATCCACTGTAAATGTAATCTTTTAAGACAGAATTAAGAATGTGTGCACCAGTGTCCCTTCTGTGGTCAGACAAATGAGAGGTACATCTAAGTGTTTATCTAAAATCCAGCAGATCCTACATGGGATTACTCCAGGGTTTCCCAGCTACAAATTCTTGGCCAGGTACTTTCTGCCTAAATGCTTATTCTGATCCACATAGGATGGATTTTTGCTCTGCTGCAGCACTTTTCCTGAGGTAGAAGTTCTGGATTAGTCCAAGCTTGTGGGTGACTGTCCTGCAGCCTGTGGAGCTACATCTGCTATTGAAAATGTGTGAGAGTAGAAGCAGATGCCCCCATAGTTCAGAGAAACAATCTGTGTTTCAGGTGAGATCCAGAATTTGTCTACCTGAAAGTCCCTGGTGCACCTAAGGAAATGTAACTCTAGTTACATTAGGGGGTAACTCTTGTTACCCTTTTGCCATAAGATCAGAACTAGCCAAATTCAAAACTGCTCTGCTTGTGTAAGGGAGACAGTGAGGGAGAGGAGGAAACTTAGCAATGTGTGAAATGACATTTCAATGAGAAGTTTGCCATTGAGCTGACAGCTGAAATCTAAATTTTACGAAGATGAGGAGCATGGAGTTACATGGGCAAACCTTAACTGTTGCAAGGGCTTGAATTTTTGAGGTATGAACTGATTTGGAAATGACACTTTTACAGGGCATCAGACTCAAGTGGTGGGAGGAATGGCCCAGCAAGGGGAATATCCAGAGATTGTTCCCATGTTTTGTTTTATGATATGAGCTTTTTGAATGCATTTGTGTGATAAATAAATAAATGAGTGAAGTACATCACTGTCACCAAGGGACTTTTCTCATATTTATCAGAGACACATGCTGTGTTTTTCTTTTGAACAGCAATGCTTTTTGCTGATGACAGATTCCTGTAGGAGATTCTTGAATTCTTAAAGGAGAACTGAATAGATTTTTCAGCAGAATTAAAACACAGCAAGTGACATATTACCATGCTTTGCTGACTTAGCAGCCCAAATAAACCAAGAAAGTTAGATATAGAAAAATCCAATGTATGTTTGAAAGTCTTGGGGCAAGTCTAACTTCTGAGACATAAGAATAAAGATATATTATATTATCATCAAAGTTGTTGAGTTGTCATCCTCAAGGGTATTTAAAAGTGTAGATGTCACAATTTAGGGACATAGTTTAGTGGTAGATTTAACAGTTGGATGTGATGATTTATAATTCTTTCCTAAGCTAAAAAAATTCTATGATTATAAGATTCATTATGGAATTTCTTCAGGACTGGGAAAGTAGTTTATTATAATGAAGCCTCAGTTGACCATTGTTAATCTGTGTGATGATGCTGTGCTTTGTTCCAGGAATGTTGCTGTGGCCTGAATCTATTGCTGGGTATAGGTAGTTTAATAATATGGGTTCTATGGCAAGGCTCTTTATTCAGAGAACAAATTACTGGTCATAGCATCAGATCAAACAAGACATGGTTTTATATTGAAATAATTTTCAAAAATAAAAAAAATATTTCATCTATTTTTTTCTTCCTCAGGTTTTCTGTAAAAGCCCTACACTTTTCAAAGAAAAAAGTCTTCATTCAAAACATAGTGTATGTATTAACTAAAGTAATTGCTCATTGTTAAGTAAACTCCTTATTTCTTTGCAATTTCTGAGCTCCTGACTTCCTTCTTTCTATCCTGTTGCATATGTGCAGTGATTTCTTTGGGTGTGTATGATCCAGACAACTCATTTAATTTTCCCAACTGTTTTAGAGCTTCACTTATCATTCTCTTCCATATCAACCTTACTTTTTTAATCAAATTGATCAGTACTAACAGAAGGTGGGTTCCCTCCCACCTTCCCTTTGGGTATATAAAGTAGAACTTAAACTCCTTCTTCCCCTTAGGTTCAAGCAGCTGGCATTTTTTATATTTGGAGAGGCTCAACCTCTGCACACAATGGGGGGATAAAAATGGAAAAGTGATAGGAAAAAAAGCTGATTTACATCCTTGGAACAGTGTTGGTCTGCCACTTATCCTCACTGTGTCTCAGTTTGCAGAAGTATAAAATTCAGTAAGAAGCTGTGAACATCTCTATTTTCTTCCCTCAAAACCTCTTTCCTCCTTGTTCCCACTTCTTAAATGATCTGGGTTAAAAGAGGTCAGGCAGAAAATTTCTGCTTCACTCTGCCTTAGGACAGGAGAAGCCTTCAAGCAGTGTCCAAGGGACCCATTTTTGGTGGATTGGAGTGCTCAGATTCACCACTCTCCTGCTCTGATAAACACAGTGGTCATTTACATGCAAGTGCCAGTCTGGTTCTCATTTAAAATTCTTCAAAGAAGTTTCTAAGTACTATTTGCTGTAAAACAGAAACTCTCTTCTCTCTCTGCCCCTTCTGCCTGATAGATTGCTGATTCCTTCTTTCATTGCAATGGAACTATACCAGCAAGAATATAAATACTCATTGTTTAAATCTTGTTTGCATTAAACTAACATCAAAATGTTGGGACAACATTAAGGAAAGAGAGAAACGGAGATAGGAAACTTAAATATAAAATATCCCATCAGAATGCAATTAACCTGCTGCTCACCTCCTCCTCTATGGACTGTCAGAAGGGAACTTCCCAGTATTCATGTCATGGCAACATAAGCATTTTTTCTTTCTTCCTTGTCATATATCAAGACCTAAACAGATTTCTGGTGATACTCAGCTGTTGAGCTCACTCTTGTTTTAAAAAAGACCTTGCCTTGAAGGTCAGTGCAAGCTGGGAGAGTATTCCACAGAAATACCACAACAGGATTGTGTTAACTCTGCATTTGGCCCTTGCTGGTTGCTGTGGGGGCAGGATCCTGTGCTCAATACACAGCTGGGCTGATGTTGCCCAGCTGCTGCTCTGCATCCATGGACTAAAGAAGCTTTAAATGCAATGGCAGGAGCACAGTGATTTTGCTTTACGTGAGTCTCTGCATCTCCTGGCAGTGGCTTGCTGCTGGTCTGGACCTGTAAGAGTTTTGATTTCTAACACAAGTGACACATTATGATTAGATGCCAAGTGAGTAGTTCTGAAAGATCAAAATCCCATATTTCATATCCAGGGGTGTGGAAGGACTGCTGAATATGGACACATATTCTCTTTTTAGACCCAATGTTGAGACTGAAGAAAGGAGCAGAAGGCAAAAGCACATCAAGGCTGGCCTTTATAATGAGGAATCATATGGATATATGAATCCATTTTCTTATTCCTCTGTTTCTGGTCCCTTCTGATTCTTTAAAAGTGCAAAGAATCAAAAGAGCTAAAAAAAGGAAATATACCCAAAAAAGTAATATTTTAATTTTAAATTAAAAGTTTTAATTTATTATTATATTACTAGGGTTTTATGCAATTATTGTATTGTGCGATTATTATATTACTAGGGTTTTGTTTTATTTCCTGGGTTCAGGTGAATTCAACCACAAGCATAGAAAAGTAGCCTTTTTTTCTGAGTTCCCTTCCCTGTAAATATAAGAAGATACTATATGGAAAAATTCAGTAATAGGAAGATATAGAGGAAAAGCCTATCAAAACTGAGTAGCGGGTTAAAGAACTTAGCATTGCAACATCTTCACACACCCATATATTTTGATTATTTATTCTTTTGTATAGCAGTTTTCTCTAAAAACATGCACCCAGAGGAAAAATTAATTTTCAAGGTCCTTTTTTTTTAATACAATAAAATTGCCACAAAACGGCACAAAACTCACAAAACCTCAGAGGACTCTTCCAGTACTGACAAACCTAGGAGGCTGAGCAAACCTTCGCTCCTTTTGGCCTCATTTCTGCTTGCAGAAATGGTCTGTTGCTGATAATTCTAGTATTTGCCTCTTGGTCAAAGTGTATCTCATCTACCTCCTGCTATCCCACATCTCTGTCCAGCCCATAGGGTGGCTGTACTCCAGTCCTTTGCTGTCATTTGTAGTGCTGAGAAAAATAATAAACTATATTAAGAACAACTGGTAGCAAAGCTAAGGAGAAAATTCTTGTAAACCACAACCTACTTTGTGGGCTACTCATACTAAACTGGATTTTGATAGACAAAAATCAGAATAATGTTATTAGGTCCAAAAAACTATTTCAGTTTACCTTACATAATACGTAAACTTGCTCACTGGAAAAATCTTAAGCACACAGTTTTTGCAACTGAGGTTTTTTCTCATTTTTTCCCCCCAAAGAACTGGAAGAAAATTTGCAGTCTACCAAGAGGACATCTAACATATTAAATTAGATCATGGACCAAATATATTAGATCAACATCTGTGCTCCCAGAAGAGGCTTGCATACTGTCAATAATACAACCTGACAGCTTTAGGATCAATCATCTTATTAAAACTTTTTTCTCTCTCTTTTTCCTTTCTCTCTCTATCACTCCTTGAAGGAGCTTGGCAAGGCATATTTTTTTGACTCTAGCTTGCTTTTTTCTGCTTCAGAATTTCTCTCACTAATACTTCCATAAGAAATAGATTTGCCTCAAGTAGCTTGCATTAATCTGGGACACAATAATGAATAAATATTTGGAATAAATAATGCATAATGTCTAAGTCTGATAATTATAGTAATGATGACTGACATCCTCCTAGCACCTTCCAATCCCAAATCCCAAGGCACTTAATTGAATGACTAGAGATTTGGGGGCTGGGGAGAAGATGGGGAAAGATCCTGAGCTGCAGCATGCTGTCAAAGCTCTCATATTGCTTGGACCTCTTTACCATGCATGCAGTCACCCTCACTATTAGCTATAAAATAGGATGGTTTTTATTATGAAAATAATTAATTTTTATTTTGGTGGTGGCCTACTGGGCAAAGGGATGTAAAAAGATCTTTGAGAGAACTTGCAGGGCAGTATGAGGGTGCACCAGAATTCAGGGTAGTAGAACCTCTGGGTTCCACTTCTTGATGTAAAAGATTTTCATTGCAGGTTGTTTTTTTTCCTCTCAGCTGGCAGCCCTCACAAGTAAACACATTCTGTTTAAAGCTGGCAGGTGTCACAGTGACTCCTGGTCAGAGTAACACTGGTCATCCCTTTCTCAGCAGCCTATTCAGCACTGAAAAGTTTGTGGGCTTTCTACAAGTACCATGGAAACAGTTGAACCTTAGGTCTCAGGGATATTTCAGCCATTTTAAAAGTCTGCTTTTTCCCCAGCTGAATTCTAAAAGAAAAAGAAAATCTTCCAGATAATATAGGGTTGACTCTGAACCCATATGTTCTGGAGCAGATCTATACCAGAGGAGCACAGCAGGGACTTCTTCAGGGAGGTGTACAGATTTATCATTGGGGTCACAGCCTTTGACGAGTCATACACATCCTGCATTTCACAAATGCTTCAATGGAACTGTCCACAGGAGGAAAGATAATACAATGATTTGCCTATATAAGCATGACAGACAGAAACACAATGTGCAACTGGAGAGTGATAAGGGAAATTGATTTCTTTTTCCTATTCCTTTGGACTTTATGTCTCCTGCTTGGCAGCAGCACTTCTGTTCATCAGTACATTTCCTCCTTCTCATATATGGGGGCAAATTTTCCAACAGGCTTGAGCCTCCTGCAGGTATATATATATTAAATGACCTGGTTTTTTTTTAAAATAAAACTGAATTTTCATGATGATCTGCTGCTCTGTGTTGTATAAGTTACTGGAAAATTTTCCATTTTTCTTTATATTCTTCACCAAGCTGTATGACTAAAGAGCTTTGTTCTGTCATACAACTGTCCTGATCAGCTGCTGATTTGGAGAGACACGTGTCACCTCATCCATGGGGTTCCTTGCCAGCTCTTCTTGGTGCTCTAGACATGGTATTAAATGTCTAGCATTTACTAGACATGGTATTAAACACTTAACCACCCATAAGATTTCTGTGCAGCCTCTGCTTGTGTTTAGGCTGCAGATGAAGCAATGTCAACACAAGCATGATAAATTGTAGGTTTCTTCCCGGAGCACTTGCACTCACACAAACACTTCATTAGCAAGATGATAAACAAAACAAAATCCACAGCAGTCCCCACGAATGTGTCAGTAAATTGCTTCAGGGTGAGAAAACACCCTCTGCATCAACTTCAGGATATCATGGGACACGCTGCCAGGCTGGAAGCATCTCTTGGCGTGCTGCCTCAGTCAGAGGAAGCTGCAGAGTGGAAATTCTGCCCTCACCCCAAGGGCAGGTCCTGCTGGCACATTTCTGGCTCCTGCAGCTCTCCAGGATTTAGTTCTTGGCCTGAAAACCAATGGTGTAGAATTACTGCAGATGGAGCAGTTGGAGCTGGTGAATTCTGCCACATGTGGGGTCACTGAGGACCAGTGTCACACCTCATTTTAACAGCAAGCTTTGAAATTCAGCTACAGGGACTGATGCCCCTTAGGGAGAAGGGGAAATTTGGGTTCTCTTATGTGCAGGAAACACAAGAGATTTAGAAAATCTCTAATTAGAAGTTTCAGTGCTGTTTATATTTCTACATTGGAGGGAAGGGCTTAGGAAATACACACAAACAAGTCCCATTAGGAAGTAAGTTTTGTCCCTATGATTTTTCTTCTTCTAATTTTTAACTATAATTTAAAATGTTAACTGATTTAACAGTTTTTGCTATTGAACACAGCAGGAAAAGTTGTAACTATGGGTTTCAACTCTTTTCCCCACTTATGTATCTCTTCAGCTGTCTTGACTTGTTAAAAGATAAGGCAAAGTAATTTTGTTTTTTGTTGCCAGAGTGGTCTAAGATGCATCTTGATTTTTTTTTTTGAATATGCATTTTTACATTATCTTTGTCTCAGACTGTACAGCTATTGATTTCAAAGGCTGTAAATGTAAAGAAAATTAAATGCAAGAGAAGAGAGAGAAAAAAAACAAAACAGGTCTGAGACTCATTCATACAGGAGAATTTGGAGCTGGAAGGGGTAGAAAGAAGAATATTGAGCTGCAAGTATTCAAAATACAGAAGAAAAGAGGAAAAACAAATTATATGTTCAATTTCATGAAATAAATATAATACAGTGTTGGTAAGTATATTTCCTTTAAGGGGATTTTGAAAGGATTGAGGCTGGATTTTTTGATGAATAATTTTCTCTGTGACTTATCAGATAACTGGTTCATACGCTAGTTTTAAGACAGTGTGATGCTCATATCCTTGAGAATCAAGGAAGCTTAGGCTATCTTCACTCGTCCTTTTCACTTGCTGATTCAAAGTATTTCATTAGGAGAATTCAGTAGAACTAAGAAAAGGCACACTTCTTTAAAAAAAATTTTCTTCATAAGAAGTTGAACAAATTTGCCACTGCTGTCAACTTTAAATGTTTTATGTTATATATTATTTCTGAACCAATATAGCAAGGTAGGAACACTGCATTTTCTGGAAATATAATCTATATACATTTATGTTCTTCTGAAATATATAGATTTTTTTATTTTTTTTTTCCCCTTACTCCCTGCTGCAGACTTCAGTGAAGCTGCCTTTGAATTGGTAAAAGCTTACAGGTGTGGGTTTTGGTTTTGCAGCTGTATCATGGTGATCTGTTTCTGTTTGCCTGCTCCTACCTAGTGAGTATTCCATTTCATTTTTGGTTTTTTTGTGGTTTTTTTTCTGTTTAGTTCTTGTTAGTGTTGGTTTTGTTAGTGATTTTTGGTATCTGTTCGGCATTTTTGTTTCTTGGTTTTTTAATTCATGGTACTTTGGTGGCTCTGAGCATGTTGTCCCAGAATATGCAAACATCCAACTGAGTTTGTTCTGGGTGAAATAAATAACTGCTGGAAGTACACCAGTGTTCTTATGGCATAACAAGCCTGAATTTTCCGCTGTGAGTGAGATAACTTTTAGTTTTAGTATTAAAGGAGGCCAGTACTTCAATATCTTGTGTAGTATGGTTTCTTTAAACAAGGCACTGAAATGAAAGTCATGGCTCAGGAAAATGTATGTTGGACCTACAGAACAATCCTTCAGACATACAGTTGAATTGTTTGTTTTGACAGGTAGGTTTCAGACAGTTTTCTGTGTGGTTGTATATGCTTTCAAAGGCTTCCCCTGAATTTTTAAACTTCAGTTACTTTGAAGATGTGTTTTATACTATGCAATCTTTCTTTTTCCATTTCTTGTCTTTTTCTTTAATTCAGATTCAGAGAAGGTCATGCTTCTTATTGCTGAAGTCTCTTTTTCTCTCTGTATTTTTTTTAAGCTTATATGTATAATGTTGCATCATGGGTGGGACTCAACTAATGAGGAGTCTGAAAATCTGAATCTGTAGTAACAGATGTTCTAATTTTCAGAGAGCTTTTCTTTCATTCGCTTCTCTCTTCTAGAAAAGATCAAGTATGACTAGGAAATTATTTCACTTCTCTTTCCTATGAAAAATATTTGAGAATTCTATGTGGGCTTCTCACATAGAATTATATATAAATTATATACCTGTAATGAACTGCAAAAAATAAGGGAGTGATCACATCAAATGTGTCTAGAGTTGTAGCCCTGTACTGCAGTTCAGTACTTTGTACTATTTAGCTTCTTATTTATTATATCACTTGTACTAAATCTAATTATTTTCAGGCATATAATTAGTCACTGCACATGAGAAAATAACAGTTCCTTTAAATTTATGTTTTACAATAAATATCACCAAGACTCATTGCCTCAGAGCTAACTCTGTATATAGAAGTTTGATGTTATGACTGCTGTGCATTTACATCACAAATAAAGAATTATAAAATGAGACTTTAGACAGAACTATCTAAGCCAGATGAATTAATTCCACAATGTTTTGTGTTCCATGTGTGAATAATAGTTCAGCAACATTCTTTTTCAGTTTTTGCCAAGCTTTACCTTCTGTGTTTGCATTTGGTATGAAGTTGGAAGTTGACACCACCACAGTGTTTTTCACACTCCCCTCCCTACAATATGGAAGGATTTTTACAGGGATTTATTTAGCAGTTCACTGGGAATCTGGCTCTTCTGTTTTATCACTTACTTTTCTTATAGTTTTTGATACTTATTATTGCCTGAATACAGACAAGATCTCTGGCATTTAACATACAGAAAACTGTGCTTAAAATAACATTACTGTTGTAACACACCAATAAATCCTGAAGAATTAATTCAAAAGGCTGAAATTATATCCTTAATTTACATGCTTTTGCTTTCCCTTGTTAAGAACAGTGGTAATGAAGTGTCATCCTTAACTTTGAATTGCCCAGCATCTGTTGGTTTGAGGCACAGCCCAACCCTAGCGTTGTTTAAATGATTTTTCTGCATCTGAATATTAAACAGTGCCCTGAAGATTCAATCGAGCAGTCAGGACTATATAGTTACAAGATAACAATTTCTCTGTGCTCATTTTGTGTTCATATACCTATCTAACTAGTTCAGTACACAGACAAACAAACAAAACAACAAACAAACAAACCCCAAACAAACAAAAAACCCAAAGAAAAACACACACACAAAAAAACACAACAATAAAAAAAAACCAAAAAAACCCCACAAAATTTGGAAGACACCCCCACCAATAAAACTCAGGGAGAAGGGAATCCAGATTATATTTGTGGAAATACTATGGAGGTAGAGTTATCAGTCTGTTTCCTTCC
This sequence comes from Parus major, assembly GCF_001522545.3. Taxonomy (NCBI): domain Eukaryota; kingdom Metazoa; phylum Chordata; class Aves; order Passeriformes; family Paridae; genus Parus; species Parus major. The sequence continues at coordinate 24,294,054 of NC_031776.1, forward strand.
TTTAAACTTTCAAGTTAAGTCCCCAGAGCAAGGATACTTTGAATTTCTCACAGTGCTCAGTGTCAGATTTGCAAATCTCAGAGTTCATCTCTGTTCCTCATTCATCCATTCTTAAATTTGCTTTGGTTTTCCTTATCAAATTAATAGCAAAAAAACATATGCATACATGTAATAAACAAATCAGCTGAGAGACCCTGAAAGCTGAAACCTGTTTCAACCAGAAAAAAAAGGTGGAACTAATTTGAGAAGAGCCCCACCACATTCATCTCAGCCTGCAAATGGTAGCAAACCGCCTCTGTCAGGATTCTGCTTTCACACACTGCCATGACTTTGTATGTGTTTGCACAGGTTTAAATGGTGAGAAGTTCAGTAACTCTGTTTCAAATGCACAGATGGATTGCTAAAATTTGGATTAAAAGTTGCATTAAAAATAGGGTTTTTGAGAATGTGGGGTTTGGTTTATTTCTTAGGATTCACAGGGGTCATTTTTCATACCAGACAGCTTATGTAGGTACCTTTTTTTTATTTCAGAACTGTTGCTTACAGATAAATGAGCTACTTTGATAAAATCTATGTAACACTGTGTAAAAACATTTTTTATGCTCAGATTTCATATTTGTGCCATTAACTGACTTTGGGGTTTTTCTTATTTTAGAAAGAGATTTAGAATCACCAATTAAGAGAAAAAAAAAATGCTGATACAATGTTAAATGTTTTTTACTGAAAGATTTGCTTCTTTTGAATCTTTGTCCCATCTTGCATTCCAGGGAACTTCAGCTGGCTTCTTCTCATGGCAACTGCTAGTTTTTTCAAGGGTATGCCTTGCTGAGGGAAAAAAAAAATAAGAGCAATCACATTCTTTCTTCACATTCTCTGCATTTATTCATGTCTCTTCCTCTTAATTTTTCATCTTTCTTACGTGGCCTGGAGCAGAATCTCATCTATTTACAATAATGGGAAAAAATATTGAAAAATAGTAGATCCTTTTCAGGGTCCATTAACTAAGCAATATGATGCATGTTGATGAAAGGTGCTGACAGCCTCTCATAATTCAGGTCTGGAGAGTGATTCCATAGGCAGTGTTGGCTCCATTGCTCAAAGCACACCCTCAGTGCTAGTGCTTAAGAAGGGCACATGAGGGATGCCATGCTTTGGCTGTGCTGACATTGGCATGAAGCCTGCAGGGAGATGGATTCCAGCTCTTGTGCTGGTTTCTTGTTGGTTTCAGGGCAGCGTCTTTGCAGTGAGAGAGCCTCGTGACCCCCAAGTGCAACATTATCTTTGAGTTCCATTGAAATTTCTGTGCAAAAATCATAATAAATGGTAGAACTGCTTCAGCACGGCACCTGTAGGCTCTTGAATGATCACTGGTGTGCTCTGGTTTACAGCAGGTACGGTTGGCTTGCCCAGCACTGCCTTGATGGACTCAATTTCTTCACAATTATTCCCTTGGCTGCTTAAGGAACCTCTTTGTGAGACCCATCAGAGGCCTGCTGGTTGTCAGTGGCAGCCACAACTGAATCACTGCATGTAAACACAGAAAATGTAGATCACACTGGAGATGAAAGAACTGCAAGTGAAACATATGTGCCTAGAATTATATGAGGGCAAGCCATTGAGGGCTGGTATGCCACACAAGTACCTACACTAAACTAAATGTGAAAATTCGCTCTGGTTTCCAACATATTTTCATCCAGAAGAAAGAGAAAAAGGGACTCAAACAAGCATGTTTTTCATCTTTCATATGTTGTTGCTTCCCAGGGCGTGATTCTATTATGTGAGGAAGATGTGCATAGCAGAGCTGTCAAAACAGCAAACAACCACATCCAGGCAGTTGCTGAACACCTGCAAATCCCACTGAAGTTGTGGAAGGTGCAGCTGCCAAGCTGTAGCTCAGCTCTTTGAAGGGATTGACTAGTGAGTAATAACAAAAGCAATTAAGAGTCACAACTACCTTGCAATGTCTATTTTTGGGAGATTGGTTATATATTGTAGAAAGTCATACTCCATTTCTCTCCTTGAAATAAAAAGAGACTAGTTAACTGTTGCACACCAGTAACTACTCCAGTTGTTATCCAAAGCCTGTCTAGGTTTTTTTCTGCTCTTTTTTTCTTTTTTTTTTTTAATTTCATGGAAATTTTGGTGGTTTTGCCTCAATAGCAGTTATGCCAAGTTTGAAGAATCTGACAGAAACTTTAATAAGTACCTTATTTAAACTGTTCAGAAGGATAGTGCATAACATTTAAATAAAAAGCAGTATCACAAAGAGATTATCATACCTCATACCTAAAAAAGGGCTGTAGCCAGTGTTGGCTCTGAATACCTGAGTGCTAAATTTAGATCACAGCATCAGCAGGAGATTAGCAAGCAGCCATCAAATTGAGATAATGAGTTTATGATTAAAGTAAAAATCATCTTTCCTCAAGAAGGAGCAGCATGAAGGCCTTGAGGAGCCCAGTGAAAGACAAGCTGTGTGTGGCTTCCAGTAATGCTCTCCATCTCCATTTGCCTCTGTGCAGCACAGACAGGTAGGAAGTGGCAATACTTTGCAGTCTGTGTGCAGTGAGCTTCTCTTCCTCCAAGATTAAATTGAGAAAATGGCTCAGAAAGCTTCAAATTCTACTTTGTTAGAAATATTTTACTTAAAGAGGAGAAGGCTGCTTGATTCTTCAGAAATTGCTTTGTGTTGACCAGTTGGTAGATTGCATTCACTTCAAATCTAATTCATTTACAACTTGCTAAGTAAATCCCGTGTTGTTATATCCATTTTTGTCTTCTGGAAAGATGCAAGAGGTGTTTTTGAAGAAAATATAGATTGTTGTGCTTCTGGACATTTTGTGAGCCTCTCAGGGGGGGCTTCTGTCTTTAATTCACAGAAAAAGTCATGGTTGTGAAATACCTGTTTGAGATGCCCTTTTAAACTTCTCCTGTGGGACAAAGGAGGGCTGCATGAGTCATCTCTAGCTTCATTTGTGAAATTCTCCAAGTAATTCCAATTTTACAATGGCTTTGCATGACTCTGTGTGTGATTTCTTCTAATACTTTCTTCTACTTGTTTTAAGGCCACATTGCACAGAACAAAAAATACTGCATCGGTTATTTTATTGATGGATGCAGGGGAACTGCAGGGAACTTAGAGAATAGCATTGATTTTTTGACTAACTTTACCTTTGTACCTGTCTTTAAGACCAGCCTCATAAAGTAGGCAAGTTCAGTAGCAGTGCATGAGCTTCAAGCAGATAGAATCATCTTTGTGTTATATTTTCTTTGAACTGTCATCATGTCCTTGCTCCTCTGGGCTTTTTTTTTTTCTTGTTGTTTTTTTTGTTTTGTTTTGTTTTCTTTTTTACCTTCCCCTTGATTCTCTTTTCTGTCTCAGGCCTTTCATATTCCTCAGCTTCGAGTTAAAATGACCTGCGTGTAGTTTGCAACGTGAACACAATTTCATTTATATTTGACAATTAACCAACAGGGAGAGAAGCTCAATGTCAAATTAACACTACTTTGCTGTACAACTCCCCAGATTTGCCTGAGTCTGTATGTACATGTGTGTTTGGAGGGCAGGTTGCTTTTATTTTGTTACAAATATGCTGCTTTATTTATATATTTATTTATTTGTTTTTAATTTTTTCATTTTTAAGAAGTGCTAAGAGCTAGAAACATCACCCTCAAAACCAGTGAAACAGTCAGTGTTTTGTATCTGGTTTAGCACACTCTTCCCATTATGGCTTGTGGTAGCTGCTCAAGGTACCTGGTCCAAGTGCTGCTTGGCTCTGAGGATAGGTGTGACACTGATGGAGCTGCTGGTGTTGGTGGCTGCAGCCTGGCTGCCTTCTCATGCCTTTACCCTGCTTTGGACCCCAGACTGAAGGTTGGAAGCATATGCCTCATCTTTTTGTTCAAAGTACAGCAAATATGTGCACGCACACACACAAACACACATGGCATGAGTGTGTGTGACAGCCCTGCTGTTCTGATCATGGCCATGGGACACTGCAGCTTCCCATGGCTTCTCTGTATGGAGCCTGTGGATGCAACAGTCTGGCAAATCAGTAACTCTGTAAAAGTAAAGGGGTTTGCCATGCCAGGTATTTGGTAGCATTTCTCTGGAGGAGGGCTTTGGGTTTGGACATGCAGAATTGTTTAACTCGGTGTCACCACTGTAGTTCCCAGGAGCCAGCTCCCCTGCAGCAGTCAGGCACATGCCTAAGGCTTGTGCCCAGGGAAACACTTTACTGCAAACCTGTGTGCTCACCACAGGAGCGCTGGGGAAACTTGCTTTATATCCTACCAACTTACATGGCAGGACAGCAAGGAAAAGACTAAGGGCACCAGGAGACATCAGAGTCCATTCAGTTCTTAAATCCTATTGGCTTCATGGATGGTGATTTTGCTTTTTAAAAAGGAGTGGAGTTATGGAAGTAAATTTCATATATGCTTTTGGAAAATATGGATGTTGTTATTCAGAAGAGATTGTTAATTTGGTGAGACAGATCTTGCTGTTCTTTCCCAGTTCCTTTCCTAGAGCTCTGGTATATCACAAAGTAGAAGCACTGATTAAACAGGATATTAACACTTAAAGATAAAACATTTTCTTTTCCTACAGACAAACTGTTCAGACTCAGTAAAATATTTACGTCTTCTTTTAATACGTTCAAGAAAATAATGTTATTTTCAATTGCTTTCAAGATTGGGGTAGAAATCTTATTACTGCCTAATTTGATCTCCGGTTTAATGCATTCTGTGGGTTTTTTCCCTATTTGCATTATGTCATACATTTTAGACAGCTTTTAGCCTTTATTCAGCTGTCATAGATAATGAAGACTTTACCACATCTATAAGCGATTTCTCCTAATGGCCAATCACTTTGCTGTTAACAGATTGTTTTGTAACTTTACTGTGATGATTTTTTTTTATTTTGGTCTGCTTTAAGTTTCCAGCCATTGTCTCTCATTTTCTAAAAAACTCACCTTGTCAGCTGTGGGCGAGCTAGCTGCTTTATAACACTATACTGGTTAAATTATATTGGGAGGCTTTCTTTGCTTCTGCTGTTTTACTGCAGTTTTACAGAGGTGTTGGTTTATCCTCTGGCTCTCACAGCCCTTCCATGACTCTGTCCCAGACTGAAGATGCAGTGTGGTTCCCAAGTAACCCTAAGTAGGACCACAGTCCCTTTTTTCTACTCCCCAGTATATTTTCATTATATCACACCAACACATTTATCTACAGCATTACACTGTGGGCTCGATTTTTTTCTTCACCAAACCTTATTCAGTTGACTGGTTGTCTCTAGGATTTGAATAAGTGTTGTGCTTCTTCAGGGTTCCCCCAGATGCTTTAATAGGTTGTGGCAAAATACGTGTTTGAAGAAGCAAGAAAGATTTGATGAGAGTCCCCTTTTCTTGAAATGTAAAATGAGGATTAGTGAATTGTATAACACTCAGACTTCTGCATAAGTGCTGTGTTATCCCAAGGCTCTGTAACTCTCTCTTCTTTGTGTCTCCCATGACAAGTAACTTTTCTCAGATACAATTCTTTAAAAATATAATTATCTGAGCACTGACCTTAGGGTAAGCTGACCCATTGACTCTGTGCATTTAAAACTATTAAATCTCTGCTAACAAATCCATTAGAAATGAATGAAATAATGATGTGGATGAAGCTAAACCAAAGCACACAATTAATTAGATTTCATTTTATATTGTGATGGATTCCTGGAGCTCTGTGGGCGCTGACCAAAGATACATTTGCTTTTCTCATGCAGGGTAATTGGATTACTAGGTAGTATGAGTCTTTAATCTTTGCTGATAGAGTGAGATAAATGTCTTCTAAATGCACTGAGTAAACAAGAGTCGCTAAAGAAAAGAATGACAAAAAAGGTGTTTTGAATATTGAAGCTTAAACAATATTTCTTCTGGTGATGGAGAGGAAAATGTGGTTCTGTTGTCACGTGGCTGGTTAAACACACTGTGAAAACAGGGGGAGCTGCTTCCCTGCACACTTTAATAGTGTCTCCCTGCCTGTATGCATTGAATTTTGAAATGGGATGTCTCCTTCTTGTGCCTGCATAAATGTCTTCACTTTTCAGGGAATGGGTGTTTGAAAATACTTGGAAATCTGTCTCTGTGAGCAACTCTGAAATTGATGTGTTGGTAGTCATTTCTAGGGCTGAAAATGAACACTAGTTTTTCATCCTGTGATCAGGAATGAAAATACAGAGTGTGCTTTGATAATTTGGGGTTGGGGTATGTGTTTTATTTTTTTAAGGTACTGGAATGAAAAGAAGTATGACAAAACTGGAATAGCTTCACAATTCTGGCAATTTATCCTACCAATCACCACCCTGAAAAAAGCAATGCCACTCATCTATGACTAGTCACAGGCCTGCATTCAAGCAAAAACAGAGCACAAAAATAAAGATTATGGGCTGTGCTGCTTGGTAGGGAAAAATAAATAAATTGGTGTTGGGCTGCTTTGAGACTGGAAACAATTTCCTATGGAAGACCTTTCCTCCTGAGCTGTAATTTATGCCCTGCTAGAATACTTAGGCAGAACCTGATTTCTCTTGGATATCTGAGAAGCATAGGAGGGAGCACAGATGTGATTTCCAGCTGTGGGAAATAACTGAGTGCTCCAGGGCTGTCCTACACTGCCAGAGAGGGGGACTTTCAGAGACAGTGTGTGGCCACCTTTCCTTAGAAGCACCTGGGCAGAGTGTTCAAAGCATCCAGGGTGCCTGGAAAAGCCATCCCTGCAAGGAGCAGGTCTGGATGACTTAACAAACAGCTTGAAATTCAGTAAGGGGGCAGATGTCCTCCAGAAGCATTGATATCCTGAAATCCTGTCTTGTCTGGGCTGTGAATGAGCTCACTGGGCTGCTCTCACTCTGGAGGGGTCAGATCACTTCCAATTACAAATTTAACAGGAACTGATTACCAAATTCACTTGTTAAAGCTTGTCTGAATGGTTATCCTGAGTTTGCTCCATTTTAGGAACGCCACAAAGATCTGACACCCAGATCACACTCTGCAGATGAACTTCCCCTCTTTCTGGGTCATTTTGTGGCTGTAGGAGTCTGGGAAACATGAATATATATCCTGAAATCTTTCATAAATGCCAGAGAGGTCAATCTTATTTCCTTTCTGTTTCACAAGAAAGTGATTGATGCTTGGAACTTCTTATAATAATAAAACATTTCCAAAGCTTATGGTCAATAAATTTGTGTAATAAATATTGCATCCCAATACTATGATAGTTCATACTTCAATAACTTTCCTAAGTTATTTTCTAAGGCTAAGATAATGGAAATTTTAGTAATGTTTTTTTTTTTTCCTTTTCAAAGAGCAAAGACTTTGAAATTCCTTTTAAGCCTAGTGCATGTTAAGGTTAGTGTCTCCTTGAACTAACAATTTCTGCTTCAGTCAAATCTGTGATTTTGATTTGAATTTTCTATGAGTGTCTGCAAAATGGTGTGGTCTGTGACTTAAGTGTGTTCCAGACAGCTTCATGTTGCTTTTTGTTCTAGTCACTTCTGAATACGCTTTTACTGTTTTAGTGAAGCAGCCCAGAAATCTGGCTTTCTGTTCAGCTGTGCTTTCTGAAGTGTTTTGATATCCATGATCTAACCCAAAGAGTGGTTCAATCACTGGTTAACTCTTCACTCTTTCTACTGATATATGAATAAAACCCTCAGGTAAAGTGTTAATATAAAAGCACTCAGCTTTCTTCAAGGCAAAAAGTTTATAAGATCTTTGTTTTTCTATATTCTTCTGTTTTCTCTTTTTAGATTTTTTTTGTTTTATTTTTGCCAGTAGTTCCTTCTTTTTTTTTTAATTTTGAATTCAGATAACAGCAGTAAATGTGGCTGATAAAGGAGAGGATTCCAGTCCTGTTTCCAATGATGAGAATGTAGATTTGTGTTAAGAACTGTGCAGGTTACTAATGGTTCACATGAGGAATGTAATAGACATTGGAGACCAGATTAGTGAGATTTTCAGTCATAAAAATCCCTAACTGTTCCAGAACCACATTTCAGCCAGCTTTAGAAATAAGATTAAAAGTTTTAAATTTTCTTGGTTTTCCTTTTAAGACCTCATATCAGGTTTCATATGTATTAAGCCGCCTTCTGCATTTGCTGTTTGCCATGCAACCAGGATAGTTCAGCTCCAATTCAGTTGCCAGAGCAAAAATACAGAGAAAGGGGCATAACCAGGCTCCTCAAACACTGCAGAAGGGGAAAATTACTCTCTAGATCCTGTGCCATACCTTGTAGTCTCACCTGAGCATCTCACGGGGTCTGCAGTAGCACTAAATCTGCCAATGTATAGACAACTGAATTGACATCTTAATGTTTGCTTTTGCTTCCTTTTGAAAATGTGACAGAAGAAAAAAAAGATAGTCTGGGCTGAAAAAGATGTGAATTTTCCTTTGTTATTAATTTAAAATTGAACAAGCTTTGATTCTTGTTTTAACCCCTCTTTTCTCAAATAAAACTGAAAAGGTTGACTAATAAAATATTTAGAACATGAGCTAGTAGAGAACAGAAGCCACTTAATTTTCTCAAGTCCATCTTGTAATAAGTTATTCTCTAAAAAAACTGCTTCTGAAAGGCAGTTTCAAGAAATTGTTTCCTGTAGCAGATATTGAGGATACATATTACTCTGGGATATTTGTTTGGGAATGTCTGTTCTCTGTTAGGTTGCTCAGATTTGGTGGGGTAATTGTGGAGAGACCCCAGGAAGAACATTAAAAAGTGAGAACTGAGTCTGGAGGAAGGTGCTAGTGGACAGCATTTCAGACTTTGCTTGACAAGGGTTTCATCTTTCCAGTTGGCTTTCAATTTAGCCAACTTATCCAGGTTCCCCTGATGGAGAAGAATGATCTCCAGAAAACAACTCCCATCATCCTGAGAAAGGTGTTAACAAAACCAGAAATTGATCCTAACCTACCTCTTCATCTTCCTCTCAAGTTACCTTTGTGATTGGAAAACCGTGACTTAACACCTTTTCTTTCTGTTTTGATAAATTTTTTACCATTTTTTCTTCAAGCAGACTTTTCAGGAGATGGCACATGATCTCTGCTCTGTCCTCGTGCCTTCTGTCATGTTTTTGCTGTCCTGCATACTAAAGGCATGTGATACAGCTTTTTCTGTCCAAAACATATAGATTCACATTTCTAGAATTACCCAGTCCTGTGCAGTAGCTCATATCTCTGTCTTCTATTTTTTTCTACTCATTCCATAAGGGGCAGGGCAGAATTGTGTGCATGTGAGCAGTCCTTCAGCCTCACTGTGCTCTGGCACCCCAACATATTATCTAATGCCAGCTGTTTTCCCCCCTCTGATTTGCCCCACAACAGCCAGCTGCAGGAAACATTGATGTTTCCAAATTCATCCTTGAATGCCAGGGATTAATTTAGGCACACAAAGCAAGTTCATAAGGAGTCCTCAGTGTTAGTGTATAAAAATACTACAGTAGATTTGCAGCTTTTGAGGAGCAAGTTTAAAAGAAGAAAGCACAACAACTGATGGACAGAAAGAGACTGCATGGGGGAGAAAATACATGGTCACTTGTAAGCTGCAATCTGCTGAAACCCAGAGGGTTCTTTTAAGTTTATCTTTTCTCTGATCCGTGTTTGTTTATTTCAGCAGAACATGTTTTTGTCCGGAAGATGTTTTGTGCTTTGAATAAAGCATACAGCTTTGCACAAAGAATTCTCTATTTTAAACTTGTATCAACCTTTTATGTAGCTCATTGTGGAAACTGCACAAATGGAAATTTGTGAAGATTCCAGATTTTAAGGACAGGCTTTTCTCTCTGACTGGGTAGGTCACACTATCTATCTCTTTTCCTTGTAAAATTTGTATATTGCAAATAAAAGAATTTAAGGCCTCTTTCTAGAGGATAGCAAAGATAGAACAGTTTTTACATCCTTAGACAGAAAGCTACTTGTGACCTTGTTCTGTGAGCTGTTGTTACTTTTAGGTAAAGAACTTGGGCTTAAATTAGAAGTATTTTTCTTTGTATAGGTCCTCTCTTTTTTCATTTATTCTATTACAGTCAAACTGAATATTGCTACAGATACTGAACCACACTGCAATGCTGTAAACAATAAGTTATACTTTCTGTGCTGAAGAAACAAACAGGCCAAAGAGAGGAGAGAACACAGAGGGGGAGTCAAGAAAAAAATCACTCACTTTGTAATTGCCGAGAGCCTGAAGCTCAGGGCTTGTTCAAGGTCACTCAGGAGCTGAGCACAAACGATGAGATTTAACCAGGCTTTCCAAATTTGAGGCCAACATTGCAATCATTGAAATATCTCTTCATCCAGAAGTTTGCAGTCACTTGACATTTGTGTTAATGCCTGACACTTGACTTCAGCATTTCAGCTTTGATAAGGCCACACCAGCTTCACTTAAGATGAAGAGTGTTGAAAAAGAAATAAAAAATAGTAGGGAACTGTTTGTTGTGCAGGCTTCTCCATGCAATGTGAGGAGAGCTCACTCACTGTCCATGAATTTGTATGAAAAACAGTCAGGGTAAAATCTTACTGTGAGAACCTCCACAGATGGATATGGTCTGAATATTGGTCACTTGTACTGCCAGGTGAGACACAGGAGGCATCTTCTCTTTTCATAATGAATAGCTTAGGGATATATCGTCAAGAAAAATCAGGGGCGTGTCTATGCTTTTTCCACACATATTTTTTATGTCCTTCTGCCTTTTCATGCTCCTGAAGTAATTTTGTGTGCTGCCCAGTCCTTTAGGGGAGGAAGAGGGGTTGGGGTGAAAAGCAGGAATAAATCTGAGCCTACAGGACACAAGTGTCACTGCAGGGTAAAATGACTGGCAGAGGCCACCTTGTGGAAAACAATAACACAACTGTCCCTTTCTGCAAACCAGGGGCAATTTTCTGGTGTTTTGACTGATTATTAGCTATTACTCACGAGGCAGGGTAAAAGAGCCCTATTTTTGAGACTTCTGTCACTGAAGTCTCATGAGCTGACGTACAAAGTGCTTAAATTGTAGCATTTAACCTAATGGAAGCAAAGAGCTTTGCAATTTCAATATTTTCAAGAATATCTGCTTCTCTTTTCCTTCCCTTTTTCTTGTACCCAACTGCCAATTCCCTAATTACTACTGTGGATCTGTTTATTTCTAATAGGTTTTAAAGAGGCAGCTTGTCACAATATCGGCAATGACTCTCCAGGTTTCTAATTTGTTACTTGTTTTTCTAGCACTGCTTGCCTCTCTGTCTGCTCTTTTCAAATGTTCTCATAGTTGTTAATTTTCTGTTGGATTATATTCAGAAAATTGTTTTTTTTAGCTATATAGTCAAAGTCACTTCTCAGTTTTTATAGAAGGAAGGAGGGACAAGAAGCTACAAGCAAAGAATAGCAGTTATGTACCAAAAATGACATTAAAAGGGTAGTCAATGGCAGGTTCTGTGAACAAACAAATCCTGCCAAGGAATACAGGTACCTATCCTAGGGACAAAGCCACAGCATTGAGGCAGGATATTGAATACACTGAAAATATGGATACCCTTGTGCTCCCATGTGTTTTGGGGTGGGGGTATTTCTTGAACCTCCTATTTTCCTCTGGAATTTTCCTTGTGTTATCATTCTGACACAGCAAGTGTGTAAGAGTGACTGGTGGCCAGGGCTTGCCTTGGATAAAGCAAGGCCAGAGAAGGCAAATGGTGTATGGGATGTTTTAACAGATGGGATAAAGAATGATTTCCTGTGGAGTATTTTCCCATATTAAAGCAGAAGAGTAAAGCATCCATAATCATAAAATGGGATTAGTGCCAGCCTGGTTTTAGAACCTAACGAAATAGAAACATGCACAAAACATTAGTAAGACTAGTTTCTATTTTTCTGCCTGAAAGGAAAGGCTAAAAAGAGATGTCTTGTTAGAAATTGCAAGAACACTTCTATTCAAGACAGTTAAATTATTTTGTTTTAAAATGTTTGAAGTAATCATACAGAATAGAAGAGAGGGACCTGTTTTTAACTGAAGAGGAAACATGTCAAATGAACTGTAAATAGGCTTGTTGAGTTTTCCATTTGGGAAGGCAGAGACAAGTTGTTTTTAAAGTACCTAAATGAGGGTTGAGTTGTTATATGACATCTAATAAATTAAAGGCGTGACAACTTGTCTCCTGAATGATTCCTTGCAGTCACCCCTGCTGGGATCCTAGGGGGAAAAAATATTAAATTGAGCCTTTCTCCTGCCTAGCACAGCAGAAGTGTGTTACAGCAGAATGCAGAAAAACAGACCAGTAGAGTGGTGGAGCCTCCAAAAATAAAGAGAAACCAAAGAAAAGATGGGCTCGGTCAAGGAATCTGATGGGTAATGGCAAATGGTGCCTCATCACTGTGCAGAGAGGACCAGGAGTTGTTTGTCTGATCACAACCTGCATTAATACAGCCTGTAAATCAGTGTGCTCTCCGTGAGAGGAGGGGTGGGTAAGCTCATGTTAATGTCAGATTTATGTTAACATGCGCTGAGGAAATCAATAGAAGGCAGCACTGTTTGCATAGGGCAAACAGATTTCTGGATGCTTGCTGCTTTTGATCAGCCAAAACTCGTGTGTGCTGCGAGCCTGCACTGCATTGTGCAAACCAGAGGGTATTTCTGTGTGAGAGAATAACACATTTCAATAAAGCATCAGAAAGGGCTTAGAGCCAATTTCCCTGTTGCTTGGCACAGGGGTAGGGGCTGCCCTTTACAGCAGTGTTTGTTTGGTCTGAATTGTATTTGCTTACATGTCGCCTTGTTCTTGGGGCAATCTCTTTAACTCTGCCAGGAAAGTGTAAACTGAATTGCTTGTATGATGAGGAAAGCATGTGGGAAATCTCAGACTTAACCAAAATAAAGGCCTTAGAAAAACCTGTTCTAAAGGAAAAAAGTGGATGCAAAGATGCTCAAAATGTTCCAGCCTTTACCAAGCAGTTACATCCGAAAGGTTGTGGGAAAATCTAGTCACAAGATGTATTTGATCCCAGATTTTTAAGTGTTTTTTGAAATCATAATCTGCTCTTTCATTAGTGGCCAAAATTTTTATGAGCTGCAAGCTATATTTTTAATAAAAGTTGGGAGAATTTGCATCTCTGCAGCTCTGATTTTTTCCCCTCCCTTATTGTGGTAATACCTGTTTTATACCTTTAATATCCAGTTGTTGGTTTATTGTAACTTCTTCCTAGGAGAGCTTTTAGTGAGCCTGGTCTCTCACCCCTTAATGAACCATGGATTGTTTACTGCTAATGAAGCTCAGAGCAGCCTGCTTTAATTTGAGGCTAATTTTCCTGGGCCCAACCTATAAGCCATAAAGAGTGTAAGTGGGACCTGACTGAAGGCCTGAGGTTGTTCAGTCCTCAATTCCCCCCTCTGCTCTCGTGCTGCTAGAAGTTATTTCTTTTCATAATGCACCGAGGAAGTGGCATTCTCAGCAAGATGGGGCTGTGGGGAAGCAGGGAGCTTCTGCCAGCTTTTAGCTGCTGCTGGAGCACCAGGTGGGATGGACTGGGGTTTTGGGCTCTGAAAAGTGCCTTTGTACCCCAGAGGCATGCCAAGCTTCACGTACTGATTCTCATTTTTCAAGAACACAAGCTTTCTTTTTCATCGCCCTGGGTCTGGAAATGCTTCCAGTTTGGGAGCTGGTAGGTTGCATCTAATCCTTTTGACCTGTTTGGGACCAGTTTCATTAAAGCAAAAGCTTTCTTGTGAGACAAATACAGTACCTCTTCACTGAAGAGCCAATTTCCCTCTATCCCTCTCCTACCTTGACTGAGCAGGTTAGTGTTGTACAGAGAACTGATAGGATGTGTTACCTTTTAAAAGGATCCATCTTGCAGATCTCGAAAGTGCACAATGTCTTTTTGTGATGGTCGACTTCTGCAGAGAAGTCCACCATCCTCTATTTAGGCAAGAGAAGTGAAAAAAAATAAAAAATAAAATTGCTCTTTGCTACAACTTCAGTCCAGGCACAGCAGCATCTGTATCATTTAATTCTAGACTGCGTGATACTTGGCTTCTGCACCACAGGATGGAAGACTGATTTTCTCCCTGCTTCTTCCCAACCCATCAGTATTAATAATCCAAATAATAAATCTAAAAAGAACTCCTCAACCCCCTCCCTTACAAGAATAGCCTCTGTGTGTTGTGTTTTGGTTGATATAATATTTCTGCTTTGTTTAATTTAGATGCATTTATTTTTCCTTCCATCATTCATTTTACTGCATTAAGTTAGTGTTTCTGTGGGGATTCAGTTGATTAATGACTAATTTCCATTCTATGTATGCTCAAGAGGAACCTACTTTCACAGTACTTCCTTCCAAAATATAATCTTTAGAGGGGGGGAGCAAAACCTTTAAGTGAAAACAAAAACCTAGTAGAAGTCCAATGGAAAAAATGGGCTGAAAGAGGAACATTTTCATTTCAGCAGTTTCCTGAGTGTGAGAGAACATCTCCTCACCTGGATACTTGTATTCATGCATTTTTTTTTGATTGCCCCAGCAGATGAAGATGTTACTGTCACCTGCCGATTGGTGTCGTGACCCACTTGGAGGTTAAACCTCTATTGGCTTAACTGACTGAATTCTTTCCAGGTTATTTTAGTTTCCCTCTTAGAGAGATAGAAAAGGATGGGTAAACAAAGACTAATGATCTTTGCTCCCCTGAGAGGTAACAGAAGCAGGGGCAGAAGGTGCATTGCTCTAGGTTTTGCTCATGGCTGGTGGCAGTCAAGAATTGGTCACAAATCCAGTTTCTCCTTAGCTCTTCATATTGACACTTCTGGTACATACATCTTACTCCTGGTCTGAGTTTCTCCAAAATGCCCCATAAATACTCCCTCAATTGCTAAATGTATCCTCTGAGACACTGAAACCCAAGAAATGAGCAGTCAGTTCTCAGTGATGATGGAAGATCTCCAAAATCCCATCCAATGTCTGGAAGTGTGTGACACTTGTTTCTCTGATTCTGCAGAGAGGAAGATGGGTGTCTTTGTAAATGAAGTGAGCCTGGAAGTTTACAGAAAAATTCAGTCAGGTCCTGGTAAGCCTTCCTTTGCAGGAACATTGAAAGTTTTTGCTTGCATTCCATTGTTTTGCACATCACAGGAGCCATAGTCATCTATCTGGCAAAGGACACCAACAAACTCATGTCTGGTTACTTCCTCATGTTTCCTCTGAGAATGCAATAATCTTTTAATAGGTATTGCAATGCAATCATAGATTATTCTTTTTTTTTCTTTTTTTTTTCCCTTGTTGGAGATGAACCAGAAGCAGAGTTCCATGGCTAAATTAATTAGAAAGAAAACTACAGGTGCTCTAGCAATGCTGCTTGCAGGAAGGCAGATTTCCTGATAAATCAGTTTGTCTGACACACTGTTAATGAGAAATTAGGAACCGTGCTGTATTCTGTTCCTGAGTTTGACTGACTTAAATTTCTTTTCTTTCCTCTTTGACTGTAATGCATTGTGGGGAAGGAGAAAATATAGTAATTCCTAATGCAAGGTAAATTTTTTTCTCAATATGCACATTTATATATGAGTTGAGACACACACTGTTAATATCCTGATAGGGCTTTCATTTTCCAACTGCCACGGTGCACAAAAATTATTCTGTGATTACTAGCAACAAAAGAATCTTGTCAAAATGTTCTGAAGTAAATCTGTAAAGTAAGATATTAGAAATGATTATTTAGCATCTTACTAAAATCAGAAAACATGAAAGCTGTAATGTAAAATCCATCCCTAAAGGGAGCATTCCTGTTTTGAGCTGTCATCTTCTCCTATCTTAGACTTTGACCCCATGCTCACAAGCTGTTTTGTGAGTGAAGTTTTGGTCAAATGTGTTGGATAGACAGAGCTATGAGCATTTAGGTTCTGATCCTGAAAGCCTTGTAAGAGCTGTGCAGTATCTAGTGTCAGTGTGATGAGAATTGACAATCTTCAAATGCTGTGTCTCTGGCTATGAATGGAAAAAAATATGTTTTGGCAATAAAATGGTTCTGTTTTGCTGTTATTGGACCACATCAAGTGAAAAACAGTCTCCAAAAAAAACAGTCATGGCCCCACCTCACCTGTTTTCCTGGGAAGCTACCATCCATACTGGGGTGGGAAAAAGAGAAAGAGGATCCCTCAGCTGTCACAGTCCATAGTCACAGCACAAACATGACTTCCCAGGGCATTAGACAGAAGATGCCAGACTGAAATGTAACAATGGAACCATCAGCACCGACTCCCTTGTGTTAACCTGGATGCACAAACTGAAGATTGCAGCTGGATCTGAAAAGGTCTTAAACTACAGCAGTAAAGATATTTAGACCCTCTCTCCATCAGTGTCAATGAGGACTTTTGCTATGATTTTTTTTGTTTTGTTTTTTTTGTTTTCAGTTTTTCTGGGTTGTTTTTGATTTTTGTTTTGTTTATTTTTTTGGGGATGAAGGAGATAGTGTTGGGATTTTACTATTACTGAGAGCAGTGAGTAGGTTGTGCTGGCTTTAGTTACCTAGAATCTCTCTCAGTAGAAGATAAACTTCATTCTGGGCTAATTTATAATGCTTATATATCGCAATTTTATAATAGTGTCTGAAATTTGTTAGCTGTGCATGGGCAGACTGGTCTCACAAGATCATTTTTCTTCTACAGATTATTACTTTTCCCCATGAGGTCTCACAAAGGCAGTGAATATGCAAACACACACATATTCTATTTAAAAAAAAAATGTGTTTGCTGTTTCATTAGGATGTGGGTAGATAATCTGCAGGTCTCTAGTGAAGCATTCCTCATGTTCAAAATTTGTTGATCTCATGTTTTAATCTCATGGATTAATTTCTTCCTGTCTATCCTTTTTTTCTTGGTATGTCTCTTTGTAAAGATACTTTTGGTGTTTGACACAGAGAAGAATGGGAATATTTTTTGGTGCAATAGCTGTTAAAGGCATGGTCCCTCACATGGCAGGGTAGGTCAATAGTTAAAGTCCATGTTTTGCTAATGGAGATTAGAGGAGCTCTGCTGAAGCCAACAGAATGCAATCAGTTTTTACAGAGAGATATGGTCAATACAGTTAAGGATGGAGAGAGTACTTTTACAAAAGTAAGTTAAATGGATTTATTTTTTTTTTCTGGTGACTATTTGTGTTGATCACACCTCATGTGCAGTTAATATTATTTTCATAGTAGACTAAACAACACTGTGTTACCACTCAGAACTGCATGGACCTGGGTTCATGGGAATGCCAAGCTTATGAATATTAAGCACTTTTGTTTCTATTTTTGAGGCAAAAGTTAGGAGATGAATTGCTAGATGAATAGGCTAGTATTTAAATAACAGCCTTTCAATACAAAGTAACTGACCAGTCAACACCAGCTGGACCCCACTAGAAACTGTTCTGTGTTTCATGATTAATTATATGAATTCAAGACAATCTGTCTGATCTTTACTAGTAAGTTATGAGGAAAAATCACAGATAACTGTGATTCTACTTCTACATCAATTGCTGAAAGCTGCTTTTTTTTTTGTTTGTGGATGCTGTTTTGCGCAGTGCTAAGGAGTCTCATGTCCTTGGTGACTTGAGAGAGGCTGCAAGGACTTCTCTCCATAAAAAGTGCTATCAAAAAGAAATGGAAAAGAAAATAAGTGATGAAAAATCTTTCCAGGACAATACATTAAACTGAGAGGATGCATTAATGAAAGGGCTGTGAACAAATGTATAGATCAGCCCTTCTTACCACTAGATATGTGAGCTACTAAGCAAGATCAGCCTTTTCTCTGACACCTGACATGGCATCATACCATTCCTACCTAGCTGGTACTGTCCATTTTATCTTCTACTTCTCTGTCTGTACCCCTGAAAAAGTATATTTGCTGTAATTATCATTTCATTGACCTGACTGGTGAAACCTTCACTGACATTGCTGGTACCAGATAAAACCCCAAATAATTCTATATATTGCAATAAACCACCCAAACCTTGTTTTCAAGGGTTGCTTAAAGAAGGGATTCCCTAGGGCCAGAACAAAAAGGTCCTACCAGACCTCATATATCCTCAGGATGGCTCTGGCTCTGGAGTCTTATACAGTGACTGCTCACCACATTCACTTGCACACAATGATTGTGAACGTTTAGTGTTTTGCAGGAAAACATTCTTCCATGTCCACCATGGGGCAGATTGGATGCTGAACTCTTTTTATCTTTTCTTGTTTTTATCAGCTGGCATACATCCTCCCTCACCAAAAAATAACTGCGTACAAATAGCAAGGCACTGCTTACAATAATTTACTTGTAAGCCTTTGGAAATGGTGTGTGGACACAAAAGGCACAGTGTTATACAAAGCAAAACACCAGAGAAAAACAAATTCTAAGCAAAGAAAAGGAAAAGCAATGAAAATCCGAATGTGTGTTAAAGATAAATCTTATGTCATGACCTTAGAAGCTCCAGCTGGGATCCTGCTATTCAGAATAGCCCCTGGAAATTATTTTCAAAGGTTAGCTGCATGTGAAAGAGGAACAAAATAAAGTTTGACCACCCAGGGATTTGCAAACGTGTGTGGGAGGCACCAGAAAGCCCTGATGAAGATGAAGAAATAGTGCAGCTTTCCAACCAAGCAAGAGGGAGTGAATGTTCAGTAAAAATTTGAATATCAAAGGAGGCCATTAAAACCATAACCTGACTTCACAGAGAGCCAATTTAATGAACACCTACCAGAAAAAAAACATAAATTGCAGGACTACAATACTTGGTAATGTCACGCTATTTTGACGTCTGTCATTTTCCACAGACTTTTCTGTGCAGGTCAAGAAGCAAACTCTGATCTAAACCTTGTCATACAACTGGTAGGGCAAGACAAAAAAGCTTAGGTTCAGAAAGGACTTGGATTAATGTGTAACATTTGAGAATGCACCTGGAGCCAGCTGCTACTAGAAAAACAATAGACACTTGACATATAGTAATCCTTTCAGCAGGTTTAATGAAGCTTTGTCTCACCAATAGTCCCTTCTGGCTTATAATTCATTATTACTTATTGCTGATGAAAGAGAACTACCTAAAAGATGTGTTGAATTCTGGGCTTGGTTTTTGAAGCATCTTTGCAGGTGGACAAAGGTACAGAGAAGCCTTAAACAGCTGTCATATGGATAGGCACCTTGAGGGGAACAGTTCCAGTGTGGTGAAGGGGAAATGACATTCCCATCAGTTTTGTACCACATAGCCCTATGCACCAACAACTTTCATTTACTTCCAGTAAATGAAATGCAAAAGCATGAGGAAAAAAAACAATAAAACCAGCATTCATTTCAACTTCTTTCTTTTCCTCTTTTTGGAACTCATTTCAAAGTATCAGGGCTATTTTGAATCTCCTTAAGCTTCACTTTGTAAAAGACTGAAGCAAAGCAACCCAGTGTCCATGCCCACCTGTGCAATGTTTATTACTGGCAGAAACAAGAAAAAAAATTTTTTTTTTCAATAGCACGAAAAATACAAAGGGGTTCACAAAAGGTTAGATAAAATCATGTCTCTTAATAGTAGCCTGGCTGTTACTTCAAACTCCAGATGTCTCTGTACCGCTAATTACAATAAATCAGGAAACTGCACTGAGGAAAAAAAATTGTTCTCAATATGTCCTCATTATTACAATTCTCAATTAGCTCTAGACCCCTGGTGGAGCTGGGAGGCTGAACTCGATGGGCTCATCTCCACCCCAGTGTAATGCTTATGTTCATCTTATGTGCAAAACCTTCCCAAAAAATAGTCAGGCTTTGCTATAGAAAGGCTGACAAAAGGCAGCAGCAATGTAACTGAGCAGGAAATACAGGATCAGAAATGCAAGTATGATCAGAGATAAAAAGGAAGAAATAATTCTGTCAATACAGATCCACTGACAGCAATGAAAATGCGCTGGTTTACACCTCCTGTAGGCTTTACTAAGGTAACAGCATAAAGGATCTCTGGGAGTATAACAAATGTTTTTCTTTGGGCCCAATGGATCACAGCCAGCCATGGCTGCAAGCTGTGTGTGCTTACACCAGGGTTCAATTTGGCACAAGAGCTGTAAGCATGGTGGGGCTTAGCAACTGATTTATGCTGGCTTTGTAGGCAGCTGACAGCAGACACCTCCCAGTAAAATCTTATCAGGGAGTTACAGAAGAGAAGTGAATAGAATCTTGGATGGTGTGGCCACCCAAACCTGTACAATAATTGTGTTGTCTCAGTACACCTCTGTGAGCAAAAGATGCAGAGGAAATTAATGACCCAACCACAAAATCACTGGGTTAGGGGTGGGTGGGTGATTTCATATTCCCCTGTGAAGAGTGTCAGAAGGGATGGTTCTCCAGGGGTCATCAGCTGGGGATGTTGTCCTCATCTATGATGCTGGGTTTGGCTGAGATCAGTGTGTTTCCAGTCTGGCTCTGTTCTATGGTGCATCTAGAGTGGAAATAAGTGTGTCCTTAGGTTAACAGCTTGAGAAGAGACTGTGGGGAAAATCCATTCCTCTAATAAAACTGGTGCAAACTGGAATTGCTATGCTTTCCCCTGGGATGTTTGGAAATGAGCTACCAGAGCTGAGCTATTTGGTCTCATTTGACATCCTGGGGAGGTGAAACAACTTGGGCAAATTCAGAGGAACAGCAGAAAGTAATGAAAATGGAGCATGCCAAGGTTATTGTGAAGGCATGAACAAACTGTGCATCCCTGAAAAATACTGAGTATGCACAAAATAACAGAAGTTCATATCAATAATTTATTTGAAAAAAACTCTACCCTTTCTCTATGGTAAATTATCCATGTGCCTGTTGCATGTCCTGGCTCCTCTACACAGAATTTGATTGTTTTGCAAGCAACACCACTGCTTTGGAAAATAGCATTTGGAAATACTGTTCTCATTTTTAAATTAACTAGTTATGAAAATATTTTGAAGACAAATATTCAGGAAAAGGTCATATTTTAAACTTACTGACTCTTTCAATATTTTACAATAATTAGTGTCTGGCATGTGGTCACAGGCAGAAAAAAGAATATGGTTTAGTGTTATGTGCTCCTGGATTAGTAACTCTGTGGCTTTGCCTTTGAGTGTATCAACCAGGGCAAGAATGAAGACTGAACTATCCTTGAAAGACAAAATTTCATGATGTGGACAGCTGTAGTGTGTGCTTATATGAGCACAGGGAACTTCAAGCAGCTTCTTTTACTAACAAAGCACATATATAAAGATAGATAAGTAAATATAATTATTACTAATATGAGAAGAATATTACTAATAGAGAAGAATATATATATGACTATTTACCATCATTAAACCATGCACTGAAATACAAAGTGATGCTGTGATTAGCACACTGTGAACTCCCCATATTTTAGCTCTGAAACTGTCTGAGATCACCCATTTCTTCTGTTCTGCAGCTGGCTGCTCCTGGTTGTGTATCCCATTAAAACATAGCTTAAAATATTAGCTTGCATTGTTTGCTCTCTCTCCGGCATGGACCATGCTGGATGCCACCGAAGGATTCCTGCATGGTCTCATGGTCAGGAATACACTCAGAACACCCAGTTTCTGTGCTGTGAATGTAAGGAAACACATTTGGCAACAGGAGCAGCAGTTAGATTTTTTTTCTTTCATTTTCTGATTTTGTACCTTTATTTTGTTAGCTGAGAGAAAGGGAATAAGAAGGAAAAAAAAGCCAGAAAAACACAGTGTTCAGTATAAATTTCTTGTTTTTGACTTGTGCTGGTCACATTTTTGTCTCTTTGCTATGGGTGAAACTTACCTAAATGTCTCAACAGTGCTGTTTGTTAAAACTTTCTCATATAAGATTCTGTTCTTCCCATCTACTCTATAAAACATGACAGTTTTGAAGCCAAATTGTCTGTCTTAGGTAGAATTTTTAAAGATTTTGGGGGATGAGCAGGGGGGATATAACTCTTATTATATGTAAAGAGGAAAAAGATGGTTGGTTTTTTTTCCTAGCAATGAGAAACCAGAAATCTCCTCCCCATGTTGAGGAAGGCAACAAGACCAGAATCTTCTGAATAAATTTACCCTCTAGAAATTCTACAGGATGACAGGGTTGTGTTCCAGTCTATTCTGGTTTTAGGGGGAAAAATACTAAAACCTCAGTCAAATTATAATGATCTTAAAAGAGCTGTTTGTATTTTTTTCTTAAGCATTAGCTGCAAATCCTCAGATTTAGACAGATGTAGATCAAAACTAAAATGCAAATGGGAAGTCAGTAAAGCAAGGGCAGTTACAAAGCACCTGAGGAATTAGCAGGCCAGACATGCTTCAGTGGATACAGTTTTTAAAAAGTTTTCCCATGTGAAGGATTATTTTATCATTGTTTTTGTGAGACAAACTATGTGAGTAAAAGATACTGGGGGAGGAGGAAGAGTCACGCAATAAGAGGAATTATTTCCTGAAAATAAGCTTCCAAATCCCTCTTTAATCATAGCTTCTCCCCTGTGTCCTCTGTTAGTGTAATACCTCCCCTCCTCTGCCTCCTTTTGATTCTCAGTGATCTGTGCTGAGAAGTTGGTTCAGAAGAAAAGCCAGGACTCTGCAGAAGAGGGTTTGTCTGTGTGGAGCTCTGAGTTAGTGTGGCTGGACCACAAGTAAGATCTAATAAACAGCTTCACCAAACCTGAGATTTGTACCTGTGCCACAGCAGCGGCGCTTCCATGTCCTCGGGGATCCTGATACTGGATTTTGTCTGTGGTCCTCCAGTGCAGGTGGAGAAGCAAATTTAAACAAATCAGCAAGTCCACCTAAAATGCAGAAGATCAGAAGCCAGCAAAGAGTTTGAAAACTCTATATAATCCTGTAATCCTCGGTCCTTGTTTTCTTCTTTTAAAGAAAAAGAATTCCCTATTTTTACCCCCTCCCTTTTAAACACTGCAAGCAAAATCGCTTGTGGTTATCTTTTGTGTATGCAGTTGTTCATTCTAATTTGACTGTTATTCGACTCTGTTTGCTTCAGCAACTTTAATTTAATTTTATTTTTATCTGATATTTCAAGTCAATATTTTCCTAAAATCAGTGTTAGTTGGTAATCCGAGGTACATTTAAAGATCTGAACCCAGTTAATTTTTTCAGAGTGGCAGGAGAGTTTAAGATTTCATCAGGGAATAGAATGCAGGTCTTCCCAATCTTAAAAGATACCATCCCTTCCCTATCCAACAAGGAAATGAATATAGCAACCAGGCTGGACAGCAAGACTCTCTTCATGTTTCTTTGTCCAGCTTTTCTTCTTTCTTCCTTTTCCTTATCTTTAAGTAACAGCAAGGACTAGATTCTTTTTACTTCAGTGGTGTTCTACAAATATCTTCCCATCTGAGACCATCACCATTCTTATTAGAGCTGAGGGTTTAATTTTGTTTGCTAGGTATAAGCATTGTCTGATGCTTGCTTTTCTGCTGTATTTTTCATCTTATCAGCCTTGTTTTATTCTCTTTCCCACTTAATCAAGATCCTGTCCCACTCTGTTAATGGCATGTTTGTTAGTTGTAAAATCTTTAAAAATAAATTTAAAGAAAACCCCAACACTTAAAAAGATATTGATAATATTCTCCAGTTGTCTCAGATTCAGTTTCAGCACCAAATGTAATGCAGAGTGCAAATACCCTTCACTTTGATTTGTGATGTAGCAGCTCCTGGAAGTGCTTGGTGGGAGAGGTGCTGTGCAGAGGTTTAATTAAGGCCCTAAATTGCAAACCCTCTCGACAAACAAGACAGAGTCAGGAGGCAAATGAGGGTCTAAAGATTGCATAAAACCAGGTGGTAACATGCACTAGGTCAGTAGGAACCCTGCTAAATGGCAATCAAGATTTGGCCTCATCTTGCCCGAGTTAAGGGTGGCCATCCTCTGCCTCATTTGAAAAATCACCATGGGGCAAGCTGGAATTAAATAAGTACCATAACTCTCATCCCATATCTCCTGCTCTAGAAGAGGAAAAGTATGTTTATATAAGAGCACTTTTTACTATTCTTACACTTTCCCACTCTCAGCTAAAGATATTAATGTTATTCTCACAGTATTTATTTATAAAGAAAATTTATTCTGTTTTGGGGGGTGGGGGGGGGGTTGTGACATTTATGTTGATTTTATCACAGCCTTTTCACTGCCTGTGTCTTTTATTAGAGCTGTATTTCTTTCATAGCCTGATGTTCACCCCCTCTTAGAAGTAAAATATTTTACCAAGCTGACCATCTGATGAAACATTTTTTCTGCTAGCTTCAGAATATATTTAAGAAGTAGCATTGGAGGAGTGAAGGCATATAACACTTGCAGACAGTGTGCCACAGCATAAGGGTGATAGGGGTTTATGGGAGATATAAGAGAAAAGAGGGAATCACTTCCTTGGGGTGATTAAGCAGATTTTATTTACAGCACAAACTGGAAACATGAAAATGTGTCTCTATTAAACACAAGGCTGCTTTGGAATTTAAGGCAGGTGGAGATGAATGCTTTGGTATTAATTTTCACCTTGCATATAAATGTTAGATCAAGTTAAGGTTTAGGATATGTCAACTATTTTAAGAAACAAACAAAAAAAAAAGGCATGAAAAGCTGGCATTTTGCAATTATCCCTAGAGAAACCATTGCAAGTACAATAAAAAGAAAATGGAAAGTCAAATTTTCAAGGCTAGTAAACCATGTAAGAGAAAGAAGTGTAAAGCTGAATCATAGAGGCTATTTAAGGTCTGCTAGCCAGTTTTTTATCATAGTTCTATCAACACCATTGCAGGAACTTCTGAGAACTGATAGAAGTTAGGTTTCTTTCCTGCCTTGCCTCTCCCTTCATCCTCAGTCTTGCTTGCCAGCAGGGTAATCTGTGCTTCCCACTGCTGCTACTCTGTGCAGGACAAGGGGACAATCTGGGGCTCCCTTCCTGCTGGAGGAGGCATTTGGGTGAGGGGCAGAGTGCAGCCCAGGAAGGAGGCACATGTTCCACAGGGGCTGATGGAGGCCCAGGAGATGCAGAGAGGTTGAAACCACCTGGCTCTGGCACAGAAACTGCTGGTTAGAGTAAGTGGGAGAAATTAATAAAAGCCAGTCTGGAGCAGACCCAGATCAGTGAGCAGTCGTGGTGCCAGCTGTTCCCCCAGCCATATTGTGAGACTGCTTTTTCCCACTTCCAACTAAATTGAGAAAACACAGCATGTGATTATGACTTCAGAGTGAATTTCCTTGCACGATGAGAGAACAGGGCCTAACAAACCTTTTCTCTGGTGGGCCTCAGAGCTGCCCCAAACTCACAGCATTTCTTACACAGCACCCCAATGTCATCACCCCGAGCTGCTGCTCTCCATAAGATTCAAATTCTGTGAGCAGCACCAAGGAGATCCTGCTTACTTGTGCATACATACATTGGTTGCATTTCTGGAGAGCTGGACCCATGTTTCTGACAGCAATCAGGTAAACATAAAGCAGGCAGTCTCTTTTCTTTCACTCAATACCAGGTGCTTTGCACATATTCCTCCTCACCTTCTTCCCAATTTTTTTCACAGGAACAAAAAAGATACTAAAATGTGGGAGGTAAAAGCTCACTGGCTTTACAGGTTTCAATTAAACACATATATTAATGTTATCCTTATGTGCTTATTTATAAACACAATTTATACTTTTCTGCAAGTCATTCATGGAACTGCTATGAAAGTGCTTCCTTTGACTGCATATTTTATTATCAGCATATTTCCTTAGCTACTTTCCTTTCACCCTACCTTAGAAATAAAATATTTCATTGAAATGTCCATCTGATAAAATATCCCCCTTAAGACATATATTTACTCGAAGAGTACTTGAAAAGTAAATTTGTGTAGTATTTAAGGCAGGAAGTGGTGCCAGCAGCAATAAATTAGCAGCAGGCTCACCTGCAGGTTTGTAGGCATTCTCTTCCTGCAATCATATACACTCTGTCATTGTTAGCAGCGATGCACACGCTCCTATAGATCCCAATTCCTGAAAGACTAGTGCAGGAGAGCTGAACAAAGTCAAGAGCTCCAGTTATGCAAGCTGGAAAGGGGTTTCAGTGCATGTTTGGACTGCAGAGTAAAGCTTCCCTGGGAAGTCTGGGGCTTCATAAGGCTATGTTCTTTATGAGTTCCCAAATTAAAGAGCTTTAAATTAAATATTTATTTATTTACTTATTTATTTTAAATCATTTGTTACATCAATGATAGTTCAGTGTTTATTGTAAGTTTAAGCATGGCTTTTAGTTCAGGACAGGCTGCATTTTTCTTTCAGAGTTCAAACATATCCCAGGCCCCTCAACAGAGTTTTCCATCAACCTGTGGATTTTCACCAGGGGCTGAAGGCAATTAGCTGCCAGTGCCCATATTTCAGCTGATGGTGAGTTGTCCTTCCCTTTGGCTGTAGTACAAAATCTGAAGTCTGGTTTTTCCCCACTCACTGCCCAGGTATAGAAGAGCCAATGAATGTATGTAGCTGAGGCAGGAGTCCCTAGCAGTTCACTTCACACAGCTCTGCAGAGCACAGATTCCTGGTCTAGGTCATCCACTTCCTCTCAGACATCCTTCTGAAGTCTCAATTATGTGTCTACATGGTAAAAAATGGTGTAGCTGCTTGGCTTAAGCGTTCCAAGTTCTTTTCCCTGGAAGGCTATAATGAGTCTTAAGTGTGACTGAACTCAAGGCTCATAAACACCTTAATGTCCTGAATGGGATACATCACGAATTATACATGCCAGAAAACAATGCAAGGATTTACCTCGCTATACATGAGTTCATTTCCACAATCTCCTTCTTGATGCATTAATTTGCTGCCCAAGGAAGCCTTCAAACACAAAGATTCTGAGTGTGAAAAAGAGCCCCTAACACCAGGTTAACGGAACAGGGAATTTAAAGTCATATTTGTGTAGTACCACTCAGGGTAGACATGGTACCTTGGGTCTGCATCAGCTCAGAGATCCTGCTCTCCCAGATCACTTTTCCTCATAGTAACCTGAATATGTGCTTTTAAAGCCAAATGATACTGGCATGCCTAACGTGATCTCATGTTTTTTTCTTTACACTGGTTATCTCTTCTCTTGTATAATCCCAGTCAATGACCTGTGGGTTAGAACTGCATGATGGTGGAGCTGCCTTCCCAGGGGTATGCCCTGTTCACCTGCCTGTGCCCCTGTTAAATGTGTAATCCTCTGTTTCTGACAAATTAATCTCTTTTCTTTGCAAGCACTAACCGTGACATTACAAGCAGGGGATTATGCTTGTGTGCAGTGAAGAAACAGCAGAGGAATGTGCACTTTAAGCACTCCTTGAAGTTCTTGTTTCTTGTGTATCTTAGTAATTAAGATCTATGCAAGGTTGAAAAATAAGAATTTCTAAGATTAATATAAGCTAGTACATCCAACGTGCATTTTAAAGGCCCCATAAAGCCTTTCTGCCATGCAAAACCCTTAAGTAAATGAATATTGCTTTGAAAATCTGGTTAGGAATATCTCATTGTAACAGATTTTGAATTTTGAAGGAACTTTTAGATAAAAAGCACAGATTTGAGTCTAGAATGAGAAAGTGGATGAACAGTTTTGGGGGGTTTGCAGTGCTTGTTTGTCAGGGGCCAGCTGGAGTGACATGGACACCCTGTCTGCTGGCAGGGTACCTCCCTTCCTGTCACTGGACTCTTGTGGCATATGACCTGGTGTGGCTGGGGATGTTGGCCAGATTCAGAGCACTTCCTCACATTTTTCTTTCCTTTTCATCACCTTGCCTCCAAATTGTGCTTTCCAGCAGGCATTTAGAACTAAACTCAGCTCAGGAGTGGCTGCCCAGAGGGCCAAATCCATGGTTTGTGATGCAAGGGGCAGGTGAGATGTGCAGTCCAGTCAATGCCAAGGCATGTCTCCAGTCAGTCTCCCCTCCCCTTCCTCTCCCCTCTCCTGTGCTTTTTTGACATAGGAAGAGGAGCAGTTTTGCTGTAAGATGCTTGCTGATCCTCTTCCCACCTCTGCAGTTTTCATGAACTTCACAAAAGCCGTGTTTTGTCAGCAGCAGTTCATGGAGAGTGGAAGCAGGTGAAACTTACTGTCTTAGGCAGAAGTTTTATAGCAGTGGGTGTTCAGGCCACAGATATCTTTAGCTATTTTGTTTATGTGCATTAGTGCACTACTCTGCCCTTGATGCTGTGGAACCCAGAGTTCAGACTGTAATGTGGTGCAGGATGACGCAAATATTAGTAATTTTTCATCTTTGGCCTTTTCTTTCTATCTCCTCTGTTAAAACTCCACTGAATCATTCTAGACTAAAAAAAAAAAAAAAATTGATTTAGTACCTATCCAATAATATATATTGAAAAAACAAAGAGGATTATACTTATTTTTGTAGTAAAACCTCCCTATCATTTTTGTAGTAAAATCTCCCTATCTTATTTTTCCCCTATTGAAATAATAACACCATTTTTTTTTTGTGAGGTGGGATGAAAGAAAGATAAAATATTGAATAGATATAGACAGGATCTAATTCATAAAATATTTGTCCCTGAGTGTAGCTGGATACATAATATGGTAAGTTTGGGATTCTTAAAATGAAAGAGAGAATTCCTGGTGGTGATGCCAGTGATGCAGAGAACAGACCAGCATCTATAATGACTGATACAGACAGTGAGTCGAGTAGAAAACCAATTTTCAGCTGCCTATTTTAACTAATTTCTAAATTTTCTAAAACATCTCATATTTAGGATGGAATATTTCTACAAAACTTTAGAAAAATTTCTGTACTTTAAGAAGCATTTTGATTAATACCTGCTTTTGTAATAAAAACCTTTGTCTTTGAGCATTGAATGTCAGAAAAGGACCAACCACAGGTGATAAATATTTTCAAAATGCTATGGTGCATTAATAAATACAGGTTTTTCTAATAGAGTTTATGATTATGAAAAATACAAATTGTTTGATTAATTATAAATTATAATTTGATTTATAAGATGGTGTTACATATTAAATAATGCCAGATGGTGCCATTAAGGCATTAGCTCCCCATAATAGATTCTGGATGACAAGGGAATTAAAAGAGGACAGAGTCCGGGAACCAAATTAAGAAGCAGTGAAAACTCTGCCAGAATAAAAATAGTTTCCAAAGCATTTTTTTCTCTCTCTCCTGCTTGCCTCTTTTTTAAAAAAATTAAAAAAAACCACCCCAAAACCTACAGTTATATAGAGGTGTTTAAAATAATTTCCAGTGTTGATTTTTCAATAGGACGTGCCTTTGTCCAAGTCATGTGTGTAAGGTGATTTCAGCCTTTGCCTTAATATGTCTCTTCTCCTGGCTCTCAGTTCTGACTTCATTTCTGTTCAGTGTAATTAAACACCTACTTATACATACTGCCTATGCTTTCTTTGCCATGGTTAGTTCCACTGTGTCTTGCCCCCTAAAGGGATATTCCAGAGCCAGGTGAAATGTGTACCTTATAGCAGCAAGCTTTATACTGAGATGTTTTCATCAGGAGTTTGCTTGTTCTTTGTCCAGTGCCCTATTAATGTGAGCAGTGTCTGCTGGTGCAGTAATATCCCCCAGAGCATCATGTCTGCAGCTGCCCCATCAGGTGCATTCTCATCTTCTTCCAGTTTCAAGTTTGGTGTCCTTATTTTGGCATCATTTTTTAATGTCTATGGAGACTTTTCCATCCACCAGTACCCTGATGTTTCCATACCTGGCATGCAGGGTGGGTGTATGAGACTGAAAGCTCTGTAAGGAGATCCTCATTATGAGCTGAAGAAGCATCTACAGAGCCTGAGAAAGTCTTTAGGCTTAGCAAGTGCCACTTACCTCTGCGAGCTGTGCTTCTTTCTATTTGCATCCCTTTTTTTTGTGGAAAAAGCAGAGAAATAGGCTATCTTTCTTGAACTCAACCTCATGTATTTTATTTTGAAGTGTCTGATTCAAGAGCAGCAATCTTTTTTCTTGTACTCTTGAAGTTCTTGTTTTGATATATCGTCTTTCTATTGAAAAATGACTGATGACTTCAGGCTCTGCCTTTCAGGCAGTGTTTATAAATGGATCAGAAAAGCAACGTTGCATGTATTTGCATAAGAAGATAAAGTAACAGAGTTGAACCAATTTTATCCTGAAATTCCCTATTTAAAGTGTACTGGCCTTCAGTGTAAGATGGTGCATGAAGTGTTGAGTCTGGACTTCTTGCCTTAAACTTTGAGTTTGCACTATAGGTGATTCCAGAGTTTACAGGTTTGTTTGGTACTGAATAAATTGAAAAGTTACATTACAATGCAAGCTATATTGCATTATATTATAATGCAAGTTATGAAGGAAGGTAAAAATTTTGTTTTGTTTATTTTATTTTATTTTGAAACTACCTGAATAATCTGTCTCTTCCTGATAAGGTTCAAAATTTTTATTTCAAGGTATTGTTTTGACATTTATTTTATACTATAGTTTTAATTCAATAAAAAGAAAATTTAAATATGAAATGATGAATTTCAGTCACTGAAAACTTCCATTAGTTCAAGTACAAATATAGAAAAAAGTGATCTCTATTTCAGTTGAAATATTACACTATTTCTAAAGTATTTGCTGATGAAAAGCACTTTTTTTCCCCTATATATTTTAAAGAAGTATGTGTTTGCAAGGTTTTAAGTGCTGGTTTTATTTATTATTCAAAATGAATAGAACTCATGTATTTCTACTTTCTCCCTGTGTGCCATAGACAGCAGCAAGTACTTGAATTTCTTGAATTTCTCTTGAATTTCTTGAATCAACATAGATATTAGCAACCTGGAAAAAATTAGATTTTAAAAATTACTTCTGGTTCTGCTGAGCTTCAAGAAAAGACAACATTAAATAAAATAAGTAAATAAAGTTGAAATTTTATCACAGCTGGAAGGGGTTTCCTGGAAGTCTCCAACCTCAGATTTTGTTCTGGTCATGTCTGTTAAGAATCTTGTGTTATTTGATTTAGAGTGGAAAAGAATTCGCTCTCAGAAAACCTCTGAAGTGTGTGTATGTGGTTTTAGATGTGTTTTAATATATATAATTAAGGTAATTGGTACTTTGAAATAATCCTTTCACCAAAAAAAAACCCCTCAATTTGTTTCAACAGTGAAGAGTGATGGTATCTATCATATATTAGGAAGATTAATTCAGAGTTTCCTTCCTCTTGGAGTCTCATCACTGTGATTTCCTCATGAAATACTCTCCTTCTTCAGCTTTCTGCCTCTAATTTCATGAAATGAAGGGTGTATGTGACCTATTTTTAAATATGTATATATTTAAAGGTTTATAAATCAGCTAAAAGAAAAAAAAAAGGAGGAAAACAAACCCAGTATTGGTGGCCCATGGTTTGACCCTGTGCTCCTGCCCTATATTACTGTCTGATTGCAGCTGGGCTGCTCCAGCCATAGCAGGAAATAGGTTTAACATCTAATTTAATAGGTGGTGAGGTTCAGAGGGACTGGAGGCTTTGCTTTGCCTCCTCCTGGCTGTGTGGCTGTGTCTCTGCAGCACAGGGAGCCCCTGCAGATCCAGCTGACATGGACCAACAGGGAAAAATGGCCTGGAAAAGTGCCTGCTGTAGTGCTTGGGCATTCCAGCTGCTCTTCCAGGGCCATTGCAGCAGTAGTGGGTGAGACCAGGGAAATAAGCAGGATATGGAGTATGAGAAGGATTCAGTGCAAAAGGAAACTGCAAGCATTGAAGGAGCAAATAAAAAAGAAAAACTAAGGGACAGTAATAGATTTCCAGCTGCTTGTGTTTCCATTTTCTTCTATTACTTAATAAAGGAATAATTGAAGTGTCCAGGATATTTAAACAGACTAAAGGAAATGTGTGTCTTCTGTTTATTTATATTTTTTATTATCATATTAAGCACTATATGACAAACTTATGAAATGCTGTCCTGAAGGGAGGGATGGGAGGAAGGAAGCTTTTATCTGAATCATTTGAACCAGTTACATTGTAGATAAATCTCCCTTAAAATGTTCAACTTCTTAGTTTTCAGGACTACTCTTTCAGTCAGCTCAGTTTAGGAAGCTTGTTTTCCTTGCTATATAGAGGTACCTTTTATAAAAGTGTCTATGAAGTGCTTCAGTCTGGCTTCCCATTGAATAGGACTATCGATCCCATTTGCAGCTGCTATTCATATATCAAAACCAATAATGCCCACAAATATTTCTCAACCCCACAATTACTTTTAAGACCTGCTTCTGAAAGGGTTCTTCAGGAAAGCACAATTTAAAATATTTTCTTATACGAAAACCCCAAAATGAAATAAAAAAATACCAAACAGAAAGAGAAACAAACAAACCTTCCCTCCCAAAAAAAAAAACCCAACCCAACACTACCAAAACAAAACAAAAAACTGTTGAAATTAATTCAGTTTCTTACATTTAGTGTTTTAAAATATTAAACAGTTACAGTGCAAACAGCCCAGAATTGTTACTATTACTTTGTTCTCTTTTGTTTCCAGGAGTGTTTTTATACGGTCAGTCATCACATGTGTGAAATCAGGATCATGCCCCATATTGTCAGCTCTTTAAACAGCAAGGAAATTCATTAGTGTGTATTTCCATGGGTGCACATTTGAGTCCCAGGTAAGCTGCAAGCTAGTGAGAAGTTGGGAGAGCAGAGAATTTACTCTGACGTCAAGTTTCATTGCCTGTTTTTTCATTACATGAGTATCAGCCATAGAGGTGAAGCACCTCTAAATGGGTTTGCTCAGGTACATGACTCCATTAAGATCATTGTTCTTGTAAAAAGATTCATCTAGGCTGAGACTTTAAAAACAGAAACTTGACAAAGCATGAGAGATTGTTGAAATATATGTACAATTAATTTAACTTGTGTTTCTAACACACACAATACCAGGCGTAATTTTTTTAACCACCCCTGCGTTCCCTCTCTATTCATTGCACATTTAAATTCATTATGGAAAAAAAATTGGAAAAAAAATCCTGGTAGTTATTTTTATGATCAAATACCTTTTCCAATTAGTCTTGGCACCTCACTATAATCACGATGAATGTTATTAATTCAGCAGTCTACATCCTATTAAGGGTTTCATCATAGCAGTGTGTTCAGGAACTTAATGGCTTTTGCATATTAATGCTGCAGCCTGTGGTCTTGTGTCCATTAGTACTGTGTAGTATGATGGGTTTGCACTCATACATTGATACACAAACATAGACACATATGGTTACACACAATTCTCAATCAGGTAAATGCAAGGTTATGAAACAGTATTTTCATTCATGCAAGCCACTCCTTTAAGATTACTGCACATTCAAAGCATTCTCTACATAACAAAAGAGGTAATAAGATTATGAATCAGTAGGGTATCAGTACCAAAACATACAGGACAGCAGTAGTAGTTGTCAGGCATGGTGCACATGGGCATGATCATCTTTGAGGTCATGCTAAAAATGCACCTTACATTTACACTATTATTGTCAAGGTCTTTTGAATAAAGAGTGGTTCAAAAACAGGGACAGGACACATTCTGAGAAATTGTGAAGGTTTTGAATTTTATGTGGGACAAAAATTTTGGTAACTACTAGGTAATAACAGACTGTCGGCCTTGATTTCTGTTGACAGCAAAATAATTAAGAAAATATTTGAACTATCCAGCCATACTCAGATACTGACATAACACTGCCTTTTGTGCTGCTATTAATAAAGAAGGCGATATACCCTGATAATAACACTGCTGCAAGTCCCCTGGTGCTGGGCAGGACTTAGACTTGGGAGGGAATGGCCCTATTTGCTTCAAACCTGAGCTCTTCCACTGTCTTCCAAAAGGAGCACTACACAAGATCTATTTAGGCATTATGCCCTCATCAGAAGGTGCATTTAGAGCTGAGCAATGAAATAGTCCTTGTATCACTAATTAAAATTCAGTGATGAGGTTGCTTAATTACTCCCTCCACTGAAAATTCTTACTTTACTTTTCACATTTATTCTGGTAATAATGTGTTGAAAAGCTCATCAGCTGCTGAAGATAGGCAACAATTTTTCTCATGTACATAATCGTTAAACTGACAAATAGGCACAGCACCACGCAGTTATCAGTATTAGCACTGCAGACCCTTCACTATTAAAACTCTTTGCAGCAGAGGATTAAGTGCACAAAGGGGGTGTGTGGGGAGGGGGGAAATGGTAGGAAACAACCAAGTTTGAAATCCTCCCCTTCCTTCCCTTTTCTGTCAGAGCAGTCACCTCAAATCAATTCATACTGAAAATCCTCCTTCCTGTACAAAAGCAAGATAATTGAGTGCATTTGATTCTGTAAAAAATTAATGACCTTATTTGCTTTTTCTTTATGGTTTCGACTAAAATGCTTTTCTCTCTTTTCTTTATTTTTTCTCATTCAGTTCAGCAGATCTTAAAGCTGATGGATGAATATAACTGCCTGCTGCAGGCTGCTTTCAAAATCAGTGCCCAGCTCTGCCAGTGAAATAAGTGGGGTAGAGGGGAAAATTTCTGAATTAGCTTATTGCAATTAATTTGGGTTAAAAAAAACTGTTTTGCAATTCCTCAGCCATCTTCTCTCTTTTTCTTCAATGCCACCAGGATAACTTGCTAGGAAATGGAAGACCCAAAAGATCCTCTGTGCTGTCATTACCATTCCACGAGGCAACAATGCAACCTGTGTGGGACCTGAGGGATGTGTGGTGTGATGCTGCAAATCTTCTTTGCTTCCTCTAATGCAGAACTCTGGATCCAGAGATCTCTATACACTACAAATAGGCATGGCAGCACTTCCAAAACAGGTACTTCATAAGCACTAAAAATCTCTTTGAATAAAGAAGCAAATTATAGCAAATTTAAGATGCTCAGGAAAACAGCAGCATGATAAATAATGTATGGAAATAGGATGTTTCCTTAAGAGATGGAGGAAGGAACACTGAAGCTTTTATTAAGCAGTTAATGCCCTCTCTACTTTGGAGATTTTAAACCTTATAGCAGTCAAACATCTTAAAATTGAAGAATTTAATCTCCTCTACTGTGAAAAAAAAGGGGACCCAAAATGGGATTTGATCTTGATTTCCAGGATGTTGGTTTAATTTTGCAGAATTTGATGTTTTCTTTTGGTTTGTTTTCTTGGTATAATTTTACTATGGGTCCACAAACAGGGAGGTAAAACTCAAGGCATATATCTGGAGTGTGTTGCCTACCTTTCACAGGCATTTTTGCCTTGGAAAGGCAAGTATTTCTTGTAGGATAAAAATTACTGTGTTTCCAAGTTTGCTGGTGATAAGGCAGGTGAAGCAAAGTTCAGCATTTCTAGGAATCACATCTTGGGCTAGTATTTTGAATTTGAGATCTTTATTCACTGTGATGACCTTGGACTATTACATACTCAACTTTATGTACCAATACTTTGAGGTAAGAGTAGAAATAATTAAGAGTAGAAAATGCATATGGCTTATATATTTTTTGGCAGCACTGTCAAATCTTTTGATGCAGTCTTACAGTGGAATGTGCAGTTTTTGTTCAGAATCCGTCTGTATCCAAATTTCCCTGTTGCTCCATGGAATTTGGAGGCAAACAATTGAAATAATGTGCTAAACCTGTCAGTTTGGATCAGACCCTCTGAAAAGCTTAGAGTACTTACTCTAATGCAGTCTTTATTTGGTGTGCATGACAAGAGAAAATCTTTGGGGTGGATTACAAGTGGAGGAATAGATTTCAGGAGATGGAAAACATGTTTTGTTTTGGTGCTTCCAATTGCTCTTCCTTCCGTTGTAGCCTGGCAGAGTCACTACTGGATGAGCCCTCTGGGAGGGAATGGTGGTAGCTTCACACTTTGAGTTATTTAAAGGCAATCTCTTCAAGCAAAAGTCATTGGGTCTAATGAAGTACTAAAGGAACATATTATAGGTGCAAAAAACCAGATGTAACTGAAAACTTTCACTTCTCTCTTTCTCTTCTTGTCTGAGTTACATTAAATGTAGTTGAGGAAAGCATCAGAATCAAAATCAAAGGCTTTAGATGAGGGTTTGGATAAATCATGGCAGAACACACAATTTGGAATTACATTTTCATCTAAGGAGATGATTTGTCTGAAAATTAATATTGTGCTGGATATGTCTTCTAGCAATTATACAGTCCTTTATGTTTTCAAATCAAGAGATGGCTACTTGCTATTCTTAACCTTTCTGAATTTTTTTGGGGGGAAAAGCAAATGAAAGCAAATTTCCCCAAATTATATGCTTGCATAGCAAATTAAACAAGCATAAGAATCATTCAGTGAATGTCACACTGTGGTTAGCTATGTCAGAAATGCTTCTGTTCAAAAATTATATATAGCAGCTCCCCTCCCCAGACCTGTCTGGGGTTAAAGAGCTTTCAGAGGTTCCAAACTCTAATTTATGGTGCTATATAACCAAGGATATCAAGAATTATTATACTTTGTAGGATTTGCTATGGTGTAATCTTCTTGCTAAAAGATGTTTTCTCTTTTTATGTCTCTCACTAAGCTCTACTCAGAATGCAGTAAGGATTTGTATTTTCTTGCTCATTAACAAAAAAGAAAAACAGAAGAACAAACACCACCTCACATCCCAAACATACACAAAGCAAAGAGCAAAAATAACCCTGTGCTGAACCCTAGTCTATTTGCAGTGACAAAATACAGCTGATTAATAAGATATTATTATCTTTCATACTTTTCACCAACAGTGTCAATGATGGCATGCAAAGATTTTTCTGGCTGGAAAGAGCCTTCCCTCTGAAAGTATATTGAGATATTTAATTTGGAAGGATGGTGGAGTAATCAGTTACCTATCAAAATGAAATAAATGGTAGTGATATTGTGCCTGAACTCTGATATCTTTCTAACGAAAAAAATATTTATGGCTGTATTTTCAGAATTACACCATTCGTAAAATTTCCATTTGGGAAATCATTTGTTGGAAGGATACTGAAAATTCAAGCTGTAAAGGGACAAGAAAATCACAGCTCATATGTCAAAAAAATGTACCTGGTATTTTTTTCTTTTTCTTTACTTTTTTTTGGGGGGGTGGGTCGGTAACAGTAGAGTATTATTACATTTTCTGTGTCATTTTTGGACCAAGAAATATGTCACTAAACATATTTAGATATTGAGTTAGCTTTGAGAAAATCCCTGTGGTTGAAAAGTGCAGAGGAATTATCAACTCAGCTGGTGAAATTGTAAGTGTCCTAATCAGTGGTCTCTGAAGCTGGAGATGAGATGAATCCTCTCCTTTGTCAACTTTTTCCTTTGGTATTGAACATACCATCTTCAGTGGTGAAGAGAAGATGAGAGGAATTTCCTCAGCAGATTGTAGCTTGCCTCACAAGTCTGAGAAAGAAAGGTATAGCCCAGAGAACTCCACGTGCTGATTAGGAATATATTCTTCTTGATCAGTAAGGGATTACTGAAAAATTAATGCCTAAAGAAGATCTGAGGGCTTCAGTGTAACAAACAGCTGTAGCAGTAATATGTAAAGACCTCTTCTAAGTTAACTAAGTGCCCAGACTCCTACCCTTGCAAGTAAAATCTATAGAATCTGAGCTATGTATTTGTTGAAACTTTAGAGCACAGCAAAAATATTTTTAAAACAACTGCTTGAGGGGTTGTTTTAGGTGTTTGTTTTTTTCTTGCAAATGTGTGAGACAAAATGTTCTGTATCTATTTGAAATGGGAAGTAATGAGCTTCTCAAGTGATGAAGCTTGAACAGTGACTTTGCATTACTCCAGCAGAGCTGATGAGCACAAACAAGCTCTAACTCAGTGCAGATCTCAAAGCTGCCAAGTATGCCAAGCAGGGGCAGAAATAATAAAAGCAGGTTTTCATGAGTTTTGTTCTGGTGTACAATTTTTGGAGTCCCAAGTAAGTCCTGAGCTCTAATTAGATGTTTTTCAGCTCATGAGCAATTTGCAACATCTGTTTTCCTTTCCAGCTATCAGCTAATAACATTTGAATTCACGGTGCAGTTTTGAGGGATTGGGATTTTTTCTTTTTAATTTTTTTTTTTTTTTTCTTGTGACATAATTGCAGAGTCTTACTCCTTTAACTGGTTGCTGTTTATTTTCATGTCAAACTGCTGCTGTCAAATCTGGTTGATAAAGGCCAAAGAGCTAAAACAATGTTTAGAGAAGCACATGCACAGACAGTATTGGTAACATTTTCTGAGGAAACAAGTCCTTCTGGTTCCTGGATCCCTTGACCACCAGATGCCCAAGAATGCTTTAGCTCTTAATGCAGCATGTCAGAACAGAGCAGAGGGATGGAACTGGGGTCAAATTGCCAGCCTGTGAAATTAATTTCCTTCTTTTATTTCCTTTCAGAAAAAAAAGAAAGTAGTGTGATTGGAATGCAGGATGGAGATGTTCAGAACTCTTCACAATAGCTTTGGACTTCAAAACAGGGCAAACACACTGGACATATCACACTTCTTTTCTGGAAAAGGAAAATGCAAAACTGCAGAGTATTTTTGTGTGTGAGTGTGTGTTTATGACTGTAGTTTACTGACTAAAAGCTTATACAGATTCCCAGGTACCAAATGTTTTACTGGGTCACCAGCTGGGTCTGCAGTTTTATAAACTGTCTTGTTGCCAGGCTGTTCTCAGTAGACACAGCACTGCTGGGTGTGAGGTTACAAGGATGAAATAGAGAAAAGAAGTAAGCAGCAGAAGAGTAAAGAAAGGTGGAGGGCACAGGGGACAGGACAGGTGGTTAAATGGAAGATGCTGGTTTTTGTGGAAAGTCTTTGTACAGTGCTCTGCACCCTGAGGCTTCTCTGAACCCAAACAATGTAACAATGTAGGGATGTGGATTCAGCTGGATGGACATCCTCCTGTAATGCTGAATACTCCTATTATTCCTTCCTTCTCTCTGTTTACATAGTGGATAAGTTTCCTCTGTGTAAGGCCAGCATGTGACATTATTTTTTGAGCTGAAACTCTTTGTACTTTCTTTTGCTTTTCTTCACAAGACTCTTTGTTTTTTCTGTCTGGAGGGGTGTTTGCAGCTTCTCCTAAATTTAAATTATCTGTGAATTTAAATAACATGAAGTTTGTTACTTTTGGAATGTTAATTATTACATTAAACAATCCAGATAGATCCTTTCAATTTTCTGCATTACATTATACTAAAGCATGGTGGTAATTAGTTAATGAACCCTTCTAATGAACCCTTCATTCTTAGACCAGATCTGTAAATTAGCATCAGTACAGAGCACTGCACATCAGCATGGCTCAACCTCTGTTTAGTCAGAGGGGGCTAAATACAAATACTGAATCACTGAGTCTGCTCAATCCATGTGAAGGGATTACTTTAAGAAAATAACCTCCCTGATTCAGAGACCACACTCTATCTCACTACAGATAAAAGAAGAAGGTATCATTCTGTGTTTTCTTTAGTGAGGATTTCACCAGATTTAGCCACAAATTAGATTCCCTTCTAAGGGAAGTAGGATGATGACTGGCAAAACTTTATTCTATTTGTTTTCTCATTTTGCCTTTGAAACTCCTCTTCCTTTCATCAATATAAAGAGCAGGCAGACACATCAAATTAAAGATCCGGAATGGGAGGATCAAACAAATCTCATCAGGCTGCAGGTGAGATGGTAAATTATTTGAGATGTCCAGTTGTTCATGTCATAGTCTCTCCTGCTCAATGGCAAAGGGTCTGCTAAAGACTCTGGAAGAATATGGAAGTCTGCTCTAGCAAACAAGCAGGAGTTCAGGTTTTTAAGAGCTTGGACCTCACAGCAGCCTTGTGCCACTGGGGAACTAAGACACAAAGAGCTGAGTGACAGTCTGTGGCTACAGCAGGTAGAAGACCCCTCACCACTAGTTCTCTGCATCCTCCTTTTATAAACTAATCCCATACCTAGTTGTGGACATCAAATATATCCCATTTTCATTATGACAGGAGAAAGACACTGATTTGCTTTCTGAAACATGTGGCTGTTTATAGGTGTGGAACACCTGGGTTTCTCATAGCTTGAGCTTAGATGAAGTAATTTTCAGGACTTCATACTTAATTCTTGAAAAGGGCTATGCTGTTGATCCCTTTAGAAGCAGCTGGTATTATC
This sequence comes from Parus major, assembly GCF_001522545.3. Classification (NCBI taxonomy): domain Eukaryota; kingdom Metazoa; phylum Chordata; class Aves; order Passeriformes; family Paridae; genus Parus; species Parus major. The sequence goes on from NC_031776.1 coordinate 24,334,082, forward strand.
CATTTTTAAGGAAAAATAATGAGGTTGCCCATTCACTTTCATCTATAAAAAGAATATATTTGCACTTAGTCTTTTATGATTATATTTTAATGTAAATACTGCAAATGTATAATGTGTGGAAATGAAAAATGCTATGGTTTTTCTATGTTACATTTTGATTCTCTGTCTACAGCTTCAAAGCATTCACTTCTTGAATTATTTGTAAAGAAAGGAATTCTTTGTAAAGAAAGCAATGTATGGTAACAGCCTGTAATCTGTTTGCATACCTCGCTCAGGGTCTGTTGTAGGGATGCACAGGATGCTGTGCCTGTGTAATGCTATTAGTCACACTGGCAGGGAGATCTGAAATGCACTGGCTCTGTGTGGGAAGGCCACCTCGTTCTGTGACCTGTGCAAGAATAGTCTCTCTTTGTCCAAAATGATTTTAAGAAATCCTGGGGGAATATTGACAGTGACTTTCAAAAACTGTGCTAAAGAAACTTGTCTTTCTAGTTGCATTTTATGAAATAAGAGAGAACTGTTTGGGGAAATTATGCAGACTCTTTCGTACCCCTTTCCAGATGAAATGTGGTTAGCTTTGTTTTTATTGAAAATTCCAACTCATCTTGTAGAATTTCTCCTTAAAAATCAGCAAGAGACAAGAAATTACATTACTGGTCATGGTGAATGAAACTGGAATGACTGATTTTTCTCTGTATTTAAGTCCCAGGCACACCTTATCTCTACATTTTAGCTTGGTGTTTTCTCCAGTGTCTGCTGGTGAGCACCCAATTGTTTGCACACCAAGATTCTCATTGCAATAAACAGTTAAACCCTTATGAACATGCTCTAAGTTTTCTTAGACCAGCTGAGATAACTGACAAACACAGACTGAATCTGTTTATTGTCAAAAGATGTCCAAGTAGAACACTCTAACTGAAATAAGATCAATTATGTTAAAAGGTCTATTGCTCACTTGGGGATCTCAGAGTCCCAAAGTACAATGAAATGTGTGGCTTGAACTTCAGAAGTGTTTTCCTTCAATGTACCTTTTTCAATTTTTTTTTTTTTTTTTTTTGCCTGCTTAATTACTTCCTCGGTATTTCTGCTCTGTGGGAGAGTTAGAGTGATTCTGAAACAGGAGGATGTCATATTTATTCTGTAGGCATTAAGAGTTCTAATTACTCCCTGATGATTCCCATACACAAAGCATTATATTTATGATGCTTTTGCTTAAATGATTAAACATGTATTGGTTAAATGTTTGCTAAATATAAGGGCATCACATCCTTGATGCAGCTTCCCTTTGGGAAATTAGGATTAGGGAATTGTTGGTAGCTGTTACAGGAAAGTTTTTCCCAATAGACAGTAGCTATTTATCAGAAAGATACAGGCTGTCCTGTTTTTAAAAATATATATTTAATTATACCACATATTTTTTAATATGTGGTTCCATCTAAATTGTTTTCTTTTTGTTGTTGTTTATGATTTTTCCTGTTTCACATCTGTTCTGCCTGCTCTTCATCACGTAAATAAAACCTTTTGAGGTTTGACTTTGTAAAAATGTATCTCAGGTAACTCATTAGAGTCACTTCTTTGTTTCCAAATTGGCAACAACATTTCTTTTAAAAGTTCTCGCCTTCAGCATGCTGGAGATCAAATGGAGTGTGTGCAAAGAAAACAAAACTGAAGGACACAGAGTGGAAGTTAAGCAGGGAAAAGCCCTGAGTGGCTGCCCTAGGGATGTAGGCCTCGTAAAAGTTGTCTCTATATTTCCATTTTGTCTGGGACCTGTCCTTGCCTGCTGCTCTTTCTTCCTTCTTCCTCATTTCATATTGACTCTTGGGATTCCCTTTATCTAATTTGTTCTTCCCATAATTGACATTATTTCCCTTAGCCCTTAACAGCTCCGCTTTCTTGCCAGCTCCCCCTTCTCCTCTTCACACACAGGCTGTAGCTGAGACTGCTGATGTTGCCCTGTTCCAAAGCATTTGCAGCTACTTATTTCCTATTTGCAAGCTGCCATCAGCGGGAGGGGTGACCCTGGCATCTGATGCAAAATTCTGCACCTGCACTTCAGCTCCCATCCTCTGCTCAGAATGTGGTTGCCAAGAGCCTCGAATGATAGCCTGGGTGTGTGTCTGTGTGCCAGCACAAGAGGTGCAGTGGGAAGAGCTGGTAGAAAAGCATGCAGGACAATTCCTGTTGAAAGTGTTGTCAGTGGGGAGATGGGTACAAACTGCTCAGGTAAGCCCTTATTCCCACTCTCAAACTGTCTCTTGAATCTCTGTCTCCACCCTTGGCAGGTTTGTCATATTCTGAATTTTTGGTAAATTCTTCCATGCTCTCAGTGTGAAATACATGCACATCCTAAGATGATGATACTTTAATCTTGATGTAAATAAGGAAGAAATGATATATGTCACTGTCATCATTATATCTCTTTCATCAAACCAATAGCTTTTAAGAAAAACAAAACACAGAGGCAGCAACATAAATTACTCTTGGTAGTGCATAAACTAGGTGAGCTAAAATAACCACCATCATCATGAATATTTGATTATTCCAGTAGAACATGTTGAAACAAAAGGGACAAAATGCTTAAGGTGTTATCTATGGAATGAGGATGGAGTGAAGCTTTGAGCCCCTCATGGACTTAGGGCCTGAGGTTTTGTAGGCCAAGCAAAAAATGCTTTGTAAAATGCTGTCCTTCTTGGTGTAGTGTAGAGAGGAATTCCAAAGATGTGTGCAGTGGGGGAATAAAATGAAGTTTTGTGGGCAGGAAGGGCAGCTTCACCACAGCCCTGAAGGCTGAAGGGAGTTGTGGCTGGCTGGGGAAGCAGCTTACTCCTTGCAGCAGCAAGTGGGCAAACACCATTGCTCTGAGATGTCATACTTCACTCCTCCAGTCATTCACCAGGTCTTGAGAGATGAACATCAAGAATATTTTTCAGTGCTGAGTGATTGCTAAATTTGGCAAGCCTTAAATGTGTAACTATTTGTATGTCAGGAGCAGGCTGTGTGTGGGGCTGCAGATAAAAAGACAGGATGAAATGGATTTCTTCAAAGCATTTTTATTTCCTGGCCCTACTGCACTGGATAACATGTAAATTCAGAGCAGCTCCCCCAAATGCAGGGGTGGATGGCATTCACTGCTGTGGGTGAGATCAAAGTGAGTCTGGAATATGTATGCATTTTAGTGCCTGTAAAGTTATGTATTATGCACACAAACCAACAACTCCTGAGCTCAGTTCCTGTTAAGTGCCTTCCTCACAACCTGCATATGCAGATTCTTTAAATAACCTTTAAATGATAATTATTTCACTGGCAGTGCACCAACCTAGAATCAAAGTAACTCAGTTCATCCTGTATTAGGCTTGTCTCTGGAAGGATGTTAGATTACCTGGAGTACCTTGGTGAAGCTGAGGACTGCTTCACCTACTTGTTTTTTTCTGTATCCTGGTGGATCTGTGGGTGAATAGGATAAGGATGGGGAGATATATGGGGCAGGGCAAATGATTTGCCTTCCTGAGAACATTACAGAGTGGAAAAGGCAGAGTGCAGTGAGGAGTCCTTGGCAAAGCAACATAAAGATGCACTGGGAAGCCCAGAGGAAAACAGTCCGTCTTTGTGAGTGTGGAAATTATCTAAATGAACCTTTCTGTGAGAAGCATTGCTGTGCAGATAGGGAAAGACTTGAGATGATATTTGAGAGACATATATCCACTAAATAAGTGATACCACTTTTTGTCACTTTGATGAGCTGAGCACGCAGCTGTTCTGTTGTGCTGGCTCTCATACCTGGACTATTGGGGCTACAGAGAACAATAGTTTAATTCCTCTCTAAACAAGAGAGGTAAATAATTTCCCAGGAGTTCATCATGTTTGATTTCTGACCATCTCCTCATTCCTTGCTGAGTTTTATAAAGAAAGTTCATATATATCCTGATATTTCTGTGCAATCACCTGAACCAAACATGTGAAAAAGAGCTAAGAAAAGGCAGATTGTTGCGTCCTTTAGGCCTCTCATAGTGTAGTGTCCATAAAAGCTATGCTAGAACTGTCTTCCCCAGCCTGAGATAGAGGTGCCACTGAAGAGGATACATGTTTAAACATGTTGCTATTCCCTGCAGAGACATCATTTTAGGGCCAGTGATGATGTCAGATTGAGCAGCTTCTCTTTTCCCTAAAACTTGCATGTTTCCTCCAAGTTTTCATGAAGAAACTACCATGAAACAAGAGAAATGGTGGGTATAACCATCTTCTGCTTTCAGGGCACTTTTTCAATCTGATTGGAAATCTCCTTTAGAATGATGGTACTGCCTTTTGTTATCTAACTCCAAAATGTCCCAAGAAGCTTGATGCTCCCATCTTCACCTTTTGATTCTGTCAGCAGCATGTCTCTGGAGGTGTGCTTTACTCCTCACTAAAGCCACACTGTGGTTGAACCATAATTCACTGCTTCCCATTTATTCCCACGTGCTCATCAGCAAGTCTCTCATCTGAATGGCTGGAATATATTGCTGTCTCCAGGCTAGTAAAGTAAGAATAAATGGATGAGACCACATTCCTTATCTCCAGACTGCAGAAACTTTTGTCAATCCACAAGATAGACTGGGCAGAAGCAGAATGCATAACAAGATCATTTGGGGTCATGGTACAATGATTAGATTCCTGCAGCCTGTGTTACTGTAGATTAGTACTCTGACTCCCTGGAGGAAAAACAAATTTGAAATTCTGCACTGCAGCCAGATGCCAGGCAGGCCATCATCATACACAGAGTGTGAGTCAGGGAAAAACTCATGTCCTTTCTAAGGGACTGAGATCTTTTCCCAGCAAACTCTAATCTCGGTCCTAAATGGAAAGCTCAGTTTAGCTTGTAATGCTGTACTCAAATGGGATATTGCTGGCTGCTTGCATGGATCACAGCTGTGGTTTGGTAAGGTTTAGGGGTGGTGCTTTTTTCTTGAAAGAGAGGGAGAGGTCAGAAATATCCAAAGCTCCAAATGACAGAATGTTTTCAAAAGCTTTGTGGTAAGACCTAGACAAAACTAACCTTTGTGTCATGCACTCAGTTATGATAGCCACTGAATACACGTGAGAGACCACAAGGCACTGCTTAGAAAGAAATGAGTACTGGGCAGGAGACAGGGAAGGAAGATAGTGTTTATTCAGCACTGGCAAAGGGAAGTTTTCCAATTTTTGGGTGTCTGGCTGTGGTTTCATAACATACACAGTAAAGGGCATTCTCCAGGCCAAAGCTGATGTTCATTTCTAGTCTGCATTTGCTCCTGGGACAGGGATTTATTAGTGTTCCTCTCTCACCTGACTTTTGCAGAATGGTAGCTGCTTTGAATATGGTTTGGCTTACAGAGAAAAAGGGCTTAATCCTGGTTTAGAGGCAGCCCCTTAGAGTGCTTGAGAGCGAGAACTTTTGTCCAAAATCTTGGCATCATGTAACAAGAGAAGTTCAGATTTCTCTAGACACATTACATACCTTCCACAGAGAAATACTGTTGTGGGAAGCTGAATTTATAATACAAGCATCAAACAGGGAAGTATAATTAAGCCTCATATCATAACAAGAAAAAAATAATTATCTTACCAGGGCACAAACCCAAACAACTCCCTGATCCTTCCTTTTTATGTGGCAAAAGAAAGAGAAACATTTCATCCTGCCAAAAACCAGAAAACAACAAGAAAAAAGGTGTTAGCAAATGTGAACTTATTCCAGCAATGTCCAACCTAAGAGAACAATTTGTGCTTCTGCCAGTAGATACTGCAATTGGATACTATTTTGTGGCAGCAGAATTGTTGTAACTGCTGTGAAGGCACAGCATGCTGCTAAAAACCTGGCAACTTTTATGAATGCCATTTATATTACTGTAGGCTTTCTATAAACAGTGGCAATAAAAAGCTAAACTGTTTTAGGAATAAGATGCAGATATTAAAGATGAGTTTTTCTGCAACAGTAATGCCTTTTGGCAAGTGTGCTGACATTTAAAGAAAAAATAAAAATAAAAATAATAAAAGTATCTCTTAAAGACTTTGTAACTGCAGCCTTGACAGCAAGCAGAACCCCTTCCCCAAGACAGAGTAGCAGCTGCAGAAATTAAACAGAATTATTGTTTTTTGCTAATCTTGCAAGACCATGGGGACAGAGCACTGCTCCCAGGTAGCAAAGGCATTTATTTTATGGATGAATATTCACAGGGGAAGGAGCAAGTGTTTTGGCTTCCCCCTATGCATGGCTCCACTAGCTAGAGCATTGCTTTATCTTTTATTTTATTTTTTTTTCATCTATGTTGACTCATTTGAACTCATATATTAAGAGCTGAAGACTAGTTTGTTTGTTTAGCTTTCATTTTTGATTTGGATTTTTGATTCGGGGTTTTTTTTTCAGCTGTCGAATTCTAGGGTTTTCCTTTGGGTCAGTGGACTTTCTAATGAAGACCTTGGAACACTTATTTATGGGCATCAGTGTAACAGGCCATCCTGATGTCAGAGACTGAACTACATCCGTTTTGTTACTTTCCATTCTAGACATAATTTCTGCTGGTTTCTAAAGTTAGAGAGGTTTCCTTTCAGTCAGGTTCAAAATAAATTGCCTCCAGAAGATCCCTGAGGTGAAAATGGCTGGAGGTTAAGGAACATGCATGGTCTAGTTTAATATTCTTCCCTAGTCATGTCCTTTTAGCCATCACCAGAGACTGGCTACTGGGCCTTGGTCTGAACTATTGAAGATGTTCCCCTATTCACATTTTCTTGTGTACTGGTGATGTTTTCCATCAAACAGCTGCTGGGCAAAAAGAAAAGGGAACATGATGGGAAATATCTTGCTGGTTTTAAGCTCCAGGATCCTTTCATACAAGAACAGCTGTATACTAGAAAATCAGTCATGTAGACACTGTTAACACTTTGCAAGAATGATCCCTCTACCCCAGGAGCCCTCAGTTTTAAAGAAGTGTGTATAAGTCTGTTTTATGCTTTCCTGCATGATTTAAAATATTAATAGAATCCCACTCATGCCTAACCACAAAGAATTTAGAAAATCTGATACATTGTAAACTTATGGGGTACTTACAGCCATTTTCACTTAATTGTGGGCTAATGGAGTGTTGTGGGAACGGGGTGTGCACCTTTCCAAACAGAAAGCTGCTGCAAATACTTTGGGCACCTGCTCCCCAGCCCAGCAGTGGGGCTGGGGTTTGCAGGAGTGTGTCTAAGATTAGGCTGTAGTTCATTGTCTGCAAAACTAAAATTATGCCTACCCAAGCTGTGTTCAGTGCCTGCTATTTATCTTACCTGGAGCAGGATAACAAGAGGCCATGATATCAGTGCCTACTCTCCTGATCATAAGCGATTATTTCTCCCACATTGTAGGAGGCTGTGAATATAAATATAGTTAAATATAGTTTTACTCTTATTTTCCTATTGTTCCACAAAAGCTTGTATTCTCTCTGCTGCATTTGGTATTAGCTGTCTTGCAGAGCTTGGTACAATATATAACACTTTTTTTTTTTGAAAATGAGACTTTATTCTCCCTTCTATTTGTGGACTTCTGGTGAACAGATTGACGCTTTCTCAAAGTTATTCAGTATGAGAATAATTAGGGACATTGAAGCATGAAGTTTGAGGGAAAATGGAAAAGGAAGGCTGATGCATGGGCTGTATATCACTTCTTTAGGGATGATATTTACTGAGCACTGAGATTCAGCATCCAAGCTCTTTACATTCAATTCTCTAACTTCAAGGCTTTGTTTCTCTTGTTTGAATTGTAAAGAATCAGCATAGTGGAACTTTTTTTCAAAAATAATTGCTCTCCGCATTAAATCTGAAATATTTGCTTACAATGACATTTTGAGTAAAAGTTTAAGCCCACATGAATTTGTAAGAATTGGGTGATGTGACTTGAAAGATTTATGAATATATCTTAAGAAACTTATTTAAATTTTTCCTGAACAATGGACAGAACTTTATCTTTTGGTTTTTTGTTGTTTGGTTTTTTGGGGTTTTTTTTGGAGGCTAGTCCCCAGTTTATTCATTAAATAAATGTTTCTGCAATTTTCAGTTGCTGAGAAAACAAATCCAGAAACTACCAAGAGTCAATCAACTATTAGTAGTAGCATCAGTAATTAGATTTGCCAAATGTGTTTGACAAGAGCCTCCACAACCCTCACATCCTTTCCCAAGTGGGCTCTTACACACAGAGTTCCATCCAGCTCCTGTGGGATTCTTTAGAAATCTTCTTTCAAAGCTAACTGAGGGAGGCTGGGCAGAGTGTGCAGCTGAGCCCTGCACACACAGAGGTGTCATTTGGGCTGCTTTGGGCTACTGGGGTCTGTGGGCAGTGAGCTGAGGGGTAACAGGGCCTGCAGGGGACCAGAATCTCTCCAGAGGAGCAGCTGGATCAGCTCTCTATCCAACACTCACCTAATGGAATAGCCCTTGCTTCCTTTCCAGTGAAGGAAGCCAGCCACTGCCCATTCCCTTCTAGTCATTCTCTGCCTTTCTGTCATCTTTCTATGACAGAAGCAGCAACAAAACCAGATTTCACCCAATGGCAAGATGAGGATTGCAGCATCTCCTTCTGCTCCAAGATGGAGCTGCATGCCTGCTAAATGGAAGCAATTAATTACAGTGCTGTTGCTATGGTCTGAGAATTTTATCTCATGTTGTTTGGATACTTGGGAACTTACTGATTGGGTCAGGTAGAACAAAGCTGGGTGAAGAAAAATCCATACACACTCATAATTTGAGTCAAAATCTGAATATCCCTCTAGTAATCATTGCAGATGTGGCTGTATAAACCTAGGCTATGGTTCTGCATGGCCTAAGCTCAGGCAGGACAAAATGTGTCCCATGATTCCACATCCTTGAGGAAAGGAGCCATGTATCTTTCTTCTGGAGACAAAATATGCCTTGAGTATTTAAGGACTTCACCCTACTACTATCTACAGGAACTTCACCTTGTAGTAACACCTCACCTAGTTAAAGCACACCATTCAAGTTTTGCTAGCATGAACAATCACAAAGAGAGTATTTCAGAGCCATGCCTGTGCTGATGGGTTTTAAGCTAATGCCCCAAGAAGGAGAGTGGAAACAGTACTATGTGATTTCCCTGAGCCTTGGAACAAAATGATAGCATAGCTCAAATGCCTCATAACCAAGGCTTAATATCTGAAACAAAAACAATCAGTGGAGAAATCCAACTAATGGATATGTTTGAGGAACTCTATCCTCCCCAGTGATAAGCAAAAATAAAAGGTAAAATTTATCAGACACACTACTGGGAATTCATTGAAATCTGTTCTGTGGGAAGTGATGTGGGCAGATATCTTTCCCCTGCAGATCCATAAAGCAAATTTCATAGAAATAATCTAAACTTGTTAATTCCATTGCTACCATAAGAACTTTGCCAGTTTCTATGAGCTGGAGTTGGTGAAATTCTGCTGCTTGCTATTGCAAGAACTTGATCAGTCCCTTTGAGTGGGATTTTTTCTGCAGCCACAAACAGCTTGGGTTCTTCACAACAAGAGTAAAAGGATTACAACTTGCACCTAAAACTTAGTTTATATTTTTTTTCTTCTCTTGAGAGGAGCACAGGAAAATGAGAATTAGGTTTTTTGTTGACATATCCCTGATTATTTTTATCCTTTTTCTTTATGAAAATTTTAGGAAACAAAAGTTGTTCAGGGAAAGTGAGTGTCTCTATTAAGAAGAAAGGTTCTGCAGAAACACAAACATTCAAAAAACTATTTATTCTCAAACCACCTGATCCTCAAATGTAGTCCATCTCCCTGAGAAAACTTAATTTTGATTTATTTGGCTGTGAGGAAAAGAAGCTTTTGGGACTCCCATGGGCTCTTTCCACTTGGGATTTTGCTAAAATGGTTCCCATGAGATTTGCTGGCCATGTCTACAGATATCTGAAGTGTAGATCTGTTTTGAAAAGAGCAGACCTAGAGAATGAATTAGTCTGTTCAGGTGCACCTCTTACTCTTTCTTTGCTTGAAAAAAATTTCCTTTGAAGGCTGAAAATAAAGGTTTTTTTCTGTCAGCTGGCACCAAACCCAGTGTGATCCATGTCTTGAGGTTGTTATGATGATTCTCTGCAATCTCTTGGCCTGGGTGCCAGCTTGGAAACAGCTGCAGACATGGAATATCTGTTCTGGTTTCGTTCTCCACATGGCTGATACTTTTTCTTCCTGCCCTAGAAAAACCTCACTGCTTGTATATAAAATACATTGCTGATTTCTTTGAACTTCATTTATTTACATTCTCACAAGTCCTTTTTAATCAGGCTATTTACTAAATTTGTTTTCTCCAGAAATAGCATGGCATTAACTTGTGACAAATGACATTTCAGCTTGTGACATCTCTCACTTAAATTAGTTTCAAGTGATTTTGACTAAATTTGTGATTACATTAAGCATGGGTTTCAAAAGGATGTTTTGCCATCCAGTATTCCACGTAGTAATGAGGTAGAAGCCCTTTCCATCTCACCTTCCTTTGGCAGTATGCAATGAGCTCAGTGACTCCAAGGGCTAAACCATTAAGGTTTTGCACAGAAGAATTAAAAGAGTTGAATTGCAAAGCATTAAGAAGAAAAAAAGATAGAAGCATGTCACAATATATCCAGGTTCTTAAGTGCCTGTTACGGGGAGTGGGAGGGAAGATCCCTAGTAATCTCTATATATCTGACAGCTATCAGAGGGAAATGTGTGTCTGTGTATCACTCAAGGGCTCTCTAATCCTGCCTTGGAACCTTAATAATCTGTAGGATTTTATGCATTAAGTCATTTCTTCTCTATTGTAGAAAATAATGTTCAAAAAGCATACAAATTCAGCAGTTTAAAAGTAAACATTAAAAATTAGAAAGAATTTTGTTGTGATTAAGTAGGGAGATTCTGAATTAAAGTATTCATTTTTAAAAGACCTGGGTGAGCAAGACATCAACATGTCTCCATTTCTCACCATGTAGGCAAAAAAGAGGCCACCTAAAAGGCCCCTAAACCTAAAAATCTCTGGTGTTAGGTATTGCTTAAAACCCTGCTGTGGCCTCAGTCTGAGCCAGGAGTTTCCAGATCCCAAGAGATTATGAGAAATCAGAGAAATGTGAGGGTTCTTTTAGCAGCAATAAAAGTCTCATTTAATTTTTATTGATTTTTTTTTTATCACTTCAGTCTTCAATTTGCATTTATGTCACATTTTCTGTATTTTCTCCAAAATTACAAGGAATGGAATGTATTTGAAAAACAGTGAAAAAGCAAGAAAAGAAAAGCCAAGGCAGAAGTGCTAACTGGTTTAATGTTGTTGAGCTTAAAACATCAAATATTTTGAAATCCAGAAAGAAATGTGATGCTGTTCCCTTTGTTTGGAAAAAGAAAGAAATCCTATTTACCAAAAAATAGCTCAGCTAATTAAAAAAAATAAAAATGATTGCTAATTAAAAAAAAAACAAAAAACAATCACTCAGGAAAGAGATAATGAATAGCAATTAACCGTTCTTATCCATTTGTGTGTGGTTATTTCTTCTTCTTTTTTTCTTTTTTTTTATAATAATTTCTTTTTGTGAAATTATTGTGTTTAACTTGAAACAACCTTAAAAATTAGTCACTTTGTCAAATAGCCACATACAAGCACCCAGGAACAATTAGGCTGTGGTAAAGAGGACAAGCTTTTTTGTACTAGGACTTCTGATTTCAGTTGCTAGAAACCCTTGTTTCAGCTGTTTTTTTTTCTGATGAATCCATCTCTATCTTTCTTTTAATGTATAACAAAAAGGAACATAATTTTAGACTTCAAAACTCTTTGTATACATTTTTGTTTGTTTTGGTTTGCTTTTGGGTTTGTTTCTTTGTCCCTGCCCTTGACAAGCAGTCAATCTTCAGTACAAGCTTTGCGATTTATAGCTCATACAACTGGATCAAAAAAGCTTGTGAGGTTCAGGTTGTTATATCAGTCTTCTCCAGAACTACAGGACATAAATAAACATAGAAAATTTAGGCTGAATATGATAATAATAGGCCACATATCTTGACTCCTGCGTTTAGCTACTAAAAGGCAGGAAAAAACATTGACTATGCACGGAAATTTCAACTTTAAACTGCAAACTTTATTTACCAATCTTCTGAAAGCCTTCTTAAGACGATTACAAGTGTGAGCAAACAGAAATGATACTGAAATCAAATGCTATTTGCAAACTCATTTGAAAGGCTGAGGCACTGTAGAAGGAGAATTTTGCATGCTGGAAGAATCCACAGCCTTCAATAGCTTTAAGTCTTGATTTGCTCTTCTCTCTGTTCTCCATGCCACAGTGGTTCTGCTGCGTTCTTGGGATCTGTTTCTGACAGAAAAGCTGGACTCTGCCTCTTCCCCAGGCTGCACATCTGTGTAACTGCTGCATGGTGCCCTGACAGTAAATAGGATGCTTCTGGTGGTGGGTGGCAGGGACAATTTTGTGTTTTATATCATATACATTGCCATGCATTTTTTTTTTCAGCAAAAAACAATAATCTGAAAAAAAAAATCTGAAAAAAAAAAAAAGAGACACATCTACAGCATCTACAGCTATTTGTTTGGGAAATGTATTCCAAGACTTGCTTACAAGAACCATATTTCTGACTCATTTTTCAAATACAGTCATATTGAGAGGGGTAACTATATAGCTGTTCCTCTCACATGATCAAAGTTCAAGTGAATTTTCATAGTTATATAAAAGCTTAGAAATAAAAATACATCAAAAATGTTAAAATACGTTGGCAGTGAAAACAGAGGAAAATAAATCTGAAATTTGAGTAACAGTTTTAAAAAATATATATTTCTCATTGAGAAGTCCCAAGAAAAATTCCACCCTGAAAGGCAAAATAATGATTTGTTTTCAGCTCACTCCCTGCTAGCATGTCAGGTACGTATTCTTGACCTCCTCAACTGCCGACCTTTTCAGCCTAAAAAAAGCTGGCTGGGTGCAGCAAACTGCTCTTGGGAGAGGCAGAGAACTCATGTGGTAGGAAGAAATTTATCACAGGCAGGTACCTGCACAAATGGCCAGGAACCAGCCAAGCCTTTTGTAATTCTTATTGAAACTTCTGACAAACCTGATGGGACTTGGCTGGTCATTCCCAGTCATTTTAAACTATTCCATGTTCATAGGTTTTCTCTGACTTGCAATGATGTTTAGGTGACTCATTTTACAGCAGGAGCCTTCAGGAAGGAGAGTGCTGGAAGGTGGAAAGTCAAGAGGAGGAAGAGGCTAAATTTTTACATCTGAAAGTATTTGGAGTTGGGAAATATGACTCCATACACCATGCAGAGTTGAGTTTGTTGAGGATTCTGCTTGTTTTAAGATATCCAAATTGCAAATGAGCAGAGTTTTCTTCATTAAAATTATTTAATGGTTTGAGTCTCAAAATATGTTAGAAATACAAAGAGATAAAGAAACAATGGAGTCTGGGAATGAAATACTAAAGAATAAAGACTGATCATAAAGCTGTGATTAAATATTTTTCTGTCAAAAAAGCTCTGAGGACAGACTTTTTTTACAGAACATGGTTGTCCAATATATTTAGATTTCAGTGTTTTCCTATATCCTTTTTTTGATAAAATTATAGCTAAAAATAGAGAGGAGTGGTTTAAAAATATTTTTATTTAGGAGTTAATCTCCAATCAAATAATATTACGAGTTCTGTGAGTGCAGAGGAAATTTCAGTGTTTCTTAAATAATATCAAAAAAATGTTTCACATTCATATAAATTGGGGATTTTAAAACAAAATCTTTTTTTCCATTACTAAAAGTGTTTTCAACTTTGTCACTTTTAAAATTGAAGAGCTGTCAAGAAGAAACACCTTTAGGTAATGCTTTGCATTTGTATGTCTCTAAAAGAGGTTGAATTCAGAGTATTGATTTACATAGAAAAAGAAGAAAGCCCTTGCAGGGTCTCTAAACCTTTTATGTTTTCAGCTTTCTAACTTCAAGGCTTTATTGTATAGCAGATTTACATCTGACATTTGGAGTAAATTTCAAGAGGTCTCAGAAGAACCTGAGCTCTACAAGCTTGCAGTACCCTTTAAAGTCTAACAGCAGAGCTGCTCTAGTCCAGACCTGCGTTAAAGAAAGCAGAGCTGGGTAATTTGATGTTCTCAGACTTCAGATTTGTGGGCTGTTATATCCAATCAGTATAATCATTATAGTGTTATGCTCAAAAAAATGCTGTTCTACAGCACCATCTCTGCCTCGCTAACATAATAACAAATATGAGGGTTCCGTGATGTGGTGCAGTTTGAATTACTTTGTATGGCATGAGTATACATAAACAAATATACTAAACTTTTAATGTAATCTCTTTCAAATAGGAAAAATAGCAATATGTCAACTTATGCAGACTGTGAGCCCACTAAGAAAGCCATCAGTGTGTTTTATCAGTCCTGCCTCTTCCTATGAGCCATACAAAATTTTGTGACCCTTCCAAAGCCCTCCACAACCTTCATCTATTTATCCACAGAGATCTCTGTGAGTGTCCACGTGCCCTCTTATCTTATGGGTTTGCTCTCACACTTGACTGGAGTCAGCATTTAACAGAGGAACCAGAGGCGCCTGCACAGACACAAATCTAGCTTGTTATTGTTTTTATTTAAAGCTTTCCCTTATCCATTCCCACTTCTCATTGACTTATTGTGGGACTAATCCCAGTGCATCTGAAGATTTTTCTTTTCTATGACAGTAGTCTCAGTTTTCTGTAGTTCCCAAGACAGTGTAGCTGGACTGCAGATATATATACTTCTAGGTGTACAGTTGTTTTTTAATCCTTTTTCATTCATCTGATTTGTGACACTGCAAAATGCAATTTGTGACACTGCAAACAAGACATATGTCTTGCTGGGGCTTCAGAGAGGGAAAATGCTATAAGAGAAGTAAAATTTTTTGTGACTGTTTTCCTGGCCTCTCTCCCATTATTTTGACTGCATAACACTTTGGAGAATTTTTTTTTTTTGTATACTTGGGTAACCATCAATCTGCAAGAATACTGTTTAGTCAAAGGTAATAAACTAAAAGGTGTTTGCTTTTTAAATTTTGATTTTTGGTTTTGATTTTTTGGGGTCCTATATGGCTGACTAACTCTAACATTCCAACAAAAATCTAGATTTCCATATTTGCTTGTTTGTGAGCCAAGGTGATAATTTTTTTGCACTGTTATATTTCAGCTGAAAAGAACATTCTTGTGTAGTAAAACCAGCAACGGAATTTGAGGGGCAACAGAATGAAATAGGGCAGAGCAAAGTGGAAGGACATCCCAAAGAGCTCATGGCAACCACTGCTTTACTGCACATCTCAGTTTCCCTTCCTACACAAATGTAATATGTTACTTTTCCCTTTTTGCAAATACTGATAGTATCGAGGCTCAAACACTGACAAATCTGTGGTTTGGGAAGCACAGTGACAGAGCCGTGTGTTTTCTTGAACTTGAGCCTTTCAAGAGCTGAATAGTGTTGTCTTTCTTGGTTATAAAATACAGAAATAAGAGGAATGATAGTTTTTATTCTTTTAAACAATTCATTTCAGATCAGGAATTATCTCTCCTGGTTGACTTGACTGTCACATTCTCAACCCTTCATCTGCAGACTCTTTTTTCTTGTGGTAATTGCAATACTCAGTGTGCATGTGCATTTTTGATGATGGTTCAGCTGATGTCTCAGCGTGCAGCAGAGAGGTAAGAGGCTTCCCTCTGCAGCACATTGATATTGCGTCAATCTCTTGGCTATTATATCAGCATGGTTTACAAAAGGACAAAAAGCTTTTTAAAAATTACCAAAATCAATTCCTCCTTTTAGGAGCAGTGTAATGAGAATTACTAGTTGTGAAAAAAAAATAAAAAATCAAAAGTGAGTATCAAAACCACAATGCTTGAGGTGACATAAGAAAAATTTGCTTTTATCCTGTTGTGATCATCTGTGGCTGGGAGCCTGTGTGTCTACTGGCAGAATATACAAGCAACTGGATGTTCCTTCAGCTGCTATGTGAGTTTGCATTTTCTTCCATCAAGACAAGTCAAACACAGATTATCAGCTGTCTGACACTTCCCTCGTGAGCAAAGAATCGGATCCCCCAGTCATTCATTTTACTGTGACTTCTATGAGCCCCTTGTCAGGCCCAAAATTTGGATTAGTGGCATTTCTAAGACTTAAAGGGCTTACCTGAGATATGTAGGATGTATGCTGGATGTGTTCATAGGGATTAACAGCAAAATGAATATCCAGGTCCCATAGAAGAAAGCCCAAAAACTGCCACTAATGTCAGTAGAAGCTGAATAGGACTGCTAAATTTCCAAAGTGAAAATAGGACATTTCTAGTTATGCCTAGAAGGAAAAATGTCTCTGGAGAATTCTTCCCTGTAAAATAGTGATGCAGTATTTGGAGCTTCTGTATTTCCTTATTTCACACCCTGTATCTGACATGTAGTTACCATACACAGCCAGATATGAAGGAGTTTTGGAGCCTCTGTAACAAATTACGATGTTGCTTAAAAAGATACATTACTCTGTATGTATATTTAGGACAAAGAGTTTTCTCACAGCTTTGCAGTGAGTGTAGTACATAAAGGGATAATGTAGATGTGAACAATAGTGCAGTTTGAGGTGATGTCAGTGGGAAAAGGGCTTTGTATAATCACCAATATATTGCAAATGGTCTTCACCTTATGCAAGCACAAAAACATCTAATGCCTTCACTTGGAATGGCAGAACTATAGAAATAGAAGAGTTTCGTTAGTACTTCTTCCCTAATCACTCACAACAACCATCAGCTGCTGGGAAGGAGGTATCCTAAAAGTCAATTGAAAGATTTTAATAAATTCTGTGGATGTGGAATAATTTGGAGTGAGCATTGAAAGGGGAGTGGTAATTTCTCTGAAAACTTAAACTTGCTTGGGTAAGTCCTAGAACAGGGGTTACTTTCTGAAAGTGCTCAGATCTCTTTCACATTCAAATTTGTCTTGTTCTCATCTCAGAATTCTTTGAATCAAAGCATTTAATATGTAATTAAAGCAGGAAAAGTTATAACACTTTTTTCCTTGTTCAAGCTATCCTTATGTATATTAGGTACATAATGAGGACAGTCCAGAAGAATACAATGACATAAAAATCTATAAATTTAGCAAAGATGAAAGAAAATGGAGATTTTCACTTCAGAAAATGAAAATTCATAGGAATTTGCTGTGGTGTTCCCTAAATGTGAAAAATACCACTAAAAAGATGTACAGAATAAACTTGTTTCTGAGGATAATGTACTGAATTCAGCTACATGCAGGTTAGACACTGAGGAAAGATTTCTGGTGATGGGAATTGGGAAGCAGTCAGGGATTGCCAAGGGATACATAGGATCCAAAAAAGTTAGAAAATAGCTGCCAGGAGATTTGGGTAGAGCCAGTCTTTCTCCTATGTTACCTCTCTTATCCCCTAAATTAAACTAGTTATATCTGTTAACTTGCAACATAGTTCTCCTTGGAGCATTAATTGCCTACCACCTGCTAAGAACCCAAATTTTAAACAAGATTTAATTTTTTATTATCATGTCCACCTCTTACGATTAGTTCTCTGACTGTCTGTGTATTGGTGATCCAAATCCTCATTAAATCAGTGATTTTTATTTTTTTTAATCTATGTACAAATCCCACATCTTCTTTTTATTAAGTATTCAGCCTGCAAGTTTGGAAAAGTAGTAATTTTGTAAAATGATCTTTGTCTTGCTGAGATTACTGCTTGTTGGTTCTGGATTTGCTTGTATTGTTGTTCAATGCAGAGAGTTGACCTTATTTTTATCAATTTATTCCCAAACAATTTTTCATCTAAAATTCTACAGTAATTCCCATTTAATTTTATACACATTACTGTCTTTGGCTGCTAAGCACCAGACAAAGTAACATTAATCCTCTTTAAGAAGAGGAGTGGGGGGAAAAAAAGGAAAAAAGTGCTCTTGAATCTATTATCAGCCAACATGTGTGTTTTCCCAAACTCTTGCCTTTTGCATTATGCAAGCTCAAAAACTATAATAGTATCTAATGTTTCCTAACAAGAATGGGCTGTGCCTAATGCATCAAATTATCACAGTGGCAAGATAGCAAAATTAATTTTTTTTCTTCATTATCTTCCATAGGGCTCAGTATTTTCAATCCATCATGCATATGAATTGATCTGAATTCATGTTTTAATGCTTTATGCTGACAATTGTCTCAGATCCTCCAAAACACAAATTCAAAAGCAGCAGTAAGTTAAGCTACGATCTTGATTGACCTGAAATTATACACTCATGAGAAGTTCTTTCAAACCTGTTTTAAAATCATTTCATCTTAACTTTTGGCAAAATTTCAAAGTATAAATGTGGTCAATGAGTTTTCAAACATATTATTTAGAGATTCTCTAAGTAGGTTTATTAATTCCTAGTAAAGAAAAAGACCATTCTGATATGTAAATATAGAATTTAAAATGTAGCATCCCCACGTTATGGACAATTTCTTTTTTATTGTTGTTTTTGGGGGTTTTTGTATGTGTAAATTTGATGCTGGTATTAAAACCTAGATATGAAGGATAATTCATATTTTAAACTTTCTCTTTTTGTTGGAAATTATCTTTCTCATAGAGGGTAATTACCAAAGGTTTCCCAGGCTCTCAAATGAGATCACCATATGATGCTTGTTTGAAAATGGGAGCTCTGATCTCAGAGTCAAGTCCCCAGCACTGGCTCACTGGTGAGTGAAATCCCAGAAACTGTGACTGGAAATAGAATTGTGTATTTCAGATCTGTTACTGGGTCTTAATTCAGTCAAAGAACTTACTATTTTTATTTGACATTAAAAAAAATGGAAAAGGAATACCAAAGATGAAGAAGCAGCCATTTTTCCATTTCATTTTTTTTTAATGGGAAAGCTTTTCAGAGAGCTGAAGCTCTGGTTCAGAGAAGGAATACTGACTGCTGGGAAACAAATTCTCTGTGTAGGTGTGATCCGATACATAACCAACATGTTTGTTAGTTCAGAGCTTGACATGCTATAGCTGACTAAAATGTTCCTGGCACATGCTCCATTTTTATTTAGGAGGGATGTGGCTTTTGTGTGGGGGAGTTCCACTGATACTAAAAGAGGTCAGATTTGACCTACAGCAAGGTTTCTATGTACAACAGACCTGAAATGAGCAGGAGAATCAGGAGAGTTTTGGGGGGTTTAGACTTGGAAGGGATAGGATTTGAATAAGGTCAACAAATACTGTTCAGAAGTAAAAAAACTTCTGAAAGCAGACTGATATCTCTATCAGAAATCTGTACATGGTGGAAGTTGTAGACTTTTGACTCTTTAATAATAAAGTCCCAATGCCTATTTGAGACCAAAGGTAGTTTAATAATTGGAGTAATTCATCTAGAGATAAGTTGAATTTTCCATCCCTGGAAATCAAAGATTGGAAAGCTTTTCAAACGTAGATTAAATTAAATTAGAATTACAGCCTTGATGCAGAAATGCAGACAATAGTTGACTCATATAAAGCATAAATTCACAATCAAGAGTAAAAAAATGAGTTAAAGTCATTTAGCCTGTAGTATGGAGGATGTTGGAGGAAATTATCAGCTGATACTCTAGTCTTTAAAAGTGGTGTCTGAATTGCTACTTTACATTATGATTTGGCTTTATTAACATATTAACAATCAGAATGTTATCTAGAATTCTTTTACATTGGCCTTGTTTTTATGGTACAGCTTTCTCTCTATTTTTTTTTCCCTTTCCCTGTCCTGGTTATGTCTTATAATCATAAATAAATAAGAAATTAATTTTTAATTTATTTGTTTTATTAAGTTGAAAACATGTGCTCATAGCTTATAGGAATTAATTCTCTAAGTAAAAAACAAATTGTTCTGATTCCTGATATGATATTTCAGAGGTTGAAATCTAATTTACCTCTACTGAGAATCCAGACCAGCAGTGACATGTTTTTATATCAGATTACCTAAATATGGCAACTCAACAGCAGAGAAGCACCGTAGACAAATGAGCCAAAATATGGTCAGGCAGGTCATCTCCCTGGAGAAGCAGTGCTCTGCAACTTCATACTTCCTTCACTCCATGTATCTTTTCATAATAGGGTATCACTTGTACTCTTTTGACAGATACTGCCAAAATTGATGTTTGTGTTAAGTATAATAAATTCTATCCAACTCATAGTGCTCCGGGACCTGTCACTAAGTCACTCAAAAATCCTTTGAAAAGCATTTTTTACATGAGAGTATTTGGGATCTATCACAGACTAATCAACCAAATGAAAATAAAATGTGTGACTTAAGTGAAGCAATAACTTGAGGATTTCTAAATACCATTGTTATGTCCTTTATTGACCCCAGGCATTGGAAACAGAAATACTGTACTTGCTGGGTGATCCTTTTAACTCTACTGGAATCCAAATTCTAGTGTAAAATATAACTTAATTTTAGAAGTGAATTTTAAAATCCATTTCCTTAGGAACAACACTGCTGTGACTGACCTTGAAAGATTTGTCTTTTTATAAACTTAGTCTAAAACATCCTGCCGCTTCTTTTTTTTCCCAGTGCCTGAAGCTGAGATGTATTGATGTTAGTTTTCAGCATTATTATTTGTTCTGCAGAGTGAACTTATTGTGTAATTATATCTACCAGTACCAGTAGCTACCATCAGCTGCCACCCAAACAGAATTACTGGGTAAAACAGTTCTCCACAGAAGCCTCTTGC
Source organism: Parus major (assembly GCF_001522545.3). Taxonomy (NCBI): domain Eukaryota; kingdom Metazoa; phylum Chordata; class Aves; order Passeriformes; family Paridae; genus Parus; species Parus major. The sequence goes on from NC_031776.1 coordinate 24,354,805, forward strand.
AGTTATTCTTGTGTTAAATCACATTGTGTCATTCCCAAAAGCATCCTACAACCAGTTTGTGTGCTGCATCCTAAGGGAAAGGGAACCGAAAATCACAGTGGTTTGTGGCTATAGCAGAAATGATGGCAGTGGCATCTTTCCTACAAACTCTTTCTGGGCTCCTGTGATCCTTGCAAAGAAGTGACACGTTTGTGTGGTCCCTAGCAAGTGCTGATAACACCTTGCTTACGGCATAAAGATGCCACTGGGAAATCTGAGAGATAAGCAGCAGTTAAACTCAGGCAGCTTATTGAAGGGTCACACGTGTCAGGTGTATCATCCACTGGAATTTGGGCATAAGCCTTGCCTGTGATTACTGCATTAATCAGCCCTACATAAAAGGGAGGATTGCCAGGTTTTTCATATTACCAACCAGTGCAGTGCAAAAACAAGCAAACAAACAAAAAACCTCAAACCATCAACAACAGTAAAATAAATGAGCCAAAATAAAAGGAAATATGTGGGAGTTGATTTGATACACTCCTTTAGAGCTCTCAAACCATGTGTCTGCATGACAGATGTGCCAGCAAAGAGGCTCATGTAGGTGGCCAGCCCCAGCCCCCAGGTCTCTGCCTGGCAGGTGATGGTGCACCCATCTCATGAGTGGGACACTCAGTGGCAACTGGCCCCTGGCTTTGGCCACAGGGAGCTGCTTGAGCACACACCATGCCCTTGAGACAATACCTTGGACCTTCTACTATAAACATGAGGCAAATTTACACCTAGAAGGTGCCACTTGAGCACATCAAAATGCTAACACAGGTATTCCAGCCTGCTCCAGGTGCCAGCTGTACTCATTCACTGTCTCATACTAGCCCTGGATTTCGCTGACAAAAAGCATTCCACAAGTAAAATGCTCATGTGAGAATAATTCTCTAATAGTTTTTCTAGAACTTCTTGAATACTGACTGCGGTGGAAGGCTTGGTGCACTCAGCTCTGAATGCAATATAAAGCACTAAAGAAATTCTGAGCAAAACAATTCCTGTCCACAATCAGACACCAGCAGAAGTACTGGCAGCACACATTCCCTGTGGCAAGGACCTCGCACACCTTGAAGTTTCCTATCACACGGTTCTGCTTTGATTTTATATGAGACACGCTTCTTGTTCCATCAGATATTTCCAGGGATGGGAAAATTATAAGAATGCTTGCTGTTCTGTGTGATAGCAACACGGTTTTCTTTGCTTCCCTGTGCTTGAATAGCCTGAGGAGTTCACAAACGTGTTTGATTTGCATTTGTTTGAGTGAAGAACCTTAGAAACCGCTGGGAGGAGCAATGAGAAGCACAGGTTAATACAGCAAGCAATTGGTTGGCGTGCAACTCTCATTCATTTCTTGGAAAACTAGATGGTGTTATTTAGTTCTCCTGGGATGGCATACTCTTGAGCTGAGATCAGAGGCAGATTGTTTAAAACATCATGTAGATTGCAACAAAGAGCTTACAGGTCCCTGGATTTCATCCCTCATTCCAGGAAGGTATTGAACCATGGGGTTTTGCAGCCAGACCCACCTGCAGGCGTTCTGAAGACATCTTCTGCATGCAGTGTCCAGTGCTTGATTTATGCACAAACATCTGGAAGCCTCCACGCTTCACTCCATCACTTCATGACAAGGCATGGACAAGCAGCTCTTCCAGTGGGAAATTAAATGTAACTCTAGCTCAGTCTCTAAAGCATTTATTGACAAGTACTTATTGACTGTCCCCTGGGGCCTTCCAGAGTCTCACAAAAGATTAAATAGGGACTTCTTTCACGTCCTTGGAACTGCTGATTGAAAATGGTGTATCAGCGATTATACTGAACATGGATAAAAAGTAGTCATCTATCACTGGTGGTTAATCTCTTTTTCAGAAATGAGAGCATATTGATCAGAATCAGAATGCTTGAAGTTAGGTACACTTTAAATGACAGTATTGGCACCTAGACATGCATCAATAAGGCTATTTTAATGTGCTTTATATCATTCTGCCCAAATTATTTAATTGGCTCTTCTATCATCCTTCTAAAAACTTATTGATCTCTTATTTTACTTTATAGTTGTTTTATGCCAGGATGTTCTTCGTTGCACTGGCAATGATGTTGCAGGTTTCCAGGGCTGTTATAATTTCACCAAGATTTTTGTTTGTTAAGTTACAGTTTCAGAGTGTAAATAGGTAGTGAATCCAATGGACTTGCTTTCAGTGTGTCTCTCAGCCCCTGGTGCTGTTGTTGCTGTTAAAGCAGTCTTATTAAGAAGTTCCAGAATTATTCTTAAATTGTTAAAAAATGCTGAAAAGAAGTCAAGTATCATTTTTTCTAGTTTTAGATGAATGAGAGCAGGGAAAAAGAAAAGAGTAATTTTATGCCATGTTTTTACATTCTTCTTTCCTTTTTCTGGTAATTAACTTCATTCCAAATGGTGAAATTTTCACCTTTTCAATCTTACTGCTCTTTCCCCTGATTAACATCAAGAACATGATGAGAAAACGTGGTTGTGTAAAAGTTTCAAACAGCCCTGAGTGTTAGCTAAGGGTAAAGGCAAAGGGACTACTTCAGTAGATCATCACCTCTGACAGACCTCCAAGGCAACTATAAACTGTTGAAAAGGACATAACCCAATTTTCTACTTTGTATGTTTCTTTTCTTTGCAGTAAAAGGGCACATAACACCATCAACATTTCAGGCTCTGGAAAATGTGTCCAAGACTTCACACAGAAGATGAAAAAGTGCTGAAACTTTCTCCTCTTGCTGTATTGGCAATATCTTCCTGCAACCAAAGGTCATTCATAGTAAAAGCAGGGGCTGGCTGAATGTGATGTATTTAATAGGTCAAGCTGGCATGGAATACATGATTCATTTTGTAATGGAAGTTAGCCTTTTTAATTTTTTTCCCCCATGCTGGCTGAGTGATGGAGCTGTTTTCTCATCTGGCTTGTTCCAATTGAAAGTCCATTTGTAGATTTTTCTTCAAGGTTAACATGTCTAGAGCATTAAACATAAACCGTAAACCCTATTGTTAATAAAATAGCCTGCTTGATTCCACACACAAAAAAAATGTTTTGCACATAGGCTACATTCCTTACATGCAAATATGTGAAGGGAGTACACATTATTGACATTAGAGGAAAAGCTTGACATACTACTGCTCTGGACCTGAAATAAAAAAAGACCTCAGAACTCACTATTTTTAGGGCCAAAGGATGAAAAGAATGGTTCACAGTTCACCATAAGTACCTGAAGAGGTGGGATTAGTCTTTCTGTCACTGGGAGATTCACAGCTAGCACAGCCAGTTGTAGCTAGAACCTGCTGTCTATTAGGCTGATAGGACACTGGGTGCTAATTCTACATCAGGCAGTAATCTGCACTGTGCCAGAATTGCAAAGAGTCAGTGTGACATGTGTGATGGTATACCTTGCAACAAACTGGAAGTCTTTGGGTATGAAGTAGGTTCCAGGGTAATTTACAATCTGTTCCAGAGTTGCTTTCTTTGAACAAAAAAAAAAGAAAATTAAAAAAAAAAAAAAGAGAAGAGTATTCACCCTTCTACTTTCTGTGCCATGTAACTGAATATAATATTTGAGGTAATTTCAAACAAGCATTTTGGCAATCAGGACCATATGCTCTGTAAATAGTCCATCAAAGTCAGAATGCTAATATAAGTTGTTTCTTTACTGCTGCTGCTATTTTTCCCAAAAATCAAACTTTCATGCAGAGTCTTGACAATTTTGAAGAAATCAGAAGAAAGCACAGATTCTGTAACAAGTTCCATTTTAAGAGCTGTTTCTTTAATCTTTGAAACAAGTCATAACATACTCTGGAGTTATGTCTTTTAAATTAAACATTTGTCAAGATGCTGTGCTAAGGTACTCCATGCTAAATGAATAACAAATTCTCTGGGACTGCCTTTATAATTGGATAAACAGACTTGCATGCCATCACAAAGGCCTTAATTTACTACATTTTGTATTGGATTCAGTCATGAGCTGTCAATTATTTGCACTGTGGGTCGGTTTATTTTTTTTGTTTTTCATTATCTGTGCCTCAGGTGTTGTCTACAATTTGTGACACAGTTGTAAACTTTTGGCCTTTTGAAAAATCCTCATTGAATCAGCAGTTTCTGCTATGTGCTTTCATGCTAGATCCTTCTCAGCACCGAAGGCGTTTGTGTTGGTGTTTCTTTATGTCTGTTGCACGTCCTAATGTGCACTCACTACAGCTGCACTCATTCCCCTAATCCACTGTGCTTCCTCCTGTTGTGAACTTGGATTTTCTTTTATAAAAGCAGAAATTTAAATCTTCCAGTGACTTTAAAGGAATTGTTATAATCTCATATCTTGTCTCCTGGTAATGGGCACAGCAAATTGTACGTTGCCATTTCTAATGCCCAGAAAGCAGCTCGCTTTTCCTTATCATTGTTGTCATTATCTGTTGTTTGCTCATTATAAACTCTTACTTCTTGTAATGGTTCTCAAGCAAACAAGGTTATAGGCTAGAAAAGGGCAGTTGTTCTGCACAGTCACTGTTATTAATCTACACAGGTTGTCTGTGTGTCAGGACCTGCCTGCAGAGCCAGGCCTGAGCTCAGTCCATCCTCATTGTGTGCTTCCTCTGGGTGTGCTGGCAGAGATGGCCTGAACTACAGGGATTCAGCCCTCACTTGTTAGTGCCTTCCTACACTGACAAATCCTGTCTAATGCCAAAATGTTGGAAAGCAAAGAAGGACCTTGATATTCAGTATTTTCCTCTCCTTTAAGCAGCCTTACGCGGTGAATGTTGTGTACTCCTCTGCTGCGCTCTGACTTGGGTCACCAGCTGTCCATCTCCTTAAAATATTGTTATCAGAGAGGGAATACTGAACATGTGTAGCTGTCACCACTCTGTACAACTACAGGGTTTACAATCTACACATGCTCCAGCTTTTCAAAGTTTCAGAGAAGGTGTGGACCGCCTTCTGGTCTGTTTGCTGACCAATGACTTGGCAAAGATGTCAAAGTGGTTTAGGAAAATTCCTGTGATCTAGATAGAATTGAAGTCAAGGGAAGGAATCCTGTTGCATCAACATTGGGATTAGATCTCTACTGAAGGAGATCTTTAGCTCTACAAACAAATACCAAAGTTTTTCTGTTGGCAAAACATATTGCAAATCCCTTGCTGCTGTCATCAGTAGATGTTGTTCAACAGAAACAAAATGCAGGTTGCTGAACTTGCTTTTGAGGAGAAGTCCTGGGATAAACTTCAGACATTTAGTCAGGAAGTGGATGAAAAGACCCATTCTGTAGGGTTAATTCAGAGTGTGTGACATACTTTATCACATTAAGAGCAGAAATGACTATCACAGATGTTAAGGCCCAAAGATGATGTTTTGGGCCAAGATTTAACCCTTCTTATAATGTAGGTCACGTAGTCACCCATTTGTTTATTATATATGTTTATCAGTTATTTCTTAAGCTGCACAGATGAGAATTTGGGATAAGAGGAGTGTAACACAGTCTCACATCTGTAACTGTTACTAAAACATCAGATGGAGGTGTCTTCCTCTGTCACACAAGAACTTCACTTACTAATGAAAGTTTTTTTTTTGCCTGTGGCTACCCAGTCCTCTGTGCTTCTCTTCATGTTCTTGTATGTCTTTTCCATTTCTACAAATGGGAAGAAATCAAAATACAGAGTGACTGTATATAATTTGCATACTATACATGCTGTAATTTCTCCAAAGGGTGACATATTGACAGCATGTGTAAGTTATTTATCTGCAAAAGGTGTGAGCTGAGTTCCAGAGGAGTCTGCATTGCTAGGAGATAAGTCCCCCTTCAAACACACACCAGCTGCTTCCCTTTTTCACCAAGGTGTTTGCATCATGTCACCACCTGACATCATTTGCCCTGGAGGCTCTGGGAAGGAATAGAATGGTTGCCATGTTAATTAGAGGAGAGTGATAAAACCTGATGTTTTATTTATTTACTTGAAGAGGGATTTGTGTTTCTTATCTTCTTTTATGGTAATATTTTTATGATGAATATTTTGAAGTTTAGCTCAGAATCAGTTCTCCTGAGGAACAGGGGATACAGCAAATTACAGAGTCCTTCAGTGCTTGAGATTTCTCAGTAAAATTAACCCACCCGTGACCGCAGTTAATTAACTGCCATCACATGCTCAAGGACCCTAACTAAGCTCCTGATGTTATAGATAGGATTAGACATATGCACTGCTAAAGCATTTATCTTTGATGACTGAGATGGAATTTGTACTGTGATTAAAACCACTAGTTTACAAACACAGCAGATACCTGACAGCTGCAGCAAGTTATGCCAGGAAGGGAACAGAGTTGTCTAGGTCCATTTCACAGAGGTTCAAGACCTGAACACCTTTGTGGGTATTGGCTCACAGTGGTTCTTTTACCTTTGGAGTAATTGGTTTTGGGCAGAACTCATGGAGTATGGTTATTGCATTGCTGTAACAGCAAGGATAAGTCTGCATGTAAGAGTGACCCATGGCAATTAAAAGAACATAACTTTCCTTTTGGAACAGAGCTGGACTAGAAAGCCAAGCAGACAGAGAAGAATAATAGTGATTTTTTTGGTCTCAGATTTTTCATAGTTCAAATTTAGGCTTCAGACTGTGCTGTCACACATAATGAAATCTTTGTTGAAAATCAAAGTCTTAATCCCTTCCTTGTGAATTTTCAGAGGAATTATTTAAAGACCAAAAGGCAAAGACCTGACTTTTATGGATATCTTGCTCTACAGATCCATTTTACATTAATAATTTGACTGGAATAATCCACACTGCAGTCTTGATATTTATATTATATTAGTTTTTAAGATCTCCAAGCATGCACATGGTATCATCTTTCTGAATACTGTATATAATTCAACTAGAAGATACATTTTCCAGAAACATCTATAACATAAAAGAAAGCTTAGGTTGTGTCCTGGTTTTGGCTGGGAAAATTTTCTTTTTAGTAGCTGTTACAGTGCTGTGTCTGTATTTAGTATGATAATAATGTTGATACCACACTGATGTTTCAGTGGTTGCTAAGTAGTTTATGCTCTAAGTGAAGGACTTTTCAGTATCTTGTGATCTGCCAGTGAGGAGGTGCACAAAAAGCTGGGAGGGAGCAGGGTCAGGAGACCTGACCTGGCCAAAGGGATGTCCCAGACCACAGAGCATCATGTTCAGTGTATAAACTGGGGGAATTGGGTGGGGTGGCATTAATTGCTGCCTGGGGACTGACTGCGCATCACTCGGTGGATAGCGAGTGATTGCATCGTGCCTCACTCCTATTCCTTGAGTTTTATTTCTCTCCTTTTCATTACAATTATTTTTACAATTGTCATTATTGTTATTATTTATTTTACATTGCTTTTTTTTTTTACAAGCTTTTTTCCCCAATTCTCCTCACCATCCCACCAAGGAGAAGGGAGTGAACAAGTGGCAGCGTGGAAATTAGTTCCCAGCTGGGGTTAAACCACCATGGGTGGAGGAAAAAAAAGTCCAGTAAAAGAAAGACCATTTAGTTCATACTAACTTCAAACACAAATTAAAATCACTTGTTATTCAGCAAGCAACTTAGGCATTTATCCCATTAAATTTAGCTCACCATCCATTTGGGGCAAACACAGGATTTTATACTTGGGTAAATACTTTACCTGAGCAAGATTCTGATTGTGAATTGGGGCTACTTGAAGCAATTGCAATATGAACAACAACAAAACCACTAATAAATGTCATTAATTAGTATCCCATATCAATGAAAATACCTCTGAAAAACACCTTACTTATTCCAGGTTTTTACTGTTTTTTGTAGTTTCTACTGAAAAAAACTTTTGGGTTTACCTTTAAGCTCTTTTCCCTGGCTATGATTTTAATAAGAAGGGTTTTTTAATGCAAATAACATATTATTCACAATTTTTCAGTGTCTTGTGCTTGATTACATTATCGGCTTGCCTTCTGTACTTGCTGTCTCACTGCTAATAATGTTAGAGATCATATAATGAAGTTAATAATGAAAGCAACTGTGTCACTTTCATCATCTGTGCCACCAGTGTACACAAATTAATAGAGACTGCTGCAATAATTTTGGAGACTTGATAACCCACCATGTGTGAGAGGCTTAACCCACCAGGTGTGTGAGTTTTTGGCCATGTTGCACCATTCTTCTCCAAGTCCATTTCTTGCTGAGAAAAAAAGAATTTTTATACTGTTTCCTAAGGGTCTATCTTTAGATTTTATTAAAATTATTTGGAAAAAAACAGAACTACTCAGGCCAAAAATGGTAGAGAGACACAATTTTTTCTGTAATTGTCACAGCTTTGAACAATATGTTCTTGCCAACAATTAAAACGCATCACTTTACAAAGCTGTTTATGCAGCACGTGAATTACTTGGAATAAGTTTCATTATGGTGATTAATATGCATGACACTGCATCACAATATGAAACCTATCAAGCCTAACTTGTTTATTTTATTGTTGTTCTTCTGATAGAGTGTCATTTAAAAGCAAAACCACCCCCTTCAAGAAGATTTCTGTGTCTTTCCCGAGACTCAGTCTCAGTTGATATTTCCAAAATGCGATCATGTTTTTGAAAAGCTGATTTATATGCATAATACCTTTGTTACACACACTTCATAAAAAGCAGTTTGGTTTACAATATACATGGGAAATCATTTTCACACATTTTGGAGTTTTGAGCATTATGATAGACACTTAGTTTCCTTAAAAGACCTTCAGTTAAGGCTGGCTGAGGAGATGTTCCCATAGATCTGTGACTTGGGTGTGCCTCTGAACAGACCTGAATCCAATGAAAAACAATTTAACTTGGAACTGCCTAGATTTGCTTCTTTCCTCTCAAAGCCTTCTATTGCTGTGAATGCTGCCAAAACCTTGACCCCAATGTATATTTATATCTTTTTGAGGAACTAGAAGGATTCCAAAGTATGGTAAAAAGCATAAGACCTAGGCAGTTTCCAGTTGGTTTGGGTTTCATTTCAAATGTTCCTGTGAATTTTGGTGAAAACCACCTCAATAGTATTATTCCATAAAAAGCTCCTGGTCAGTCCAGCTTCCATAGATGTAACCAAATTAGGTTTCTGTGGAGCTTTTCATATTTTGCTATAAGATAAAAAAATATTGACTAAGATTAAAAGGAAAAGAACTACTAGAAGGCTGGAAAGATGCATGAGAAACTGAAATACAACTAAGGAAAATATTGGGCTGAAGGGAGTTTTTAAGCTGAGATCCTCATCTTGCTTCATATGCCAATCACACTTTTCCTTGTGACCAGTGTGATACACGATGCTTTTGAAACATTCAAAGTAAAAAGGATACCAATAAAAAGTAAGGATCTAGGTATTATACAGAATTTTCTGAGTGATCTTGAGGTACAGAAGTAATGGAAAGAGAAGGTCATGCATGCCAGAACTAATAAAAAATTTTGGGCAGTATTTAGCATTAGAAGGGAAGGAAAATATATGTGGTGTTTTGCTCAGTCATGGTATGACACACCTATGGAAAAAAGATAATATCATTCTACTGTGTCTCAGTCAAAGCGTTTACAACAGAAATAGCAAAGTATTAGCAGTGATATGCAAAGCCTGTACAGTTCTTAATTCCTGTATTGGCTTATGTGGCAAGTGGGGCCACTGTTTCTGGTGAGGAACTGCTTTACTATTCTCTGGTGTCTGTTGGAGTGAATGCCAGATGGCTCCAAGGTGGACCTGCCGATGGCCAAGGTCTGTCCCTCTCTCAAGCCACAAGGTTTTAATTTTATTTCCTCTCTCCTGTTCAGCAGAGAAAAGCAGTGGTAGAGTGGCTTTGGTGGGCATCCTGTGTCCAGGCACAGTCAACAAACCGCAGTTCCTGATAAATTTTTCTACTCGTGTGAGAGAATTATTTGAAACTGAAACAAGTCTAGAGAAAAATAAAGGGATTAGAGATATTATACAGGAGAATTAAAGGTTTTTTTTTGCTTTTTTAACCTAATAAACTCAAGTCTATTCCTCCTCTCTCTAATTTTCTCAAGAGAGGAAACCTGAAGGATGGGTATCAGAGGAAAGTGGAAGGTGGAAAAAGAATAAAGTACATATAAGTTAATAAGGTTGGAATTATATAAACAAATCCCATATTCAGAGCTATGATTTGGTATCCTATATCAAATGATGAAAAACCTGCCTATGTAAGCACAGATCAGCACTCCACATTAAGGGCAGGAATTAAAGGAGGTGCCAAACGCTGACAGGACTTTGATAGCCTGTGAAGGGCCTGGTGACTCAGCTGAATCCTGCCTAGCCTCACACATGCCTCCCTCCCCAGCTGAGTGTCATGATGTGAATGTGACTTTCTCTTGAAAACTTTCATATTTAACAACCCATCCTACCATCAAAATGAGATGTGAAAAGGGATATTTCTACTATGGATGCCTGCTTTGTAAAATTCTGTGCTTCTGAAGTAAACAGAAAAGATTGCTCTTGATAAAGCAAGTTCCTAAGAGATCATAAGAATGTTTTTGGTTTTTTTTGGTTTTGATTCTCCTTAGAAAAACAGTCAAGCGGGTAGAGTATTCTTAAGGATAAAGAAAAAAAAATAGAAATTGAGAGATGGAAATGACACAGCTAGCATTGTCTCTAAATGGTCCCCTGGGTTTCAGAACAGCTCCTTAAGTCCTTAGTTATCCAAGGGGGGAAGATCACTCTGCCTAGCAGAAGGTAGAAGTACTGATTTGTATTTCTTTTCCTCTATAGCATAGTTAAGCTCTGGTACACGTCCACTGATGTACAAGAAAGGTGAACTGTCAGGATGTTGTGACTCACTAGAAATATCTGGTGTCAAATCTTGTAAGACTAAGTAACACAGAATGTATTAGAGGCTAATAAACAGCCATTAACCACCCAGCATTCAGATTTACCAATTACCACACTGTTCTAGGCCATGGACCTGCTCGCTGTGGCTGACAACATCACATTAATGAATCTCAAGTCTTAACCTCCTTGAATTCATGAATAACAATTTGACTCCATGTAACTTGATTACTACAAAATGGAAACTTGAGTTGAGTCTAAACAGTGGTTATGAGGTTGAGATGAGAGAAAGACAACCCTACTCCATCACTGGTAATTTAAACTCATATGAAACCGAGCACCTGTCACAGTGATAAATGGGTTTTCTTGTTATCTTGCTGTCGGTATCATTTCCCAGTCAGATTACTATCAAACACCCAGACAACACTGTGGAAACCAAGGTACAATTGTCTTCATTTTATTTCTCTTCCAGAGAAACGGGTAAAGGTTACAAGATGCTTATAAATGTGATTGATTTCATTTTCTTTGAGTCATTCCCAGAACACAGTTTAATTTACTTGTATATGCAAATGTAAGGTTTTTATAGGCACCACAGAAGAGAGAGCTGCTCATTGTTTACTGATGCCAAGCTAAAGCTGCAACCACCCTGAATCAGGAGGTGCCCCTGTGGGTTACAACTTTCAAACTTCATTTCACTGTGTATGATTAAGAGAAATAAATTTTTAAACCTGTTTTGCTTTAGATCAGTGCCTCGAAAATTTAAGTGTCTTCAGCCTGAGGAATAAGACTGAGAGTATAATGTGGACAAGCTCCTTCCTTGCAACTTCAGTGCGTTTTTCTTCCAGGAACGTTATTTATTTTTCTTGACTCAATTTTTTGGTAAGGCTTTTTCTTGTTTTAATCTTTTGCAGAAAAGATGTAGAAAAATAAAGAAGGAAGGAAAAAACCTCCAATATTTAAACATATTGAAATTGGAAGAATTGTCTGTTAAAGGATATGGCTGAATAGACAATTGCTGTGCTCATTTCTCAATGTAGAAACTGTGCAGAAGCTGTCACCTGGTATCCATATGAATAAAGATCTATCTGATGGGTTTGGGATTAGCTCCATAATACTGAAAAGTATTTTTATTCTTTTACAGCTTCAGTGCCATCCATCCAACAACATCATAGTAAATTTTTATTCTCCCTTGCTGGGCTGTGGTTCTAAAATATGTATTTGAATGTTTATGGATTTTCCTGGAAGTTACACAGAATAGCTTGTAAACATGGAATGAGCCCTCCAGATATTGGAATAATATTATGGATTTCTTTTAAGTTGTAGCTGATTTTCTCTCTTATAGAAAACTTGAAACAAGCAGAAGACTCAGATTCTTTCTGTCTCTACCTGTTACTTTTCCATATTCTCTCCCTGGAGTGCAAATAGTAGACAACTGCAGGTTGGTTATTCCCTGTTGAAATGTTATTTGTGTAGAAAAAAATATTTATATTACTTGATTGTGAAATAGAAGGTGAGAGGAGTGACAAATTAACAGTTTTCTGATTTTGTGAGAAAGGAGCCTGCTTTTAGAAGATGCTATAACAAGTGGTGCTGTATTTTAGCTGCTAGTAAAAGAAGTAACAATCCTGGAGAATGGAATAGAAGGGTCCTTTTTAAGAGTTGCAACAGAGTTGTTTGTACATTGAAAAAAAATCCAAAAATGTGTGTTCAGGACAGCGTCCTGTGAGGGGCACAGCCCAAGGCTGTGCCCCTCACAGGTGAAGCTCTGGCACTGCTTTCCAGCAGCAGAAAGAGCTGTCCTGCTGCAGTCAGGGCAAGCAGGAGGAAAAGAGCAGCAAAAGTCAGAAGTGGAGATTGGGAAGTGATGATGTAACAAGGCAGTTGTCAAAATGTCCCAGTGTAGAATTTCTCTGAGATGTGAAATCGAGCCCTGTCAGGTAGAGCAGAGAACAGAAACCACTCCCTGGGTGAACCCTCTTAAGTCTCTGTGTATCCAGGGCAAGTATGTGATACTTCCTCCTCCAGTTAAGTAGGGAAAGAAAGGACTGAAGTGTGCTAAGCTCTTTGAAAAAAAAGATCCTGCAAGCCAACATTTCAGGAGCATGTTTCAGGCTTCTTTCTGACAGGAAGGGGGGGGAAAAGTAGGTTTTGTCTTCTCTCCTATTGTCTACTGGTTAGGTGTAAGATGCTCTTCCTCAGCTGCTGCCTGCTTTGGATACAACCTGAGAATCTGAATTTTCCTTAGGTTCTGTGCAAGGGTTCAAATCCAGGTTCCCACTCTTTAGCTATTATTGCACTTTTCTTTAGGTCATTAGTGAAATCTTTTACTTGATTAAGAACTTTGTGCTTTATGATGCTGCATAAGTCATCCTTAAAAATAAAAATCCTTAGGATTCTTATCTGTTCCCTCAGGTTCCCCTTTTATCAATTGACAGGCAAAAGAGTCCATGACTCTTTGGGATGTAAAAATGGAACATAGCCAGAAATGTGCAAAGTTTTGTATTTATTTAAGTTGAATGTCATTCTTTCTTCAAAGCAGGCTAAGAATAAAAGTACAATTTATCCACTGTGTTGACATTTGGGTTTGGAAAGTACAAAATTACGTGAGCTGCCCGTACTATTAATATTAATAAAGTTTAAAAAAATCAAAAAAATCCTTTCACAAGGACTATGTGTTAATCTTACATGATTCAGCTCCTGGCTGCATAATGAAGATCTTACATATTTAATAAGCAAATTGAAGTAGTCCCAAATGAGTGAACAACATAGCACTGTAAAAAGAAATGGAGTGAAGGGGAGGGGGAATTTTTGTTAGATGAGGTGGCTGAAAAAACACTGATCTACTGGCATTTTTATGTCTCCTATCAAATGTCATTGTGAACTGAAAATTGAATATCTAAAAAAAATAAGAAGCAGCAAGTTTCTATATAACCTGATGAATGTAACTCTATTGTTTCCATGAAATCATATTAAAAAGGTCATCACTCTACGTATGAAAATACCATGGCAGTTATTCTATTGCTCTTTCAATTTGAAATAGGCACTTGAACATCATCAAAGAGAAATAGCTGATACTCTATAATTAAAAGTAGATTTTGATTCACAGTGGGGAAGATGATAAGAATGGATCCTTCCATGCCACTGATGTAGACATGCATCTTACTCAGGAATAAAAGAAACTGTCTGGAGGATGAAAGATAATATGATTAAATTAAAATGTCTGGGGTATAAAAATGTGCATGTGAAAAGAACTGAAAAATTCCCCCTTCTTGTGGTGTTCCGCAAGTAACTCCTTCGGGTAAAGCCTTTGCCATAGCAACAGATAAAACCTTTATGAGGTGCAAAGTTTTGCTAAGAAAATGAAGGCTTTCCATTCCAGTTCAGTTGATGTCTTGAAATGATAATAAGTCTGGCATAAGATTATCATCAGTTTAAAGATGCATTTTTAAAGACTGTAACAACAAAGAGTCTGTGGTGCTTTTTCAAAGATACACACATGTACTGTGTCTTCTGCTGAAGATGAGGAGAAATCAGAGCTCAGATCAACTGTGGCTGTGCACACTGTCCTGTCACCTCTTCTTCCTCTTTCATGTTTCATCATTTTTGATATCTTCGTTGCTATCTTTGCTTTTAGCCTCTCTATATCTTGTATGTTCTATATTTTTCACTTTTGTTACAAATAGTAACAAGTACAAGGAAGCATTGGGAAAGATCTTAACATTAGGGTGTAACTTTTCCTGGTACTTCTGCTGGCTTTGCATTATACCCCTTTCTACCTCTCACTGTATTGTCTCTTTCTTCTATGGAAAATCAAAGATCCAGGCCTTCCCTCATGCTTTGTTCTTGATTTTGTTTTTCAGTCAGCAGCAGCTCTCCATGACACCTGCTCCTTCGATAGGCTTTTGCTTCTGTTTGTGGTGAGGCTCTCAATGCCTTTTTTTTTTTTCAGGATTTCAGCTCTTGCATGTTCTCAATATTGCCTTGTGTGGATAGCCTAAAATTTAAATTGTCTCATTTTGTGCATTCTTATGAAGGCTCTAAAAAGCAGAGCTACAAAGGTTTTCATTATGTCATCATCCTCTTCACTGAAGGACCCCTGGCTCTTCACAAGATACAGGCAGCTATCTCAGAGGATTAGGGTGAGTCATAAGAGGATCATCTGCTTGTCTGACAGTCCTGTGAGTTTCTTGGCATTTGTGCTTTTGGAATTTAAATGGTATCAATTATACCTTCACATGGACCTTTTCCTCAAACTGTGCCAAAAAACACTGATTTATCTTGTCTTTTTGCCTCTACATGTTAGCAGAGTGGAAATTCTCTGTGCTGCAAATTGCTGAACACCTGAACACCCCCTCCCCTTTTCCATTTTGTGTGCCCTGGGCTTTGTAGTTATTTCCCCTCTTTTGTCCCTTTTTCATTCCTCCTTGTGTGAGAGATCTGTCCTGACATTGTGGGACTGGGATTGCAAGATTAGAATGCAAATGTGTGAAATGGAAACCTCTGTCTATCACTTTGCAGTCAGCACTCTGCACTGCTTTTTCCTGGCTGCTATCAAAACTCTGAGCTGAGCTTTTATCTGCTGGTTTGCTTTTATTTTTACTTTTGTTGTCATCTGGGTTCTCAAGTGCTTTTTGAAATCTGAAAGGGCAACTGAGTTTCCTCTTCCTTATCTTTGTTTTGAACGCAGCTGCTGGAGGTCTCAGAAGTGTGGGACTGGGGAAGGCATTGGGCTGGGGATCAGAAGCCAGGGCAGTGCTTTTGCACTGTGTCAGCAGTGGGCTGTGATCTGTGCCAAGGAGATTTCCACTCACTGTGGGAACAAACGAACTCTGGGGAGAGCAAGGCAAAATGGGGAACCACCTGGGGTCATCTCATCACCCCACTCCTCGCATCACATTGTGACTGGGGCCTAAACTGCAATGCTACCTTAGTCTGCAACTGCTCTGCAGAAAATCTTACCACAGGAAGGAAAGACTACCCCTAAAGTAAAATAAAATTGCAAAAATGTATTTATTTTTTTTTTAAACAAAAAAATTTCAGCCATTCCAACTCAAGACTTTTTTTCCTTGCAAGTGACAAAATACTCTATATACTATTTTTTTTTTTTTTTCTAAAACCCTTCAGGTATGTGATTAAACTTACTTTTCAGAGTAATTTTGGTATTAAAGCACCTCGTTTACTGCCTCTGGCACTTCATTCAAAGAGAGGACCAAGAAAGAAAAGTGAAAGCCAAATCAATTATATGGAGGGAAATCAGTCTTTAGAAAGCCAATCGTTTTTATTAATCGCCATATGATTTATTTTCCTCTAGCTGGTGTGAAATAGTGGGGAGAGTAAGCATGTTTATTCCCGCATCTTTTTGTCTTTCTGGTTCAGTGCAGACAAATGCAGTTTGTTACCCACCTGCTTCCACATATGGCTCCCTCTTTCCTTCTGTGTGCACATTGTTTTTGTTGGATGTTTTGGACATTGGAATTTGTATTGTTATATATATTAATAATTTGAATTAATAACTAATTATTTTTCAAGCAATTACTTTACTTTCCAAGCATTCTATATGCATTACAACCTCCTTGAATTATGAAGAATTCAGCACAGTTTTGAATGAGCTGCCTTTTGAATTCAGCAGTTTTGAATGAACTGGAATCTGCTGAGGTCCCAGTGCAGGAAATCTTCCCATCTTCTAGAGGCCCTGTATGTTAAACAAAGACTCCACCACTCAATCTTCTGCCTTCTCAGCATCACACTGTATGTGGATCCCAAAATCAAGTGTCTTCCAGGAAATCCAGGTCACCAGTGAACAACAAGGATGAACTGTGAAAGTTCAGGATCCAGATTGCTGTCATTGCTATTTTCAAAGTTGTCAAAATGATGTGCAAACCACTTAGGCAAGTAGAAACAGCTCTCAGTCCTTTTAATAAAATGAGTCATGAAGAGGTGCAATGAACATCCTTTAGATTGGCCATGCCTGGGCTCCCAAAAACTGGCCTGGGTCACAAGGGCTCCTGTCCGTGGTTGGGCAGAAGTCCTTTGGAAGCACTCAGATCTAAAACCAGGTCTCTTCAGTCTCAGGACACTTCTTTTACTTCTATTTCTCCTTCTGCATACATCCTCCTAGGCTTTATCAAGCTGCTCATTTTCTGCTGTAGACTAGAGCTGCAGCTAATGCAATAGCTAATGCAGCTAGTTGTAGCTGATGGCTGAAATGCCTTCAGTGCAGTTTGTCTTTAACCACAAGAGTTTGGCAGTGTTTATGCAGTGGTCACTGCAACAACTTCATAGCAGCCTTTGGTGTTTAGCAAGCTGTGAGCACAGCTCAGCCCAGACCAAGATGTTCAGCAAAAACCAGGCATTCCCATGGCACTTGCCCTCCTGTGCAGCATGTCTGACATCACTAGTGCAATGCCTTCCGTTTACTCAGCTACCCAAAGGTACAGTATATCTCTTTGAGTGATGCCTGTGAGTTCATCACTTTTTATATGGTGCTGGAGTATAGCTACCTACAAGGCTCTGAGTTTTGGTATCTGGGTCTTTGAAGTAGCAGATCTGGAAATGCACATGTTTGTGTATTTAATTTTCACTATGCAATGGTTTATTATGAGTGACAGCCTTATATTTTCTGTTCCAGATGAATGAATTCTTTGTGAGCATCAGAAAATGAAGAGTTCATCAAAAAACAACCTGAAGTAAATCCCCTTTTTTTCAGGTATCTCAATTTGTGTCTCACCCAAAGGATTGCTAATCCCCATGGTCAGGTTAAACTGAAAATCTAAATGTGCTCTGCATCATTGGGCCATTGAGATTTTTTGTCTTTGTTTTTGTTTGCTTTTGCTCCACATTTTCCAATATCATTTAGGAGAGTGAAGAAGAAAAGACAGAGTTAATTTTGTCTCTCAAATGAAAATCCCTCAGCACTGACAAAACTTGCTCTGTTTGTGCCAGGTCTCTAAGAGCTTGAGAATTAAATTAGTCCCAGAATTATTACAGACACTGTTTTCTGTCAACAACCTGGAAAAAAACCCAAAAACAAACAAAACCCTAAACAAAGAGAAAAAGCTTTCTCCAGTAATCTCAGTAAATGCCATGCTTCCAATCCATTAGAAGTGTCTCACTCCAGCTCTGGTGTTCCCTGTTGCCAAGTGTCTGGAAACAGGGGCTGCAAAAAGTGTTTTAAAAAGTCATTTGAAAGGGAGCAGAGAGATTACATGCCAACCCAAAGGCATGACAGCAAGAAATCTCTGAACTTGCTTTGCCAGTGATGAGAAAAACCTCACCAGATTCACTCTAGTTTGAGCTCACTGGGGTGGAGGAGGGGGTTTAATCTCACTATTTGTTAGTTTCTCAGTGCAGTGGTTTGTGGCACTGATGGCATTTTTTCACAGTCAGGATGAATGCCAATGCTGCCTTAGCTATGGCCACCCTCCTTGAATGTAAGAGTAGATACTGTGGGTCAGATTAAAAAAAAAAATTCCCTCTAGCCATGTCTCTAGCTTTGGTCACAAGCAAATGTCTAGAGTAGATTAAGAACAGCACAAACACATATGACACTTCCCCAGTACACTCTGAAATACCTTGTCAGTGATAATAGTTGATGGGTTCCCCGTGATGAACTTAATTACTTTATTGTTCAATGCATATCAGCTGTTAGTATCTACAACATCCTCTAGCTTCATGTTCTGTGAGTCTTCTACACCCTAAGGGGCAGAAGATTCCTGGTTTTCCTGTTTTCTTTTCCTGTTTGTCTTGAACTTGCCAACTGGGAAGCTTGACATAGCATACCCTATATCTTGTATTCATGAGGAGATGAACAATGAGTCTCCACATTCTCCACAGTCCTCATGTTTTCAATGCCTTTCCTGAACCACAGGAATTTCTGCATATTTGCTACTCATTGCTTCTCCTCTCTGAACTTTTTTCCAGCTTCAGTATGTGCTTGGAAATAAATGGCAGGATGGGATATCTTGCTGCACATTCCCTGTTTTCAGCAGAGGCTTTTGCAGCATGTTGCTGCTGTTGGGTTTGTGCCGTCATCACCGTTAACGCTTGAGGCTGTCAGCCAGCAGCAGGTGAGCAATTTCAATTTTAAAGAGTTTTTCTTTTCTATCCTCCCCAATATTGCTAAGCCAACTCATCATATCAAGCTGCTTTTTTTTTTTTTTTTGCTTCCAAGTTGTACATGCAATCTTGCCAATGTTTGTTTGCTACTTCCCAGCAGGCAGGTAATGCAGGCACTGTGAATCAATTCAGATCTCAGATTTTTGTCTTGTTGTGGGAAAAAGGGAAAGACAAAACACCAAAAAGAAAAACAAAAAAAAACAACACCAAAAAACAAACAAACAAACAAAAAACCCTCAAAAAACCCAACAATTTAAAATCAAGAATCTAAGAGAGACATTTGTCAAACCTCACCTTGCCTTCTTAAGTTATTAAGCAAGATTTCTATAAGCTACTTCTAACTAATCAGAGAGGATATAAAGAAATGGAACTTCTAAGTATGGATAAATTTTGTAATTTTATGTTGTCACTCCCTCTAGACATTTTACCTCTTTTCATTGTATCATGTTGAAAGGAAAGTGTTTGTTTTGATCCCAGCTTTTTTCAGCACAGTGTGCAGCTTGTTTTTGCGATAGTACTTAATGTCTTCCAAGAAACCCTGTTGAAGGTTTTTGAATGCCTCTTGTTTGCAGACAATAAAAAACAGAAGTGTCTGGAGAAAAGATAGAAATGAGCTGAAGGTGATGAAAATGTTTCCAAGAAGAAAGTTGCCAAAACTACAGAGAAATATCAAATTTTACACTCTGGGTCAATTAAAATTGGACAGTATAATATATCCATTGGAATGAGTGAATTTGTGCTGGATTTGAGGGGTAGATTAAACACTCAGGTTGGATTTGGGGGATGAGATTTTCAAAAGCAGTCAATCTGCTCTTTCTGTTTAAGTGATAACAGTGTTCAGACAGCATTCAGCACATTTTGAATATCCTAGGATTTGGCTCTCTGGTTTTATAAGCTGAATCTTCAGTTCTTTATCAAAAGAAAATACCCTCCACCTCAAAGACAAATTTCTTGAAATTAGATACTTTTTGGGCTCCAGACTGTTAAAATGCAGTCTTATTTTGTAGTATTTGAAAGCTTATCAAGGAATCCCTTGTTTTTGTAGCATCTTTTTACAGTCAACTGTCTCATTTCCCCAAGGGTCTTTTTGTGTGAGCAGCTTTTGGGTTAATATTATACTAATAAATCCATCACTACTACAGTTGTGGATCCGTACCTTTGCTATGTTTAACACTGATAGTGGAAGAAAAGGAAACCTATATTTAAAACACCCCATTTTGATCAGTCTTGGGAAGAGGAAACTAAAAACCTTACAAAGACTTCACTGATTTTCTTTGAGGAATATATGGGAACCATCAGCAGGTGTTGTATGCATGCACCCTCATGTGCAGAGCAGGTCTGAGTCGAGCACATATCACAGTGTTTCCTGACCCTGACAAACTGCAGCTGCAATTCCTCTTCTTGAGCTAAACATGCAGCCTGAGCCAGCTGTAGCACCCACAATTTTGAAGACAACTTTTCTGGAGTTGTAGGCTGAGTTAGATATCTCCAAAGATCCCTTTCAGCTCAAGTTTCCCTATGACTATGATTGTGGAAGTGACAGTACCTTCAACCGTGTCCTCAGCTCCTGTAGGATTTTACTGAATTTCACTGAAATGATTGTGGCTCTAAACCCACCAATATTGTAGTTCTAAAACTGCCAAAGAACTGCTCTGGGTACTGAAACTGCTGAGGACAGGGCACTGTCAAGACATATTAATGTTTGAGGCACACCTTTACTTTCCCAGCATATCTTCCAGGCTCCTTCCTGTCCCAGTGGATCCCGGTATTTCCATGTTGCTTTTCTCTTGAGTGGAACCACCAATAGATTTCCTGCAATATTCCTCTCATGTTTTTGTCTTGTTGTCACAGCTCTGGCTAAAAAAAACCCCATCACAGTAAAGTTTGATGGAGCTAAAATAAGATATGTATGATTCCTTAGACAGGTTTCAGGTCACTGAGAATTAGTGAAAAGGAGTCACCAAGTGGGAATGTCTGGAACTCACCTGCAGCCCAATAGATAACACATTTCAACTTGTAAATTATCTAATAACAAGGCCTAAATTAAAACCACATTCATCCCTGTGCATCTTTTTTTTTTTTTTTTTTCCTCTTTATCACGTCTCCACGTTCATTAAACTGATTTTTTGTTTCTTTCTAGGTTGCCTCTGGAAAGGGGACAAGCCTGAAGACTTAAAAGACTAGTGAGATAGTAATCATTGGTTCACACTGTTTCCCTTCCAGCTACTTGCTGTAAGCAAGAACAACAACAACAAAAAAATAAATATACAAGACAGGAAGAAACAGAGCCTGGGGAGAGAACATTCATATTGTCATTTAGATGAACTATGCAGCTATCTCTCTTGACACACCTATTCCACCAACATGCTTCTTCTCAACCTGGTATTCATTTTCTGTCCTTCTTCATTAAACTAGTGATCCTTTTCTCCTCTCCTGCTCTGACTACAGCCTGAACCACTCACTTATTTTTTTGGCTATATTAGCTGGGCTGTTTGTATTGCTGTCCTGCGGGTGACCTAGCAGCTCAAGCTAATAACATATATTTCTTTGTCAACATTTTTCTCTCCAAGCTGGTTGAAGACATTTTATATGTCCAAATTGCAGTGATGCATTTTGGGGATAATAACACAGAAGTGGAATTAATGCCTTTTGGACCTTTCCTTTCTAGCAACATTGGACTGGCCTGGATAAATGGTTTTCTTGTCTAGCCTATTTTGGTTTTCTTTTGTTTCAAACCCCCTGAATTCCATGAAGCTGGTTGTTCTCCTGCAGACCTTTTCATAGAATTTTTTATGTTTGTTTCACTCTGTTTGGTCTAGAAGAGTGGGATCTGCAAGTTCTGGTTCTAACTAAAAATAGAATAGATTGAGACATTCTGATATCATGAAGGTGAGACTGGTTTCATTTACATTGCAGAATGCCTGGGGCATTTATGTACCTGTAGAGTATCTATCATAATGAGGTTTCCTGACTAGAAATCTGGTGTGTTTCTAAGATTCCTGACACATGATTGAGGCAATGCTCATGATAAAGATATATTAATTTCAGAAAGAAGGTAGAATTATTTTAGTCTCCCCCATTTACATTTTTATAAGACTTTGTAGAAACACTGTACCTTCAAATCTGTGACCAATCTTGTTGGAAATGACCAGTCAAAGCAGATAGGCACATAAATGTCAGATGATCACAGGAACTTGCTCTGTCTTGAGAAACAAGGCTAGAGAGCTGGCAAAGAATAGTTATTTCTTAACTATGTAATAGTGCAGAGAAAGATGTGCTGTCAGAGCAAATTGCAGGAAAGGCACAGCACCCACATTCCTCAGTAAAACACTGACAATAATAATTTTTTTGCAAGCAATATCCATAGGCCTTATGAAGTAGAGATAAGGCCTTAGGAAACAGAGATTAAGTTTGATTTTCCTGTAAGACTCCATCCACATGCAGGAGCAAAACTTCCTGGTCCTACAAATGTTAGGATATGACAGGATAGAAAAGCAATGGAAAACAGTAGAAGAAAATTAATTTACCTTATTTTTAGCACCTGGAGGATTTACACATGTTTTAATTTAATTCCAGATTCTCACAGAAAGTTAGGTGCTCTAGGTCTTTCTTGGGAATTAGGTATTTAAATCCTTGTGAAGTTTTGTGTGGGTGACTTACCCATGGAGATGCACATAATCTCTGCAGGGTTGAGATCTGAATGAGACCCCATAAATGTCACTCCATTGCCTTACCCAGCTTAATTGTGTAAGGTAGGGCTGTTGACTGTGTTGTAGATCACCTGCCTGTGATTTCTGTATTTTGTTTTGTTTTGTTTTGGGCACAAGTACAGGTTTGATTTGGTCTTAACATGCAGAAACAAATTCTAGTCATGTGTTCATGAAAAAAAACCCCAGAACAAAACAAAAAAAAAGTTTGAAGTTCAATTATAAACCATTAACATATCTAGTCTAACTTTAGGGTTATACAACACAGAAATTAACCGGTGAAGTTAGGACCTAGTGCTCTAGAAAGGATGCTTGTTTGTTTTGCTGCAGATTTCCATGTTTATTCAGTTCCTCTTCCAGGTGAGGTCTGTGTGAACATGTGAGTTCAGGTGCTGTGCCTCACTGCTCTTTAGCCAGACTACACTACAGTGCAGCTCCTGTCTGGAGCATCCCAAAAGAGGGATGAGCAATCTGCTTGTTGGCTCCACCCTGCCAGCAGTGTGGGTGCAGCTGTCTCTGTGCACTGTCTCTGCACACTCAAACAAGCTACCAAAGACACTGTAGTTCCCTGAGGCTAGGGATATCACAGAGAAGAAATGTCTGTTTCCTCACAGAGACCAATCATGCTTAATTTATTGAGACTGGCAAAAAAAAGAGTGAAGAATCAGAAGGCACAAAGGCAGTGGAAAACCAGGCACGTTAAAATCATTAAAAATGGGCATAAACTGGCTGTAATAGAAATTGGATGATAGTTTCTGACCTCCAGAAGTCCCTTTAAATAGCTGAACAATATTTAAAAGACCTGACTTGTTTTAAGACAATATGGATGCCTTTTCAAAAGTGCTCTGTCTAAACAGCTTGGTAATTTCGTTTTCCTATCTGAGGAACATGACTTTCCTCACAGGGAACATTGTGAGGAAAAATGAATGGATGACTGTGGGATGCTAAAAGAGCTATTAAATACTACGTAGCCGGAGGGATTTGGCTGTGAATATTGACAATAGCTCAATGTGTAGGACGTAGGATGTCTTGTCTTCAGGCCATCCTGAAGTTTATCCTACTGTATCCTTTCAAATTAGCCAGGTCCCAGTGATATGTTATATAATCTACACGAGCCAGTGCATAGTGAAGGGAAAAAGAAATAATAGTTACCACATTCAAGCAGTGGATTCATGCAGGTAAAATCAGCCACAGTATTTGAAATGTCAAAATCGTTAATAGCTTTTGCATTCATGTTGGGGTTAATTTGTATTTATAATTGAAGCAACAAAGTGTGGAAGGAGCAGGTGACATGCTTTCACCAAAGTATCTACTGCAATCATTTCTTGATGATAAAAACATTTAGAATATGTCTAAGAGATAAAAGAGCCTTTCTGATCAACTGAACCAAGTGTGAGGGTTAACTGTCTCCCCACGCTCACAAGATATATATATATATATGCAAAACCCCAAAGAAGATAGCTTTGATATACTCTAAGCCTTTTCAGGAGACAGATTTTAACAGCTTGTGTGTATTCTGTCAGTCAAAACTCTTTTGAAATGTGTAAGGCAAACTCAAAGCATTAACACTGGGTTTCAGGGATCTCTGCTGGATGTTGGGGATCTTCCCTTCTCAGTCAGTAAAGCTGTTTCTTTGGCTGTGTCAAACAGCCAGAAGGGGAAAAGGGAAAAAAAACAAAAAAAAAAAAACAACAAAAAAAACCCAACAAAACAAAAAAAGGAAGTGGTTTCTACAGTAAGGAAACAAGTATTCTTAAGATGTGTAAAGTGATAGAGTTCCAACACGCACTGTGATCACAACACAACCTGCTCATCTACTCCACAGTGGTTATCAATCCTACAGGTCCAGCAGATTTCTTATTCTAATCTGAGGAAATAGCTCAATGCCAGGGTAAATTTTCCTAATGTGCTGATTTTTGGTGACAGCTTGCACTGAGGGCACCTGCCATCTCTGACTGCACGCTCTAGAAAGTAGAAATAAAACCAAGTTATCTCACTTGAGCACTTATCCAACATGAAATTTTCATTTCATCAGGCACAGTGTTGGTGCCTTGAATTCTAAGCATTTGGCCTTCTGCTGCTGTAAACTGCTATGTGAGCTCTAAAGCAAACCAGTGCACGTTTTTTGTGTGTCAATGTTCCTCTTTATTCCCATACCAAGAAAATCCTTGGCGAGGTTGCACAATGGGCTTTTTTGCCTGCAAGCTGCTGCTTCAGAGCTCATTGCAGAGAGCTCCAAAATCTGAACTTCAGCACTAGTTCTTGTTTATCTCAACAACAGGGAAAGGGGAGCTACATGAAAAGAACCTATATATTTTGCTTTACTTTTCTTTTTTTTTTTAATTTCCTCATATCTTGAGCAGTACTCAGCATATCTGTGTGCTTATGTACAAATATGCAAGGGTGAAGACCTACTGACTTGTGACTTGTATAAATTAGGCACGTATTTAGTTAACATCCTTGTCATAAAATTCTTTTTACAAGAGTAAATTGGTGTTTGCTGCCCAGCTCTTCCAGCCTCACAACAGAGAATCAAAATGGTTTTTGTTTCTTTATTATTTGTGTTGTAACTGCAGGTTTGCTCATCTCTGAGGTATTTGGAGTATGTTATAGACATCATTATGGCTCTTCTGTTTAGGAAAAAGAAAGAAGTGGTCATATTGCTGAAAAGTTTTTATCAACACCTGAGCATGTAAAAGATTAAAAGGTAAGCTTAAGAAGTTTTTGCAGTTCCTGTCTAAGTACTCTTCCTATTAATGGCATTTGATACTAGTCTCAGTTCCTCATCAAGCATCAAACTTTAGATATTTTGCCAGTAATAAAATAAGAGTGTTGCTATGGATATACAGATATAAATTTAGACAAATTGCCTCTTTCTTTCTCTTTGGTTTATACTTTTGAAAAGAGTTTTAAGTGTGAGGCACCCAAATGCTTTTGAAACTCAATGAAATTTGAGGCTTTTTTTCTGAATAAATACTCAGAAACTAAAACAAAAATGTACAAAGAGGAACTTAAAAGGGTCCCTGAAGTCTTAAATCTAGCCTTTAGATTCTCCTAAAGAACTTTCAACTGCACTGTTGCAAATAGTATTGGGTAACACCATGTTTTTGTTTTAATCAGAAAGAACATTGAGATATCTTAGTTGTACTCTGTATTTATAGAATGACTGCATTTCCACTTAGTCACTTCATGTACCAGTATTAGGAAAATATTAAAGAAGCCAAAGAAACATGTATTTTTTCTTCTCTCCATAGCTGTAGAGTCAAGTCTGCCAAGAGCCTGATCTCCACCGCCTTCCTTATGATTGAGGGTAGTTAAGCAGCAAAAGTATATTCACATCTGTAAATTTGATTTGTCTTGCTCTTTTAAAGCAAGAGAAGGGTGGTTTGCCACCTTTGCTTCATGTGCACAGGCTGAGATGTGTGGAAAAACCTGGCAAAGCTTCTATGTCTTTGAGTAGCAAAAGGAGATTTTACCTGCAGGCTTGATGGTGATTCTAGAACGAGTTTATGCAGAAAAGTGTTTGGTCCCCATTATCTCTGCACTGAACAGCTCCCTCTGGACAACAGGGAATCACTCACAAAGGTTGTGACCTTCCTTGCAAACAGGCTCAGAGGCAATATTGAGGGGCCAACAGCTGAACTATGAATATTTTTTCAGCTTTTCTTCACAGCTCAGCTCTCCTCCTGTGTTGTCAGAGTCTCCAAAGCAATTTTTCACGCTGACCCTTTTGAAAATGTCTGTGTGCTGGGGAAGACCTGTGAATAGCTGCCCAGTGCTTCCTTTGTCAGAGCTGCTGGGAATTCCTTTCTATTGCATTAACAACCAGAAAATTGTAGAGTTTTTTTGTTTTATTATTGTTGTTTGTGGGGGCTTTCTTAATTAAATGTTGCTGCTGTGGAATTTCATGTATGCAGTCCTTCAAAATTTACTATAGCTGGTGGAATGGCTAAATGATGAGCCAGCCTCCCTGTTGTCAAACCAGAGCACAGCCTTACAAAGTGAGCCTGGTGGTGTTTCCTTTCCTGTCTCCATTGATTTGTGAATCCATACTCATCAGAAAGTGTGATTTTGTTCTTGTTTCTCACAGTTCCCCTGAGGTAACTGTGACTGTTATTGTGTTTTGGATTTGGCTTCAGGTTCCAACTGAGATTTTATATCTTTGATACAGAGTGTGAATTTAAAAAAAAAAAAAAAAATTGAGAAAAAAGCTGTTTTATGATGTCTGTGAACCTTCTTGTAGTTTGAGGTGGCTTTCTAGCCTGGTCTACACATGTCTTTCCTTCCTGATTTATGTCTTTTAACCCCACAGTTACCACTGCAGTTGTGCACTTCAGTTCATGAGCATGGATTGAAAAGTGAGTGGATAGGAGAGATCTGCTCTGTAACCAAGCCCATAGAACAGCTCTTCTCTCACTGAGCTGCATGCTGGGATATACCCTTGCTTCACCACACCATAATACATCTTTTTGCTCACAGAAAATAAAGAGGAGTGAGGGAGAGATGGAGAAAAGCTGAAATTCAGGAACAGGAATTTTGGGATTATTTACCACAGGCTTCCTCTGATTGATGCCTCTATTTCTGTACAAATATGAAAAATATTGTAGAGAAAGTGAAGCTCATGTAAGCACCAGGCTTAAATCTCCCTCAGATATGGAATTAAAATAAGTCTCTGTATTTGGGGTGGTGAGCTGTTATGGGGGAAACTAAAGGTTCTACAGAATGGGGAATGATCACATATGGGACCTTAGGAAAACATTTAAGTTTATCTTCATCAGTAAAAAAAATTATATTTATACAATGTATTCCACCTGGAAATCATAGGCTCAATCCCACTCTCTAAGTATGGAATATAAAGAAGCCAGAATTTCTTGTCTAGTTTCTTGAGCTGACACAGGATCTTCACTATTCCAGTTTCCTTTAGTCTAAAATTGAAATAATCTATCTTCTGAGAGACAGCATGCTGATGATTTGTTTCATATCTCACTCTAAAAATGACATATTATTATGAATCCTTCCCTTCATGCAGCGAGTGTGTGATGATAAGGAATCACTGTACCTTTAAAGCAAAGGCAAAACGTGAAATAACAGTTGCTGCTTTGGAATTGATGAGTAAACCTGGATTTTTTTATTTTTTTTTGTATCCCAGGCTATTCAGACTGAGGAACTCATAATAAATTGCTACCATTACATTTTTCTGAGGCTTCTTGTTACAGAACTTCTTTGAAAGGTTAATTGCCAAACTTTAATTTGGGACTGTGTAACATACTTCAAAACTCCATAACTTTACTGAAGTATTAGCATAAATATGATGGGTGATAAAAAGAGTTGTTTTTCATATTTTTTTGAAAGGTTGAGCTCATATCATTATTCATGATTGAGTAAATAGGTTTTTATTTCAGGATACTAACAGCACTATAATAAATATAAAAATACTCATTTTAAGGCTTATGAATCTCACCTGAGTCCCACTAAAGTAGATGGAAAGGTATATCTTGATATACATGTTCTTTGGATAATATTCTTTGACTATAATTCACCTTTCCTTGGTTGTTTAGGGTAGTATTTTCAAGACTCTCGCAAAAGAATTAAGTATGAAAGCAGATGGTGTTTAAGCAAATTCTTGTGTTCTCTTCTCCTCCCCTCTGGTGAAGTGACAGAGGAATTGTACAAATTACACTGATTGTTGCCTGCCCTGCACCATCTATCAGAATGGCATTATAATACAGATCTTTTTTTATAAAGTCCTTGGAAATCTGTCAAGGGAAAAGTGCTATGCAAGAATTAAGTAGAAGTATTGCTCTTCCTATTTGTTTTCATTTTTCTCTAACAATGTGTACAGACTTGTCTTCTGAGCGCAAGAACTCAGCTGGACAAAGCCACCTTCCGAATTTCATCTTGTATTGACTGCAACACAAATGTTTTCAAAAGTAAGGATAATAAGGAGCACTAAATCTGAAAATGCCCTGGAACAGATTGCTTAGAAAAGCTTTGAATGTTCCATCATTGAACATTTTGGAGGAAAGGGCAGAGAAACATCCATCACAAAGGAAGACACTTTATTGGGAAGGGGCAGCAGAATACAGAGGAAGTTGAGTTCCTTCCTAAAGGGGGATAACTTATTTTTTTAAATTGTTTCCAAACATACCTTGAGGAAAAATAACAGGAGGTTGATAACCAGGGCCATTCTTTTCTTCAAGTTTATGCTATTTTTGATGGTACCAATTTCAAAATTTGGGAAATATTTGATGGCAGGTGCTGCTCCTGTGGAATAACACAACATTGCAAGGGGTGAGCCCACACTCTACTCCTAATAGCAGTGAACAGGATCATCAGTCACTGTACAGGGTGTCTGCTCCACTGCTGCTCACCAGGGAGAAGGCAATTACAAAGGATACAGAGAAGAACTCATCAGGGAAAGTCACTTCTCTCAGTTGTCAGGCTCCTTTATTAGGCTTTGCAGAAGCTAGGCTGTGTGTCTCTGAATCACAGCGGTATGTACAGCACTGAATGCCCAGCAAGCAGGAATATCTGGGCACCTACAGCACCTCCAATTGCTCCAGCCATGCAGCTGGGGCTGGATGGAGCCTCAGTTCCTCCTTCTCCTCATGCTGTGTCCAGCACATCTAAGTTACCACTGCCACAGGACTTAGCTGTGGCAGAGGAAGAGCAGGTGCAGTTGGGTTCCCTGAGAGAAGTCATTTTCAACTTGGTCATTCCTTTCTGTTGGGAGTTCCAAACATTTATTGTTGTCCTTTGCTTGGACCAGACTGTAGGCTGCCCTACATAATATCTAAAATCAGTTAAGAATGCAATATATATACATATACGTGTGTATATATGTGTGTGTGTATCTATGCCTCTACATATGTGTATATGTATTATATACAGGTCTACATGTAAAATACAGAAATATAGTAGTCTGTGTATGTATACCTACTGAAGGCACAGTAAAGAGATGTACAAACCAAGCAGGTAATAAATTAAGTTTATGTTAGTTTTGGACAGTGTTTTCCTGGAAGGAAAATTCCTATAGATCATTCTGTCACTGGACCATGGTTGGGAGTTGGCTGCATCTCTGAAAAAGTCCTCTGCAGAATATTGTCTTCTGCAGATAAAAGTTGAGTGGCTATTTCTGTAAAGGAATTTTGTATCTCCGAGCACAGTTTCAGGACACAGCTGCATTTACGTGAACCTTGTTATAGCATTTCTTAGATCATACCAGAGAGACTTATGACCTTCATAAAGCCAAGAAGGACAAACATAGCTGCTTTAAAAGCTTTTAGGAACTGATCATTTTTCATGCCCACTTGTCTCTGGCAGTTATAGTAAATTTGCTGTTCTCTGCATGGCTCCAAGATACACTTTCCCTTATTACAGAACCACAACAAAAAATACTGTAGTAATATATGGTTCTGGCTTCAAATGTAGTTGTACTGCTTTGGTTCATTTCCATTTAACTTAGTAGTATTAGCTACACACCAGTGGCTCTTCTGCCTCTAAAAGGTGATATCTAGAAGTCCACAGAAAGGGGGTTGTTTTTAATGTATATCTTTCTTAGATCCAGATGTCCCTAGAAGTATTATTTTTGCTAAAATAGTAGGTGCTCACCATAATCCAGAATCCTGATTTGCTCTGCTGTGTGTATTTCCTAAGGAACAAGACCATTCGGTATCAAGCAGTGTATGATTTCTACTGTTTTCATAATTATTATTATTAATGAACTCTTAATGAATTAATGAACTCGGCACAGTGATTCCCGGCCTTAGGATTTATCAGGCCAGAAGTGAATTGACAAACAGAAAATGTTACTGCTACAGAAAATAGGAATTAGCTGGACCTGCTGAGCTGTGTGCTATGCAAACAGAAACAATGCTCTTCTGACACCAAATATCTTATTAATTAAGTGCAAGACAAGATAAAAGGTACAGACTTTTTGGAAACAAAGGTAGAGCTGAGATAAACTCTTCTGAGAGTTCAACCTCAAGGAGAACCGAGTCTTGCTTGATCTTTCTTATCAGTGCTGTGATATAAATAATTGACACTTTGCTTGAAAGTGTCCTTCAGGTAGAAATATACAGTCAATTAAGCTGTCCTTAGTAGTGTTATTCTCTTTTTTCCTAATAGTTTCCAAAAACAGTATTTATGTTTCCTCCTTTATTGAAGACAAAAGAGAATTCACCAGGCAAAAAAGCATAAAGTTAACTGTGCAATAATTCCTGGATGTTTGTTTTGAGATGATTTGAGATGTTTCAGTTTGTTCATGTAGCAGTGGAATATGTTTTTTTCCCAGGTGGCACTTGCAAGGGCTTGTGGCATCAAGTCTGCAAGGCAACGTGTGCCCAGGTTGCCAAAAAAATGGCTCAATTTCTGAATAGAGCTTTATAGCTCAAAATGGAGATCGGCAACAGACAGAATATCCTCCTGTGGGGATTTTCACAGATCTTGGTCAAAGGCAGTATTTGTTTTTACTGATATTAACCAATTAGACAACTTAAAAATATCCTCCCTCTGGAACAGAATTCTGTAGAGCACTTAAAAAATCACAATTTAACAAAGGAACAGAAAGCAGGTCATTTACTCTTAATTTTGATAGCAATTAGCCTTAAAGTTTATCTAACCCAGATATATCAACATTATAAAAAAGTACAATATGCTAACAGAGAAACAGGAAAAAAAATGTAAATGGCTCAACTTATTATTTTTTCACTTTTTAATTTATTTTTTATTTTTATTTTTTTTTAGGGAAAAATAAATAATTCTCAGGAAGAACAGGAAAAACTAAAATTATTTAGGAGACCTGTCTCAGCATAATGGAAGGGATAAGATGTAACTAAATCTTACATGAGAATATAGTCTGTGTGTTCACAGTGCTGTGCTGGTTGTGAGGGACCTGCCCACAGTGGTGGGTCCCTGGATTAATCAAAGTCCCAAATGCTTCCCCCCAGAGAAGCATCACTGTAAAAGATTCTTGCCAGCCAAAGATGTAGAAGAACTGACTTAGGCAGAGGAAGTCAAGATCTAGGGAATTTATGAGACTTCATGAAAGAAAAAAAAAAGAACAAGATGTTAAACAAAACAGCCTCAAATGTGCAGGCACTTTTATTTCAGAGACCAAAGCCGAGCATTTCTATGAACTGGGATGCTACAGACAGTGGAAGATTCATGATGAACTGTTGAGAGCTGGTAAGTCTGCAAGTTTTGAGTTAAAGGAGACCTATGCCATGTGAGCCCTCCCTGAAAGCTTACTGTCTCTGACACTGTATATACTTTACTACACCAGGGAGGAGAAAATATCTTGTGGGTTTTTTGGGTTTTTTTCCACAGGCCTATTCTGGAGTTCAGTAATGATGATTCACAATGTGGTATCAAACATTAATGCTCTTTACAACATCTGGAAAATACTGACTGGAAAATTAGGAGGAGATTAATGTTCCTTCTGATATTTTTATCCTCTTCATGCCTCATCATCATGCCCACTGTACCATGATATCAACAAGATTAGATATCTTTGAAATATGCTCTCCAGCAGAATGTGATATTAAGGCTGAGGTAAGAAGATAAGAGCAACTGACCTGCAAGATTAAGGTGACAAATTAGACATCCAACAGGACATCTTTGTTCTAAATAAGTGAGGTATGAATTCATGATGCATAGTTGTGTTGACTTCTCCTCAGCTGAACCATAATTCATAAAAAGTACAGACAGTACTTTGTTTCTGACTGTTCATGGTTCATGTGACAATGAATAACATTGGTCAACACAGAAGACAGAGGGAAAGAAATAAAGAACTTTGAGTAAATATATTGAAAATAATATCTAATGTTTATGTAATTTGCATAGTATATAATAATGGAGTATATAAAAATAATATCTATGCAATATACATGTATAAGTAATATATGTTTGATAGATACTAGATCTATAGATGCCTATTCAATACATTTATGTATATAAAATATGTGCATATAGTCTATGCAACGCAGAATATTTGCTTATACATGTGCACATACAGATATAGATATATCCATATATATCTATCTATATATGGATAGATAGATAGATAGATAAGATGTAGATATAAAACGTATGTGAAAATCAAAGTAACCCATTGTCCATCTTCCTTGAGAAGTAACTCAAGAAGCAATTGGTTCAAAATGCAGTTGATAGGTCAGACCTTAGGACAAATCCTAATAATTACACTCATGGATCCTATTGAACAAATAAGTTTATGCTGTCAAAAATGAGCATGAACATCTGCTGGTCATGATATAGATACATTTTATCCTTAAGATTGCCTTTCAGCTTCCTGCCAGCCTTACCATACTCAACCCCTCCAAACTTTTAAACTCTGATCAGTAATATGTTTAAATGAAATGGTGCAGCATTGGAAGGACATATTGCTTCTTTGGATTTATTATATATATAAAGGGACTAACTAATGAAGAACATGATTCTCTGCCCAGCAGAGTGAGTCATTGTAGGATTTATCCATATGATATAAAAGAGCACCTAAGCTTAAGTGACAGTGCATTATGAAAGTGAAATTAAAGTTGAAAATGGTCAGCATTCCTGGGACAAGAGGAGGGTCAGGAAAAAGCCAAATAGCCAGGTGTATTTGTGCGAGTAATTAAGATTAAATGTTCCATTCAACATAGATTTTATTTCGACAATGGGAAAAAAAAACCTAAGAAATTTTCTTCTTTCTGTCAATTACTCGTTATTTATTGCTCAGAATTTTTGTCATGCAAGCACATAGAGCAAGCACATCATTTTTATGACAGTCTCCAAGATTTGTGAAGTAATATTGCAGAACTTTCAGGATCAGATAAAAAGGAAGTGCTTTGTAAAGGGCATCACTAAATAAATGCATTCTAAAATAAATGTTGAGTAATTCAATCATCAGAATGTATAAAGAGAATAAGCTCCAAAGTGAAACACAGTGACCAAAGAAATTAGTGGAGCCAAGTTACTAAGCAGAGATAGATAGGGTTCTAATTGGTTTTATACATCTCAATTGAGGTACTTATTCATGTGCAAAAAACTCACAACATTAAAAATAATTTGATTTATAAATTGTTTTCATGGAAAGCATTTGGTATGAAGCTCCTCTATCAATGTAATATAATGACAGCAGAAGAGAAGATATTTCCAATTAAACACTTGAAAGCTTCATATCCATAAATTAGTTGGTAGGCAATAGAGTTTGTATGAACTGTGACTCTGAATGGGAAAATATGTTCTCTTCAGAAAAGTAATGCAATTGAATGGCATAAACATGATCTGCAAATTCTGATAGGTCAGTACTTTGTAGTTAAGTGAGAATTATGCTTTCTAATATGTTTAGCTGCTGTCTTCTACTGGAGGATATCAAAGTAGCTTCAAATATTTGGTGCTCGTTTGACTCAGAAGCAACAGAAGTACCAGAATCACAGAATATGCTGAGTTGAAAGGAATCCAAAAAGATCACTGAGTCCAGTTCCTGGCCCTGCATGTCCATCCCTCATTAACTACTTCTTTGAAACTATTTTTTATCAGTCAAAATTAGTTTGGACTGCCATTACCCAGGACTTTCCAGCCCCAGGGAGATAAAACAAATAAGCTAATAGCTAGATTATCCAGTATCATGCCCCTTTTTTTACTCCTGTTTTGTTCTTACCTAATTCTCGCTTCTCAGTGAGACAAGAGGGGTGAGAACAACATATTTAATAGCTGACATATTCCAGCTGGTGATGGAACAAGAGCTTTGGACCTGCCCAACTCAAGATGGAATTTAACATGGATGTCTGACCAGATGGGGTCTCTGGTTGCTAAAGTTTTCAAGGTGACCTCTGCTCTCTAACACGAGGAGCCTCAGCTGGTCAACCTCCTTCAAAAACTTCTCAAGGACCAAGAGCACCGGTTCCAACAATTTTGACCCCATTGGTCCACGTTTCTGATGGATGGGAGTGCACAAATGAGCAACCTCAGGCACTTAAGAGTTTAGGGCAGGCTTCATAATGAATTCAAACTCCAGATTTGGGCTGCATGCTTCCAACCTATCTGCTTTTATTACTCATAAAGAATGCTGCAGACAGAAGATACCTCTATTTGTTGTGGCTTTCAGAAGAAAGACACTTAAAAAGACATAAAACTTGGCCAGAATACTGAGAAAATGCTTAAAGCAATCAAAGATTAAATCAGACACTGACCTTTTATATTCTTAGAAGGAAACAAGAAATCATGGGCACTGCTGTTTGCTGTAATTTAATGAAACATGCATAATTCAATGAAAAGAAAATAAAAGAATCTTCTGGCTGAAAAGAATGCTTTCAAGACAAAAAGATATGTCACATATACACTGACATCACCAAATTAGTCTTGAGTTTTGAAATACTAAGCTTTAATTAAAATTGTTTTTCAGTAAATGGAAGCTTGCAATAGTTCAGATAGAAAAGAAAAAATAGAATGTTTTCTTCTAAACGGAAATTAAGCCTGTTTCATAGGCTCCTAACAAAGTTTTGAAATATATAATTTTGTTTCTTAAAACAAGGTTTTATGTTTTAACTGACATAATGGTCCTTGAATGTTCTGAACATACATGTAATAATGTTTATCTCCTACATAATTTTCATCACACTTAATGCCCTAAAGTCCATTAGTAAGGAAAAAGCAGAGAAACATTTCTGAAAGATATGTGTAATGAATGCTAAATGACAGCTCCTCAAGAAAACAAAGGATTTCTTGTTTTTTTATGAAATTCAAGATCCTCAGATTGCTAGCTTTGCTAAAGAGGTTTGTCATTTAGTACTCAGCCAGAACAAAAAGGATATCAAGTTGAAAGTTTTGTGATTGAGGTGAAGTCATGGTCTGATTCACCACACCTCACTTCGGAGTTTTGGATTCTGAATAGCAGAGATTTTTCCCTGAATTAAGACAGTATCTTTGTAAAATGAAAAGCCACTTACCTACCTCTTTCCCTAATAGGAAGTATCCAGAACTGGTGATTGAACTACTTCCCTGGGCATCCTGTTCCCATGCCTGAAAAACCCTCTCAGTGAAGAAATTTTTCCCAATATCCATATATTTTTTTCCATGATCCAATCTAAATCTCCCCTGGTGCAACTTGAGGCTGCTTCCTCTTGTCCTATTTATTTTTACTGGTTAGAAGTGATGACCCTCACCTGGCTACAACCTCATTTCATGTGATTGTACAGAGTGATAAGGTCTCCCCTGAGCCTCCTTTTCTCCAGGCTAAAGAGCCCCAGCTCCCTCAGCAGCTCCTCATAGGATCTGTGCTCCAGCCCTTCCCCAGCTTTGCTGTTCTTTGGACATATTCAGGAATGGAGATGAAGCCAAAGAGCAAAGAAAATCATCTTTTCTGCTGAAGCACGGCAAACTTGTTCTCAGGAAGCCTAAGGGAGGTAATGTATGTCAATCAGGGAAGAGAGCAGGGAACAAAATACTTGGGAAAAGTTATCAACTCCCATGGCACAAGTGGTGACTGCTCTGCTTTCTGCCAGGTAGCTCTTTCAGGAGGGCTCATAATCCTGGTTGGAGTCAATTATAAAAAATTATCCATTTAATTTTTCAATTGTTTTATTACACGTTCCCAGTCAAAGGCAGCAAAGGGCAGAGATTGTTCCAAAGCCTGGAAGTCAGTGCAAGAATTTCAACTTTCCGTAAATTAGTTTTGATATTTCTTTTCCCTCTGACTTCTGGGCTTCATACCGGAGAAGCAATCAGCAGAAAACCAGCTAATTTGACCACAGGAAGAAATAACTCAATACTTTAATTTTTTTCTAACCTGTCCACCTTTAATTTCCAGCAACAAGGGAGTGTGACCCCCTTTGGGAGTCTGTTCCCTTTGCTTGAGTTAACACAGTACAGTCAATTTTCCCACTCACGTTTCACACACAAGGCTATTTCCCAGCTGCTAGGAGCAGATACTTAGCTGCTTTTAAAACTTGAGGAGTTCTGTAATTGAAACACTAAGTTATTCTGTACACAAAAACCTCAATCAGTTGCTCCTCACACAACAGATGCCAAACTTTTGGGTTTGTGTTATTTTCTTTCTTTTTCTATTGAAAAATTTACAGAAAATGGATTTTTTCTTCAAGAAGAGGAAAAAACCCCACCTTTTTTCCTAGCTTGATAGTCCTAGAGGATATCTTTTTTTCCATGATCACGTTGAAATGACATGGTTTGGTCTGTTGCTTAAAATCAGCAGATTTTATGTTGAATGTATTCAACAGGATCGGAGTAATTTTGAACTGCAAGAATGTTGGATCTGGAGTTAATACTAAACAAGCTATTTATCAGAGTCAATGCTCACAGCTAGAGAAGTTTACAGCCAAGTTTAGTCCTGCTGTATTGAGCAGGGGTATGCACTTTTGAAAACTTCTCTTGAAACACAAAATAGCATTAACAGCTGTTTCCACAATAGTATGTATATATCTTCCACTGTGTCTGTGTTCTCCTGATCTCTGAAGCTGGCTAAGAAATAATTAGATAATGTTTTTAGAAAGTGTGTCTCACTTTAAAAGTTTTAAAAATATTGAAATAAATGAGCCACTTATAAAACATAATGCATTCTAAAGCCACTGACTTTTGAATATATCATATCAAATAATTTATAATCTTTCTTGAGGGTATACGTTAATTTTCTTACAAGAACTGCAGCCCAACTTCTTAAAGGTATTTTACTTTCTAATTCCCAGGGAAATCAGTGTGGATTAGGGACTTAAATTGGCATTAGACTTTTAAATAATTTTGAGAATCTGGATATAGTCTCTTAACCACAATGGCATTTATAGCAATTAAGAAAAATAATACTCGAATTATAAGTATAAAGTAGTTTTCATAATTGGCTGAAACATATCTGTCAATACACCAAAGACAGTCCCCCAAATCTGGGAACACTCAGCTCTTTATTGAAATTGCTGTATGTGAGAAGCAACAGGACTGAGCCATGGCCAACACCTACACAGAGGTTACCTGATAAGAGATGAAGAAATCTTTAATTTGCTGTCTGCTGGCTCTTGAGTGATCCAGTGAATGTCACCAATTCTGCCTAGCCACAGACCCTAGCACTGTGTCTTGTCCATGTTGACAACTAGATTAGGTCACTTGTCCTGATCCTAGTACAGTCCATCTACTTGTCCCATCTTCCCATAACTTCATTCAAATGCTGCATTCCATTTTGGTGTTGTGTTGTTTTCTTGACCCTTGAAATATTTACTATATATTACCAAGTGACAGTTCTGTCCCAAAGGTGGCTGCATTTCTCTCTGTGGTGGCTGAAATCATCCTTGGGCAACATTCACATTCATAATATGCCCATGGGCACTCAGATGAAGGTGATGGATATGGTCTACAGGGAAGACAGTATTTTCCTCCTGCCCCTGCTGACACAGATGGCTGAATTATGTCAGCTGGTGTAAGTATACATATACACACAGAGCTGTATTTATATAGCTTTGTATAGCTTGTAAAAGCACTGCATTCTCACCAGGCCATTGTGAGTTTTTCCATTTCTGCTAACACAGCATTCCCATGCATTTGCTTTAACAGTCATTTTCTTTTTTATCCAGAAACTGTCCTTTCAATTAGCTGCTGCTAATTAAAAAAACCTAACAAATACCCAGACTGTTCTGAAAACTGGTGATAGTCTATGTATTAAATGAATAAGGACAAGTAGAAGTTAAGCTCATTAAGGCTTACAGGGGTTAACGAGCAGGAACATTAGTTGAGCATTGCTCAGAATTTTAAAGAGAGACTTCACTGGCACATGAGCTAACACAGAGCTTGGATCTGAAGAGGTGTGTGGGGACGTGAGCAAAATATCACAAGGGAGGGCGAGGAGTTACAGACTCAGCTACTCCAGAGCTGCTTTTATGGAATGGCCAGTGTGTTGTGAAAGCATAGGCTAGGCTTCCCTCTGATGAAAGAAGGATGAATGGCATTAGCTGTGTCCTGCAATGTCTGAGAGCCGTGAGACTTGGAGAAAAAACTTTTGCATGGAGGCCAAGCACAACAGGGCTGGTAGTGCCATTAATCATAACCATTTGTGTCTGTAAGGAAAGTCATGAAGCCAAGGCTTTTGGGGAGGAGTGTGGCCAGCAGGATTAGGGAAATGATTCTTCCCTTGTACTCAGCGCTGGTGAGGCCACACCTTGAGTGCTGTGACCATTTCTGAGCCCCTCACTTCAGGAAGGCCATGGAGGTGCTGGAGTGAGTCCAGACAAGGGCAGCAGAGCTGTGAAGGGTCTGGAGCACAAGTACCATGAGGAGCTGCTGAGGGAGCTGCAGGTGTTTATCCTGGAGCAAAGGAAGCCTGGGGAGACCTTACCACCCTGTACAACCACATGAAAGCAAATTGGAGCTAGAGGAGGTAGGGCTCTTCTCCCAGGCAGCCAGGCACAGGATGAGAGAACACAGCCTCAAGCTGCACCAGGGGAGGTTTAGGTTGGACATTAGGAAGAATTTCTTTACAGAAGGGGTGATCAGACATTGGAATGGCCTGCCCAAGGATGTGGTGGAGTCACAATCCCTGGAGGTGTTTAAGGACAGACTGGACGTGGCACTCAGTGCCATGGTGTGGCTGACAAGGTGGTGTTTGGTTATCGGTTGGTCTCAGAGGCCTTTTCCAACCATATTTGATTCTGTCATTCTGCATGCAAAGAGGAAGTGCTGCAATATACTGAACTTTGTTACTGCAGAATATGTATTACATATACACATACACACACATATCTATATATATCTATTTATATACATATATATATATGTAAAAAGCATATGCTGTTTTATCTAACTGCTGAGCCTGTGCTCCATAGCACACTCTGGTACAATACAGCATTCCCAAACAGCTCTCTTAATGTCCAAACTGTCAATTGCAATAATCTCCAGGCCAGGTTATTTAAAATAAGCAGAGAAAAATCCTAAACCAAACCAAATTAAACAAACCTGTTTCCCTATTGTTTCAAGCAGACCCAACTATTTAATGGCTGTAAGTTAATAAATGTTTCACAAATTGGGTTCAGCCACACAGATGCTTTGACTGAAGTATCCAATAGAATTTTTATTCTGCAGTAAGGTGGCCACTATTTTTGTAAGGCAGCAGAAGATGCTTGCATTGGCAGGAGGAAGGTAATAAATGTCATTTCAATTCTTCCAAATGCGGATGATAAGTGGTTATATGAGGGTGACTGGGAATAGGAAAACCAAATCTAGGTAGAAGCATAGGTGGAAATGGCAATTAGGCAAAAGCTAAATTGAGCCAAACCAGACCTAACAGCAGCAAAGTTGTTGTTTTGTTTTGTTTGTTTTTTTTAATAGAGGACTTAATTAGAAAAGACTGCATTCCTCACGTACATACAGAGGACTCAGTCTTGAATTAGGCCTTTATGAAAGGTGTTTGCTATTGGTGTCCTCTCTGAGAAGTGGCTGGTGGTTTTAAGGCTCTCTGGGAGGGGTGGCTTAGCTGATTTTAGATAAAGGAATGGGCTTGCTTTGCATAAAAGTACTAAACTACCTGTATTAAAGACTTGAAGCCTCAGATCTCAGGGGAACCAGTGACATTTACCTCAGGTGTTGACCATGCATTAACCATATTTG
The DNA here is from genome assembly GCF_001522545.3 of Parus major. Classification (NCBI taxonomy): domain Eukaryota; kingdom Metazoa; phylum Chordata; class Aves; order Passeriformes; family Paridae; genus Parus; species Parus major. The sequence goes on from NC_031776.1 coordinate 24,395,042, forward strand.
ACCGCTGCCTGGTACAAATTCTGCTAGGGGTAGAGTGCATTGATTATTATAGAGGAAGCTTTCTCTAGTAGTCAGCTGAGAAAGAAAACAAATCCCTGATGGCTTGCAAAGGTCTTGGCTTCTTCCTGATATTTTTTGGTAAGTATGAGGTCTCTGAGGCTCAACAGTTTCATCCTGGCTTCCCTGGGACCTGGAATCCTGGATTACAAAACACCTAAATAGGACTAGCTCTTTTAATCTTATCTGACCTTTGCCGCACAAACGTGTTTTTGTAATTCTTCATTCATGATAACTTGTCTGCGCTACATTCTATGGGGGGGAAAGCATTAATTATAGTTAAAAAAAGTATCCACTGAGTTCTCAGCAGAATGGTTGCATTTGAAATTTTTCTTTCCTTTTCCTTATGTCCTATGTTTTTGGATCAACAAAAAGAAAACAGAAGTAAATTAACCTTCATCTAGGTCTTTTGTATGCTTATTAACCTCCAATATGTAAGGAAATGTGTCTGAAAAAAAATACAGATTATGAATATTAAAAGGTCATTTTCATTATAATTAATATATGGGAGAATAAATGGGGTGCTGAGGGATGCTGTGGCCACTATTTTTTGTTTGGGGCCTAGAGAATGGAAAGCAGCCAGTTTGAGCAGCACAAAAATATGACAGGAAGTTCCTTTGAAAAGGTGACTTCTTATATTGAATTGCAGTACAAGATTAGGGCCTCTACAAGCATCACCGTCTTTGTGCAATATAAAGCCAACCTTCTGCCCCAACAGATGGATCAAAATGGGACAGCCAGCAAGTGCTTTACAAAGGCCAAACCAAATGCCAGAAAATCTAATCTGTCTGCAGAAAGATGCCACACTTCTGATAAGCCTGGGCCATGACCCAGCCTGTCTTGTATCCTAAACTGGGCAGTTTCTCAGCCACAGGCCTACCCTCCTCACGGTGTAAGGGAGGATTAGCAGTCATTTCAAGGGGATAAAGGCTGCATTGCTGGAATTTGTTGGCTTTTTGTTTTCTTTTTTTAAGTAGTAGCTGGAATTTCTCATAAGTAACAAAGCAGATGGGATCTTGGATTTGAGCAGGGTGCTGAGGAGGTCTGCTGCTTAACCTTTGGAGGTGACTTGCACTGAGGTCTGTTCCTTGATGGGGAGACTGGCTCCTGAGCCTGCTATTTGAGGCACTTTTTCCTGATTTGTGATTTATTCTTTTCCTTCATGGGAAATTACATCAATTTGTTACAGATCAGGACCATTACAAGTGCAAAAATCCTCTTTTGAGATTTGTACAGACGGTTTTGCAGATATTTGACTTCTTGAGTAAGGGAAGGTTTCTGCATAGAAATCTCACCAAAACTGGGGAGTTTGTCACAAAGAATGTAGTGACATGTTTATTTCAAGTCTTAATTTTTTTAACATGATTTGAAAACCACCCCATCTTTTTGGTAAGGGTCTGGCTTGTTGGGTGAGAATATACAAATGAATATTTAGACCAAATTTTGCAGACATTGACTGTGATATTTTGAGTGCTGGGCAGGGGGATATGCCTTTACATTTTAAACTACTTCCAATTCCATTCTAACTGAGGGGAGATGGAAACGTGTAATATTTTTGGTGGTCTGAAGAAACCAGACTCCTGATTCCTATGTAGGAGCAGTGGGTGTACGAAACATTCTGAATGCTGCCCACCAGCTGAGGGCCTTTATGAGTTGGTAGTGGTGGTCAACACCACAAACACGTTCCCTGTGGGTCAGTCCTGTCAGGTAAGAGCAGTTACTCTTCAGGAATCAGGAATGCATTACCATAATGACTTCTAAGGCATGTGCCAGTGAGGCTCTGAATACTTTAGTAGGTGCTCTGAGCTACTTCAGGGTATGAAAGCCTCCAGGTGAGAGAGCTGGGATGATATCTTCAAAGGACTTCTTCAGAACTGGGAATATTCAAAGTTGCCTTGAAGATATTTTTAAGTCCACACTTTTTTGTAGTAAGTAGTTATCCTTTGCTTAGGTATCAAATATTTTAGCAAATTTCCTTGAAATTCAACAAAATTTTCACAGAGAAGAGATTATCTTCTAAAACTAAAAACTATGAAAAGTGAGGGAAAGATAATTAGGAAAGAAAAAATACAAAGTAAGCAGCACTTAGAAAAAATGAATAAAATGTATTTTTTAATTATTTTTGCTAATGAAAATGATAGAGCGTAACAGAGTCAACTAACAAAGGTGTTTTGCTCTACTGTCTTGAGAAAATACAATATTTAGAGAAGTTTTATAGAAAATCATCTTGAAAGCTCTGGGGGTTTAGTCATATGGTCTAGGAGATCTGGGTTTACTGAATATGTTCTTTCAAGACTTTTCCTTACACGGGTGGACGAAATAAAGCAGGAAGTTCCACCAGAAGAACAAATGAGGTCTAGTTCTGCATGGCTTTGGATGTTCTGTTTGAATTATCTTCTCTCATCTAATGAAATCCAGGATGAAGCTTTTCCCGGAGCTGGTTCTAGCAGCTGTCTTTCCCCAGGCCCAGAGCAGGAGCTCTTTTCCTGCCGTACAGGTCTCGGAGCTCTCTGGCAGCCGGTGGGAGCGCCAGGGGCCGGGCGCTGCCGCACGGCGGGGCGGAGGATGCCGAGCGGCTCCCGGGCGGACACCGGCAGATGGCGCCGGGGAATGTGCGATCCGCACACTCCGGGTAAATCTGCCTCCTCTCTGCCTCCCCCTGAGAAAGGGTAACAGCTGAGATACGGCTTAAAGCAAAACACCATACCTGACATTTCTTACAACAGAGAGAAAGGCGGGCCATTTTTTCCCCCTTTCAATACATCCTGGAAATATTTGTCTCAGGGTATTTCCCTCACAATGCAGAGATCCCCGGATTGCTCTTGGAAGACTGGCAATGTTTGTCTTTTGGGGTTCAGAAACTTTAGAGGAAGATTCACCTGAATTCACCTCCCCTGAAACTCCCGTTCCTCACAGTGGTGTTTCCTCCCCTTCTGGTCAAGAGAGAGCTCTGCTCAGGACAGGCAGCAGGAGCAGAAGAAGGTCTCTAGAGAGTGGCAACAGCAAAAGAGCATTCAATTAGGACTATTGATAGCAGTGTGCATCAACATTGAAGCAGCTGTGCCTCCTCCCTGTGCTTTGAAGTGATCACAGCTATCCTGCAACAGGACAAGTGGGAAGATGCTGTGGTGAGTGCCAGGGAAGTGCCTGCTACAGAAAGTGTTTTCTCCTTCTCTGTGTTGCCTGCTTTAAGGGAAGGGTAGTAGAAGTCTGCTGCCTTTGGTGACCTGGTCCCCACATTTTGTCCAGGGCTCGGCCACCAGTGCTGTAGTGCTGGAAGGCTTCTAAGCTAGCTTGGATTCTTTTCATTCTATTTGTGCAGAGGTCTAGTAAGTTAAATAGCCCATAGCCAGCTACTCCATTACACAACAAAGGCTAGGCATTTATTGTGCCTGAACAAATAGCAGAAAAGGAGAAAAAAATGTCAGGGGTAGGGGGTTGTGTGGAATTTATGCAATTTTTCATAGATACGGCTTACCATTTTCCTAGCAACTTTACCACAAGGGACCTCAGGGCTGTAGGTGGAGGCAAACAGCTTTGCTTTAATGTGTGAAAGAAATTCCGCTAGCACTTTGCCAGAGTAATGGGCAAAATTATGCAGCTTTGTCCCCTCAAAAGGCTGGCATTGCAACGGGCCTTTTTATCCCAAATGAGCAGCTGGATAATATTTTTGACAACTTATTGTGAAGAAAATGCAGTGTTTTTGAGAAGGGGTTTGTTTTCCGTTCACATAGTCGCAAACAATTTCACCTTTTCTCCATTGACGCATAATATACATCTGAGCACCCCTTTCTAGCCTTATTAATGTGGCATATTTCATACTGTGTAGAAGATTTTGAATAACTTACTCATGGAAATGTTGACAAAATCTTCACATTTCTGCAAATTTTATGTATGCAAATAAATCACTGCTTTTCCATTAAAACTGCATCCACAATTCTTATTATTACAGTTGTTTTCTATAAGCCTTTCCCTTCCAAGTGGCTTCAGAAACACTAATCCATAAAACCTTGCAGCCAGTCTTGGTGACCCAAATCTGAATTTCCATTTTATAATGGCTTAGAGTATTTTGGTTCAAATACAATTATATCAGTAAGAATTTTTCCATGAATCAAAATCACACAGAGACACTTAGTGTACAAATGCACATGTTTGTTTTCTGTTCCTTGAAAGAGGAACTGTTCCTACTGTTTTCAGTTTGTATTGGAGCAGGTACTAAACATTTTGGCCAAGTTTCACAGTGAGTCAGTTTTAGTGGAACAGATTTCAAAGGGTTTTACTACACTGTGAATTCCTCCTACATTCATATAATTTAAATCCTGAAGAGAGATCAAATCATTCATTAACCTCCCACAATTAGCCCTAAAATATTTTATGATATTTCGAGCCTGCTACTTGCAGTGAGGTGAAAAAGGTAAATAGAGAGAGAAGAGTGTGGGTGAGAAAGGGAGGGAATATCTCATTTAGCTCTATTTGACCCTTGAGCACAGATTAAATGGATGAAGAAGAAAAATGAATAACTGCAAAAATAAGAAAACAGAGAGAATTTGACATCTCTCTGGGGGATGAGGGTGAGAATGCATGCATGTTAGGATGCTTGACAATTCGCAGCATTCAGAGCAAAGCTGGCTGCCATTCAGCAAAACCAGAGGACTGTACAAAACTGCAAAAGTGATTATCTTTCAAAAAACAAATCTGTGGGTAAAACAAGAAATTATCTGGGGAAATTCCTACCGAGATATTGTGGTAATGGTTTAGAAGGTAATTCAGTAACTGTAATCCCATGGAAGGTGTATAATAATAGCAAGGGAATTTAGTTCTGGGAGAAATGTCCTAGTTGGGTTAACAAACTGCGTCACTATCTATTACTTGGTAGAGAAAAATATAAGCAGCTAATTAATGCTTTGGGGACTTAGGAGGAAGAAAAAACAACAAAGAAAAAACCCAAACCAGAGTTCTCCTTCTTCCCCGGGGATAAGGAAATGCAGGAGGTAGAAAATGGTTTATTATTTTATGTTATTTTATTTCAGCCAGGAATTTGTCAGGAGGCTACAAAGCGTAACTCAGCTTTAATCAGCGTAAATTTTGAGCTTGATTCATTTTTGAGTAGCGTTAAATTTCACTGGGCCTATAATGATATAAATGCAGAGCTCTCAAGGTGATCTAGTCCTTAATAGTTACTAGTGAATTTGGCCCAGACATTGCATTAGTTAACTGTACCATAAGGATGCTTAGGAGGGAAGGGTAAGGTTGGTGCTCTGCTAGCATAATTCCAGTGAACTCTGAAGGAATTTATTATGCTGTAACTTGTTTCTTCTGAATAGCATAGTCTCTAGTGCAAAATACCAAAAAGAACTTTTGTTTGAGTGGAGAAAGTTAAGACAAATGTTTAGCAGTAGAGATTATTTATAGGTAAATAAATAAAAAACCACCAAGATACACAAACCTTAACATAAGCCAGGTAAAAATAAAAATTCAAATATAGGGTCTCTCAAAAAGCAGTTTTAAAGTACTTTTAATGGAGGTAAACTGTAAAAATGTAAGGATACTGAAAGAAAGGACATGGACTGTTTGACAGTTCCAGGTAATGATGGGAAAACTGCTGGAACAATAGAAATGGGAAAAGTAAGGTCCCTTCTGACTCACTCAGAAGATAGTTTTGACCTATTGATGTAACTCAAGAAATTCCTGCTGGTCTTTCAGGGAATGAGAGACTTTGATTCAGGTACTGATGAACTGTTTAAAGGCTCCTGAGCAGCGATGGGGTGGAGTGGGAAGGCAGGGGACAGTTTTGAGTTGAAATATCAGTGTCCTGACATCCCAGATGTAAGGTTTGTGTAAAGCAGTCAGCTTCACCATTTCACCTGAATGTCAAAAGCTGCATCTTGTATGTAGTGAACATTACCTGTGAAAAACAGCTGTTCAATATCTTTTTTAACTATGCAGATTATTTTTAGTTCAGTGCCACTTTAAACCCAAACTGCTCCCTTATCACCATACCTCTGAGAAATCTGCCTTCTGGCAGAACCCCTTTGATATTTGGATTTTTTGCCCATAAGGAGCAGATGCTTAGCAGCAAGCCTATTTTCCTTCCTTTGCAACCATTTCTCCTGAAAATACAGAAGGAAACTTCATCCAGATTTCATGCTGTCCATGAAATCAGAGGGTTATCCGGCAGACTCGTGACTTCACCGGATTTTGTGCTCGTGTGTGAAAAAATACAGATTTGATTAAAATGGGAACTTATGCTGCAAAGCTCTGCATACTGATCATGATCTGAGAGGGTGCTAAGGTGTGTTGTATTCCAGTTGGCAGTCTGCAGGCTCTGTGTGTGTCTGTGCACATCACACATGGACACACAATTTCTGGAGCTTCACACTGTGTGTGGGGGACTCAGTTTGCAAAGCAGGATGTCAGCATTGCTGTATTGACAAGGAAGTTAAGGGTGAAATCTGGGAGCATCTGGTGGTATTATGGACATTTATGGTTACACTGCTTCATTATCTACTATTCTGCTATTTCACATGAAATTCTCCATCATGTCTGGACTGTATTTTAAGGAAGCAAATTGAACCCCTAAATTATGTTACTCACCATGAAGTTAAATCCTACCCTTGCCAATCAATCATGATAGATTTCAGCCTCACTTTCACATAACTTTTCAAGTAGAGGACAGTGTCTCGACTTAGAAACACATCAGTTTTTGTTTAATCATTAGAAGGATTCTGTTCCTGTCTATTTATCTATGCTCAGCAAGCATTAGCACTCTGTCTGTTACCTTCTTAATAGGCATTAAGTCATTTCTAGACCTGGCCAGGCTGCCCATCTTATGGGTCTTTGTGTTTGGATCCTCAGTCAGATATTCTGAGTGAGAAAGTAGCAGACAAAGTGCAGGAGTATAAGAACAAGACTCAAAATACATGAGATATGATTTTCTAGCTGTGAAAGCTGTTTTAAAAAAAATTTTCAATTATGCATAGTGTTAAACCTGCAAAGTAACACTGATAATGACACTACTGTTTTTGCATATTCTGCCTCAGGCTCTTTTGTGGTGCTAAACATCCAAAAGCCCATGGATGTGAATTATATGTTTGTGTGGTTCCTGCCTACTGATCCTGCCCAAATGGATTGAATTAGTGTAATTTTGCAACTTTAAATTTAAGCTCTAATATAGCTGGAAAGTTCCTTTGCTCCAAATGCGTGTGGCTGATGAATAATATTTTTAGTCTTGGTTCTGGATCTCTTTCCATAGCATATGCAAAGTAGTTTATGTTTGAAGGCAAGGGCAAGCTTGTTGTAACTTTATATTTTGGTGATGACAAGTTAGCTCTTCATAGTATTTCTATAGAGACTTTTTCTTGTACTAGCCTAAGAAAGAAACAAAGCAACATTCAATAATGGAGTATCTATTCTGAAACTAGAAGATGTTGTTGGTTTTTTGCATAAGATGGCAAATATCAATACATAGGAAAACATCATGGAGATTTGGACTCCACAAGCATAAAAACCTTAAAAATATTCACAAGTCTTTTACAAAGATTTTAGCATATTATGAGAGCACTGTCAAATCAAATGCAAATTTACATCTAATTAATTCCCTACAAGGGTAGCAAACCCCTCTGCTGTTTAGTTTATATGAATACATTGCTAGACTGGGCCTGAAACATAATCCTTAGCCAGAAAAAAACACTTAGAAATATTTGTGGCTTCAGATCCAGAAACCATTTCCTTGATGCATGCAGTGCTGCTGTGAATCATTCCAATGTCCCATCATGTGAAGTAAGTTTCTGTAGGCACTCCCCAGACCCAGGGAGTGGAGACTCCCACTGCTGGGGTGGAACAGCAGAGCCCACAGCACTGGGGACACCTCAAAATCACAAAAATGTTGAGCTCAGGAGCCCTCTAAGCCTCTGCAGCTCTCTTCTAGTTAGGCTCCCTTTCAAACACAGTTCCCCTATTCACAAAAATCTGTTTGCTGCTGGCACCAATGGCAGCAGGAACCTCGTCTGCACATCTTGTTATATTTCAGAGAGCTGCTGCTGCTCTTCTTTGGAGAGCATTTCCATTATCTTTTCATGGAGCACCCACTCACTGAAAAATCATCACAAAGCTATAAAATACTTTTTCAGAGACAGTTTTGTAAAGAAGTTGCAATTTGATTCTTCTTTGCCTTGAGATGTCTGGTCTTTTCCTCTAAGATCATCAGGTTTGTTGTTTTTTTTTTTTTTTTTTTTAACATCAATCTCTAGTAATGGAAAGAAATAATAATTACTGTATTTTATTATTTATTTTAATAGCATCAAAATGTAACCTCACCAATAGACAGCAGCCATGCTAGGGTCATGGGAGGCACAGGAAACATTTGGGCTGAAGCAAATATTAAGGGAACTTTGTTGAAAGCACCATGATTATTATATATTGGCCAATTTGTGGCTTATTATCTCCTGTAGCTTTTAGTGGATCATAATACATTCACTAATTGTCCTCAGTATCCCCATTAAAAGAACAAGTTTCAGTTTTGTCAGACACACACCCCACGTGTCACTGAGATTCAGAGCAGAGCCAGCATTTCCCTTCACCTCGTACATGCAGCCAGCAGCTCAGCACTTGAGCTGTGTCCCAAATGCATGAGCCTTGTGGGTATTTTGTGCCAGTCAACAAGTGGGATTTAGGATGTTAAATACCACATGGGATAAGAGGCGAGAAGCAGTGCAAACTTCTTTTGCCTTAGCAAACTCAAGTCCTCCTGCTTTAAAGGAAGGAATTTATTCCATGAAAATAGTGATCAAGAGTTTTTTTCAATAGCTGAGAAGTGGAAATGTATGCCAGAGAGGGCTTACACATATAAATATATATATATAGATATACCCCATATATAGGTACATGTAGGTGTAAGTATTTTATATGGGGTGTGTATATGTATTGGGTGGGTGGGTAAGCATTTGTATATATTTGTATGTGCACATATAAACCAATCTTGGTCTTGAGGAATGACTGATTATCTTATTTTTTTCACAGCAGTGTCTCAAAGCTCTATGTTTGGTTTCATAACCCAGGACTATCACCTGCCCTAGCAGATACACAAGTCCCTTCAGACTCTGCTTTTAGTCTGCAGTTTCGTCAGCTTGATGGTGTTGAGGAGCCTCTGGATCACATTGTAAGAATCCTGCACAACAGTCTGCTCTGGAAAAAAAAAATAAAAAAAATCCTTTCCTCCTGCAGTAACTTCCTTAGTGCAATATTTACTGAACCCTTGGCAGTGTGGTGGGGGAAACAGAACCCCAACATCATCTCTTCCCTGCCACTTTTTAAATGGTCTCCTCCCAGCTGGAAGCAGATTTCTTTCTTCACAACAGCTTGCAGTCTTTTAGGAGGATAGGGTAAACTAATAAAGGAATATTTTTGCTCAACCATTTGGGGCTGAGGTGCTTTTCCATCCTGGACACCAGCAGTAATAGGAACAGAGCTGATGTCTGTGCCAGGCAGCTCCTTTCTGATGCACGAGCATTTGCAGCAGGCTCTTAAATCCTACTATTGATGCCCCATCAGTGTTTTGGTTTGCAGGCTGGTTTTGCCCCCGTCACTGCAGAGGTCTGAAAACATTTTGTTAGAGAAGAGTGCCTAAAAAGATAGTCTAACAGAAAAGGGGCTGCTGCATGGCAGGAAGGGATTGAGCTGCTCTTTCCATTGCTTTGGCAATAGGACAAGCTGTAATAGGCTTAAACTGAGGCAAAGGCTATTTAATTTAGGCTTTGAGAAAGGAAGAGAAATGATCTCAAGCTAAGAAGAGACAGACATTGCCAGCATGGGGGTTTGGAAAAAACATATGCCCTTGTATGGCTGCTTTTTATGATTACTTGGAGGCCAACAGGTATAGAAAAATAAGCGCTGACTGCAGCTGCCTGGTACTCACACTGCAGGGAAAAAGCAAAGAAGTGCCACAGCTGACTCCAGCAGGGCTCCTGCCTTTCTTTCACAGCAGTGTTCACTTAATGGTATTTGCCTGTATACATTTGCCCATGGGCCTTTGGTTGAAGGAACAAAGCTTTAACATAAGACACCTGCTACTCATGTGGAAGTTGAAAAAAAGGCCTTTTTTCCTCCTTAATTCTGCCTGATGATAGAAAAGGAGAGCAGGTGCTGAGGAAGAAGATTTGATCACAACCCACAATGATATCTTGTCCCGTCTTCCAGACATTGCTAACTAGCCATAAACTGCAGTAAATGAAGTTTAGTCAGTCTGCCAAATAGATATATGCATTTCCATTACATGAGTGCAATTATTTAATGTAACCTCTGAATAATATCTTTAACTCATTGTGTTTCTACTCAGCAAAAAATAAGCATAATGCATTGAAAAAAATACCAAAAAAGCCCAAAATCATGGGGAAGACTAAAACACCTACTTAAGGTGTTAAAGAAAAATAAAATAGTTTTTCTCTCTCCACTCAGAAAAATGAAAGCAAATTAACATTGACATTTCCAGACTGTCAGCCATGCAATCTTAATTTCCAAGGTCAGGATTAAAACTAAAATTGTAGGAGATTATACTGACCTTACAAACCTTTGTAAGGTTACTGCTCCTACTATATCAGCTATGAAGAAAGTCTGAAAGATTTATATAGTTCTGTCTTGTTTTGTTGTTTTTTTTTCCTGAGAAAAGCAATTTGGTGTGCAATTAATTGTTACTTGAGGTTTTGTCTAACACAAGTGATGCCTAACTCTGCCTTCTGGGTGACAGGCTGTCCAGAAATGAAACGGAAAAACAAAACTCACAGAGAAATTCCTAAGATAATGGGACCCACATCTGCCCTGATCATATGAGAATCTTTGGCTGACTGAAACACAGAATACTTAAGTACTAGAAGTTTATGGTGAAAATTGCAGCAGATCCAAGCATGTGAAACTCTTGAAAAAGACTCCTATCTGTACTTCCTAGGATGTGCTGTTTTCTAAGTCAGTGTTTACAGGTTCTTGGTTGATAGTATCAAACACTGTGATTTTCAAAGGAGACAAAGAGATTTATGTGCTCAGCTTCCAAGGAAGGGGAAAAAACAATCAGACCAAACACCTAAAGCCAAACCAAGCCCTGAGACACAGACATTTATTATTCTAGGGACACGTGTGAGGGGTGTGAGTGTGATCTGTGACAGCCAGAAGTGCAGCTGTTGTGTGAGGGTACCCATGGGAGAGACAGAAACCTGGATGTTTCTGCATGGCAGGCTGGGGAGGGAGAACATGTGTGCACACATCTGTGAGCGTGGCTACACCGCTACAGAGCTGTGACTAGGCAGGTTTTGTAACCACAACCAAGGCGTAGCTGCAGACACAAATTTAGTCAGCCCACCAGCATTTATGAGTTATGTCAGGGATGTGGAAGATGACCAGATTTCCTCTGACATTAACTTTTAACCATAGCTGGAATCAATAGATCAATAGCATCATCCAGTGACATGTGTTGGCTTAGAGTTAATATGTAAACACCTGAAAATTTGTCTTCCAAACAATCAGCCCTTTTTAATGTTCATTCAGCTAGAAGTTAAAATAAAAACACAAGAGGAGGCATTTGTCTTTGACACAAAATCATACAAAAAGTCTTTTTTTATTAAATATACATTACTTACAGTTTAAGTCTTTCTTCTGTACAACAGTAACCATAGAAAACAAAAGAAGCTAAGGCTAAATTTTTTCAATCCCTTAACAGGGTATTAAGACATGTTACATTGTCTACAAAACTGACTTAGACTGAGGCAACGTCCTGTGGAATTCTTTTTAGAAAACCAGATAGTGAAAGGGGAATAATCTAAATCTCCATTTTGCTTTTTACTGTAACTGAGAGACTCTTGCTTTACCCTTGGACAAACCATAAAAAAAGTTTCTTTTTTTTTTTTTTTGCTTTGCTAATAAAATGAACAGAGCTCTGAGAAATTTACTTAATACAATCTAAGTAGAACAAAGTTAAATGAATGATGAAGAGTTCATCCGTAGACAGAACCAATTTTTTTATTATTACAAATACTTAATCTCAGCTGCCATTTTGCCCTTTTTTTTCTTTTTAGGGGGCCTTTATCCATTAAAATCCCATAAAATCCTTCCAGTATTAGTGGATGGGCTCCCGAGTTGGTTGACAAGATGCCCAACTACAGACCAACCTTCCCCAAACACTAATTTTTATAAACTTCTGAAAGTGACTTAAGATGTATCATGGACTTTGTGGAGCTGAAGTTAATTGCCTTATCCCAAATTTTATCCACAGTTCTGCTAGAAATCAACATGATTTCAGTGAATGCAACACTCATTGACATCAGTAAGGGATGACAAACATATGATGTTTGTCCTGATGTGGATTTATGTATTGTCAGCCTCAGCTTGCAGGAAATCACCAAAGCAAGAGCAACATGAGGCTAAATTCACCTGTGAGGCATCTACATTGACCTAAACAAGATTACAACCAGGTCTGAAGCTGTCTCTGTTTCTTTCACAAAGGGAGTTTCAAAGCAGGTCAGGTACAACAATGTTAAGGTTCTCACTATCATTTAGATATAATGGTCCGTGTTACAGATTTCATTTGTAAAAATCACAGAGTAGAGATTTTTATGACTGGGCATCTGAATAAAAGAATGTATCTGTGTGCTCTCCTAAGCTCCTGAAACTTCCAATTCCACTGTGTTGTGAATGGAAAGTGAGGCTGTGACTGGCTGTATCTAAGCTTTACCCAAGAAACAATCTTTCTTTCTTGACAACATGGATGCTGCATTGGCAGCAATGACAAAACACATCAGAAATGGGTATGCCTAAAGGACACAAGAAGGATATGTAAAGGGCATGCAAAAATGAGTAAATAATTTCCCATGCAGAATTTGTTCCAAATGGACTCTGTTTAGGGCTGTGGGATTGAAATTTGTGAATAGAGTTATGACTAGCATATCAAAAAGTAAGAGGTGTTGCAATGTGAACAGCAGTCAGTAGTTCAGAAAAAACTGCCACAAACATCCTAAAGGATGGAGTGAAAAGTCTCTAAGCAAACACCATTCTTTGGATCACCTGCTGTACCCTACATTTGATTAAATGTTATGATTATTTGAGGGAAACCATCCCAAATTCTCCTTTAGGTTACCAAGGAAAATTCCAGTGATCTAACTGGGGAGATTTGGATATGGTATCAGCCAGAGCTTTGAAATCCTCCCCCATGTTTGAAGCACATCTACGATGCTTCACAGATCATCAGGACACCTAAGACTATATTTTGGCAGACCAAATAGCAATTCATTCCACGGCAAAAACCAACCACTGAAAAATACCTGAAAGCCTCATATCCAACTGATGGTTACCATGCATGGCTTCAAACTGTGTACGTTTTCCAAGAGCTTTTGCCTCCTTCACTGCCCCATCACAATGGTAGTTTGGAGTGGTAATGTCCTCTTTTCCCCTTGGAAGTCATCACCTTTAGGTGACTACATTTCCAAAAGAGTGCAGTGTCCCTTCTGGTTAAACACCCAGCTGACATTTTGGTTTCTGTGACTGCCAGGAGAAAAATCATAATCTTAATTTGAACTGTGAAACAAGCTCCTCTGATGCCTACCAGCAAATTGATATCTCCACGTGTTAAAGGCAGGATGAAGAAAACAGAGGTGAACTAGATATGGAGTGACACTGTCAACACAAACTGTTGCCTTAATCCTTCCTTAGCTCGGCTTGTAGACTCAGCACATTACAAACAACAAACAACGAGCTTACAAATTACAAGAGTTCACCAGAAAGTGTGCTTTTTTCCCAATTTTTGTTTTTGTCAGAGTAACTTTTAGTGCAAAAAGATCACAAAAATAAGTACCAATACACTGAAATATTCAAACTCTCTATATGTATGTCTTGAAATAAACAAAGAAAAAAGCTACCTCAGACCCAAAATAAGAATGTGCTTAGAAGTTTCATGTACAAAAGCAGCAGGGAGGAGGGGGCCGCCCACCCCGAAAGAGGACATGAAGAACTTTCCACTGGGAAAGAGAGTGCAGCAAACTGCAGAACCCAAGGGAACAAATCATGCTTTGAAGCTGTGATAGCAACCTGTGAAGAAAACCCCCAAAAACTTCAAGGGCATGGTGTAACTCCAACTGTAGTCAAGCAAGAGGCCTCCCACCAGCCTCGGAAGACTCAGGGTAAGGCCCTTGGTTTGGTAGGGGTGTTAAACTTGGCTTGTTTGATAAGTTTAAAAAACTGCATGAAAGCTTTGAAATAGCGCTCACAAGGTCTCAGACTTTGCTCAAGTCTTTTACCAAATGTTGCTTTCTGAAAAATATAATATAAAAAAAACCTCCTTTGTGTCTTTGAAAAAACAGCAGTGCAGAAGAATACTTGAAACTGGTCTTGTTTAGGGTAAACTTTGTGTAGATGAGAGCAACAGACAACAATGCCATGAGTTGGTTGACCGCAAAGAGGTCGAGTTCTGCCTCCTCTACACTCTTGTTAATTTGAAGAGGAGGATGCATGTCAACAGACTGGCTTCCTTACAGAAGGAAGGTCGATTTTGTTCTGAAGATGGGATTTATTGTTTCAGGGATTCATCTCATTGAGAACATAGGGGTTCTGGATAGGAACTTATTACGATTTGAAAAGCCAGCAAGTATCAGACATAGCTACTTGGGGTTCACAGATGCCAGGATATGGCAGCCGGGAGATCTGCATCCTTCCTGGAGCTGCAGAGACACCCCAGTATCATCTCAAATGGCACCAGACATACAGAAAGGCATCTGAGGTGGCTGAGTTAGCTTTAGTTCAGAAATGTGTGGATCTGGCTTCATGTATGCTATCTGTCAAAGCTCTCATGTGAGGCAAAACATGGATGTTGGATCTAGAACAGACTGTAAGGAGAATTATCCTCTTCCTCAGGGATTACTGATCAGATTGCCACTGGCTCCTAGAGGTACTTTGAAACTCGATTTTCATGTATTTGGCTACAAGGAGATGTATACACTTACTAGGCAGAGATGTTTAGTGTAATTTTAGCTGCAAGGTGTCCTTCCTTGACCCCAGCTGTCACCTCAAAAAATAGAAAAGTCACTTGTAATACCTGTGGAGATGTGTCTACTGGAGCTTCTAAACTATTGTAAAATTCAGATTTATAGGCAAATTCTGCTAGAAGTATCTATTGCCAGGAGACTACCCTGTATCTATAATTAATGGAGAGAAAGGGAGCACCTCTAGTGATTAATTTAATTTTACAGGATGTTTGGGACATTTGCCCTGTCCTTACCAACCACACGGCTGGACAGGACTGGATGACAATTGTAAAACAGGCAGTCATTAAAACCAAATGCAAAATGAAACAAACCCAAAAGACTCAGATAAAAGCAATATTGAAGTGCTTCACAGATCTTGGATTCAATCTTATCTTCAGCAGAATCAATAACTGACTTCATTAGGAAAAGATTCATAACCCCTCACCATAGTGAAACAATGATATATTGATTGCTCCTCACCCAATATGTGAAATATGTGATCAGCTAAATGCTAATATAGTCAAAGATCTCATTAAAATGAGGGTTTGGCTTACACTGTAAAAATTGAGCCATTGATAAATAGGATGAGTTAAGTCTAGCTAGATCAGGTTAAAATAAAGCCAAGAGTAAGCATTTTATTTTTGTAATCTGGTTATAGTTTTAACTTAAATATCAGGGGTATCTCATGACTGAACACACTCTGATAATAGCACAGCTCTATTTGTCTCATTTTTACAGTCATATTTACCCAGGTGGGAATTCTGGCTTGTCCCATATGACTAAAAAGTATGTCTTTTATTTGTCTTTTTCACCGCAGACATAACCTAAGTGCTGAGCCAAGGCAAGAATAAGAAAAAAAAACCCCACAAAACACTGTACATGTTAAAAATTGACCCAAAACACTCACACTTGTCTTGTCTTTAGTAAGTGAATAAGGCCAGATGAAATACTAACTGCCAATTACATACATAACTTACTTAGGACCAAAGTTTTATTTCCAAAAGAGAAATGGCTCCCAATTTTCAAAGGTATTTAAATGTCTTGTAGTATATTAGAACATTTCACAGCAAGGCAGACACAGAAACTCAACTGAACTTAATTTGAGTTAAATGCTTATTTTGTTTAGCCACTTAACCATTGATCCACGACCTCAAGAGACTAAATTCCTTGTAAAGTCTATCCTTCACGAGGTGGCAGCCAACTCAGTTGGATTTAACTTTCTGACATCTTCCTTTGTTTTCTGTAGCCAGGCACCAGCATTCACAGAGAGTCTTCTGGGCTTCCAGCTCAGACTGCATGACAAAATATCTTTATAAGCATGGCTATTATTGGCCAAACCTTTTCTGGAAAACAGGAATTTGCAGTGGCTAAATCCATATCTAAGATACTTTGTAATTTCACAGTCCAAAAATCCCTAGCAATAATAATTTTCAGAGAATAAATATCATATGACCAAGAGAAAAAAAAAGAGACTCAGTGTCCTTCTACCAGTCCCTTACTTTTATTACAAAACTCATCTTGGGGAAGGAAGAAAACCCAAACAATGCCTCCAAACAACTCTTTGACAGTCTCAGGTTTTCCACTGAAATGAAACCTGAAATCTTATGTTTAAAAAGTATTACCCCCTGTCTTTACTGAAAAATAGTATCTAGAATGACAGCTAAAAGGAAAAGAGAAAACACCCAATTTAAAGAGAAACATTGACAAAAATAGCAGAAATGGTTTTAAATAGATGGAAAAAAAGTTATAATTTGATCTAAGGAAAATTAATTTTAGCACTAATAGATTTTTCCAAGACTGTGTTTCTTCTCTTTCATAAAAAAAATTACTATTAATTGCCTTTAACTGATACTGAAGGAAATCCGAGAATGCCCTCGCTAAAGAAAGCATCAGAACAAAACAACTTAAAACCCAAAAAGGAGTTCATATTTAGAGTACTTCATTTAGTATATTTTAGCTATCTTTTAATAATTCTGACATTCTGATTTAGAAGTCCATACAAATGTGTTCTTTTGTTCAGCATAAAAATCTTCCCATCTCAGTACATGCACAGGTATAGATTCACATCTGTCTACTCATGCATGCATTCATGTGCAGTTCTTTCTGTTTACAGATGCACCCCAACCTAGCTAAATTTTCAGAGTTTTACTTTCCTATTCTATTCTTCAGGTAGCCAGTTAAGCACATCAGAGATGTCTCATACAGAGACCATTTCAGAAAAGATGACTCAAACACAGGCAGAGGTGCCCATGAACTCTCCTATTCCTCCCTTCTGCCATGCCAATCAAAGCAGCTTCATCTGCAGGAAGGAAAAAGATAATTGCTTTGCCAGGACTTCAGTACCAAAGACAAAGCAACATAAAGAGAAGCCAGCTACTCAGTCCATCATTCCAATGCTCACCACACAGAAACACTGTCAAGTAATTGTGTCATCCAAACAGAAAACGTGGCAAAGCAGCTGCAATTGACCATGGCTGAAGAAGAATGGCACCAAACTAGTTTCAATATAGACAGTTCTATAAAACAGCTCAGTGAAGAGTTCTGGTTATAGGGCTGACCTCATATTCCTTTTTGTGTAAGAATGATGTCACTCCAAGACTGCTTTCTCTTCCCTGAATGCTCCAAAAGAAGTGGTAAAGAATCACCATATCCAAACAGTCATTTCCTGATTTATTCTTCCTTGTCTGCTCTCTCCTCTCATAAAAAAACAAAAACACCTCAGAAAAAACAAACACCTACATTCCTTTCCTTTGCCTAGAAAATCAGCATTGTTGCATATGTAAGCTCATCTCCACTTGGCTGTGGGTTATTACCTCATACTGGGATTCTTTCATTTTTAATCTACGCAGAAAGGACCATCATGTGGAAACCCCAGGATGACTGCACAGGGTGTAGGGCAAAGAAGGAGATTGAGCTACACAATCATCTTAAATTAATTCTTATCAAGAGTACTGCAATGAATAAGGTGGTTTTTTTTTCCACTTAACTTTAGGCTTAATTCTACCCCCAGCAAATTTTACATACTCTTTAGAAGCCCTGCAAAAGCAGATGTCACATGAACACAACAGAGTGTTCAAAACCTCGCTGGCTATGACTCCTTACTTTCTTACCCTTAGGATGTTTGTGATTGAAAATGACTTTTTTCATCCTCACACTGTAACCATGCAGCACAAGCAAAATGGTCAGAATTTGATTCTTCAGTAGTGCTCCAAGTCAGGAAAGGACAGAAGACTTTAAAGAAAGGAGTGCAGATTATTTTAAAATAGAGTATTTGGGATCTCTTTGTTTCCCTAATGTTCTTACTTGTAAAGAGAAATTATCAATTATTCATCTTTTTAGACATGACATCAGATCTCTCTCTATTTAGCTTTGGAGAAGTTATTCCAATTTCTACAAACAGGAAATACCAATCAATCTTTCATGCAGTTTTGGGAGGTTTTTTTGAGTAGTAGGATTTATGTTTTCTTTTTTTAGAAGAGCTGGCAGAAGGTGTGAGTCATGTTTAAGATTAAACTATTTTGGTTTTTTTCTCATCTATGTTCTTTTTCTTTTCCACAGCAGCAACAGCGTTTAACCTCAGTGTGTGATAATCCTCCATGTGGCATGAACAGGCATATGCTGCATTTCTAAAATTTCAGACAAATATAGAGCACCTAAGTCCTAGCAGCTTCCTAAACCCCTTGGAGATTCAAGCTACTATTTTCCATGCTTCAGCTAGGGTTATACTAGTGTATGTTGGGTCTACGTAGCCAGCCTTATGAGATGGATGTGAAAGAGGTGCATGGGAATGATATTTATTGTTGATACATATATTGTTGGAAAAGTACTGAGAAGCCTAAAAGTTACAGTAAAAGGACAGGAGGTTGGGGGAAGGAGCTTAATGAGGACAGTTTTATTTTCCTTTATGCCATACCAGCTTTTCAACCGGTACAAATTAATTTAACACCATTTAAATCAATAGACAATATATCAATTAATAACATTTGAGAATTTGGCTGGTTCTTTATGATTGTTGTAAATGAGCCTGTGAAATAAATCAGGTGTTTTGATCTCATTCTTTCCCTCTATCCTGTCCCAGTATCTGCAGAGCTATGTGTTCAACTACTTTACCTGCACTTTACATAGTCCAGCTCTAGTGTAAAAGCAATGACTTAAATGGCTCCAGAGGAAAAAAAAAACCAACAAATAAATGTAGGGACTTTGAAACATCCAAGAACTGACAGCAGAAACCAGGTGTGCATGTGGATCTTATTTTGTGTAGGATGGGATAACAGGTCTCTTGAGCTGCAGAAGTAAACTGTGATTGCCAGGTTCTTGTGCAGAGAATGAGGCACTGTGATTGTTCTCAGTGTTTCCTGTGCAGGGCGGTCTCTTCCAAATGAAAAAGAAGCTAGCAAAAAAATGAGTGTTAAAAAAAAAAATCAAAAAGAAAATAGGAAGGAGAAAGGAATAAAGAAAGGGAGGTTAAGGGAGGGAGAGTAAGAAGAAATTGCATTGTCCATCAGATAAAATATTCCCGTTTGCACTCGCTCACTGTGTTTTGCAAGTCAATGTCAGCTTTAAAGGAGCTCTCAAGATTTTCTGGGTATTCCTTCTCCTTTTTCTGGCTATTTCGATGTGCTTGTTTGTGTTGATAGAGGAATCTGCTCATGATGGCAATGATGCAGAAGATGATGAATATCACGACTGCTATTACACCTGTAAAGGGGCAAAAAAGGAAGGATAGAAAGAGTGAAAACCAAAACAAAAGGCTCAGTTACCTCAAAAATGTGTTACCAATGCACAGGAGCTAGTTGGTATAATAGATCAGTTCATGTCAGTCATACACAACCATATGCCTACATCAAACCCTCCCTGGTAGTTTTTATTTCTATTTTGTAACCTTAAGGACACTTAAAATAGAACATGTATTGATATAATTGGCCAAATTTCTGTAAAACTATGCTTTCACTGGAAATTAAGTTAGTTCAGTGTGTTTGCTTTTAAAACATTAGATCTGTGTGCTCACACAAATTCCTCCTCTGTCATATTTTCTTCTGTCTTATCTCTGGGAACCTTGCATGAGCCTTGTACACTTTGGTTTATAGCTTCTAGATATTATCAAAGGCAGCTCTCTACAGGGCATGCTATAAAATAAACAGAGATAAATTTTCTTCTAGGCTGTTACAGGAAAATTAAAACCATACATGAAACTATGAGGACAATGTACTGTTCCCCAGTATATAAATACTGCCATATGACCATATGAGTTCCACTGCACCACCAGATTACAAAGAGAGAGCTCAGGAAATACTAGATAAGTGAATACTCTACAAAGAATTCACCAGGGTGGTGTGTAAAAAAACTGCTGCTTAGCTGGTTCTTAGAACAGAGACTCACATGGAATCAGAGAACACCTGGAACCTCTGGAGATCATCTTGTCCAGATCCCCTGCTCAAGCAGGCAGACAGGCAGAGTTTAGGTATATTTTAGAAGACTCAGGTTCCTGATGATCCATGTGTGACCACAACATTCCACAATGCACTTGCCTACCTAGGTAGCTTGACACAGATACGTCTGTGCTAATAAACAGAGCAGATACTAGACCTGCATCAAATTACAAAAAAATCCTTGGACTTCATAGAGCTCAGATTTAAAATCTACTAGAATTTTTGCCTTGACAGAATTATTTTTTGACTGTAGTCTTTAGAAATGAAGTTACCTCCAATCACAGCTGAATCACTTCTGACTGCATTGGTGAGAGGTTCTCTTTCATCTGTCTTCCCAAAAGGATCTGCAGTTGGTTAAACAAAAGAGAACTTATTTTCTGTATCAGCTGCTCATCTTCTCTGTGGCTTAGACAGAAGTGTCCTCTTACTCTTATGAATTCTAATCTGTTTTCAAAAGATGTGATTTGGGGGATTGGAAAACTGAACCAGAAAGGTCTGAAAAATAAAGTGAGTTTGCAGAACAATTTTCATCAGGAAATTTTCTTCAGGAGCAAATTCTAATAAGGGTATACTTAAAAGGACACAGAAAGTTTCAAATGAACAGCAGAAAGTGTTGTCTCAGTTCATCAGAAGACATTCAGAGAGACATTTCAACTAAACAGCCTGTTGGGAGCTTTTCTCACTCAGAGATGTATTACTATCTTTTTTGTTGTTACCTAAGAAATGATAGCAGAAAGAAGCCAAAAGAAAGGGATGCTAGGCACATTCAGAGCTGACCTATGTTCGTCGGTAAGACATACAACTTGAATTCAATCCCATGAAGAGAAGCAGTCTCTGCTTGGGACAACTTCTTGGAAGAGATGATTTTATCTCTGTTATAGAAATGCAGTGGTCAAATTGGATCCAAAACAGAGGGATCAGAAATTAACTCATATTAAAGGCTCCTTGATGTTAGAGCTCTCTTGTACTCTGTCTCAAAATGACTACTGTAGAAACACTGAAAGAGAATGTCAGTTATTTGACTCAAATTCAGATCCAAATCTGAGAGGTCAAGGTCTTCCTGATGTCAGTGGAGTTTCAGCAGTGGACTTACTTTTTAGTCCAGTATGTTTTAGAAGATACCATGTTTTCTACTGCTAGCTGAATCCAGCTTTTTTGCACCTTCACCTTTTCTCTTCACCTTAGCCTTTCCTTCGAAGGGATTCATATTTGTGTGTGTCTCCTTTACAAGCCTCCAGGCTGTCATACAGAGAATATACATAGGGAGAGAGTCAGGGATCACTGTCTCTGCTGTGTATTATGTAATGCTCTGCCAAACTGCTCTTTCTGATGCAAGAGGTGGAAGCCTGCCTGAGAAATTTGGTGTTGCAAGGTTTATTGTAATTGAACATCCTTGCCTTAGTAACAGACTCAGCCCCATTTTGGCGTGCCATTTCTGAAGAGGATGTTTTTTTTATTGAAACAAGCAACAATTTCATGTTTGTGCATCAAAACAGCCTGAATCAGACAACCACCAAAATAACCCAGACAACCCTGGTGGGTTGGGACTATTTAAGTTCTTAAAGGGGACACTTTTTCCTCATTATTTACATCACTGATAGCTGCCTCAAAGAGGTGCAAAGACATGAGCCTCAAATAGGTCTTAGTATTTTTAAAAATGCAGATCTTCTTGCAGGTTTTAGGGGTGGAATGATTTCTGTTCAGTTACACTTATCCTGAAAAGATGCAGTCCCTTAACTGAGCTACAGACACAAAAGGGACTTCTGGGGCCCAGTGAAGACCTCCAGTACATCCTTTAGCACATGAATGGTAATCACCAATCACAGACCTGAGCCGTCAGCTTCAAACCTACTGATGAGAGCCCCCTTGCCTGGTAATTGTGTGCACAGAGTGACATTCCCAAGAAGCAGCCATGGCAATGCTTCATCTCATCTCCTACATTTGTGGGACTGCGATGGGAATGAAAATATATTTTTACACACAAATATAGAATGCATCATAGAAAAGGTAAGGTTGGAAGGGAATCTGGGGGTTATTTAGCCTAAACACAGGCCTCTGATCATAAGCTCAAAACAGGGCCAAATTCAAAACTAGATCACAGTTGGTAGTAACTTTGTACATCATCAGTAGATTCATCTCACTTTATTTTTCAGTGTATATGAGTTATATAAATCAAAACTAGTAATTTAGTTTATTTATTTATTTATTTATATTTAGTCAAAGAGGAGAAGAACCTACAATTATTTTGTACCCTAAGATGGCTGTCAAAGATTGATAGTGTGACTCACTGATTTCTTTCCACAGATCAGAAGAGGAGAGCAATCATTATTTCAGACTGAAGATGAATTTACTTTCTGCATAATGGGGATTTGGTGAGGTATTTTTTATCTGATCCCTCAGTTGAAGCCAGTGAATTCAGTGACAATTAAAAATTTACATCTGTTTTACAACTGTTCTCCTGTACTAGAGAAAAAATTGCAATTGGTGCCAGAACATGGCACTAGTTGAAAAGAGTAATGAAAAAATTATTAACTATATATGAAAAGGTATGAAATTAAATTTCTATATTACAATTGTATAAGATGTTATTTGTGCCTAAAAGATTATTTAACACCTAATGCAATCAGCACTCCACTATTTTTTTGTTACCAGAACTTGAGCACTGAGAAGAAACCAGAACAAATGTTGAAGAGCAGTTACAAAATGGAGGCTAACAGCCACCAAGCCCCAAGAATTATATTTTGTCTGAGAAATAAAATCAGGATACAAGAAGAGGGTGGTTTTTTACAGTGCAGCAGATGGCCTGTAATAGCAGAGCCATCTCCAGTGGGAAGGTAATACACTCTGAAGCCAAGGAATAGCAATACTGGGTCTCATCTAAGACCTTAACAGGACATCCTCCTTCTTTTAGATAACGCTGCTGGCATGACAACTTAATTCACTGAGACTGGAAGCCTCAGATCAGGTCAAATTGCTCCCTAGAATTCATCTAGTCCAAAGCCCTACTCAAATCCAAGTCTATTAGAGATAGTTTCTCACAGCTGTATCCATTTGGGTTTTGAATATATCCAAGGATGAAGACTTTACGATCTCTCTGGGCCTCATGGCACTCTTCTTACCAAGTCTGTATCCTGTGGGATTCTTCCAAGCAGCTCCAATGAGAAGGTCAAAGGTTGCAGTCATGCATTTCTGCTTTTTTTCCTTCCTCTGAGGATCCTCAACTTCACCATCTGATAGTTGCTACAGGCTGTCCTGGCATACCCCTAGCCAGTCAGAGCTTGTTTGGAAATACCAGGTCCAGCACAATTAGCACAGTGAGACAGAACTTCACTGTTTAAGGTGCCTTTCAGAAGCAAATCTTTTCTGTGTAGTTCCAGACTTATGAAAGTACTTGACATTTTTTACTTTAAATGCGTGAAGACCTGCTCTCAGCTGAAGAGGATACGCAGCTCAAGACTCCACAATTCACACAGCTGAATCTCCTCTGTAATTTTTACAGCATTTTAATATTAAGAAAAAATACCATAGGAAAAGTCTATTATCTCTATACCAATAATACAGAATTAAAAATGACATGTGCCTCAGCGAGGAAGAAGATGATCTGCAGATCTTTGTTAAATATAAAAACCTCAGTAAGTCACCTCTCATTTTGTGTTTCCTGATCAGAAAAAGTGTGTTCAGATAACTGTGTGAATAGATTTTATTCCATATCTGTCTGTGAGGAAACTTTTTTTGAATACAAGTATTCATTTCTGAAGGAAATAGCTTCAATTGTTTTCAAGTTACAAATATAGAAAGCTTTTTTCACACACTTAAAGAGTTTTCCTAGTGAGCTTTTTTGTTGTATCTGCACATTAGAATATCGACATAGACATGTACAGCCTCCTTTGAAGTTCTATTTTTCTTCTCAGACACTCAATAATGAGAAATTGGGAAGTGATGAATTGAGATATGAGCACTAAATTTGAAAGTTAATCCTTGACTCTGTTTTCTTTTTATTTCTTAAAATGTGTCCTTTCCATGTAGAAATGTAATGCTTAAATACATCTATAGAAATTATAATTTGCTACAAATTGGAAAAATTTTTAAACAAGAATCAACCGTCCATTGCTTTTACTTTAGTATATAAAGACATGAAGTCTTCAGAGCACATTTGTTCTAAAGATCTTATTCAGGCTTTAATCAAATCCAGTGTGAACATTGAGACAGGAATGTCAGATAATTCATCACATTGAGAGGAAATCATATTTTAGAGCACAGAGTGGCAAGACAGGCATGAGTTTTTATAATAATTCTGCATTTCTGATGCAATGTTGCTTAACCTTAACAATAGAGTACAACTGATTGTATGCTTGAAATATTTAAGTTCAAATGCTACACTCTGCTCTGTGTTCTGTCCTGAAGTCCTGTTCTGAGCCTCAGGTTCTACTGCTCTCTAAACTCCTTAGAAAAATTAGATCATTGAGGTGACAGATCACAGGGCAAAGAGTTCATATGTTCAGTATCATTGCCCATTCAGGACTCACAAGACACATTTGTCTGTGCATCAGAGCAGACACCTCAGACAACTGGAGGCAGTGAGAAGGAAGTGGGGGGCTGGGGAGGAGCACATGCACACTGGCAGCCGCTCTCCAGAGTAATCAGCAGCCTTTTTCCCTATGCAGAATGCTAATAGCATCATTTGTTTTCTGCTGAATATCTTAGGCAGAAGCTGCAGGAAATGGGGATTTGATGCAAGTACAAATGTGAAAGAATTGCATTATGATCTGTACCAGAGTTTTATTAGTTATAAAAAAGGAGAAAGTAGCTTTATAGGTCAAGGGGCAAAAAACAGCCCTTAATTTGCACTCCTTTCTGGTCATTAAGAATTCTGCCACATCCACTGGTGACTAAAGCAGCAACTTGATTGTCCCTGTTCATGGTGACAACTCTTCCAGCTGCTCTCAGTTTCCTTCTCTGCATACAAATTCACATATGCAAAATGTTCAGATTCCCAGAGGACAGCTTCAGAATTGCAAAAGATATACAAACAATTGGGATCATCTTGCTGGTACTGCTTAAGTAGTGCTCCCTCTCTTTAGTCTAAGAGAATGAGGTACAAGCACCTAGTGGAAGTCACACATGCCAAGGGGTTTGTACAAGAGTTTTTGCTCATTTCTGTTAGGGTGGGAACAAATTTGAATTGTTTTTAGTATGACTTCATTTGCTTTATCACCACTGGGATACAGAATCTGTGTAACACTTATGTTATCCTTGGAGATCTGCAGCACTGGAATTATCTGGAGTGGACATGAATGACAAATCAGGTGCATTAACCAAACTTTCAAAGCTTTTTCAGTACAGCTTTGGGACTTTTTCTGTTTGTCCTAGGCAGGCATGTCTTAGGTGAACCAGAAACTTAGTCTGAAAACATTGTTTCAGAACAATGACTTTTAAAGGGGACTTGACTAGTCCTGATGACCCTCCTCAACACTCCTGATTCTGAGAGAAAAAGCAACTTCCACTACTCATATTACAGCAAAAAGGAAGGAAACCTCACTCTATCCTTTAAGCTCCCCACTCCCCTCCCAGCAGGACGTACCTGATGAGGAATATATTGTGGTTGCTGTGTTCACATCAGCTTCCAGCATGGATGCACAGCTGGATTCGGTCAGGGAACCCCTGACAGTCACGGGAGCCACGCTGGGATGGCGTAAGGCAGCTTTCAGGGGAGCAATGTGGTTGTACTGAACAGAGGACAGGCAGCCAGTGAAACCATAGGCATTTGCCTTGGAGACTTCAGGATCCAGGGACAAACTGTCTGCAGGACAAAGGAAAAACACTCTGCCAATTGACTGTTTTAGGAAGGCATTAAGAAAATTAATCCTCTTTTGCCTTACCCATCCCTTTTACATCTATTATCCAATTTCAACTCTTCAGGTTCTCCTTCAGCAGCCTACAATTTCTCCCTGGCCTGACCCATGAGGTTCCCAAAGTCCTTTCTCTATAATGCTACTTACCTTGAATTGTCTTGCACATAAAAGCCTGCACTGCACTTTTTTCCTCATCCGTTTTCTCTGCTAATGGACAATATCTACAATAGTAGATATTGTCATATCTACTAACCATGACAATAACAACAACAACAGCAACAACAATACTAATAAGTATAATAGCAATATCAAATACCATTGAACTCTGGCTCTTTAACCTTTGTTTTTGCATCTGCTCACACCATCAATTGCACATATATGGACCATACCTTCAAGGATTTCCATCTCCTCCACTCTTTGGATGAAAGACCCTGTTCTTTATTTTCTGTCATAAAATGCTTTATGTGCATTCTGTCACTGAATGGCTTGCTACCTCAGCTTCCCATCCTTCTTCAAGAGTTTATTATTCAACTTTTCTGAAGCATCTTTTCATGTTACTACTTTTTTACTATCAGAATTCTTAGGAATCTTCTTAGTTATGAGTCAGGATTTCACTCTACCTACTAACCCCATTCACTAATAAAATAATAATAAAACTATACCTCTTCTTATCTAAATCAAAATTAAACAAATACCTCTGTGTTATTTTCCAGCCTGTAGGTAAAATAGCGCAGATAACTTATCTGTTGGTATGTGTTCAGTTAAATTTCACAAAGAGAAAGAAAATAAAAGGCAAGTTTTTTTATAGAATCATAGAATGGTTTGGTTTGGAAGTGACCTTAAAGATCATCTCATTCCCACCCCTTGCTATGGGCAGGGACACCTCTTACTAGACCTGGTTGCTCGGGGTCCCATCCAAGCTGGCCTTGAACACTTCCAGGGATGAGAATCCATAACTTCTTTAGGTAGCCTGTTCCAATGTTCCACCTTTAGTAAAAAATTTAGTTCCCCGAGTTTTAATATCAAAGATTGTTTGGGTAAGTCAGGGAAGGACAGTGAAGACATTTTCTATTTTCTCCAAACTCATATTATTTACTTTCCAGAAATTGAAATCCATGCTGCTCAGAGGTCTCAAACATGATGTGCTTTATATCTAGGTCAATCAAACAAGAAAAAAGCCTACAAATGCACACAGATACAGAATCAAAACTTATTCAAAATCTTAAAAAATACCTGCTAGTGGAAAAAACCCCAACCTTCTAGCACTGAAAGTTTTGGGAATACTTCCAATGACATTGGGAAATAAGGGTTCCTAGGTTTTCAAGTTTGTTTCCAAATCCTCAAAGAATAAGATTCTAAATTTTAAAATAAGGTCCAATTTTTCCATTATTATTCAAATACAATGGTTTTACAAGTGGTCAGGATTTAGGGAAAAAAAAAAAAAAAGCCTTCTTTCACAGCTGACATTGCTATTTTAATTATATAAACTTCTTTTTATGTATAAGAAAATACAGAGAAATCTCAAAGCCAGCCCAAATCATACATTATTTTTGTGTTCAAGATCATGTCATGCCATGCACCCAGAGGGAATTAGCCGAGAAAGATTTCTAATTATGTTTGAGCATCTTTGTGGAAGTATAACACAGAAGAGTGTGGCTGTTTCTCAGTAAAGCAAGGTACAGTACCAGCTACCTCTCCCAGGGGCCTTACAGGAGAAATGCCCAGTTTGCAGAGCTGTCAGGGGCACAGCCTCTGAGCTGCAAGATGGGAAGGGAAACAGTGAGGCTTTGCCACTGGAAAACTGCAATCTTGCAGAAGTTCTTGCATTTGCTCTTCTGAAAGTATGTAGGAATTGACAGCATTCAGATTTTTAATGAGATTTTGGCTGAGATGTTATAAAGCAGGCAAAGAATTGCTTCTAAGTTCCTGTAAGAAGGTTCATATGTACTAAAAGACTGATTTACAGTATTTGCCATCTTTGTTGAATTTATAAAATCCTTTGCAAACATTCCTACACTCAGCCTTTATTGTTTTCTTAGCTCTGACACAAAAGGTGAATTTGTTGCTTATCTTTTATAACCAGGCAATCTAAGAAGCTCTGTTCTACCCCAGTATACAAAAAGTAAAGCCTAAGAAATAATGCATTCCTCTTTCATTGTATAGAAGTTTGAAAAGTCTAAGTTTCAGTACTTTTGAGGGCATTTTTAAACATTACACTAAGGGCCAATTCCATGGGCCTTTTGTCAAAAATAAGTTTTGCATGTATGAGAACTCAGAGATATGTTGCTGAAAGCTTTTAAAATTTTGGGAAAAAAAATAAAAAAAATCAAAAGAACAAACCAAAAACCACCCCAGAGTTCTCTGGTAAAAACTCCATGAGCACAAATACTGTTTGCTTTATCATACAGCTTTAGGTGTGTGCCTAGGGTCTGTCAGAAAGGGGGGCTCCCACTGCTCTCAACAAGAAAGCTGCAAGACTTTGTTGTGAACGACTTGTGCTGCCCTCTGAATTCTTGAGAGGATAATGTAATTCTGTGATTATGACACATTAGCTCTATGAAAGGCTTATTAAAGGACACCGAGTTCTTTGGAGTTTTTGCATCACAATAAGATGTTTTCCCAGAAGGTGTTTTCACTACATGACACGATGCTCAGTGAGAGAAGCAACTCACTGAAGTTCTGTGGTCTGTGCTGCAGCCAAGGTCGTAAGAAACTTCAGTGGCCTTCCTCTGACCTGGCAATGCTGGGAATCTTTCCATGCATTTCACTGGTCTGGAAAATCACACTGAATTGCTGCTGATGGCTTGGTTTGATCTTCTGACATTTTAGCATTTAATTTCCATTCCCAGCACTAGAGACTGAGTTATTTTGGCAAATTTCTACACAGAGAATAAGAAGGCAGTCTTTTTCAGCTTTAAGTAATTAAACTTCTCATTCTCCACAAATTAAGTTTACCCCCACTTTTAGGAAGTAATTTTTAAGCTTTATCTGCTGAGTTGTGCATAAGACGGGCTGGCTTCTTGTTGGGTCCGGTAGTTGATCCCTGGAAGCTGTCTGCAATGTCACAGCTCAGCAAGTTTTATGTTGGTTTTCCATGTATTTGCAATGGCTTTCCATGATAATGAGGATTAAGTCTAACATGTGGTTGTATTTTTTAAACTTTATGGATTGTATCAACATAACTTATGTGCTGATTTATTATTATTCAGAAAATCAGAAATCCTGTTCGTCTTCTTTTCCATTATACATCTTTGCCACATACAAAACATTTGTTTTAAGATTTTAGATACAGCAATTTTAAGTCTTCATATCTCAGTAATGGGAAATTAATTTTCCTCATGAATAGAATTCCATGAGAATTCTCTAGGACCAAGCATCAATCTGCTCAGTAATGAAACAGCAAATTGACAGAGTAAATGATAACAAGTAGGACGTGTAACTGGAATCAAAGAGAAATCAAAAGTGTTAATTTTTGCAGGGAGATATATAAAATATATATATAAAAAAAGATAAAATATCCTCTTTCTAAAGGTAACACTGTGTAAAACAGGACCATAAATATTATTCAATATATTTTTGTTATTTCTTTATAACCATTATTTTCATGTCACCCAGAAACCTAAACCTCATTTTGCCAAGGTGCTGAACAGGACTGGCAAGGTTACCCCTTGGGCATTGTCACAGATTTGAACCCACGACCTTGAGGTAGAAGACACTTGTAGTCTCCACACCCTGTACCTATCTCAGAATGGCAAGCCAGTGTGCAGGTACCTTGAAAAATGTGCTGTTGTGTCCATCAACAATCTCAATGAACACTGCTGACATTAATCACTCAGTTAGAAAGGGCAGAAATCTTGGGTTAGTCTGGAACCCAAAAATATGACTTTGGAATAATCTCTTTTCCTGGTGTGAGTGTGCCACAAAGACTGTGGAGTGAAAACTACCAAAGTTTTTCCTGGTTACAGCAACTGAGGTAAACCAGCTTGACTCTTGCTTAATGAAAGGATGAATTTGAACAGGGGACAGGCTTCAGAAAATCAGTGCCCCTCCCAAGCACTTCTGAAAAACCAAGAAACAGCAAGAGCAATGTAAAGGTCCTTCTTGTCATGAGGCTTCCCAGGAATGAACAGAATGCCCAAATGAGCATAAGTCTGGATTTGTTTTGTTGCAATAGAACATTTTGTGCCAAGTGTAACATTTAAGAATTTTTATTTCATTAGGCTTTGCAAAGATAATTTAAGGTATGCATTTATTATGTTTTCTCAAAGACAGTTAATAATTGAAAATGAGGCACTTGGTGTTGCATTGTGAAATTTGTTACATGTCATATTTGACATTTGAATCCTAATCTGCCACAACACAACCAGCCCTATGTGACTCTGCATGGGCTGAAAACATAATCCATAAAAAGAAGAAAATATGCAAGAAGATGGAGAGATGATGTACAAATGAGTATATGCTTGCATCAGAAGAAGACAGCTGAAATCAACTCAATAGCAAGAGTTCAGTCTAAAAATAAAATTTCTGGGTAGAAGCGGATGACCTTGGACTCCTATTTAGGCAGCACCGTCATCAAGAAAACAGATATTTAAGCATGGTTTTATGAACAAAGGGTAAATTATTTTTCTGGGGGAAAAGTTGGAATAGATTTGGCCTCTTTTTGATAGAGACTTGATGCCATTATTAGCTTAGACCTTGGATTGCTTGGACTGCCTGGGGTAGCCAAACTTTGCTTATTTTAGGGTTATTTTAGGTGCTTGCTATCATGGTCCCAAAACCCTCTCCTTTATCTTATGTAGTAATTTCCATTATCCTCAATGCTTTACTAGGTTTAAAGGCACCCTAAAATTCACCTAAGAGATCTTTGTTCATTATAAGGTCTTAGAAATAGTTATTCAGGGTGAGAAGAGTCTGAAGTAAAGAAAAGAGCTTTGCAGCTACCAGAAGAGTCCAGCCAATATCTCCTGCAGGGGTTTTATTTTTTAAACTGTAAATTGTGACCTGGTGAGCTTAAAAACAGGAATGTCTTTCCATAAAAAAAAAAAGAAAGAAAGAAAAAAAAAAAAGAAAAAAAAATGGACTTAAGCATTTTTCACAGAAACTCTCAAAAAAGAAGGCATTTCTTTAAGGCAGCTTTTGTATTTCACAGTTAATGACAACTTCCCCCTTTTGATTTATTTATCCCGTTATCATCTACCCCTATATAATATTCTTGGATGAACTGCTCTGTGATCTCTTCAGTGTATAGATTCCATTTTCTCCTCATGAACTTTTAATAAGAAAAGCCATTGTAGAAATCATAAGAATTGTACTGCACCTACATAATGATTTTAATAAAATTACTTGCCAGATAAACTTTCTTTTATGTATACTTTATATCAAAGCTGAATGACTCAGTGGAAACTTGAGTGTGTTTTAGCTCAGGCTTTTAGAGATAAAAGATACCATGTTCCTGTGCTAGAATACACAATCATTGATGCTACCCATGTGGGAAGGTCTGCTAATTGATCACTTTGAAGACACAAATAAATTAGCTCAACCCTAATAGGTTCTAAAGAAATACTTGCAACCTTTTTCTTCAAAATACTCTTGAATCCTTTCAGTGCTACCCTTTTACTCTGGTATCCCTACACAGCTACTATATTAAATTACTCAGACATGAATACACAAACAATGAAATTCACTTTTCTGCATCAGAGATTATTTTTCCCAGGGACTATAAGAGTGAAAAATTTAGACATGTTGGGGCACAGTACAAAGTTTTCGAGGATTTATTAAAGTAAACCTGCAAACAAATAAATTATATTTTCTACTGGGATAGCAGCTTTTTGTAGAAAACACCTAAACACATGCAAAAGTGTGTCTCTGAGATCAGAGAATTACAAAATAGTTTAAGCTGAAAGACACCTCTGAAGGTCATGCAGTTCAACCTCTCGTTCAAAGCAGAGCCTGCCTCACAGCCAGGTCAGAATGTTCGTGTGGTTAAATACAGCAGTATGATCTCTGCAAGGAGCACTTAAAGTAAATGAACTGGGACTCTGGTTAAAATTTCACTGAGGCTTTGCCATAAACTGTATGACCCACTTGGGACCTGAATCCAGTGCTCACTAAAGTCCATGGGAAAACTCCCATTGATACCCAGGAGCTTTGGATAGGTCCTCTGCTGTCCTGACTCTATATTTGTGAAATAAAAATGACAACAACCTACAGGATAATAGTATTTTTCTACTGCTATTGGGTACGGTGAGGATGAATTCAACAGACATCTGCTGGCTACTTGAATGATGCTTCCTTTTACTCCCTTGTCTTCAAAGCCACACTTATATTTAGATTGATCTTTCCAAGGCAGCTATATGGTCCCATTAGAGTGCATCTGAAGAGCTCACAGCCTTTAATGCTTTTACCCTCCCAGCACCCCTCTGACGCAGGGCTGCTCTATTATCTATGCTTTACTGATAGAGAAGGGAGATAGTAAAGCTCAGACTGGTTCCAGTGGGAATAAAATGCCTGCTTACCTTTATATCTGCACATAAATGGCTTACCCAAGGTCATTCAAGTAGTCTGTGGCAGAGTGAGTGTCCCTATGTTTTGAATTCTGGCTGAGACTCCTCTGCCTAAAACAGAGGTGTTTTTTTTTCCCAGAATTCACATCTGTGTATAAGGCAGCCATTGGAAAAAACATAGTCGGTTTGAAAAGAAAAAAATATCAGAGTGTAAGTACCTGAAGAAAGTGTAATGGGGCTGGGGTGGGGAGGGGTAAGAAGCAGAAGAAACACTATTATTTAAAAAACTGGTCATTTTATAAAAGTGCACTTTTCAAAATTCCAGCTGTGCTAAAATGGCTATCATAAGAAAATCTGGTGAGGAAGAAGTTTCAAGCTTTTGTGATGTCCTGCTGGAAGACCTCTTTGAGATCTCCCAGTCAGTGGAAAATTAATGGTGGAGTCAAGAAAGAAGGTGCTATAATCGTCTGATTAGGCAGCCAGGATTAGACTGTTAGAGCAGACAAATGAGCAGTGGTGTGACAGGAAAGAAGAGAGACAGATTTTCAGAAGATTATATAGCATGGATATGTAGGACATGTAGAACAGAGAGTTTTCTGCATGGTTCTCTTTCAGTGTACATTTACATTTCCTAATGAATGTCTTTAGGTGTGTAACCCTTGTGGCAACCAAAATAAACACTGCAGTAAATCTAGAGCATCACATGCCTCTCTGGGAGTTTATGCTTTGCTGAGGGCATGAGCAATGAGAAGGAAAAACTTGGCAGATACTGGTTTAAGTTCACCCATATTCACCTGGTGAACCATCATTAAAAGAAGCTATAGTCAACATTTTACCCATACAACAGGATAAATAATGATTTAATATATTTATGTAAGTTCTGAAGTCCCAAAATGACAATGCCCAGCTCTCCTCCTTGTACATCAAAGTAATACTCTTAACATTGTAGCTGTAGGAATTTCTGGTTTGGTTTTGTTTCTTTCTGTCATGGAATAGTGTGTAACCTGAATAAGTTTGGAGAAGATACAAAATGGTGAAGAGCAGCTGGTAGACCAGATGGTTGTGCCACCATTCAGAGGGATGATGACAAGCTGGAGGAATGAGAAAACAAGAACACTGCATTTCAACAAAGAAAATGTGAAGATATGCACCTGGGTTAGAGAAAACCCCATCCAGCAGCCCTGGTTGGGGCTGAGCAGTTGGAAAGAAGCTTTGCAGAGGAAGACAGCTTCCCAGTGGGAAAAAAACATGGACTCACTGGAGTGAGTTCAGTGAAGGGCTGCAAAGATGATTTAGGGACCACAGCATCTCTCCTATTGATAGGAGGATTGAGAGGATTGATAGAGCTGGGATTGCTTATCCTGATGGGAGAAGACTGAGGAAGAACTGTCATTTTGTGAGGGCACTCAGCATAGCTACAGCTATGGAATAAAACCTGGAAAATTAAATCCTAATACAGAAGAAACAGTTTGTGGAAATTCACTTAACATATGAAAAAGAAACTGGAATTAGGATTAGGCTGGAATTAAAGTGACTTGCTGGGATACATTGTGACATTTCCAGTACAGCAATAATATCTTTCACCACCTGGATGGCCAAGTTTATGGCTTTAAATGAATTACTGCTATAACTAAAACAAACTTCCAATAAAGTTTGGGACAACAGAGAAATAAAAGAAGGAGAAAAGTCAGTGGTGTTCAGTAGAACTGAATGACTGACCTTTGGAGATACACCTGGGCTTTGGATTTGCAACAACTCATACTTGTGAAGTTAGTCATATTTTTGTGACTGAATCTAGTGTCTCTCCATAATGCTGATCTGTACCATTTCAGCTTGCTGGCTACATGGTTAGGTGTTTGTGCTACCTTCCATCATTCAGGTTAGTAAATCCTTGCTTTATTGATTTGGTATCTATAGCTGGAGTTCTAGGCAGCAGTCAGGATGCATAATGTTCTTTTAGATTTTAATCACTAAAGCTGACCGTTGACAAAATAAGAATTTTAGCTTAGCTCTGAATTGGGCTGCAGGAGCCCAAACCTTTCCACAAAAGAGGCTGCATTCTGAAAAAAAACCCATTATATATAACTAAGGGGATAATCAGGTCCTGCTCTTCATCTACTCAATAAAATGTGATGCAGAAAGCACTAGTGTCATTCTACAGAGTTACACTGCACAAGCAGGCACTATAGGATGTCTACAGGGTCTGTCTAGCTGCCAGCCCCACAGGCCTCGGCTGCTAATAATGAAACATATAAAATTGCAATGGTGGGACAGATGTCAGGCTTGATATGGAGGTCCAATCTGAACAAAGGACTGAAATGTCTGTAATGAAGGAAGCATTTAGAATCTTCCTGGGAAAGAACAAGACTCATATATAAAAGAATATGTCATACTTGACAATAAAAAAGAGCAGTTCTATTTTCCAAATTTCAGGCAGGGTTTTCCTGGTCTTGCAATAGCTTTGTAGTGTGGAGGCGCAAAGATCAAGAAGGTCCATGTATAGAACATGCAGAATTGTGGCCTAAGTGCTATATGCAATATTCCTTGCAGAATTCAAATGGAAAAAGACTGGCAGTGAAAAAAAAGGCAGAGAGGATGAAGGCTCCATTGTGCTGTTCTTATCATTAGGAAACATAAATGTCTGGAGAGGGGCAAGCTGCAGCCAGCAAAATGGTATCATTAGGCTAAGATGCTGTCCTGTGCAGCCACACAGGCTGTATGAATCACTTCACTGGAGGGAGCAGTCGGAGTACTTAATATTGCTATCAGTGCAAACAAGTAAAGCTGCCAAAGTTTTGCATTGATGAGATATATAAATAGGAGTACTGGAATGCTCAAGCCAACTCTTACAGCAAAACCATCCAAACCAACCCCCAATTCTATCAAAAACCCAACACACAGCACGGGCTAATTCCAGTACTGAAACATCTCACAAGTCAGGAATATTTGTAGTAGGACCTACCTGTGACCTTGCCCAAGGTGAGTGACTTAATGGCCTTAAAATCAATCTCAGAAAAGTTGTGTTTGAGTTTGAGAACTTGATCAACCTGGAAGAGGTCAATAAAATTACTTTAGTACAACAGCACATGGACACCCCTAGATCTCATTGTACTGAAAACTTCTGGGAACATTCTCAGCTGCAAATCAGTTAATTCTGCCCCCAAGTGTGATTCAGTTTCTAAATATAGTAAAGTGAGTGTGCTTTGATTTTAGCATGAGAAGCTGAAAGGTATACCAGAATAGTCATATAAAGGACTTTGAAGAAACCTCCCCTGCAGAAAAGCTTAAAATGTTTGACCCTGAAATCCCCCTGCTTCCCAAAATCCATGTCTAGTCACTTCAGAATACACTCAAAGGAGGCCACTCTAGAAATGTATTGTGAAGAATTAGCTCTGCACAGAAGAAAACCACAGAGCAGCAGACAATAGAAGACTGGTACTTGAGGAAAACCCTGGCTTTTAGCATAACCCTTCTTCTTAGATAATGAGGCCTACCCACTGTAGTTGTGTGATGTGTTATTTTACCACCCAGAGATGGAAACTGTAGAGAAAAAAAAAAAAAAGCAGTGCTGTGTTTTTTTGCCTTCTCATTCTATTCCTTAAGATACAACCTCTCTATAGACTCTGTCCCCCTACCCTATTAAATGATTTCTTTGCCCAGATCTAGCCAGGCTGATTTGCAATCTGGACAGTTAGAATTAGCCTTAGAAGAAAAGAAGAAGAAGCAGTAAGATTGTCCTCCTCTGCCTGCCTTGGAAGAACAGGTGATGCAGGGAAACAAGGTAAAGGAGGGGTTTTGTATCTCATGATGCTGTCACACTCAGCATGGCTTGCTTCTAGTTTCTAGGATGGGGCACTGCCATGTACATGGTAACTGCACCCTGCATTCCCTCAGCTCTTCCTTTTCTGTGAGAGGATAAGGCAGCTGGGGTCACATTCTCCCTTGAGAAACATACCCTAACTGAAATTACATTCCTCAGCTTTTTTCTCCCTTTAGCAGCTTTTCCATGATTCACACTGTGTGTTTCAGTGGAGATTACAGATCCCACAGACATCCCTAAGTCCCAGAACCACTCCAATGGTCCAGATGAATTTCTGGCCAAAGATGTTTCCTAATTCACAGACTGTCAGTAGCAAGAGAAGGACCCTTCAATGGAAAACACCACTCACTACTGGGCACTCTTTGAATGGGGTCCAGATGGAGCTTTGCTCAAAGCTACAGGGCTGTTCTGCTGCTAAATCAGTGTGAAATCTTTGTCTCCTGCTGGTGATCAGGCATTGAGATCAGGGAGTCTGATTCCCAGAATTCATAGAATCTTGGCTTGGGTTGGAAGGGCCCCTAAAGATCATCTAGTTCCAACCCCTTGCTGTGCACAGGGACACCTCCCAGTACACCAGGCTGTTCAGAGCCCCACCCAATCTGGCCTTGAACGCTTCCAGAGATGGGAATCCACAACTTCTCTGGGAAACCTGTGCCAGTGTTTGTGGCCTGAAGTCTTATTTAACATTCAGCATAAGCCATGGCATACCTGTATGATGAGCTCTCTGCCTTCTCTGTTAATCTTCACGTGGTGCAGCTCTCGGTTGGCAAAATTTCCAGAGTCAATGGTGAAAATGAGGAGCCCATCCTTACTCAGCTTGTATCGAACCTGTAAACTTCCTTAAAGGCAGAGCAAAATTGTACATGTAAAACCTGTGTCAGTAATGTGATATCATTCAATAACTTTACACAACAAATAACTCATTTTCTTTTCACTGCTATGGAGTAACAAGGTTAATAAGTCAAAAAGAAGGTTGAAAGAGTTCAAGCTGTAATGAAAAGTGTGAAGAAAATAATGCACTGGAGGAGATTTCCTTCCTATCGGGTTAACAAATTGCTATGGAGACACATAACTTAATGAGTAACTAAGTATATCAAAGGCGAGTGTGTCTGTCTGCAGGTCAGACACCCAGCACTGCCAGAAGCTGATGTACATCATCCTGTAAGGGAATACTTCCAGCAGAGGGCATGCAGGGCTTGCACTGCTCTATTAAACTAATAATGCAGGGTTTTTATAATTTCTTTTCATCCAGATGTAACAGACAACACAGAAGA
Organism: Parus major; assembly: GCF_001522545.3. Classification (NCBI taxonomy): domain Eukaryota; kingdom Metazoa; phylum Chordata; class Aves; order Passeriformes; family Paridae; genus Parus; species Parus major. The sequence continues at coordinate 24,432,973 of NC_031776.1, forward strand.
AAGTGACAAGTGTAAGAATTATAACTTAATTTCAAGCAGTTAAAGGCATGTACTTACATTATCATTTATATGTAATAAAGAAAAAAATAAACCGTTACTTCTAACATATTTGAAGGAATTAATGTAGTTCATATAAAAATGAATGCCAAACATCTCATTCAATCTTGCTATCAAAAAAGCCATCGTGACTTCTGATAAATAACAGTACCAAACATAACAAATCAAAATGCACAAGGAAACAAAGAATCCAGTATTAATTTTAATCTTTCAACAAATGACAACAGGGAATGTGTATAGATGAAATAAATAGCTATAGATAGATATAGATGATATACATATATACACACATAGAGCTACATATGGAATAATCTAAACGAAAAAGGATCCATTCTGGTAAAATCCCATCAAGCATACTTTTCTGGTAATTAAGTAGCAGAGAGAAAAAAAAATCTGAAATTTCTGAACTCTTTTTATGCATCAGCAACCAAAATACATGGAACTGTCGTACTACAGAGTTAAAAAGCTTTCCTGGTGCTATTTTTAACTGTCTCCAAAGAGCAAATGAATGCTGACAGCACCCCAACCCTGAAAAATGGTCCTGCATTTATTCCCTGTTCTGAAAATTGTCAGGATTTTTTTCCACCTCTACACACCTCACAGTGAAGTTGGTAGTCCTTCAAGATGGAATTCCTAGTCCAGCTAAGATCATTCCCTCTCCTTTTCCCTTGCCAGGATGTTTTCCTCCTAAGAGCTGTACTTTAAAAAAAAAGTTTTACAAAATTCAGTATATCCCAGATGAGTACTGACACTCTCAGGGATTTGTAGGATAGAAAAAAAGCTTCCAAAATCAAGAAGGAAAATGAGAAAGAACTACTAGGCTGAAGGCTTTTTAGCTGATTGAGAGGTCTGCTGGATAAGGAGAAATTTTAGAGTGAAAATAGAAAAAAAAAGTGATAAAAGGCATTTAAATTCTCACACATAGCTATGGACATTAGAGGGGAATTTGTGAAGACATCCAGGTCAGTAAAAACTGCTAAATTATTCAGTGTGATATTATAGGTCCCCATTCAGCTGCCCCAAATCATACTGCACAGCTCCCAGCCCTCATTGCATAGTGAGGGCAAGGAGGTGCTGTCCATCATCATGACTGTCACACTCAAAGGTCCAAACCTAAATCACAATCACATTATCTGCTGCCGAATGAAAGATGTGTCAACAGGGATTAACAGTGTAAACATCTTAGAAACACTTCAGAAATACATGAGAAAAGAAGCCCAAGAACAAGGAAGTTCTTCAGATTTGCTCTGGGCAGTGGGAGGGCTGATGAAAAGTAGAAAGGTTGACTGACTCTGCACACCACAGCCAAGATCACCACACTGAATAAGCTGGAACTAAAACATGATAGTCTAACAGACTGGGCCAAACTAAAAATCATGTCTCAGTAGAAGAACTTTATAGGCTGCCTCTTACCTGGAGCCTTTGAAAGGGATGTAAAGCAAAAATGGAACAGGGCCTGGGTGTGGTCTGTGACCTTTGTAAATGTGAAAAAAAAAACTTCTCTGCTCTTTTTGAAGGCTATGAACACACACATATATAAAATGATAATTGGTACTACAGTATGCAGGTGATCAACAACAACCAGCACATCTGTGTTCAAAGGGAGCCAGCATAACATGTAAGCTGTCCAAGCTCTCAGCTGCAGCAAACAGGGATTTACCCATTGACTTTGTCAGGGAAGCACTGATTTTAAACCAGAAACCATCTGTTCCATTTTTTGGGAGACAATGGAGGAGGCTCTTGGCATCCATTAAGAACAGATCTTACTTTCTAAAGTGGTGCTATTTCACCTTAAATCCTGTAAAGAGGCCAGTGAATGGCATTTTATTTTGTCAAATTGCTTTGAGTTCCAGCGGCAACTTTTTTTATGGACAGCTGCTCTTCAAAACTATTGAATTCAAGCTGGCATTTTGCCTGGGGCCAGATTTCCATTAATGTAAACCAGAAGTACATGGGCTCATCTTTTGAGGTGTTTTTGAATTTTCACCATTGTAGATGAGAGCCTGCCTTGCATTCAATACTAAAACTTCTGTGTTCAGATTACAGAATTTTTTTCCTGGCAGATTAAATTGCTATTTTATCACCTGACAAGCAAAATAAATGGACTGTTAATTAGGATTATAATTAAGAATTTTATTTTATCCCCTGAATTTTGATTATCTGGTCCCCTGACTTTCTCCATCACATCAGCCCAGTGTCAGTAACTGCAAATGGAAATCAGTACAGAAACCAGCTCTATTCTCCCTCTTCTCTATTTTGCATCATTTTTGCCTCACAAGAGGGGTTCACACTAATCATAAGCACTGTAATTTCTGTCAGTCTTCTTCTAGTCATGCCTGTCATCCTCTTTTCAGCTCTCCATGTCTAAGCATGCACACCTGGAGTGTCATAATGCTCAAGCAGTGTAGAACCAGTTGCGTTCCATCTCTAATGTATGTTGAATTGCTGGAACAATTGTTATTAAGTCAATAAGGGAGAGAGAGAAAGGAAAAGAAAGATAACCTTCTTTTGGGCTTGGACTAGAAAATTTTAGTGGGCACATTACCTCAGCAGTATGAGGTAAGAGCAGATTCACACATGATTACTGTAGTTATCCTCCTTCAGCTTTGAATTCTACCTCTAGAGCAGCCTGAGAGGGGGGCAAGCTTAGCTTAGCCACAGAGTTACTGAGCACAGCACGGCCTCTTTTCAGCACTTCCTGAAATGCTGAAGGCCTGCCATGCTGCTGGGATGAGACCACTGCCAGTGTCAAAGCTGCCTCGCTGCACATCGCTGTGGTCTTCAGCCTGCAACCTGCAGTACTAAAATCCATGAGTGTAGGGCTGAGTGACATCTCCCTGGTGATATCAAACAGCTAAGAGCCATTTGAACAGGATTCCTGGGGGTTCCTTGTGCAGAGGGAAGTCCTGGGAAACAGAGACCAAAGGGCAGTATTTATGCCATCCCATGCTGGTGACTAAGTCCAAGGCGGCTTTTCTGAAACAAAACACTCCCAGGACACTTTCAATGATGATGGGGCCAGCACTTGTAGTTGCTAGAAGAGCACTAATGATCAGTGTCAGCATAACCAACCTCCAGGCAGCTACAGAGCAGCATGGTGCCTTCAAACTGCTTCTTTTTTCTGAGGATAAGCTGCTGTAGCAGCTCTTATGTCTAGTGGTAATAAGGATACAAAACTGGTTAGAGGTTTCAAAGTGTTCAGTCTAAAGAATAAAAAAAAAAAACATTCCCAGACTGCACAGTGTGAGGAAATAGCTTGGTGATGGTGTTACATATTCTATGTCCCAAACCTGTGTTGATTGAACATGTCAACAGGAGAGCTGCCTTTCTTTTGTCTGTGTCTACAGAAGTGCCTCAGTGGAATATCAGAAATAATTTGTTGGCTTTGTGGCCTGTGCCCACCAACTTTACATTCATTCTGGACTGCCAAAACCTGTGTTGAAAATCAAATAATCATTTTTAAGTCATCATCTAGAAAAGGGAAAATGTGACAGTGTTCTAGCTCAGGGAAAGACTCCCTTGTTTGAAGGACCTCAGCCAGTGCTAGGTATTTGGCAGAAAGATTAAAGCAGCTTTGCAGAAAAGAGAAATGGATATCAGGAATTTGGTCTATAAATCCATCATTCTTAAGTCAAATTCTTGTCACACAAGTCACCAGGACCACAGGTCTTATGTCATTTCATCTTGAAGAACCTAACAGCAAGGAAGGGAATGGCATCCTTTGGAGGCTGGGACTTCTCTGCAGGACCTTTATTTATGGAAACTGGTTTTAAACAAGCCCAAATTGAACTCAACAACTCTAGCCAACTTCAACAGCAATTTTTAATGACTTAAACTGGCTGGAGCAGCTGGCGAGACATCTTGCTCTGCTCAGAGAAACTGAGGTTAATTCAGGGAGCACATGTGGGTGGCACATGTAAAACACATGAATTTATCACCATCCTGTAACATCATTTACACATTTAAACCAGGGCAGCCGACAACTCTGATTTGGGGAAAGTGTTTAGGTATTAAATAGTGGAACACTGCATTAGATAAAAGGGCACTGGACTAACCCTACATGTCTTGTTGCCTCAGAGTCACGCAGAAAAGTGTTTAGGAGTAAGAGAAGTTCTTACAGCTGTCTCAAATTGACAGTCACCCTTGCTGGACTGCTGGATTTTAACTACACCACCACGTGCACCCTCCAGACTCACCCAAGCTACAGCTGAAAGAGAAACTAATTAAAGAAAGCACAAATTAAACAAAGGGTGGAATATATTAGTGAGGCTACTGATACTGCTATTCTGAAAAAAAAATTAAAAAATATTAAAAAATTAAATTATTTAGCTGGAAAGCCATTTGCAGCTCATGAGGTATAGATGTTTGTTCACTCCTGACTGCAGAACAACACATGACACTTTCCAGTCATCTCTACCACAAAATATATCTCTCGGAACTCGCACAGTTTCAGTGTGGCAGTGTCTCTCTTCATAGCCTAGCTATTTAAAAATGAACCACTGTTTCCTTGGTTAGGAGCAGCTGGCTTCGAAACATGTTCCTTAATTAGCAGCTTCTCCCCAGGGATATTTACTCAGTAAATTTACTCTCCGTTGGAAGTGCTGCTGGTGATTTTAAGAACAGAGCCCAACTCTTCAGTGTCCAGTGGCATTTAACTAAGAAAGTACTTGCATTTTTTTAGGGGATGACTTTTGCTATTTGTTTTGCATGGAAAAAAAAACAAAGAAAAAAACCTGTTGAACATGTTTGCTGATATCACTATTCAGCTATTACACTTGCTTAGACATTATTGTTTCACAGGGTTAAAAAGAAAAATCCACCACTCAGTTTTTTGCAGTCTCTCCCCGTAATAAAAAAATATAGAAATAGAAGGTTATTTGCATGCCTCTCACTCAATGTTTGAGACATTCAGGACTCAAGGATCATGTTCAGGCCATCCTATATTAAAAAAAAGAAAAAGAAAAACAACACTTTCTCTTCACAGTGTATTTCTTTAACTTAGAAATAAACACACGCAGCAAAAGGAGCCTATGTGGAGATCCATGACCTCGGTTCACTTTACAATCCTGCTAGACAGCTGGACCCAGATTGAGATTGTCACTTAAACATCAATAAATGTAGATGGTTCCCTTACGTGACTGAGAAATGTGTTTAACCTTCAGAGACATCTCACTCATACCACCTGCCAATTGGCAGAACACAGACTGACCAGCAATTAACAAGGAATGGGCAGATGCTTCTTGCTTCAAAGGTAGAAAATATAGCAAAATCTAAAAAATGACCCAGTGGATCACAGTCAGAGAGCTCATGATGCACATACTGAGTGGCCTAAACACAGAGCTTACCCCGGTGATTTTAAGGGAACCACATATCTGAACAAAACAGCTTGTGAGTGTGGTGATGTGGCTGGGAATAGGGCTAACCCATGGATGTGGGAAAACAATAAACACTGTCTCTCCAGTTCAGCTCATGGGCAAACATCCACAGTGGTGCTTATTGCCTCCAGGCAATGGACAGAGCACTGCCACAATTTGGGATCTACCAGCTTGATGGCAGTGGACAAATCATCTTCCTTCTTTATGCCAGTTTATCCACTGGTAAAATACATGAATGTTCATCTATTGGAAAATGACATGACACCTCAGAGGGAGGAGCAATTTAAAAAACCCACTATCAGTCATTATCATTATCTCTACACTCCTAGGGATTTCTTTTTGGTGAAGGAAGTGTTTACCGTTTCTTTTACAAAGTGATGCAACATTATCTTTTGTTCCATGAAGGCAATTGGATATAAAGATGAAGGAGAGAACAGAGGGTTTCAGTTGCAGTTAGGTCTCCCTGAAAGCAGCTGCTTTCTGACGGTAAGATTTGTTCTAAAAAATTTTAAACTGTACTTTTTTTACAGATTCTTTGAAATTTTAAAAAACTTTCACGTTAAGATCCTTCATTAACAAAAAGGCTATCACAGAATCATAGCTTTGGGTTGGAAAGGACCCTAAAGATCATCTAGATCCAATTTCCCTGCCATGGAGAGGGACATAGGAAGGGACACCTTTAATTAGACCAGGTTGCTCAATGTCCTATACAACCTGGTCTTGTACACTTCCAGGGATGGGCACCCAAAACTTCTCTGGGCAATCCATTCCACAGCCTCAGCACCCTCATAGGGAATTTCTTCCTAACATCAAATCTAAATATGGCCTGTTTCAGTTGGAAGCCATCCCCCCTTGCCCCATCACTCCATACCCCAGTAACATGTGCCTCTCCAGCTTTCTGTAGCCTCCTCTAAGTACTGGAGGGGCCCTAAGTCTTCTCAGAAACTCCTTTTCTCTGGGCTGAACCCCAGCCCTCTCAGCCTTCACAGGAAAGGTGCTTCAGACATCTGATCATTTCTGCAACCCTCCTCTGGACTCCAAGAAGACCATGTCCTTCTCATCCTGGGACCCCAGAGCTGTTTGAGTGCTCCAGGTGGGATCTCACTACAGTGGACTAGAGGGGGAGAATCCCCTCCCTTGACTTGCTGGGTCTGCTTGCCTTTCCAGCTTGTGAGATCATGCTGCCAGGTCATGTTGTGCTTCTCATTAGCCAACACTCCCAGTCTTTTTCCTCAGGGCTGGCCTCAACCCATTCTACATCCAGCCTACATGTGTGCTTGGGATTGCCCATAGCCATGTTCAGGACCTTGCACTCAGCCTCGCTGAATTCATGATACAGAGCCTCCATGTCATGCTACTGGACCCTATACCCATATCTCTGCTCAAATCTCCCTTTCTGTCTTTGAACACACACTGGATGCCCGTGGTCTCAGACATTCAGGATGATGGTATGGTTTATTCACCTTTGTATGAATAAGAATCTTGCCAGGCTTCCATCTCCCTCTATACATTTTACTTAAGACTTGCAGAGCAGCCAGGATGGCAGGAAGAGTTTTTATTCTTTGCCCAGTGGAATGGAATATAAAGTATCATCCTATGAATTTTATTCCAAAAGTTCAACCTTGCTTTGCAAATTATCCAACATCATTAGTGGTGTGTGAACAGCTCTTAGGAAAAAAAGACAGACCTGTTGTTTTGATACTCTGAGAAAGTCATGCCAGCCTGCCCTCTCAGAGATTCTGGCTCATAGTTTCCATTTTTCCTAATATTCTTTAACCATTCTTCTTTCCATTTTGGCAGTACAGATGCCTGTTCAAGCAAGGACTTGTTTCATGCCGACCTAACAAATAGCCATTATGTTCAGCAAGGAGAACACAGACAAAAAGATGGCATGAACACGAAATAAAGAAGCAATTTGAACACTTCATGATGCCTGAGCAGGAGAGCGAGCAATAATCTTTTAGACAAAACTAGTGAAAAGTAATCACATGCTTCTTCTAAAACCCCATTTTCATACTTAACTCATAATAAAGGCAGCACAGAACTTTGTGGATTAATGGCTTTCTGAGGTTAATGATTCTTGTTTGTGTTGAGCTCTAGAGGAACTTTCTGGTCAGGAATCTCTGGGAAATTTTCTGCTGCTCTGACCAGCAAGTCCATGTAAGGATTGTCTGTTTCACAGGTTATGCCAGTCTCTGTGAACGGAGAAGCTGGATCCTTTAGTGAGAGACCTGATTATAGCAACTTTTGAAGGGAGATATTTGAGTTTAGAACTAGCTGCCACTAGTTTAGAACTAGTTTGGAGCCACTGGGATAGAAAGAACTGACTCAAGCTCTTAAGTCATCTAATGGGAAAAATTAGAGGAAGAATGAATAATTTACTTAGTAAAAAATCCTTTTGCTAGAACCATATAATGGTAGCACCGTAATGACTTTTCTCTAGTAAAATAGATGCTTATACATATAAACTTCCAGTAATTTACCTTCAAATGCATACTTTTGTCATTTTTCACAGAAGCACAGAATGGCTGAGGCTGTAAGGGATCTCTGGAGGACATGCTGCTCATCCCTCCCCACTGAAGGACCCTTCAAGTCAGCTGCCCAGAGTCATGTCCAGATAGCTTTTGAACATCTCCAAGGATGGAGAATCCACAATTCTTAGGCATGATGTGCCAGTACTCAGTCACCCTCACATGAAAAGTCTCATATTCAAATGAAGTCTGGTGTTTTGGTTTGTGCCTTTTGAGTGGCCATGCAATGATATCTTCCCGTTCTCTCAGCACTCGTGGGTGCATCCCAGCAGGGCCCATGGATTTATGTGTGCCCAGTTTGCTTAATGCCCATTCCCTGGTCTGACCATCCTTCACCAAGTGTGCATTTACCTTGCTTCAGACTTTTCCCCCTGCAGTTCCTGAAGGCCATGTAAAAACTAGGATATAAACACCCAATTTCACCAAGAAAGGCAAGAAGGAAGAAATCACCTTTTCACAATGCAGACAGGGTAACTGATATACTATGGGAAAAAACAACATGTTAATAATGAAAATGACTTATCAGCTAGAAAATGTGATAAATATATATATATATATATATATATATGTATGTATAAGCAAATGGTTTGCTTCCCAGCTGATTATCTGCAGCCAGTGGTCTGGAGTTTGATGCCAGACAGCAGTTAAGTTCAAAGTCAGTCCGTATATAGCCAGAGCACAGATCAATTATTCAGCCTGTTCAAACTTTCCTGCTCTAAGTAATCCAATTACAGTTCCCTTGTTTTCCCTTGTGAGACTCCAGAACATCTATTGGCCCTCCAGTATAGCAAAATAATCTTCATGACTACAAACATGTCCATGAATTCAGCTAATGAGACAGATCTTTCAGTTCTCTCCTCTTGGAACGCAGAGATAGAGATCTGCCAGAGTCTTTGGCTGAATGTTATGGCAGCTTCTTCTTTCAAGTTGGTTTTGCACACTTAGAAATTTGAAATGCCATATGCTAAAACAAACATATGACAAAATTGGGTTTGGGTGCCAAGTCCACCTCTTTCCTCAAAGACTTTTTAGTACTGGATATGAAGTGAATACTCTAATCAACATTCTTATTTTCTGTGAAGTTTGCTTACAGCAGGGATTCATCTAAGTGACCAGTGTGATTTCTAACAACAGAAGTTTCTCTCTTTAGATAAATAAGCTGACAGATCTCCTGCCACCCCAACCCTGCCTACTCATGGTACCAAAGCCAGCTTCTCATTTAAGGCAACTGGGGAAAATTTCTTTTATATTCATCATCACTGATCAAACTGTCTCTGGTCCCTCCCTCAGTAAAATAACTTAAGATTTCAGGGGCCAAATGCAACATTTGCTTGCAATTATATTTAGAAGACATATATGCTATCTGCCACATGATGGTTGTATACCAGAGCTAGACTGGGAACAATCCCCAGTCACTCACAGTTGCTTGTCTCCTCCAAAAAGCTGTCTCCCACACTTCCCAACATGACTTTCCTTCCTGCTCCTGGTCTGTTAAAACTGACTATACCTGAACCTTGTCACCATTTCCCACTTCAGTCACATAAACTGCACAGGCTGTTCAATGCCTGCTGCAAGTCTGTAAAGCACAAGGTATCCTCAAAAGATAAGAAACTGCACAAGCATTAGAGTAGGCGAGAGGGTCTTTCTGAAGCAGTTAATTAATGTTCTAAAACTAAGACAGGAAGGAAAAGAAAGAAAGTAAGGAAGGAAAAAGAACCAGAAGAATCACCCCCTGAAATCCACCCAAGCCCTATTTTCACTGTTTTAGTTTTGACCTATTAAACCTCAGAGTGTATCGTGTGAAGAGGATCAAAAGATTCCTTGCCTCAAAGACTGAACTGGATTTTTTACATCTCTTTTCCACTGAGTGAGAAAAGCTTTGCTTGTTGGAGATGCAGCTCAACATACTTGAAGGCAAAAACAATAAGGAGAATTTACATGCTTTCATTAGAAAGGCTGTTTCTGGTTTAGAGACAGGAGGAGATTACAGGAGATTATGTGTTTATAAGAAGAAATGAATCAGTAGCTTCTCACTGACAAGATTTTCTTTTTTTTTTTTTTTTTGGAGTGTTAACTCAGCTTACCTCTGTTACACATTGTGATTTTTTTCCCTATTCATTTCAACTATCAGCTGATTTCAAGACTTTATAGGTCAGGGAAGTGGAGCTGATTTAAGTCCTGCTACTGTATGCTGAGTATCAGAGATTTAAGAATTACTTAAGATGTTTTCATGAAAACACAGCTCACTGTGATGACAATAGATGCTGGAAAGGTGGAAAAAGAAAATAAAGGACTCAAACTGTTTAATTTCTAATGAGATTAGTTAATAAGTACAGATTTTTTTTCCCATTACTCTAGCATAGTTTGAGATTCTATCTCTCTTCTTTGATGCTAGCTATCTGCTTTTTTTCTAGATTAGGAATCATATTGTTTCCATGGAGAGAGTCACCAAAACTAAGAATCAAAGACTTCTGAAAACATTTTCTAGTCAATATATTTCATCATATCCATATTGCATTTGATTATTTGCAGGAGGATAGGAAAAATGAAGAAAGGAGAAATAAAGTTTATTTCAACATCCTTTCTTTTAACATTTTTCTCTCCCATCATTTATTACCTTTAGGGAGCAAGGCAAAGATAATATTTCAAAGGTAACTTTGTGAAATTGTGTATTTGCAAAAATGTACAGTGAAAAACTAGCTTGTGAAAGAAAAAAGATACTCTCTTCTTGGTAGTATCTCCCCATGATATGGATAATTTCTTTGGATTGACTCACTGAGAAGACTAATTAGAGATGTTTACCCATTTTCTGTAGCTTAGTAACAGGCACTATAATTTGAAATTTCTACAGAAAGAGATATTAAAAATGCCAGTCATTACAGTACTGCTAATCTCTTGCATGTGGGACCAACAGGACTACATGAGCTTTACATGGACACCCACCTATAGATGTGTGCATGTATATGTAGAGATACACCCATCTATAGATGATACATACACATATATATGTAGCTGTAATTTAAAAATACATGGAAAGTTGGAGAAGTAAGGAAGATGCTCTTATATGCATACAATTTTCAAATCACATGTATGATTTCAAGGCATCAGTATTAACTAACGGAGGAAAAAATCCCTAAGTCATCTTTAAAATCATCAGCTTTTGAAACTTTACCTGTAAACTTCCAGGACATGAGTCCCTTGATCAGAGGTAAGAACAAACTCTGTGGTATGGAATATGTTCTATAGGTGGGAACTGCTTCTATAACTATTATACATATAAAAATCTACTAAAATCAGTAAGTTTTAGGAACTATTTCACACCTGACTGAATTAGACCACAGCTGCCTATACAAGTTCACTTTCTTATTAGCCCTTAGTATACTCTAACTATGAATAATCCTTGCAAACAGTTTCACTTCTTTAATGTCAAATATTTAACATGAGAAGTCAGAAGAAGGAAAAACATTCTTCTCATAGTCACTTTTATTAACTAATGATTTGCCTAGTTATTTTGTGGATAATAGAAGAGGAATAACAGAACACTTGAGTAGTAACTTCAAAAATTGTTACAGAAAATGAAGGATAAAATTATACATAGACTGTTCCTACATATTTTTTAACAAGAGGAAAGGGACTTGGGATCATGGGAAGGAGTATTACTGCTCACCTTCTAAGTGAGAGTGCCCATTCCCATTTCTCCAGGAGCCTAACCTTTATTTAAGCAATCAGCTATCCAGCAGGGACCTGCTGATGTCCTACTATACACTGTCAGACTCAGCAAGATTCCTTGAAAATGAGCCAATAAGAGAGAAGGAATCACACTCACTTTTAATGCTACAAAGGACATTGATATTCATAGTCCAGTAACTTTATGGCAAGCATAAACCTCTTGGAGGAAGAAAGAGTAACATATCTGAACACTATTTTCATTGGAATAATTTCAATTCCAACAAGACTGAAAAGTAAAAGGACATGAAATTTAACAAATTATTCCATTTGGGACAAAAGGCAGAGAATATACATGACTGAAATGACTGTCTTGTAAAAATGTCACAGAAGCATGCACTGAGTAATCCTGAAGGAGACTTTCAGGAGTTAACAAAGGTCAGCTAGTTATCTTAATAATTCTTTGCATACAGTGCTACACTTCATAGTCCAGAATTTTGGAGCCTGACAGCTCACCCTCTAAACAACTTTCACCACCATATTACAAATGAATAAAAAGAGGTGCAGATCTGACTGTTTGCACTGCCTGACTGTGCTGAGACCTGCTCCACCTAATTTCCACATGTACTGAGAATGCCTGTCTCCACCTAAGCCAAAGCCAAAATCTGCAGATGCTGCAGCTGACAAAATGAAAGGTCATTTTCATTTTCTCAAGCTCTCCTCCTGCTGAGCTGCTACAGGATATCCTCATATCTCAATCCCAACCCCTTCCCCAAGCCCTATTAGAGACCCTCTTCTAGAGCTCCACAATTATAGGTAGCTTATAGTGTATTCTATCAATAAAAGTCAATTGATTCATGTTTCTAAGGTCATTTCAGACTACTCTGGCAGCAATAAAGGTGATTTAAATGGATATTACATTGTGATTAATGTTAGGGCTATTTCCTATTGCCTGAGTGTAACTGAGAAGCAGATTCCAAGGTTTTACCTCAGCAGGGGCCAGCCTCCATCACCCTGGAGCTACACACTAGAATATTCATACATCTGAAAATCATAAACACTTGTCCACAGGAGCAAATTAGAGATGGAAATCTGGGACTAGACAGGAGAGGGTAAGGGTCACCTCAGTAGTCCCACCTCCCTGCTGAAGTGTCACTTGTTCAGGCAGTTGCTATTCCAGTTGCCCCTCCCAGGGATCAGGGTACCAATCCACTACCCCATGCCAGCCTCAATGCTATCCCCATCATGTAACCAAGAGAGAAACTACTGCAAACTCCATATCAAGAATAAAAAACCTGTTTTTTTATTTATTTTTATTTTTTTTTAATTTAAAATCTTCTATGGTTTCATTTGATGGTACTTGAAAGCTTAGTTATTTTGGAATTTTCAAGACTTCAGAATGGTCTGGGTCATTTGATCAAATCTACACATTCAACCACATTATAATAACTTTCTATTGTTTCACCACAGGCTACTGACTCACCAATAAGCTTATTCATCTTTTCCAGTGCTCCAGTGCCTGATAACTTTTGAAAAATTCGTATTTTCCCATTCATCTAAGGATGAATGTTTGTATAAAGTGAGTTTTCTGAAAGCACTGCAAGGACTCAGAAACCAGAGTTTTACTGAGAAGACAAAGGTCTATGCCCCTAAATTCTTTACACATTTTCAAAAAGTACCCAGGTCAAGTATCTTTAAACAGGAAATGGATTTACACCTCATGTTTCAGTCAATTAACCTAGAAAACTTTGACATATTCTGGCTTTGATATTCAGACAAAATGGTCCTATTCCATTGAAACAATCCAGTAAGGAGCAATACATATGCCAAGACAGAATGCAAAGTATAAAATGATAGTATATTTCTGCACCAAGTGCTCTTGTACATACATGGTATTTCTCATTCCCTTATCTTGGTGGCCTAATGGATCTCACTATGGAATAAATAGCAAGGAATTACTATGGTACAATCTTGCCAAACAGAAGTCAAAGCACATTTTAAGCCCCAACTACATGATTACTCAAAGACTGAATAGGCAAGTGTAGCACTGAATGCCAAATAAAGGGACATAAACAAGAGTGATGGCCATTTCATGAACTGAACACCAGGAAGTTGATAAAGTTGAAGACATAGAAATGAACTTAAATCAGTGCAGAATTCTATATTATTCTCCCACAAAAAAAAAAAACACCACCACCACCGGAAAAAAAACAAAACAAAAACCCACAAACAAACAAACAAGTTTCCAAATACTTTACAGATTTACCCTGTCTCCCTTGGGTAGCAAATCAAGACTACTTACCATTCTTGGAAAGAATGACAGCCAGGTATTCATGGAAGTAGGTGTTGATGTACAGCAGGAGGCTTGGAGTGTGTGCTGTGAGAAAGCTGAATGCAATATTTTCCTTGGACATGACAGCATCCACATAAATGGCAGAGCTCGAGGTGCTTGCATTCTTTGTGACAGGATAAGGCTCTTGGAAAGTATAGGTAACAGAAGTGCCAGCTTCAAATAATGCAGAAACCTCTAAAAGCATATATAAACCAAAGGAATTATTTCAACTACTGCATTTTCAGATCTCCCAGGTAGGAATGGACAAGAACTAACCACCTCAGAAGTAGAAAACTGCAAAACACCCTTGATTCAGCTGACATCACCCTTCCTTCACTTATAAAAGAGTGTGTCCTTCTTTACAGATTGTTTGTCTGGCACAGAGAAAAACAGAGTACGGAGATGAAAATTTTGGTGCTGGAATCAGAATTCCATGAGATGGAGCAGCCCAAATATCTGTCAGCCAATTACATGGTTTGTTCACCATCTTCTGACAGTGACATATAAGGCAATATTGTCTGTCCTTCCTCCACAATAGATTTGTTCTTTCCAGTCTCCTTGTTAAATAAATTAATTATTAAAGCAACACCTTGACCAGAGACAGCCAGTAAGGGAAGCTTTATTTAGGAGCATCAAATGAAGAGAAACATCAATCTGTGCATCCTCAGATCCTTAGTACTCAAGCTTCTGTTTTCATTGAACAACTAAACTGATTTACAACAGCAGATGATGCAGCCCACTTAGCAAACCTGTTGCATTTGTGAGGTAGGGGACAGACATGGAATTAAAAAATTCACACTGCACCTTGCTGTTACTGAGCAGTGATTTTGTTAGTTCCAAAAAGCATGTTCTCTAAATTAGGTGCACCATGTTTGCCCTGCTTTTTTTCTGGTGTTGACAGCATCTCCTATAAGCCACCAGAAAGGTTCAGTGAGGACATGTTCACCAAAGACTGAACCATGCAAATCAGTTTTCTCCTGAATGCTTCATGCTTATTTGAAAAATTTCTTAACATTTGGATGAGTTGTCACAGGAATGGAAAAAAAAACCCCATAAAAAACTACCTCTTTTTGTCACATCAATGCTCTAAAACTTCGTAAAGAAAAGCCTTAAGGATTTGTTAACATGCAGAAAAGATGATGAGGTTTACAAAACAAGCAACCTAAACATTCAGACATGGTCAAACACATGTTCTAAAAAATTTCAGCCCTATTTCCTGATGTCTGAGGATAGTTACATGCAATGGAATACAGGAATCATAATGGCATAGCATGGTAAACTTTATTCGTGCAACTAACACCATTTTAATTTCTGAAGCCAACACAGAAGCCAGCAAATGGAGGTGTTAGAGCCTGCTTAAGATAAACATTTAGGAACACTGAAGGGACAGCTGATAACAGAACATCTTGAGCTGTTGGGACACCAAGCTGACATGGGTGAAATGGTGCTGTAATTCAGAGTTACTGCACAAAGCACTGAAGTGCTGGGATCAAAGCTTGCTGCTTACCTTCCTTGCAGTAAGGCCCTTCATAGGCTGAGTTGGTACAGTCACAGAAGTAACCAGTGTACTTCTCCACACATTTTCCTCCATTATGGCACAGGTTCCCATAACTGCTGCAATGTCCTGGGCATCCAGGTTTAACACCAGGTGTCATTTTAGCTCTCTCCTCCAGGTCAAGTTTCTGTCCATTTAAATGCAAAGATCGAATACATCCCAGAAAGCCCTTCTGTCTGGAAGCTGTTCCCCCTGGGAAAGAGAAAAAAACAGAGATGCACTCATTGGTGAGTCTGCACAGTAATCAAAACCATGAAGTTCAATCCTGAGGTACAAACATGAATCCCCAAATTTTAAAAAATATTATATATCAAAGCATACAGTGGCAAAGGATGACAGATGGGCAGCCCTGGAAACTAAAGGTGTCTCTCTATTTTTATGAAAGAACTAGAAAGCTGTATGTGACACTTTATTTTTGTCATTTTTCTCTTTTTTTTGGCTTATCTACTGCCCTGTCTGGCATTGAAACCACAAATTCATTTAGAAGCAAGATTAGCTTATCTTATGTCTGCATATCACCAAGTACATGAAAAAACCAAAATGAAAATGTTGGGGTTTTGTTGTTTTTTTCTATTTGTTGCTTTAGTACAAACACCCTAATCCCACCAGCAGCAGAGTTACACATGCTGATGAGTCCAGATAGCAGGGATGAATCAGGTTCAGCACCAGCCCTGCTGGCTGAAGGGAAATGTCTTGAGTCTGAATTTATGTGCAACTGCCCAGCCTGATGTGTTTTATGGCAATGGTTGTTGTAGGCCTGAAACACGAGTTCAGCTCACAGATGTCTTATTTATTACAGTGGTTAAACATAATTGCATTTCTTCCTGAAGACCAGACCTGTATGCAGGGGGGAAGCTCAGTCTCGACAAGCTAACTAACTTCATATCTGTCAAATTAAACTGCTAACAGCGTTACAGTGAAGGCACTTTTCCATAAGAGGTAATCTCTGAGAATGATAATAATGATGATTGTTGAAGTTCTCTATGAAAAAATAACCATTTTTCTTATCATATGCTTTTTCTTGGCAGTTGCCAATGTTTTGCTTTTGAAGATACTGCAATTTTGATTGCTGCTAGGAAATCTAATTCTGGTTCAGGAGTTATCAGCATTTGCAGACTCTTAAAAGCTAGCTTTATTGGTGATTCTCCTGCAAAAGTAGTATGAAAGAAGTTATTATTCCTCTGTAGAAGTTGTCTCTCTTTCATTGTGTATGACTTAAGAGATTACATCACTTGATAAACCCTAGCAGAAGAGCATTTGTTTTTTTTCTATAAATTAATTAAAGCAAGACTTCTGCAAACTAAAGAGAATGCAGCAACAGTCTGAAAAGCCCTGGTGTTCTACTACACCATTCTGTCATACTTTTCTTTCAGGGACACTAATAGCAGAAATACTGGATGTGAATTAGAGTAATTGAACTACAGACAGCATGCATGAGACACATTTGTTTCATGCTCATTTTATGATGCCTTTCTCAGAGAAAGAAATATTTTCAAGTTCCTCTTTAGCCAGCTATTTTTCTCAGATGAGCAAAATGTTAGCTCACTTATTTTAAATGCCCTCTGAGGACAAGAATCAGGCTTTCTGCATTTGTTGTGCTGCACACACAATCCTTTTGTTTGGAGATTTTCTCCCAAAACAAAACATACCATATAGATTTTTCAGTAAAGTCCATGTAAGTAGAAATGGGATTTCTCCCTTTAAGGCTACTGGTTACTCTGTTTTCTTTTGCATTGGAGGCCACCACAAATATTACAAGGCTGAATGACAGTTTCCTTGCCTCTTCTCTGCACAGACACAAATCCCAGCTGTAACATATAAAAAATGAGTAAAAACTATTGCTAACTGTTCTATGGATGTCATGTTTATTGCACTACTCATATTCTTATTGCTCTCTAAAGCACTTTGGAAAACCATCTAAAGTTTCTCACTCTTCTATTTTCTGGCAAGTATAGAGCTTAGCCCAGACCAGCTATATGATCCTAGATACACACAGCATTGATTAAGCAAATCTATTGCTTATTTTAGGCAGTCTTCTTCAATTGGCTAGACCTAATCTTCATATACATTCCTGAAAAGCAGAGGAAAAACTGAAAATAAACACACAAAACTCTTCCTCAAATTAGGCTTTGCAGATTCTTCCAAAGTAGGAAGCTTGATGGACTAGAGACTTTAATGGATGAGACCTAAATGTTTTATTCAGGAAAACAGATTTTAAATAAGCCTAAGGACCATGAACACCAAGGTTAGGGGTGTATTTTGCTGAGTGGAGATGACAGTCAAATGAGCCATGCTGTTTTCAGCAATGTGTTTATGCAACTGAAATTTTGTGAGGGGTCTTTGGGAAAGGAAGAGAGAGTCTGAGAGGAAGAGAGAAGCTCACAACTGAGTGCTCAAGGCATAGTTTGGTGTCAAAATTGGCTAAATAATTAACATTGTAGCAATGAGTTGAGGATTTGCTTTAAAAAAACCTGAAGGACTTTTTGTTAGTAGAAACTGGATTAGGGAGGCTGAAAATAAGTATTAGGAACATTTGTGTAACTGATACAAAGAAAAGGAAAGGGCAGAGAAGTATATCAGGAGCAGAACTTGCTATGGTGTTCCTCAGAAGACCTCGAAGTCACACTTTTTAGTCTCAAGCTGAAAGATACTCAAAGCATGCAGGATACACAAAGAGTTAGGCATTAATTCCTCCTCTTGGCCCCCAAAATATTCCAGGGTGCTGTAGCAAACAGCACCAGGTGTTTTTCCAGGGTGTCTACAAATGCTTTTAAAACTAACAGCAGTAAATAAACTCCTTCTTTTCCTATCATTCCTTCTGTCTGTCTCCAGAAGTTTCTCAGATGTTGACTTTCTCTGGATTATGCTGCCTTTGGACTGTCTACAACAGATGGAGGAGATTCACCCAAGGATTCATTCCTTGCTCACTTCATCCCACAACAAAACCAGGAGCCCAAACACTTGGCTTTGCTAATTTCCTAAATGTACCAAGCACACAGCACAAAAAACTTCTGACCAAAGCTTTGTACATCAGATTAATTTCTCAAGATTTTTATTTTGCTTCTCTGATGTTACCAGTCTGACTTCAAATCCTATCCTCAAAGTGGACTGGGAGGACAGTCTTTCCCATCTCCATGATGGAGTCTTGTGCTCATGCCTCCACCAGCAGGTAGGACATGGCTCCATCTCACATTACACCGCAAGAGGAGATGATGACACAACTGCTCCAGGACCACAGGGAGAGCTGCACTATACCAAACCAGATCACACACACTGAGTGCTGAAAATGACTGTCCACTGAAAGGAAGGGGTTTTGCCTTCCCCTTCTGAGCACGTGATTTGCTGAACTGGCTCGGTACTGGACAGTTCGGTGCAGTTGATGTTAGCCTGCACATTTGTTTGGAGTTTGCTCCTTCTACTGTAATTTTTTCAAATTTACACAAGAAATCTGGCCAGGTGCAAGGATATCCATGATCTCACTATAATTATTATGCAGCCAGAAGCAGTTAGATACCCACTAAAAGAAAGCAAGAAATGGTTTTCTAACTCCTTTCTAACTGCATTAAAATCCAGGCTTGTTTGAATGTAGTGGCAATGCAGTCATTTTTCTCTTCCACTTCACAGACACACAGAGCTATCTCAAAAGCCTGCCACACACAGTCATTAAGGCTGGAAACCCCTTAATCACTGTCAGTATGCAGAATGCTGCAGAGACAAATATGTTGTGGATTATAGAGGGAGTAGGGAGTAATATTATGTGCTGCTGCTTCTTTCCTTTTTACAATGGCATTCATACATTTATTTTTCAGATGGGTTAAAACTCTCTCTGCATGGCTGAGGTATTAAATCAGTAGCTTTTTATTATAAGATTCAAATGAGACTTTCAGTAGAGACAAACTATATCACATCTGTGTATTGCTGGACTTCTGCCACCTTTCCCTGGAGCACCCGGGGACAAATAGTGCCAGAATCAGGAGGCTGCCCAGGCTTCCTGCTCTTCTGACAGCTCTCAGGAAAACTTAGCAAGTCACAGATAATTTTGGCCTTCAATATGGCAGAGTTAAGGCCTGAAAAAGCACTCCCAAACTCATTTGTTTTTCTGTCCCTTTTGTTCATGGTTCAGTAGAAGTGTGGATGGACAACAGAATGCAACCTATTTATTGCACAGTGAGAACTTTTCACCTCTTGGCTGAAATAAATACCTATATCCTAGAGTTTTCTGTAAACACTCACTACAATCAGAGTGCAGTCAGTTGGAAGTCCCTGTTGGATCAGCTGTTCCAGCCTGTTCCTTAAAGCACAGCTACATTCAGTATGAGGTACAAATTCACTTCTCCATCAAAACCAACAGGACCTTTTTGGCAGAGCTGCTCCCCATCCACTCAATCCCCAGCTTGTGGGGATGCTGCTGCTGCTCTGCAGCAGGTGCAGGGCTTTGTGCTTGTCTTTGCTCACAAGGGCTGCTGTTGGCACATTGCTCTGGTGAGGTCTTTAACTACCATGGATTTTCATGACACAATTCATCAATTATGTCACTTTAAAACCACCATGAAATTCACACAGGTAACCTGTTTATTTTGCTGAGGCTGAGCAGCAAGCTTACAGGCAGATACTGCTTTTCAGATGTGAGATGGTAAGCAGTTTATATATATGACATATCTAATAGATGACCTATGATAAACCCATCATATTTAGTCCTTTAAAAAGAAACAACTAAAAAACTGCAAAGTCTATTCAGCCACTACATCTCTAATTTTTCTAACTGGAAATGGTATTGGCTGAATTCCTCTGATGTTTCTAAGGTCTCTGGCAGCCCAAGCCTGCTGCCTCCCGGCCTGGCCTCCCACAGAACATGTTCTTAGGATCAGTGTAGTATTTGAAAAACAAGTAATTAGCAGTGTGCTTCATACCAGAAAACAGAAACCTTGCATTGTGACAGTCTTAAGCCTCCCTTCTGTGAGTTCTTCAGAGAGCTCCTCTCCAGCTGAGTCTAACAGAGATCATTTCAGGTATAAATCAACAGCTGCGTGGGAAGGACTCCTGACATTGATGCAGCCATATCTATTTATTAACAGATTAATTCTTTATGTTCAGAGCCCAGTAATTACTGCACATATACACAATAAAAAGCTCAACTGAAAAGCCTGAAAGCTACTTAAGTATAAGGGTATGAATATAGCAGTAAACTGTATTAAAATGCATTGACAGACTGAAGTTTGCTGCAGCATTTCAGCTAAGTAAAAAAATCCATTTTAAGGAAGGAATCAGAAGTTACCTGAATGGCCCTGCACAAGAACAGTTACATCCCACTCCATCACTGAGCAGATTACTCAGAAAGTTAGCATTTGAATACATAAAAGAGAGAATTTCCTTCATAATCCATCATCCTATTATTAAATATAAACTAGTCCCAGTACAGGTTTCTTGTGTGAGGGCAATAAATAAACAAAATAAATGCAGAGATTTTTCTTTCCTCTTTTAATTTTCTTCTTTTTTTCTTTTTTTCTTTTTTTTTTCCTGAAGAATCACTTTCAGATAGAGCACCTGTATTTGCATTGACTGTGTTCATACTTCTCTCACTCATGGTCTCTCTAGCCAAAAAGCGGTTTTGGTAGACATGCTGAACGGAACAGACTTTAAAGACCATAGTGTCTTCAGGCTTTGCCCCAGAAACTTGTACAACAAATTTTTGACTTTTACAATGTGCCTAAAGAGAAAGGTCACATTTTTTACAGCATTTTATACAGCCAGTGTTGCATAAGAAGAAAGGTTATCAACACTTTGGCAATAAATACATTTCAAGAGTTTGACCCTAAAAACACCATCAAGCACAGCATGGTTAAACTACAGTTTGTGCTTTGAGTGCAAAGAGAGTTGTTGTTTGGGTATACCTCATGTTGCCTATGCAGGAGCAGAGGAATAGAAAGCAGAATCAAGCCACCACATGCAATCATAACGGTGAGATAAGAGCATTCATCACTGAAGTGTATGAAATACTGTTATCTACAGGAATCCTTGGGCTGTCCCTACCTACAAATAACTGGCTGTTGAGCTGCAGGCGGAAGTGTCCCTCAGCAGGGGCCTGCAGGACCTTCTTGGGGAGGCTGTCCACCTGCAGAGAGGTTTGCTTCAGGTTCCTCTCCGCCCGGACATAGTGCCACTGGTTGTCATTCAGGGGTGTTGGAGACTGCACCGTGGCTTCTGTGGGGCCATTCCCGACATCTATGGAGAAGGTGATCTCCTTGGGGGCTGGAACAGATAAACAGAGATGAAGAGGAAGTGAAGGTCTGAATTAAATTGTGGTTTTGACATCAAGAAATCTTACATAAATATAGGGTCCATTAACTTTTATGTCAGCAAATAGTACAGGATCATTTACCTCCCATCTCCTACACAGCAGTTTATACATAAATTTAAGCCTGCAGCTTCACTGTTTGATCTCTGCTGTGATTAGGCTTGGCTGTGGGTACCCATCTTTTTTCCTATGAAAAACATAGTAATGTTTTCTAGTAATCTAGAAATGGCACTACTCTTTTTGAAGTGCCAAATCCTGCACAAAAGTCACACAATGGTCCCAAAAGATTTTGGACAGAAAACGATAAGTTTAGAGAAAGGATGAGGATCTTTCCAACTAAATCTTTCAAAATGCAGATAATTAACCATTACATAACTTGGCTGCACGTGGTACAAGAGAATCCTACAAGCATTAGTCTGCCTAAATCTCACCCAAGATGCATGAAAAAATAGATGAAATAATAATAATAAGTGATCCTAAACTCAAGCTGTATATGTAACAAACATCTAGAAATAATAAGGCTCCTAGAAACAGGACAATAGTTGAAAAACAAAAGCCACATAAAGAAGTCCACCTTGCTCTGCTGGAAGCCTGAAAGGGACTAGATCTTTTTAACATTCTTGCTACTGATTATTCTCCTCTTCCTAAAACGGTAAATGGACCGCAGAGACCAAGAACCAGGTCCAACCAGAAGGTTGTGAACTGAAAATTCCTAAACACCTTGCTATTTCAAGGACAAAAAATTTGATAGGTCTGGTTTTGGAAGCTGCTTCTTAGACAGTTAAGATAGGAAATGGTCCATAGGGATAGACAAGATCTATTCTGAGCCCCTGGATCTGCTGGAAAGTTGTTTCCCTTTGAGGACCTGCTCCATGGAGCTTCCTTGATACGAGGCCTTTAGGCTGCAGATTCCGTCTGGCAGCAGGAAGCACAACAACAAACTACTGATGAGAAGCCTAAGTCTAAAGGATATTTTCCCAGACTTTTAAATAACTCATTTCTCTAGGACTGCAGATGTAACACACATCCAGAAGCTATCACTGAACAACCCTCTTAGTTTACAGTATTTGTTATATTTGATGCCATTTTTACTTCTGTATCCCTGAGAATAAAATACTGAAGTACAACCAAATTGGACCTTGATGTGCAATTAACAGTAAATCACACCTCATTACCTTGTGATAATCCGGAATGACATTTACCACTGGTTTAATGAATCAAAGGGTTTTGTTTCATTAAATTAAATTTTATTTTGGGGTTATTATAAGCATATTATCAAATGCATATCACTCAGTTTGTTTTCCCAAAGCTTGACAGAATTTGGAATATACATGTCATATTTCATGTCAAAGCCACCGTATTCTTTTGTCACTAATAAATATTTGAAGTCATCACAACAGGAGTGAGGCAAAATGTCACTAATTAAATTCCCTGCTATTTTCCTTATACACTGAGTAGCAGTTGCACCGCACTCAACAGATTTTGAAGTATTCAAGATCCATTACAACTGTGAATAACTTATCTTTCATCAGTGTCCTGTCCTTCATAAACTCTCACCTCGTAGCTGCATTGTCTTGTAGAAAAGACAATATTCTTACTCTAGCATGTTAAAGAAAGATAAATCTAGCCATAACAAGATTAAGTGTAGTGATCAAGTCTATACAGGAGAACTCTGGCAGGAGAGGTAGGTTAGTCTGGATAAAAGTCTTTATATCTCCATCTTATCATCTCCAGGCACCTCTAGCCTTCTAAAGATTGCAGAAATTTTGGCATTCCCAGTTCTCTGCATGTGTCAAATTGGTCAAAAACACCGAGATTTCTGAGCAGTGAAACTTACAGCTTATTTCAATTCGTATGAAGTCTTTAATCCCTAGGTTTTCCAAGAATACCCCGGCTACGGCGGTAGTTTTGAAGAAGAAGGAGATGTCCGCACTGACCTCGGCGTGGAGCGTAGGGAAGTGCAGGTAGGAGGCCTCCGTGTTGAAGGAAGCAGCATTCCAGAACTGCCCTGCAAACACAACCCCCTTCTCTATAGTTAATTGGCACAGGACAGCAGCTGCCAGCTGCATGTGGAGAGCCACCTTTTATCAGAGAAACAGTTTTTTTATAAAAAAAAAAAGACAACAACAACAACAACAACAAAGGAACATTCTGTGCCTATGGAAATTGAGAAGAGCTAGTACTCACTGTCTCCATAGCAACGCAAAGGGCCGATTTTCCAAGCAGCCTCAGAATTTGATCTGTTTGTATCAGTGATCACAATCTGAGTTACAGGCAGATGGTCTTTGAAAGCAAGGAGGCCAGTATCATTTGTCCTGGATTTTAATACACAAACAGAAAGAGAAAGATTAACCACAGACAAACCCCCTAGCATTCCTCATGCAAGACAATATTTAAAAGATGCTTTCTTAAAGACCTTTTGCAGAATTACCTGGAAGAATTATGAAAAGTACACACTGTTTAAGATAAATACATTCCCATGTATGCTCTGTGTTCATATGCAATACCAATGAAGACACCATTTACATGATACTGGCTGGGATGGGCTGTAAATCCGCTTCAGCTGTGCAGAACAGCTGTGCAGCTGAGGAAGAGCACTGCCATGCTGACTAATGGGCACGAGTGTAAACTGGGCTCTACTGGGCTCCTCAGCAGGATGCATTTGCTGTGGATCAGGTCTAAGTCCAAGTCTGCATTTCTGTAAAGTTAGCTGGAAACAGATAAGGCTGTTTTATGCTGGCTTTATGCTTTACCCGAGCGGGAAGAGGACAGGAGGTGCCTGATCCAGCACTCTGTTAGCAAGGGGAAGCCAGACAATTACTGATCCAGCTTCAAGATGGCTGGGACACAACTGACCCTGCACACTGCAGAAACAGCTGAATTGGCAGAGTGAGTTCGGACTGCATCGATCCTTTGCAGTGCACGTCGGGGGACATTTTGCTTCAGCAACTGAATAAGGATCTATTGCATTGTCAAACTTCTCATGTTTGTTTGTTTAGCTGGGCTTGCTCTTCAGCTGTGACTAACTTACACATGGCTGCTACTAAGGAAAAGAAAGATTGATTTTTAAAGGATAATTTCCTTGTTTTTATTCTGAGTCAGCTGGACAAAATGTCCTCAAAATGCAGCGTGATGTTTTGTTGCAGGTCCTTAGGCTGAGTGAGTGGCTTTGGCCATAGCAGGATACACAGACATGCATTCATCCCACTGCACTTCATGAACTCAGCTGAGTCCCTCAGGCACCAACCCTGACCTTACCAGAGCAGAACTGCCCTTCTGTGGTCTCTCTCTATTGATTGATAATAGAGAGGTGAGTGCTCCTGAATCTCATCTCCACGGAGATGTGTTTTTATTTCTCCTTTTCTCAAGGTTAAAGTTTGCTGTCCCAAAAGCGTGGCAGAGCATTCTTTCATGGAATCAAATCTCAATAATTTTGGAGAAAGGATCTCTTCCTCTGCACAGCCCAGCAGGGTCTGGACTCAAATCACTTGTTAGCTCATAGGTGAAAGACTCCATCCTGCAGATGGGGATGGCAACATATCCAAAATGCCAGTAATCCCAAATTTATACCCGCTGCTCCTCCAGGCAGGTGTGACACAATGCTGCAGGAAACAGGTATCACTGTTTGACTGATAATACTGCCAGAGTCTGACATTCCAGGCAGGGTCCCAGACCTGCCCCTATCCTGCTTGTAATGCCAGCTTCCACGAATGCACTCTCAGTGTAGCTCCAGATAATGGGAAGGGACATAGATTTTTAGCAAAGAAATAATAATCAAGACAAATGCTGCAACTGTGCTCTGACACACAACCTCAAATGTTTGCTTGGCTAAGTGCTCTACTCTCATTAATGTTAGACAAAAATAGGAGTATTTTGATCTTTTTCATAAAGGCTGCATACATTGCATTTATTTTTCATTGCTTATAATTGCATGCAGCATAGTTAATTGTCTCATAATGCCAAGGGGAACAGGAGAGCTACCCTCTCTGATGCTAACATTTTCTTCTTGCTCCAGTGGGTGTCTGACATGCAAATAATTACAGACAAAGTGCAGCAAGATGAAATTCCCAGGCACAAGGCAGAGTGAGGCCTTCAGTACAGACTGAGGAAGAAAACTATCATGTATGAATCAAAGGTACATGGTCTCCAAATCTCTTCAGGGCAGACTCTCAGTATCACACTCACAGCTTATTGTATCAATATTTGAAAGTTAGTGTAAATACTCTTAACAGATTATGAAACTACTGTGACAAAAGCTAAATTATTTGAGTATTTCTTAGGAAGATTACTGAATAATGTATTCCAGTGTCTGGAAGGAAGAAGAGTAGGCAGAATGAATGAAAAAATGCAGAAAGATGTATAGTAATGGGACATAAAATATTCAATATACAGGTGAGTAACTAAGGTGGTGTTTTCTTTTTTAAAATAAATTTTTTCAAAAATTGCAAAATACTTAGGGAGGTTTCCTGAAAATTTATTTAAATTTAAAAAAATACGGCAGTCTTTTTACTAGCTATGATCAGCAGTAAAATAAAAATCAGTATCTTTCTACAGCTAGCCCTCAAAATATCTACAAAAAACCATGAAATGGTGACATTTTAAAGATATCTATTCTACATCTCTGAAAACTGCATTGCTTATTAGATATTCTGCTGTATTGCACGAAGTTCTTTTATATCAAATTTTATGACTGAATTTTTACTACTTATATGCCAGTGTCACAGTGAACTTTCGTAGCATAGCTCAAGTGTGAGAGAGAAATATATTCTAGAATTAATAAAAATCTTCACTTCTTTGTTAATGCCTTGAAAACTCAATCAAGCTTCTCTTCAAACTCAAATAGCACATTTTATTCTCTCACACATGGAAAAAAATCCTCATATAATGATTTGAATTTTCACACAAGCAGACACTGAAATAAAACCTATCAGAAAAACATTCTATCCTTCAAAGAACACGTCAGTTGAGGAACAACATATCTGTTGTTGCAGTTAATTATTATTATTTCATAGTAGGAAATCAAATTTTTGGTGAAAGATCAACACCTAAGCAATTTCAGACAAGAAAAGCAGAAAAGAGAGTGGAAGACACTGTGAGTGTTTCAAATTCCTGGTATTCCTTAAATTGAACTTATTTCAGACTCCATCTCTTACAAAGCACCACAATTCCTCTTCTCTATGGCAGCCTCTCAAATACAACGTATTACTCCTGAGAGAGGAGCAAAAGAGCTCCATAGTAACTTCCTGGAGGCATTGCTGTGGCACTACAAAATACAAATATACCAGGGTTTGGATAAAACATTTGAAATTTTGCCTTAAGGGGGCTTGGGGATCACTTTTCATGTACTACACTTTCCAAATAAAATTGCTATTTTCTGATAAAAAACATCTGCACTCTGATGTGCAAAAACATGATTTTGTCCTTTAAACAAAAGTAAAACCTTGTTGGATTAATTATGTTTTATTTCTTCCCAGACCTCCTTTTTATTTATATGTATTTTAATTTTGCACTTCACACACTTGAAACCAGATTATACTTGCTTTTCCACAGCTGCTTCCCAGGTTACCCAAACCCTCTGTTTCTCCTTAGTGGGTTTCACATGGCACTCTGCAGCTACCTCCACCAAGCACACCCTTTGTAAGTCCTGATTTCACAAAAATCAAGGCAGGCTTTATCACTTCCCTGAAAGGAGTCCTCTGCTAAAAGAAAATGGTATGAATAAATTAATAAACTTTAGAAGACCTCCTGCTTACCTGACTTGGCACTCAATTTGGCACAAAATCAGATGAAAGTCTGAATGTTTTGAGGGTGGAAACAACCCTCAACAAACAGATGTTTCTCTGAGCTCTTTGCATAAAGGATAGTGTCAATTTGTCCTTTCCACAAGCAAAACCCAAACCAAACAAATCCAATAATGCCCTTTAAATTAAATCAGCAAAATTTTTTGTTTATGGGTATTAAATACAGCTGGATGTCATTTGTTTATCCATGTCTGAAGACTAATGCTTACCCAAAGGACTTCCTCAGTAAGCTATGAGGCACGTCACACATCAAACAAACGCTCTGTGTATGGACCAATTTAAAAAAGATGGAAATAATTTGTTTCTAAAGGTGATAGTGCAGAGCTGGATACTTCAAGGTGTAATAAAGGCAGACTCACATGTAAAATGACAAACAACTATTTGTATTATAACATTATGAAATTATTTTTTTTTCTTCCTGGCTACTGCTAAAAGTGTGCTCAACAAACCCTTGCTCAGTGGTGTTCTAGCAGTGTGAGCCATCGTAAATTGCTAATCTCTAGGTAGCCATTTCCATATTTTTTGTAACAGATGGTAGAACAGTAGTGCCATTAAATATAATTTATTCTCATATGATCCCCTATTGGTATGTTTTTCTCTTGCACATTAATGGAACCTCTGGTGAGATCTGAGCCTCAGTAGCTCAGATATTCAGTACAGATTTTCAGGAATACCGTACATTTGGGGAAAAGAATACTATCATCAGCAGATGGCAAGGAAGCACAGAAGGAATGGGCCCATGACACAGGCTTCCAACAGGAAAAGTTTTGAGGCCTGTGCAGGACATGCCATTAATAATCCAAAGGAATACATTTTAATTGCTATCTTGCCCATAAGCCATACTCAAAAATTCTTTACTGGGTAAAATAGTGTTCAGTCACGATAACCTAAAAACACCAGCACAAGTGGACATACCCAACACTTGAAGGCAAGCTGCACTGCATTTTTTTTGGCTGAATTAGAGATACAGAGTTTGGTAATTAGAGTAATGAACTGATTGTTGACACCTCAGGGACCTGCTACAGTCGGCTCTCTGCAGGCAGCTCTTCCCGGCTGTTGACAAATGTAATCATCACAGCAGATATCCACAACAACTCTGTACAGGCCAGGTCACCTCTGGCAGGGGTTATTTATGAGCTTGCAGGCTCTCTAGAGTCGCCTGCACTGTTCTCAGGGAACAGATTCAGTGTGGGATACTGGTTGAGCAATCAAAACCTGTCAAATCTGGGCTCCTCAGACCCCTCCTCAGGGTTTCTCTGCCCTGCTCTCCTCGAGCCTTCCAATTTTATCATCCTGGCTCTGGCATAGTTTAGCACAAATATTTCTCATCCAAGCAGGGCTTCATTCACTTCCATTTGGTTTTGCTCCTCCTCAAACAAAGCTCAATATATTCATTATACCTCCTGGAGACTGAAGTGGGTCTGAAAATAGTAATATCCGCCCTCTATTTTGTTCTCCCTTCTTATATCCTGTGGTTTTCCTTATTCTTCTAGTGCCCCAAAGCCATGACACAGAGGTGAATGCATGTTACTTTGGAAATGGCAAGCCTCAAAGGTTTAGTTCCCCAGCGAAGAAGACTATTCTGGAAGACAAAAGAGGAGGATGATCCTCCAGTTTGAATAATAAGACTGCAGAATAGAAATAGAAGGCAGAAAATCAGCTCATTGTTTGAGTCAACACCATCCACCACACTTTGCTGAGGTACCCTTCTCTGACGATGAGCTTCTTGAACAAAATGAGTTCCAAAGATGACTCTCTTTCTGTACAAAATAAAAAGCTGCAAAGTTCTCTAAATTCACAAGGTTTCCAGGTGAATGCTGTCAACATGGTTTGGTTTGATGACTGGCTTCAGTCAAGTGTTTGTATTTGAAGTGGAAAATGGATTCCAGAGAGAGGGACCGAAGTAGCAAAAGGACTTCAGGACAGTCATGTGTCTCACCTCAGCATGGAAGAGTTTCCTCCTGTTTAAATGCAAGGTTTGGTGAGCAGCAAGACCTTAATTGCCAAGGCATGAGAATTTTGCTTGAGATGAAAGACAACCTGGAGAGGTATTCAAAGATCCAAAATATCTCATGGTAACACTATCCTGTCAGTATTTCAGTAATGCTTTATTCTTTAGGTCAGTTTAACACATTTCCCCAGTCAAGAATGCATTTTTGTTTGAAACAATTGAAAGACAATCACTCATCTGTCTCATCTATATATAGCTTGTCCCAACATTTTAACTATTGTCAATGTGGGGAAAGAGAAAGAAAGAAAGAAAAAGGCAGACAGACAGACAGACAGACAGAAAGAAAGATTACTAGGTTTAGCCTCAGCTTGAAGACATTGGATTTTTATGAATGTTCCCACCCACTAGCAAGTGCTTTCAGCAGTCAGAAATATTTCTCCTTTTTTTGGCAGCATGCAGCCAAGGCATGTCTTACACTTTTCCAGATCTTTTGCCTGGGTCAACAAAAAGGGTGCAGTTGCAGGTGCCTCTGCTTCCTCATCAGAGATCTCCCATTCTCCAGAAAGTACCAAGAAGATGCTCCACTATTCTAAAGTGACAGATTTTGCTGTTATCATACAGTTTGGAACCATGATGAGCCATACGGAAAAAGATACTTATCAGTACAATGCTTTAATAAAAACAAAAGTGAAAAATACAAAAGCCTTCCCCATCTAGAATGCTTAATTATAAATCCCTATTCATCTGGCCAGGGGGACTAACTTGATGTCAAGTAAGAGCCCAAAAATAGCAGCTGGCTCAGGTGTCTGCTCAGATATCATTTAAAAGTCAGCATGCCTAGAAGTGCATATTGTATGCTGCCAAACACCTGGCACAGGGCTTTGTCTGCTTTCCATTGTTTATCATTTCTTTTGCTGCTCTGAGAAATTAGTAGCTGCTTCTGCACCCAAGATTTAATCTAGGGAAAAAGAAATCAAAGCAAAATCCTAGGACTGTCTCCTCTTTAGGAGGATGTTTCAGCTATTCTGGAGAGTTCCCACTTTGGAGCAGCATGATTTATCTAAAAGGAGAAAAAATGATTTTCTGGTTTTCCACTCTGAAGCACCCATTTTATTTCATGCTGAGGCAAATAAATGCATCTACTGCTGTCTTGCTCCTTCCACTGTAATGTATAGCAGGTTAAAGTCACAGTTCAGATCTCAGCAGGTTTCAGATTTGAATGCTCGTTATATATCAGGGGGTCAGTGTTCTAGCAGGGAAACACAAAAGCAATCTTCAAGAGGCATGAAATTTCTTATGTTTAGAAGCTCCTCATAAAGGTCAGGGTTTTTTAGCTTTTATAAAGCCAACCTCCAGTTTAGAATAATACATGAGAAAAGTAAAATTTTCTCATGGATTAAAAAAACCTAAGCAACTGAATCCCCAAACCAACAAACAGTAGGCAGTTTAGTGGAGGTAACTTGTAAGCATATTTTGTTATTATCATGAAATTAGGAGAAACAAGTAGCTCTCTGAGCTGCCAAGCTAACGATGCATGATTTCCAACATCTTTCTCCCAGGAGGGTTTTCCAAAAACTAATAAAAGTGTACGCTTCCTTAACTTCCTTCTTGTGGGCTTTAATTGGCTTTTTCCCCTCAGCCTGGCATAAATTTTCATAGAACATATAATTTGTAATACTTTTGAGACTTCTCCTCCTCTGTCCAAGATGTTTGAAACATGTCTGCTTGTTCAAAATCATTGTGGGTGTGTTGGGGCAAATGGAGATAAACACTCCCAGCATAACTTGTTTAGTTCTCATTTCCTGAGGAGACTCAGCTGAAATATTAAAAAACTGCTTTTAGCTTTCACCTTGCATTGTTTTGTACGACCTAGTGGTGCAGTGCCCTGCAGTCTAAGATTGCAACCCCAATGTCTGCCAGCATAACACCCTGCTCTGCTTGAGCAGTGAGAAATGGAATGTGGATTATGAAAAGAGCCAAGCACCAGTAAAAACAGATGCTCACGATGCTCATGTGCAAACCTAGTCAAAAGCGCAGCTGATAACCAAACATTAAAGAAAAGATAGATTAACATATACAGCCAGGCTATTCAATACAAATCACATTCATAAGCTAGTATTTACATAAACATCTTCCTGAAGAAATCCCCTTACAGCTAAATTTTTGAAAGTGAATAGTGACCCCAGGGATACAAAAGGTCCAAGCAGATAATCACACTGTCTAGAAATCAAGCAACCAAAAAAGCTCAACACTCACAGTGACAAGTAATTTCTGTATGGTTTTTTTTTTGATGCTTTAAGACCATTTCTACTCATTTTAAATGAAGGTTTTGCACAGCTAATTCAGACATAATGTTTCAAACACAGCAGCCTATGACAGCAAGATACTTCTTGTCTACTTCTATTATTCATAATTTCTGAACTACTTGAGGTTAAAATATCTTTTTTTTTTTTTCAGATAAAGGACAGCAGATCCTATCAGTGAGTGGTCTAGAAGGGAGTCTGAGTGAGCAGAATTTTCACATATATGTTCAGTGTTTCAAACTGTACTTCCAACAATACTCATCTGGCATTTCAGTCCCCTCAAACACATTTGGAAAGTTCACCAACTAGCTCTTGGTGGCTGGAGTGTCTCTGAAAGTGCAGAGAATGACAGAAAATTGCAATGACTGAAAACTTTGGCCTTCCCAAATTCATGCAGAATCAAAGCACAACAAAGGTCAGACCTCAAGGAAAGCTTTGAATTTTCATGCTGTGACTCTAAAACTTCCTATGGAGACTGAACCAAAACCTACAGAAGCCAAAAAACTCTTCCTATTGACTATAAAAAACTTGAGATCCAATGTAAAAGAAAGTTAAGGCACATTATAATGTTTCATAAGAAAAATACAAGAGTGCTTAGTAGTACATATTTCTAGTTTAGCTGTATCTGAATTTTTCTGTCTAGGCCTCAATTTTCTGCTCCCAGGTACACCTATGAAACAAGCTCATAGAGCCTTTATTCATGCAACGCTCCAATTGAATTGAAACTTAAAATTACAGGATTTGGCATTCAACAAAAAAGACTTTTTTGAAGACCACCCATTCCAGCAACCTGCTTCAGCCAGATGTCTTTGGTTCAAAGAAGAAATTTAAGGTGAAATCGGACGTCCAAATTCTAGTTTCATTTTCATTCTTATCAGAGTATATTCAAGCCATTCAAGCTTCCTGAACTGTGAAGCAGGAAAGATTTAAGCCTTCTTTCCCTATTTCCTATCCCCAGCCCTTCACACAGACACTGCAATACACATGTTAAAATTATTACCATTCTTCTCTATCTGCGTCACAGTTGCAAAAATATCTCATATCCAGACAACTTTCTTCCAATCCACATGCACACTGTTGAATGCCTGGAAGAGATCCTCCCCAGTAAAGATGCTTTTCATTGGCACGGCCAACCCACCAAGCAAATGGCATTCCATCTGGATGAAAGGGAAAAAAAGAAGGGGGGAAAAGAGAAAAAAGAGAGAAAAAGAGAACTTGATAAGCAAACTGGATTCTCCTGAGAATGCAAAAGAGAATGGAGATGTACATGTTAGACAGTAGTCAACGAAAAGATGAAAACTGCGAAGTAACAAACCACAAACATTGCCCCAGGTTCCCTTTTATGGAATACATGTTGAGAAAGCAATGGTTCTGCTGTAATTCCATTTGGTTTGAGACACAGCTCTTTCACCTTAGGGCTGACGTGCCAGTTACTCACGAGAACCTCAGCACCTTTCAGCTGCAAAGACTTTGGAATGGCAAACCCATCACCAGTCTGCACCAGCTGTGTCCTGTGGTTTTTGTGTGACACTGGAGGGGACATCTAATCACGGAAGGAGGCTGAAAACAATTCTGCTGCCACAACTCACACAACACAGCTTGTACCATGCCACACAGCATTGGACAAGGACCTCTCGGCAAATGGTCTTGCAGGAGCCTGTTGCCCTTGAGCAGGATTTCTTACCTCATGATATAAAGATATACCTTCAGATATAAATAACAAAAACCTACAGAAATAACACCCTAGCTGATCCGTAACTATGAACTTCACACAGTTCCTCTCAAAACTAAGACTAACACTTCCACTGGTTTCTCAGGGAGCAAGATTAGGAATTTTAATGTGTTCTCCATGGGTGGAATTTGCAAATGTAAAGCTCAATAAGATATTAAAACAGGTAGGACATAAGTGGGAAAAATATTTTCCTACTTGGGAATCAATTTATCTCTGTGAAGCTATTTTCTATCTACAGGAGCTTTAAGATCTATGTATTTATGTAAACTGAGACAGTTTTTTTGTTCACATTTCAGAATCCATTATTCATCAAGCATTAATAGTCAGATAGAGTAAGCAGAATCTGATGTAATGAAATTCACAGATGAACATTTTTTAAGACTGACTTTGTCTCCCAGTTCAGCTAACTTTTTCATTGACTCCTTAATCCTTAAATCAAGAAATGTAATCAGTTATACATACAGGTAGGTGGCAAAATTTAACAAAACTGACATATCAAGACTTTTTGATCAAAGGAGCTTGGAAAAATAAACTGTATGACTAATGAAGAAAGATGCATCAATTTATTCTTCTACTTTACTAACATTATTAGTAGGGAGTATTTCTCATTATACAAGGCAAGAAAGTCTAAATTATGAAATGCAATCAAGGTTAACTTGTAGAATGTAGGGGACTCATTAAAATGAGTTTTAGAATCACTTGGCAAAATTAATTCATGTTTATTTTTCTTCTAAGCTTAGACTGCTGAACTGTAAATTCATGAAAAAAGGAAAATAGAAGTAGGAAGAGCAACTCCATTCTCATGATACCAACAATTAAGACATGACGAATTTGACCAATACCCAGAGGTACTCATTAGAAAAACACAATCCTAGTACATTTAAAGATTCATCCAACAAAAATGTACACATTCATTTTAGGCCTCATATTATTGTCTACACATTTATACTTTCTTTTCTGTTCAGCTGATTTTCTTGCAGAAGTTGATTGCTGCAGCCAGTGAAACAGTTCTATACTATATTATTGGGAAATTACTCAGTAAAACTTGGAATAGTGATGTTAATTGAATAAAAGGGTGATTTGTCTAGGAGTAGAAATAGATATTATACAGAAGTGCTGAATCTAATTTTAAAAGTGCCCATTCTGGAAAAAAAAATATTTTAGATAAAGATAAATTTTTCAGGCCAATAGCAAATAATGGTGTTCATTAATCAAATACAATCTGTGTCAGTTTCCTTTGGTGGAAGTTGTTATATACTTAAACATAACAGTGAAATAAGCAATCCTTCGCGTGTATTAAGAATAAGTAAATTTCTGATGTCTTTTTCAGATTTGTTGTGTTGTTATTTGTTTTATTGAGCAATACCAAGCAAACATATGCACATTCAGATTTATGGCATAGATTGGGGAACTGGTAGAAGCACCACAGTTTGAGTCATTTACAACTAAATTAAATAGAGTGCTAAAAAATAGAACAGTCAACATTATATGAAGCAATCTCAGATCGTGAAGGGAGAAGGCTATAAAAAAAACAAAACAGCGTCTTTTCCAAAATTGTATTTATTGGGCAGAGTTGTGCCACCTTTACCCAAGACTAGTTGATTTTTTTCACTAACTAGTCCCCCAGAAATCCATTGTAGTATTAAGGAAAATTATGTCCTGATTCTTCAAAACTCTTTTCCACATGCTTAGTTTTTAACACATGAGAAATCAGAGCTTTTCAGCAAAGCTCTTCCAAATCTACAGTACTTCATCAACACCTGCAGAGTTTAGGAATTCTGAAACTTATATTGTATGTCATATATACCTGTAATGTTGAAGTAAAAATACTTCACAAACAATGCCAATCTGAGTTCTTTCCAGAAAGTTTACACCATTATACCTTGGTAGAGCTGGAGGATGTCCTGCACTGAGACTGAGTTTGGCTAGCTTGTGTTGATTATAATTTCTTCTAAGTCTGTAAATTTGTTGCAGAATCTTCACTTCTGTAATCATGGTACTACAATTTTTTCAAAGCATTATCAATTCTCCACCACCTCAAAATGAATTAATTTCCCTTCTGTGGTGAAGCCCCAGACCAAATCAATGACATTAAGCAAGGATTTAAAATGATCCCATCACTTTATGGTAACATAAGTCAGTAGGGTTCTTTAATATTTCTAAACTAAGAAGTCCATTAATAAGAAGTGCTACTAACTCTTCATTATGTTCTTACACTGTTCCTAGCAACACATTATTTAGTATAAAAGGTTGTCAAAAGCCTACTGCACAATTAAAATAGTCTTTTCCATGCATTTTTTTCTATTTATAATGGAAAAAAAAAAAACAAACACTGTAAGAAAAATGTTTTAGTATTGTCTTTGTACTCCTTGCTATGGTTTTTAAGAAGAATATGTGTGAAAAAATATTCTAAACCAAGCAAAACAAACAAGTCCCAAGTGAATGAATTCACCAATGATGGAACAGTGACTAGTTTCTTTCCAGTGATTTCCTTCTGCACTGCTTAAGCTGCCTTAGGAAGGCTTTAATTTTGATAACAAAATCTTTAAATAAGGCAATTTTTTGGTTGCATTTCCTGCAGAGGACAGGATGACAGTAATGTCGTTGTCTAGAAGCCTCTGGAAACAGCTGTGATATTTACACCACTGCTTTTTACCATAATTTAATATACTATTATATTAAAAATAACATCCATAATATAATATTATGAATAACAGAATGATCATAAGATATAATTGCAATGAATTTTAAAATAATATAAAATAACTGAGCAGGCAGACCAAATTTTGTATCAAACCAAGTACTCCTTTATACTGTCAGGCACAGACTATAGAAGGTATGGCTGGAACTGTCTTCTGAAAGGAAAGAATAAGGGGCATCATCTTCTGTGGATTCTCTATTCAGCAGCTGGGTGTGCATCCAACAAGCCAAGTAAGACTCTGGAAACCCTGACATGTGCAACAATACTGCAATACATGGACCATGCAATACATGCAATACATGGACCTCTTGAATCTCCCTCATACTGACAGTTCTCTCATTTTCTGTATTAGGATGCACTGACATTTGTAGCAATATAAGTTATTGTCAAAGGTTGAGGTTTGCTCATGTTTTAAATGGCATTTTTTCAATAATTATTTGCATAGGCACTCAGAAGCTGAAGGAGTGGCAGAAGCAACATATTCCAACATCATTTATACACATTATGCACATATCACTGGGTGTATAAATTCCAAACAGCTTCTGTGGACTCAGTTTGCCTCTATACAGGCAGAAAGTCTTAGTACTGACTTTTATGTTTATTCAGTGTGAGTTAAAACAAAGCCATGTGTTTTTAGAAGTATTATATTTAAAATATTTGTCAAGATTTGTCTGCATGATTTGTCAGTTTGTTCTCGCTAAGGCAACAAACAAAAATCTAATTACGGAAACACAGCAAGTTAAATTTTATCCTGTGTTAAATTCCTGTGCTATATAAACCTGAAGTCTGACACAACACTTACCCCTAAGACAGTCAAGGTTTTTGGGGTACCCAAGTTATTGAAACAGATCAGTTAAAGGTCTTTTTCACTACCACTTCATGTCAATTTATTTGCATTTGTCTTTTGAAACACTGTAAGCATATTGTACACAAACAACATTGTCTTCATGCTCATTTTGTCCTCCAAATTCAAACCAAGTTATGCAGAACTGAATTTGTACAATCTTACATCTATAAGTTTTACTGGTGAAAATGTAAATTAATGTAAATTAATTTACATCTATGCTGTTTTCTATTAAAAGGAAAGATTCACATATCAAGAGGTAGTGAAAATTAGGAAAATACTGATTGTAGAATTACACAGAGCAATCAAAGCCAATTCTTTGAAACCTCACTCAAAACCATAAAATATGTTTGCACTAACCACCTCAACAGTATCAAATCCTGCAAATGGCTCACCTTGAACAATACATGAATACACTGAATAATGTATGAAAAAAGCAGTTAGAGTAATTTTTTTCATATATATGTCTGTATATATATACAGACCTATGAGGCAATTTCAATGTGAGTAACTGAATTCAGAGCCAAGCCAGAGTACAAATTATCATCTCAGATAACCATTTTTTAAAAGGCTCTTGAATAAATGGAGAAAGCAGTGAGAAGGGAAAACTGACTCAATATTTTTGCAAGGGTTTACCATGATCTTGTTTGCCCTCACTTAATTTTTTTCCATCATAACATTTTTACACCCATTTCTACTGGAATTCTTAACATTCAATTGACATAAAACCAAATTCTTCCCATTTGACTTTTCAATAGGGAAAAAAAATACAGTTTTGATAAATCAAATAAGTATTTAAAATAATTTTGGCCAAAAAAAAGGACAAATTGGAGAAATATTCTGTACTTAGTTGAACACACATAATTAATAACTTTTTAGAGGCTGTTTGTTCAGTGAAGAAGTCTGTGGTATTAATGACTCAGAATCTGTACTGGTTTAAGCAACAACTTCCACCACTGGGAAAATAAACTGATAAAGCTGGTGAGCTCTCAGGCTGTGCTGCATTAACCACAACGTGCTGCCCCTTCTTTGAAGGGGATGCTGAGATTTAACAGGGAAAATGCTGCTCTTTGGTTTACAACCCTCAGAGAGGGTCTCGTGGCTCTGGCCCCGCCGTGTGGAAGCAACACCCACACCCTGAGATGTCAGGCTCTCTGCACTGCACAAACAACCCTGCTTTTGAGTCAAGATCAGGTTACCCTGGGGAAAACATATGTAATATCAACCAGAAAAAATGAAACTCCCCAATGCCATGGTTCCTTTGAATGTAATTTACTCAGTGAACCACCAAGCTACCCAGTTGGTTTTGTACCAAACTACTCTGCTTCCATGGGGACACAGACCTATTTTATACCTGTCATCTTTTTTCAGTACAGACATAATGACTATCTAATACTTCCTTTACTTAAAACCTTCCCCATGACAATCATACGAGATTTATAGTCCTTTTTCTCTCTTATAACCCATGTATCACTGCCCTAATTTTCAGAGATGACAAACATGGTTGTGCTGGAAATCACAGGTGGTCAAACACTGCTCCAAGACAGTCACTTTTTGTATTATGTACCACCTGTACCAGCCAACAGGACTAAGAATCTGACTGAATTTGATTAAAATTTCTGGTCAGGCTCTGTCATTATTCAAATCAGCTATCCAAAAGTGAAGTAGTCCTGCTAGTAGCCAGTGGAGCTACCCAAAGGGCAAGATCCCAAAGTTTCCTCCTCCTTCTAAAATTATTTTAAGTGTGGTTAGGAAAAAAGGGGGAAAAGCAGTATTTTGCTAACATTTTGTTTCTTATATAGCTTTGCTGCAAAGGTACACTGCTTTCACGAAGTCCCAGGCTGAAGTAATTGCTTTTAAAAAAACAAAGAAAAAGCTGCATAGTAGCATTTGTCTGCCTCTCTTAAGCAGAGAAGCTGCTCTCCCCCTGAAGCAGCTGTTATCACAGTGTGCTCTGTTCTTCTGGAGTTGTTAAGATATTCTCATAGATGAGAACAGGCAGAAAGAAGGTAAATAAACATGGACCTTTGCTTCTTCTACATTTAACAGGAGCCTAATGAGCTGAACTGCTGAGCTGCAATGACAGAGTTAATGCCACTGCACACTTAGAGTGCCTCAGCAAAAGCAACATCATCATCATCAAGCCTTTGAGAGACAG
Organism: Parus major; assembly: GCF_001522545.3. Lineage (NCBI taxonomy): Eukaryota > Metazoa > Chordata > Aves > Passeriformes > Paridae > Parus > Parus major. The sequence continues at coordinate 24,472,274 of NC_031776.1, forward strand.
ATTTGAGGATGAGCATAAGGATTTCAAACCCAACACTTTTAGATGCTGAGGAACATTAATTCTACATCCAAACTAAAATTTCATGCCTCGTGAATGTCCCAGCTGGAGGCCTAAGAAGGATGAAAATATTATGAGTACTTGCATTCTCCTCTGTCAGCCCAGGCTGGGTTGTTTTCTCAATAAATTTTTTGCCAAGTGACAAGTTTCCTGAAAGATCCAAGTGGGACACCAACCAACAACAGAAACTATATGAACAGCTGAAGGCATGCAGGTTGGGAAGGACAAGCAACAACAAACAAACAACCCAAAGAAGACTTTAGCTTTTAGGGACAAATAACAAAACAGGAAATGACAGCTTTGAATCCTCAGCAGTTTTGCTGAAGATGAACTGGGTATCATACCCTGCTGCAACAAAAAAATTGTCTCATTTCCTTTATTTTCTGCATTCCAGCTCACCATTGCTTTAAAATTGTCCCTCTTGCATTCAACTCCTTTTTGTCTTCCACATTCCCCTTTTCTTTTCCATTTTCTCCGTTTAGCCAAAATCCTCCAGGTAAATTCCGATAAACAAGCCTGACAATACCTTAACAGATGAGCCTATGACATTGATGCATGTCCTGCCACATCCTCACTCTGTACTGGGACCAGAAAGCCATCAATGCTCTGAATTCAATTGCAAGTGAATAATGACCATGGATAAGCCACAGTGGGCTCCAACACAACCCTGTCTGGCCCAAAGGAACAGCTCGTGCTCAGCAGATGTCTGGATTGTTTTCCCCTATGTCATAGCATAGCCAGTAGGAATAAAGGCAGTAAGATGAACCCATCATTTCTTGCCCTCACACTGCTCAAACAACTCCTCCATGTTCTTCTATCCTCATCACCAGTATCCTCTTACCCATTTCCACTGGAATGCCACCTCATGGGGTGGCTCAACACAGTGCCCAGGAAATGTTCTTTCATTCTTAATCAGTTCTTCTGCAGGAGTATAAAAATAGTTATGAGCTATGAGAATAAACAGTAGTGAGTGCTGAATTAACAGATTAACAAAGAGAAAATAAACCAGATTATGTAATTCCAGTTCTTGTGAAAGTGCTATGGGACACTGAATGATCATGTGTGATTTTGGGGTTCTCTGCACCTGCAGCAGACCAAAACTCCTCAGTGGTTCTCTAGGGCCTGATGAAGACAAAAGGAGTGACAATTGCAGCCATCCTGCAGTCAGACAGTAACACAGCCCACCCTCTCTGTGTCCTACTGAAGTCTTATCCACATTATCTTATCAGATAACTGGTAGAGGACATGGAATGGAGGAAAGCATGGAAGAGATGAGTGCGTTTATAAGTTTAGACACACCATATGCTCTTCAGAGTTTCCTTTTTAAAGCATTTTATAATGGATGTGAAAGGGCCACAGGGAAAGGAGAGAGCACTGAACTAATGCACCTTATAAAATACTGCAAGGTGAGAGTAGTAGTTTATCACAGCAGTTTTTGTTCTTAAATGCTATTTAAGTTTTCATAGATGAAAGCACTTTCAGAAGCTAGAAATAAGATTGCAGAGGACAAAGGGGAATAGTTGAAGCATCAATGACTATGAATGGTGCATCAAACTATAAACCAATCATTTCACCACAAGAAAACTTGGTGTTCAAGTATTATTCATGGAAATATTGAAGTGAGAAAACTTTTAAAGAACAGTAAAACTACATTATAAGCAACTGTCCCAGGAAAGACTTCTAGGAAGAAACACTTTGTAGCTCATTCATTTACTATTATTTTCCATAAATAGTAATGGACAGATCCAGTAACCAGTATAGAAGCATCCAGTTCCAGTGAAATCAGGGTAGCTGTGTTGATTTGCACTCACTGAGCATCAGGCTGCTCCCAGAATGACAGAACAGCTGAGGCTGGAGAGGACCTCTGGAGACAGTTTAGTCCAGCCTCCTGCTTCTAACTGTTCTGAAACAGATTCAGGATGTAAGAATTCCTTAGAAAAACTCTGTGCCTGTTAGTGAGTCAGGCAAAAGCACCATCTGCAGGTATGCAGCAAGTGATATACAGGCCTGAAGGATATATTTTTAAAGAGGGTAAAAGAACAAAAAATAGTTATATGTATGATCCATTTACTCTTGAATTATCTATTCATTGTGACAGCTCAAACCCTTGGGATTGGGCATGGATGAAGAATGACCTTAAATGCAGTACATTGCACCTTGTGCACGCCACGTAGTGATGCAAAAACCTTGTGCATCACATGCCTACCAGCCTGAGCCTTTCACCAAGAAAGCCCAAAAGACCCCAGGGACCTGGCTGGCCTAATAGTGGCCAAAGTCAGGGTATAACTCAGAGCACGTTGCTCCTTTATGAACACAAGCCAGCCCGGGTAAAGTTGAATTGAATTAATCAAGGATTAACTCAATTCTTACCAGAAATCATGGACAAGTGGCTGGATTATGTCCACAATGAGATGCAACTGGATAATCTAGAAAAAGAAAATAGATAAAATGGGGACATTTGGGACATTTAATAGGAGACTGGATGAGTTACAGAAAAACATGCTGTGGAAAGCAATCTTTTCTTGGTCCTTTGGGAGAAACTACATACACTAATAACAGCACTTCCCCACTCCTTTATTTTGAAAAGTGTCTGAATAAAAATGGAATTACCTTACTCAACAGAACTGTTTCCTGTATATGCAGTTTTAACAACCAGCACTAATAATGAGAAAAGGATCATTATTATCACTTCTTTTTTTTAACCCTGCTCACATTGCACCAGTACAGTCACTAGTGTTTCAAAAAGATTGTCTTCAGATTTGACAACCTGCCACAAAAGACAGATTAATTTTGTTCCCATTGCACTTGCAATGGAAGCTTCTAGGAATAATAAAATCAAGATTCAGGTATAGAGAATCTTTATCAGCCCTATTGATTCATGAAGCAACGAGAACACACCTTGTCCTTCAGCTCCCAGGTTAATACAGCACAGCTGACAGTTAGAGAATAACATCTATTTACATGGGGTGAATCCAAGCAGAAAGTCATTAGGACAATGTCATTTCCACAGTGTGCCTTTCTGGAGTGCAACCACTGGCTGGTTCCTGTAAGTGGCTGATAATGACTACTGAATTTCATGGCTCAGATTGATCTTAAAGAAATCAGAAAATATCATCAGTAAATATGCTGAATATCTGGACTGGAATAAAATAGAAAAAGAGTCTTAATAGAACATAAATTAGAAGAGATAATAACATATTGCTAATCACTTTAAAGCTGCAATCCCTAATTAAATAAATTAGAGGATTTTCTTAAAACTGATAGTAGCACTCTAAGATATTATATGATGATGGAGTTTCTGTTTTGAAAAGACACCTTTGGAAAATGAGATTACCTCTCAAGTGCTTTATCTCAAGTTTCCTGTAATATTATTACCTGGGTAAATTAGCATCTTGGGTAAGAGGCAAGTCCAGTATCTCCCCCCATGCAGTTGTAGATAAAAAGCCCTAAGTTTGGGGGCTTATTTCTTTTGCTTTCATTGTGGATTTTTGTTAGGTTTTTTTTGTTTGGTTTTGTTTTTAATGGCAAAGAAACTGTAAAGTCCCTGGCAAGAGCATGCAATATATCCACTGTCTTCTGCAAGACAGGCATTGTAAACAACCCAAAAAAATCACACCAACACCCAGAAGAGAGCTTAGAGAATAATGTAAGCACATTTCTGAACCTTACACCAATTATGAGCCAGCAAGGCAGCTTGGCCAGAGTATACACTGCACTCTGAGCCTCTCCTCCTACCCTTTTGTCACATCCCTACTGAATTGAAATCTCACAGGGCCAGTTGAACTGGATTACTTATTTTCTGTTCTCAAAGCATGTTAGTTGGCAAAAGACAACTCTGAGTTGTACTTCCTATGATCAAAAAGTCCAGCACAGCAGTGCAGAAAGTCTGGTTTTAACCTTTATTAAAAAAACACCAACAAAAACCCAACCAAACAACCAAGCAAAAAGTGAACAAAAAACCTCCCAATAACTTGTCGAACTGCGTTCCAGTATCTCTGAGGGGCATTACTGCAACTCATTAAACTTCTTTATAGTCTGATGTGTTACAACACATTGCAGAGCGATGGTAAATAAATAACTGCTGATTTGACACTGCCTTCAACTGCAGAGCAATTCTGCTTTCCTCAATGTTACAATTAATGTCAGCAGTTAATGCCTTAAGTGGTGGAATCGGAAACTCAGCTACGATAAACACATGCAGTCAGATTCCAACTTAAGGATATACCCAAACTGCAGCACAGCGTTAGTTCAGCTGTCCCTGTCTCAGGCTGCAATTACAGTTCTGTTGGTCAGAGCAGCAGGGGCACCATTTGTCATCCTAAGGAAGGCTGGAGTGCTGTGAAATTGGGCACTTTGGAAAAATGCAGCTGTAGCAGAACATATGTATAGGCAAGACCATGAAATGAACTGGCTCCAAGCCAGCACGTAAAGAGAAAAACAAGAGAATGTAAATGAAAAAAAATTATAAACTGCTGTACTCAGAAGATGCTTCTATTGATATATCCTGACCAGCCTTAAAGGTCAGGATGACAACAATCTGTCTTCTCTGTGGGACTGCTTAATCAATTTGCAGCTCTCTTTTCTTCACCCTGTTAGCAACAGGTTTACATCTTTCAAATAGATCTATTTTTGGCTACTTAATTGGTCTCAGGTTCCTGTGTATTTCTCTATACAGCTATAACAAACATGGGTGTGTATTTACATTCCTGCACAGACTCTAGTGGATAGAATATGAACTGTTCAGCTCTGTTCTGTAGCTCTGCTGTCACTAGCAGAGATTATTATGCAGCTGAAGACAGTTTTCTGCTCCTGGAGCTGAAGGAGGAACTGAGCTGTACTTTAGCTCTGCAGTGAATACTGGAATGGGCAGAGGCTGCAGAAGAATGACAATCATGCAATCTTGAGAAGCCCTAGTCCTTCCCCTCTTTCCCAGAGCTGAACAGGCCTATGTGTCTTCTGTATATAATAGTGAGAGAAAAAATCCAGCATTGGAGCCATTCCATCTATCTACCAGCATCACAAAGTAAGAATCGAGAACTTTACATACAAAAAAACTCTCTACCATAGGTTTTTCATCACAGCTGATGAGACAAACCCTTCTGTGGACTGCATCAATGCCACTAATCAGAAGACAGTAAGTTCATCACATCCATCACCATCTTTCCTCCCAGCAGTAAGGCTCCTTAATTGGGTGTACTTTCCTCTAGCCAAGTATGACTTACTAGAAATCCTGCAAACCACTGACTTGAAGAGATGCAGGCATCTCTATCAGGTTGTGGTGTTTGGGTGGAAACAACTCAACTGAGGCAGGTAAGTTTTCCTCTCAGACTGGTGTAGGATTTTGACCAGGTACACATTAATACATTAGAGTTCTCCAAACACTATGCAAGAAGTTATAGGGATCAATCACTTCCATTTAACTGTCTACATCATTTACCTGCTTTATTTTAAAATATGGAGCCATAGGGGGACAGGAATCAGGGGAAATGAAGTCATGGACAAGATCAGACCCAAGCCTCATATTTAAAATATAAATGTCTGAGGAGCAAACTTCTTATAAAAATATATGAGAGGCCCTCCCTCCAACCTCTTCTCTCTATATATATACTTCATGCACATGTACACCTCCATAATGGAAGTTTTTTCTATGCACATTTATGTTAGGAAATTAATAAATACAAGTTATACATGTATGGCTGTAACACACTTCAAAGATTTTCTCCCATCTGAAGAGCAGAACAAACGCAAAGGCAAATATTACCCTGATGCACGCTTCATTACAAACAGACTGCAGCAACAATCAGCAATAAGCCATCTCCTGCAAAGAAAAGGGACAACTTTCCTCCCCTAATCTCAGTGCTATTTTTCTTCCCTCTGTCAAACAGCATTTAGCAATGTTGATGTTGTGCCATATATTTTCTTCCACCCACAGGCAACTGGCCAAGGTAAGGTGCATTTGCCCAGAGGTTTAGGTAAGAGGTATTTGTATGATGCTGTACATTCAGGGATACAGAAAACTGGTGAGTATAAAGGAAGCCATTCCTAGCACAGGAAGAAATGCATTTGTCTGAATTTAGGTTTCTTTTCTCTTCCACACTGTGAGTAAAAATTTTAACCATAAAGCTTTGCTTTTAAATGGAATACATAAATGACTCCCAAACAGCTGTCCTACTTAACACTACTATGTAAACATCTGTTCACATTCCTGCATGCAAATAAGAACATCAGCTTGCAAGTCTCTTCGACTCAGATTAGTCTTTATCAAGTCCTCACAGAAAACACGGGGGTGGAGGCCAATGACTGTATGAATTGGGAGGAAAGGAAAATCTTGAGCTTTTTTTAGAGAATTTATCCTTGGAGAAAAGATGGATGATGGAAAATACAAAAAACCTAAGTACATGCAAAAACCAAACATTTTTCAGTGTGTTTGCCTTAATGGAAGTTTCCATTCCTATCTCTTTGTGGTGGTTTCCTACTTCATCACATATTTTAACAGCTTGTTTTATAATTGGACTCAGTGTCAAATTTTTATCCCTCTTTATTCAAGCCACCATTTGAAAGTTCCAGGGTCCCAGACCTTCTCCTGCTGAGCTAAATGGGATTCTTGACATTGAGGTGAATGGAAACAGGACTGGGAAGGCTGTACGCCTCATTAGATACACAATTCCACAGCACCCTCTAAAATTCTGCTGAACTCTCCCTTTCAAGCAAATAAAGCTGGTAAACTCAGAGGCCATGAAATGTCACTATTACATTTCAACACTTAAACTGAGGTACCTGATGAATTAGCCATCTTCTTGCCAGCATCTTAGAAAACTGCAGCCCCTGAGGGATTTCCCCTGGCCATTACCACTTATTGCAAAGTCAAAGAGAGAAAGCTAAGGTTATTGTTTTGCCTGTGGAATCAAAATATGCTGAGAGAGCATGTTAGTCCCCAGACTTAGAGGTTTATTGCATTTCTAATTCACACCTAAGGTCACCATATGTCAAATGAGTATGCATTCTGCTACCATGGCTACTGCCATAATTTTAATTCTAATGCTAAATAGTTCTAGATTGGAACAATACTGACTTGGAAACAGTGTTATTTAGTGCTTATAGCAGAAGACTGGTCTTCTGAGTAACGATGGAAAATTAAATGTTCTGGTTCTACCCTTGCATTTGTCAGACTCTCCAAAATCACACAAGTAATTTAATCACTCTGAACTTTCGTTTCCATATCAGAAAGTCAAAGAAATAAAAGGCCTGAACAACAAGAGTATACCAAGATAGTACAGCAACAACTGCATCTTCTACATTGAGAAAAGCTAATAAATTAATCAGCCTTTGATCAAATTTCATTCAGCATTTAAAAATGCAATATGAGGTTTGAAATCTGTTACTTGTGTCCTGACAGCATCGCACCATGGTGGAGATGCCTCCCTTTGCATAATACATTAATGTGAATTTGACCACACAATTGTCATTCCTTGTCATTTAAGCAGTCTTACAGTTAAGCAGCCATAATTGTCCTTTGGGTGTTATCTTAAATACATTAAAAAAGAAATTGAATGCTTTCACCACATTATAGCTGGGACACTTTTTCAAAGCTAATTTCTATGTCTGTGAATTATTCATAATACACTTCAAACAGGCTCTTCTGGATAAGGTAATTGACCTTGTCTGCATGAAGCACCTACTACCTTGCCTTGGGATAATTTAATCTACGATGTGGTCCATTATTCAAAGGTAATGTCTTTTCATTAGGTTAGGCAATATATTATCACTCAACTAGTCACCTAATTCTGCATTTAGCGTATTCAAGTTTTCACTTTTTTTTTTTTCATAGGTTACACTCATCGTAGCAATATCTCACATTTAAGTAGCATGGTGTAACAGTAAGACAGCATTCTCTTGATAAATGGAAGCAAGACTATGAGGACTCTAATTTCAAGATTTACTTGTGCATTTTAAACCTCAGTTGGCTTTGTGTTTTCCATGGGTGAAAGCAGCAAAGGGTATCTATTCAGTAAGAATTAGTGTAAGGTCAAAACACAAGTACAACTAATGCACCAGCTGGCAGAAGCTATTTAAATTCATGCACTGTTCAGTGGAAACACTTGTGTGGTGATGGAACATATGCTAAATCACATGTATGACACATATATAGCACTTCCAGAGTTTTCTTTTGCTGTGTAGAAAAACCCCTGGTTGGTCTGTCATGCAAGGACGCAATCAGCAATGCTGGCTGTAGCTCAGGCTGGCTCTGAACCATTGCAGCCTTCTCTGTAACAGACCATTGCTAGGACCCAATTCCCTCCTACATATTCCCTCGAAAGACCTTGCTCAGTGAAGACCAAAGTAACTGATTATGTTTTGCATATGCATGGAGTGAAATCTCTGAGAGAGAAAGCTGAACAGTTGAGCACCCAGCTCTCTTCTGTGCTCCAAGTACTTTAAACCACTTTAGCAGAATAAAGCAGTTCTGAATCTATTTTAGTCAGTCACTGATAAAGTCCTCCTGCATGAGTAAACTCTTGAGTGGCACAGCGATCTGGAGGAGCTCCTGCATCAATCCCTCTCCTGGCTCCAGCAAATGGCCAGAGATGGTATTCTAATTTATATTGCACCACTCCAGCAACCAGGATTAAAGATGCCTCTCCACTCCTCTTTACTTCAGTATTGCAGGATACATCTCTGTAAAAACAGAGTGTTGGCTTTTTCAGTCTATCAGTGCTGAAGTGTTTAGATGCTGATTGTAAATACTGCATTAACAAGCTATGGATTAACTTGTTAGCTCCTCTAAATATCTTAATTTTTAAACTGTTTCTGTTTTTTAGTTTGTTTTATATTAAAGTCGAATTGAATGAAAGATGTAAAAACTAAGGAGTTAATCCACCATTTTACTTGCTTAAATCAGTATAAATATACTGAATCCAATGGATCTGATCCTGCATATCTTTGAGCTTTGCAATTTTTTTAGTTGAATCATTCGTTACTGTAGTTTCTCTCAAGCGGTCTATTAATAGAATATTATGATTATGTTAGCTATTCAAAGCTTTTTAATCATGTTATATAAACACAGTTCAGTCTATGAATTGTTTATCCTGATTAGATATTGTTTGAGTGTTCACTTAAAATTATGAAGCATTGCTTCAGAGCAGAAATAAAGGCAAGGGCGTCAAAGATTTCAAGGTGCTAGACTGAACATTTCCTCTGAAGGTCATTGGCCGAATTCCTATTTGCATGAATATTCAGGAACAATTGTTCATGCTTCGGAAAACTTCTGCAAAGACAAAAATCTCAGTGTCGTTGTCCAGAATGATATAAAAAAAGAATTATGAAAATTATCAAAGTAACACTGAAATTCTGGTAGAACAGGAGTGAAATAGGTCATATTTATAATTTTCCATCAGCTAAAACAAACCAGCCAAGGGAAGTGTTGCTCCAAGCAAGATTACCTGCAACTGGCCTGACTGCTAGATCATATTTCACATCGGTCGAGTGCCTTCCATTGTGTAACCACAGTTGTGCACATTGATGGCTCCTGCTGCTGTAATATGGTTATGTTTACCCATTAGTTTCTGCTTTTGTGCCACAACCCAGCAACTGTGATATTACAATTGTTCTAATGGTCTGTTTCACTTTGTTCATTTACCTATTAATTTTGGCAATGGCATATTTCATGGAACATAAATTTCATCCTCTGAAAACACGACAACCTGTAGTACAATATGGTCAGGCAGATTCTGGAGCTTTGTATGGAAGTAAAATGAACTGCCCAGGGTGGCATTTTGGAAAGAACATACCTCCCTCTGGAGGCATTGCTTGTATCTAAGGTGATTACTTCAGCACTAACAGGATGTAATTATTCACTCAGTAAAATTCTGACTCTATTAAGTAGATACTTCTAATGTTCTGCAGATTGGCTAGTGGTGCTAGAATGTCCCACACAGGTAGTAAACAAACTGCAACACGATCTCTTTGTCTGAATCCAGAACATAAGTGTGCACTGAGAAGGAAGTGACCTAGAAAGCTGCCAGTGCTTTGAACATGGAGGCTCTGGGAAACAGGACCCCAAAGCAGGACCTAAAAAATGCTCACTGCAGGAGAACCTTTCCCTGTTCGACGGCAGATATCAGAGCGGCAAAACAAATGGATCAAACTGACTTTGCACTGCCAGAGAAAAAGCCAAAGGAAGCTGATATAGAGCCTACTTTAGAAGACAACTTGTCCTAGAATCCCATCCTCTGCTGTTGCCTTAGCATTCAGTCATACAGATTTCTCTCTGAGAAACATTACCTAAACTTCTGCCACACCCCAAGTTTCTGGATAAAATATGAGACTTTGAAATCACAGTGACAAATGGGAGGCAAAAAAGTGCTAATGTACAGAAAACCTTTAGCTCAAAGGAGAAAAGAGTAACCAACATTACTTTGTCTTGTGCCAAGCCTGACAATATCCATGTGGCCCAAAAAATGAATTACAGCCAAATTTCTCTCTTCTTTTTCCTCGTCCTTAAAAGGAAGAAGATTTACACATATCTACATAAATATAAAAACACATACTTTCCCAAAAAGAGAGAACTCTATCTGTATGAATACATAACAATTTATATCCTCTACTGACAATTTGAATCATCAGATGAAGGAAAAGTTAGTATTTAAAACCAGCATATGATGAAATTGATGTTACTCTTTTTTCAGAACCACTTTTCAGATCTCTGGTCATTTTTTAAAACAGCCCATCATAGGCTTGGAGTCATCAGTAAAACAAACCTGTCAGACCTGAACTAGGTTCAGTAACACGGAACTGAGAAAAAGAACAGCCAGGAACTGTTATCTTTTCCTTCCCACCAACAAATGTTACTATGAACATTTTGATCACATTGAATGAGACAGCCTGAACAAAGCTGATTGCAGTCTAAACTACTGGGAGCACTTTTCATGTGCTATTAGTGTTAATATACTGAAATCACTACATGTTATAAATTAGACATGTCACTTTAAACTTTTTGGGGAAATGGAAGATTTAAGGAAAGGGGGACATGGAACTAAGCATCATGGATGAACAAAAAGTCAGCACACGAAGACAGGACTGAATCTAGCACGACAGATGTGCTCCAAAGATCTATGAAAAAACAGTGGGTAGTGATGAAGTTCCTTTGAGTTTAGGATTAGTGTTTGGTTTGAGCTTTTGTTCCTGTCTTGGAAGGAGACAGACATTTCTGTATCTGGCATGGTGAGAAAATATGTAGATCTGCATCTCATGTTAGCCCAAATTAAGATTTCCTTCTAACACTAGGACCCATGGAGTAGGTCTCTATTGATTCCAGCAGGCTTTATGTATTAATCACAACCTGGATTTCTAGAGAAATGAGATATATTGAAACACTCTACAAGAATTTTTGTGCACACCCATGTCAATTGTTCGAGTAACTCAGGAACCCACTAGTCAATTTCAAGAACATTTGACTGAGAAATACATTCCTACAGGTTCCATGTACTGCCTAAGCAGAAAACAGTCACTACTACTAGGAGAGATCCTCCTAGTACTCAGCCTAAGTGAAGGTTGCAATGTATTTTCATTCCTCTGTGTGTATAAAAAAATCCATACAGAAACAACACTAAACCATAAAACTAAAGGGGAAATGGCAACATTTATTACTCCACCGGTTACAGTGCAAAATCACAGCTTTCTCCCCTTATCTGGCAGGATACACCAAAAATCCCATTATAACCCACCTGAATAGATCACCATTACCTGACTGGCAGTTTGGTAGGTCCATAAAAGCTCATGGGATCACATGGGATTAAATCACCATTAACTGTGGTGACACAAAAGCCAATGCACCTCTAAGGAACATGTTCATTCTTCCTCTAGTAGCATAAGGGCAAGGCACAAGAGGTACCTACAGAAATCTCACACTTGGAGTGAAAGACATCAGAGGTGTTCAGCTGAGAGGAAACACTTGTATGGTTCTTTTTTTGTGGCTACAAGAACCTGGCCATTGGTTTTAGAGGGGTACATTTAAATTGATCTAATGGCCTATTCCAATTTCAGGCTTAACTGGTGTTAGTTGCAGCCTGATGCCTCAGTTTTCTTCTCTGCTAAACAAGAAAGCTACCTTCAGAAGAGAACTGCAGAGATTAATTGGTTAACCTTTTTAAATATTAATGTTTAAAAAACCACAACAATACAAGAACAAAAAGCCAAAAAACTTTTCTTCTGGGGTTTCTGCTCTTGGGAGTAAAAGAAGAAGGCTCTTGATGTTGTTTTGAGTCCTGGACAACCCAAAAGGGTATTCACATGCCTTGGCTAAACCAGTCTGAGTCGTTCTCTTGTCAAAAGGATTTGGAAAAGATTCAGGCTCAAAAGCTTTTTCATTTTTGTTCTCAAACTTTTGGGCCAAGCAGATAACAAAAAACTTTCTCTAAAGAAGGTTATTTTCATTCAGGTCACCACATCTTTCTAGCTATTCATCAAGTCTCAGTCAGATCTGCTCCTCTTCAGATCATTCCAGGTTGGGGGGAACAATTCAAAATTGCTTTTTGGTGCTTCTTGTGAAGTGGAAGAAGTACACAACTTTTTCCCCCAGTGTCTGAAGACATTTTCCCAAAGTATGCTTGCTTATCCTCTACATTTTGGGGTGTTCTTTTTACAAAAGGAAGTAAAAGACACTTAGAAGAGCTACTTTTATGACCCACTTAACAATAGATAGCTCATGTAAGAGTAGTTTAGTGTTCTGCTTAGGGAAAATTTTTGTTCCCTTGCTGTCTGAACACCAAGTAATGTGGAAATGCTGCTTTCAGCTGATTCTCATGGATTCCTTTCTCCTGTCTCTGCGTTCACACTTTCAAACATAAAATAAATTTTCCACAGGCTACCTTCAAACTGCAATGGGGGTAAAATTCCTGGACTTCAGATTTACAAGCAATAAATCTGAGCTCTACCTACTATCCTAATTATTCAGAGCAAAAACCTGTCTTTTTTTACCATGGAGTTTAATTTTCTTTTCTCCTAATTACTTATATGATTAAGTTATGCTACTGATCTTTTGGGTACAGCCTAACGCCTCTGTTTTCCCGGACAGGTCAAACCAATTCAAACAAAATTTAAGCACAGGGATTCCATCCTATCTGATTTTCTGCAAGTGCCTTGCTATGCACCTGCTTTCTTCCCCAGGTCTAAAACAGGAGTCAAATGAACCCAAACCAATCATGAAACTAAGAGATTACAGCCACAAATGCTTCTTTAGCCTCAAAAATAATGAAAATTACTATTGCCATTTACTATTGCCACTCATGTGGCATGTTGGCAGAAGAGGTTAGATGAGAACTTTTCCAGTGCTATGATTTATATCTTCTGCTCTGCAAGATCAGAAAACATCACTCTCTGCACTGGCCTAAATTTGACAGACAAATTAGTTTAATGTCAGTAAGACAGTCTGAGTCTAATGGAGCCCAAGATGTTTAAAGTAGGACAGCTGAAAGAAGCAGACAAATGGAAGTGTGATGAGAACACACTCCCTGCTGTGGCTCTAATGAGGGAGCAGGCACACTTTTCTGCTCAGGCAGCAGTCCTGCTTCCTTCCTTGAATGCAGGACAGGTTGCTGTCATAGCTAATGACCCACTAATATAACAAACCATAGTTTAGCTGTTTGTTTCTAATCACCATTACTTATTCATGGTTAACAATATGCTGAGTCCTGAAAATTAAAACAAAAAATAAAAAGAGACTATTACTGCTCATGATTAAGGGGATGTTGGCTGGAATAGCTTGAAAGAATTTTGTCCTTCTTCCTTTTTTCAAACTGTGTGTGTGAATTGTTTATACAACTGGGTCTCTCAAGCCAGAGGTGTTTAAGATGTGTTTGGTTCTGTCACATGTGTGCCTCATAAAACTATCCATTTCCTAACTCTTATTTGGACTGCAGAATTCCCTGAACTCGGTGTTTCAGTGTTACTGAGTTATGAGCGCTTACACGATCCCACAGGTTTCACAGGTTGAACAAAAGATATCATCGACTTTACTCCAAACCAGAATTTCTTTGGGATCAAAATTCCCAAACCAGCAGATTGTAGAGGTCAAGTAAACATCTTGAAGCATCAGTTCACAGGACTGACTTCCTCATAGAACCACCAATAATAGTGTATGCAATGAATTCCAGAATTGAGGCTCAAAATCTGTTGTCTAGATTTACATTTCATTTACCTGTCCTATGTACCTTCATTAATGTCCCTGGTCAAGCTTCCTGTACACTGGAAAATTTCCATGTCTGTAGAACACAGTAGCTGTATTTATCTTGGGGTGCAAATACATTCTCTATGTAAATTGTAAAACGTCTCAAATGAAATGAAATTTGATAAAATAAAATGAGTATAATTCCAAAATTTCTCCTTAGACTCACAAAAATAAATTCATTCAAGGAAAGGAGAAAAACAAAACAAACACAAAATAAAAAAGCAACAGAAATATTCAGTGACAGCAGAAGTATAAAGGATGTGTTTGATAGAAGCAAACAGGAGTTAACCACAGCTCTCTCCTCACTACTCCATCAGTCCTCACTTCAGGAAGTGTTTTTTAAAATTCACCTGACACCTTGTGTCTACAGCAAACACAGATAATGGTGCTCCAGTGCTCACTGGAGCCATCCCAGGAGAGTCCTGCCCTGCTGGTGTCACTGCAGAATGATGTCAGGGACCATTATCAGCCTTCTCTCTCCTGCAGTGGGTTTCAAGGAGTGAATATGCTTTCCTTCCACTGTGTTAGATGCCATACAGTGTATGCCTGAGCAAGGGCTTATTCCCGTGTTTTTCCCATCATTTAGCCTCTTGGCTGCATTTCAATCTCAGAGAAACACAAGAAGACTGGATGAGAAGTAATGGCAGCAAGTAGCTGCCATTCCTTGCTTGGAAGCTCCAGCACACTGTACCTCCCTGCCAGCCACAGAGGATGCTATAGGGCAAGAGGAGAAAAGGGTCAGAAACTGGAGTAATGGTGTTTCCACTATTCACAGGTGTGTGCAGGCTCCATGCCAAGTTACCTCTGCCATGCCACAGGTTTTGTATTCTGCTTAGACTCCCTGCATTTTAATCAGCTGCACACATAAACCAACATAGTATCTTTAAAAATGGCCTCTAAATCTCTGCCCACAAATAAAGGGGGTATATTGCATTACTTTGGTGAACTCTGTTCCAAAGTCTCCAAATATAACACAAGTTGTCTGAAGTTGTGCTTGTGAGAAGCTGTCACTGCCACTCTGGGGGGAGAGACAAGGTATGGTGATGGAAACACAGATGGCAAGTCAATCATTCTCAAAAAAGGGATCCTAATTACCCAAGAATAATCACAGCACACAATCCACACCTGCCACCTATCCACCATTCCTTCAACATGAGCCACTTTTTGAGGGCAGGCTGCCCTGTTCTATGTTATTTTGTGCAATGAAAAATAGTCTCCTGGTAAAGCAATAACAATTTAAAGTTATTTTGTGCAAGAACAAATAGTGCCCTGGTAGTGCATTAACAATTGAAAGTACTAGAATGATAAACTGGAAATTGTATTTAAAAGGAATAAAATACTACGGAGGAAAACCTCATTGGTAAATGACTGCTTGTTATGGGTCATTTTATACCACCTCCTGATACATCTATGTAAAATACTCCATCAGCACCCAGGCTTCAGACTCCTTTCTTCAAAAAGATTTACTCTAAAGTGGTGAAACCCTGGTCAAACCAAACCTCAAAAAACTATATGTACTTCAGGTGAAAAAATACTAGGGCTAGTGAAAGTCCTAGATGAGTAACTAAAAGCACTATAAAAGCTCTGGATGAGCACAAAACTGTGTTCCACTGCACCCTGTAATACAAGAACTCACTGCACTGAGCAAAACAGTAGTTAAAAAAGCATTAAAAAAATGTAGTTCTGTAAAACAGCAAGAGGGAACTCCTGGAACTTGTTTTCCTAGGAGGCCTCAGGGCAGGCAGCCTAATAAAGTTCAAAAAGTGATTAGACAAGTTTATGAACAACAGATCCATAGTGGATTAAAAAGGGACTGACAATAGCATAAACCCTAATGCCCTTATTTGAGCAACTGTGGGTGATGAGGACATCCCATCATTGAGGGACGTGTTAAAGACATCAACTTGTGTACTCACCTTAAGCTGCATCTCTCCAGCAGCCACTACTGAAGGAAGAACCCTGAAGGAGATTTCTTTGCACCTTATGCCCTCACATCACTGGCCTCATCTGGAGCTAAGGAGGGAGCCTGCACAGACAAAGCTCTAACAACATACAGGGCATAGATACAGAAAAATAAAAAAATAAAAAAAAGTTGACCTGTCTTAGCAATGGAATTAAGTCTAAATGAAGAAATTATAAGGTGCTCCCTGCTGCAAGGCAGCACTACATCTTTCCCTCTAACAGAGAGTTATATAATGCAAATGCAGTGGTTCACCAGTGAGGGCAACCAGCTGCCTGGCATAAAGGGTCACACTGTGGGACAGCACCCGGTGCAGCTTGGCACTGAGATTTGGGACTAGCAGGGAGCCAGAGGGGAGGAGAGGAGGTGGAAACCTGGGTGCAAGTCATATGATAGTGTGACTTGACAGAACATAAGTTCAGGGAAGAGGTGTGTAGTTTAGGATGGATGTAGTTTAGGAACAATGTTTGAAATCAAAGCTTAAGGTGACATGGTGTAGGAGTTCTCCTGGAAAGAGAAAAATAAGGAAGAAGTCAGGAAAAACCGACCACCTACAGACATTCCTATTTCTTTGATTTTGCTCTTGGACTGATCTTTTCCCAGTCCCTGCCTACACAAATGTGCTATGAACTTGACAGACTGTCAGCCAAGTATTGTAAAGCAAGCTATGCTGCCACTGATATAGCCATCACTGTGCTAAGTCCCTGATAAGGTGGATGTGAGGAAGCTTCCCAAGTGAAAAGCATTTGAGTCCACCCACCGCTTCTAGAAAACTGAGAAAATTCAGTCAAGAGCTGGGGGTTCATTCAGTTAATGTTTTCAAACATCTTGTATGTTAACAGTTTAATTAAACATGCATCTGCACATAGGGACCTATCCTTGTACACATGTTCTCTCCTTAGGTATTGTCTTAGGTGCTCCATGAAGAAAGGAGATCAAAGCCCTGGGGGGCTAAATTTCTTTTCATATTCTCATTTAGAAGTAGCTCAGCCTTCCTGCCCAACCCACTCCTCTCCTGCTAGCTTGACTTTGCCTCTACTTGTAAGAATAAGTTTGCAATCTTTTCCTAAGAGTGTGGATTACTTTCCTAATTAATGCCAACTGTCAGATTTGCTCTGGTTATGTGAGTTATTATTTGATTAAGTGATTATGTGGTTATATATTATCTGGTTATGTGGCTATTTCTCCAACAGGCCTGTGAAAATCACCCGAGACTTGTGATTTCTGGTCATACAAGTTTCCTTTGCCACCTTCTCAAGAAAGTCAGCTATGCCTTGATGAACAGACATAATTTGTGGTGTTCACAAACCTCCTGAAAATCTGACTGACGGCAGAGATGTACAAAACTACAGTTCAGGGCAATTTAACTTTTGCTTTCAAAGACATGCTTGCAGCTAAGCTGTAGTATGCCAGGGAGAACCAATAAGGCTGTTCCAGACAGCAGGAGGTGGAGATGAGTAAACTCCTCTGCCAACTGCCAGATTGCATGTCTGACACATTGCAGATGTAAATCCCAGAAACTCAATGGGGATACTCTGCTCAGCCATACCCGCTGAGGATGCCTGTGCCTTCAGGGCAGGAGGGAGTAGCAAAAGAAGAAAGAGAAATTCCTTGATATAAACTGGAAAAATTTTATGCAAGCCAGAAGCCTCCCTGAGCTTTTCTCTGAGGCAGCCCAGAATGCTTTGCTTGTCCCATTTGCCCCATGTCAAAGCTGTGAAAGCCAAAATTGCTATGCAACAACATACATCTTTGCACTATGATGCAAAAGGAAAGAGAAATGTTTTTATTGCTTCTCTGTGAAACATGACAGTATTTAGATCCTGAAGACAAGGATTTGGTGTGTTGGTGCTATCAGCTGTAACATCCTAATAATATGTTCCATCTCCTTGGTGGGGGGGATGAAGAAAAGAGCAAAGCCCACAATAAAAGTAAGCTCAGAAATGGATTGGATTTCTTGCAGGAAGTGGAATTTTTATAACTTTGTCAGGATTAGATATACCTCTGCAAGATGCCCTTCCATCAGGCATTCGCCATTGGGCTCAGTCCAGAGACAATAATGAGTGGAGACACTCAGCAAGCTGGATTAGGTCAGGTAACATTTCTGCAGGCCTATGGATGCAGTATTGTTATTACTACATGGGCATTGCATATTGAATTCTACAGTCAGACCTGAAGTGTTGCTCATTAACAGCAATCACACATTAAGATACCCTGGCAGCACAGAAGGAACACAGTGCTTCAGGCATGCAGAAGTCTAGGTCAAATGAAGAAACAAAACCCAAGAGTTTTGATCTTTGTTCTGATGCTCTGGCCCCAGATCTGGCAAAAACAACATAGGTGAGAACCTTCTGCATCAAGTCCAGCAAAACATCCTGAGACCACTCTCACTTGTAGCTCATCTTCAAGTTTAGGAGTAGAAATCCTTTAAGTCCTGTAACTCTTCAAGACTCCTACAGTGTTCAGCACTACTTGGTCTCTAAGTTCCTCTGTAATACAACAGCATTTCACTACAAAATTAGTATCAATTAATGGAACTTGGGGAAAATAATGCTTTTCTACAAAAACACTTAATACTGAGTTTAGAAAAAATTGCCCTTATCTTGTCATTTCAAGAACTACAATGTTATTTTTGAGCATGTTTCACATCTTGCCAGATTTAAAGCCTGAGACTACTGAGAAAGCTCAGGATGAAAGAAGGAAAATTCAGAAGTGTAATTAAAAAGCATACAAAAGGAAGAAAAAAAAAAAAAAGAGGGAAAAATGATGGTGTCTGCCACATGCACAGCACTAGACTGCAGCTTCATTTTTTTTATTTCTCAGCTGAAGCTGCATTAAAGACTAAATGAGTTGTGCAATTCTTGTGTAGTGAACTGTCAGGACCACAGTGGCACTGCACCAGCTGCAAGAGCACAAGCCATACTGCTGGACACCATCCCCACATCCTTTCCCTTGAGGAATCAGCCACAGCTTTGGTCCTGGACAAGCAGAGGATGAGCTGCCTGCCAGGAGCCCTCTTAGCCAGTCTGCCTGTTGTTTGATAGCTTTAGCCCTGAGGATGCACAGTTTACACACTGTCAATTTACACAAGATTTTTTTTTTTTTTCCCAAAAAGTTCTGATTCTTAGGAAGTGTCCCCAGCTTTAGAGAGGCCCCATATACAAGAGGTATCTCAAAATACATTTGTAGTGTACATTCCTGGATACACATGACCAAGTGCTTCACAGAAATGAGCAAAAATAAACACATGCAAACCTGCTCTAATATTGTGGCATTCATCCTTAAAACAACATTTTGGAAATAGCCTCTGCGGGGTATTATCTTTATCGATAAAGACATTGAGTGTGGTGTGGGATACAGAAGCCAGCAACACTGAAAGTACTTGTAAGACATTAATTCCACTTCTTTATGAGCAGTTATGCCCACATTTTGTTTTCCTTTTGTGTTCTACCCTGGATGCTGATATTAACATTTCAGTCTTTAAAAAAAGATTAGCAACACAAGCAATTCTTGGCTGGTAAATCTGATGATAACAAAAGACATAATTCACAGCTTTTAAAATTAAACTGAC
Organism: Parus major; assembly: GCF_001522545.3. Taxonomy (NCBI): domain Eukaryota; kingdom Metazoa; phylum Chordata; class Aves; order Passeriformes; family Paridae; genus Parus; species Parus major. The sequence goes on from NC_031776.1 coordinate 24,492,086, forward strand.
TGTAAGGCATCTGATTACCGGATCCATAAACATTCAGTTTACAACAATGTTACAGTAACTTTGCTGGAACTGGGAGGGTTTTGACCCATCTCATTAGGCAATGTGTTTTTAAAGACAATAGGAACTCCCACTGCAAGCTCCCCTTCAGGCTTGCCATGGTCTTTTTTCTAAGCTACAAACAAATTTAAGAGTTGCTAATCAAATAATCACCAGGACAATACAGACATTACAAGTAACAGGAGATTTTTGAAGACAGTCAGAAGTCTGCCCTTAATGTCATTCATCTCTCCAGATAAACGAACATAAAATCCTGACATTAAAAAAGAGTTGACTGGAAGCCAAAATCCTGGAAATTTGGTACTGCAGGAAAAACTGATGAGACCCTCTGCTTTCTTTTTTTCTGTTATGTTAAGACAAGGGGAAAAAATGCAGTCCTTCTATTGCAAGGGGAAAGTTAGTTTTGCCTCAGAAACTGTACTACCAAGCACCTTAGACATCATATTCAGGGCTGTGGGACTCAGAAGAGGTTCCACCCCTCCCCTACATAATATTTTGAGTCTGATGCAATCTGGATGCTTTCTATCTTTAATATACAGGTAAAAACTGTAAATGAATAAGCACATCTATTTGCCATCAGCTAAATGCACTAGGTAGCACTTTCCATCATAGAAGTTTTCAGTCTGGGCATGCATGAACTTACAGAGTGAAAACTCCTCTGACAAGCTCAGACCCTCTCACACCAGAGCACAGGCACTGCACAGTAGAACCCCAAACAGTAAAAGGTTTTTCACTCTATTCTGTATTGCTACTAATAATATGGGTTTTTTTATTGGTTTGTTTTGGTTTTTTTCCTCCTCAGCTGCAGCGTGGCTTGTACCTGCTGTACAATCAGTAGGAGTTAAGAAGGAAAGATGTGCGATGGTGACACTTACTCGGGGTGTTGAGGAGCCGTGACTTTTTGCAGTGGTAGGATGCCTCCTGCTCACAGTACTCAGCACTGTTTATCACAGCCTCCAGCTGCTCTGCACTGCTGTTGTAGTTGAAGGACATGGTGTAGGGATTCTCTGGACCAGCTCCTTGCACTCTGGTTAGCCCTGTGCTGTTGTGCTGCACTGCAGTCCAGATCTTATCTTCTGTTAAATGAAGAACAATTGAACGGGAGGTTAGCAGCAAAACACTTCCAACAAGCAGGGAACAAAAAAAACAACTGAAATGTAACATTTTACTGTGGTGGACAGAGCATCAGCAGGACCCCAGGCTCCAAAATGGGCACTTTGTGATGATCACCAATAGGTCTGTCTTCATTAAAGGTCAGTGTGGCCCACAAAGATGTTTCTCCCTGAACCAGCTCAAGCAAACACTACACTGCCTGCTGAGCCAGAGAGAAACTGCAAGCTTCCTGGGAAGCACAAGAGACCTTCACCTTCTTCTACTACCAGATATCTGTATAAAATTAGATATTTTTCAACTAGCTGTGTCCTTGAGAGAAAACACATAGTAATATGGCTCATGGGGGTAACATTCACCTTCTGCCTGAGAGCACAGCCCATGCTGTTGTAATAACAAATGGAAGCAGAGAACTGCAGCTGATGAGCTTGCACAAACTCGCCATGAGCAAAAAGCACAATCTCTTGCCAGAAAGTTAAACTGAGAGTATGTTCTTACCACCCAGCTGGAAGTCAGATCACTCATTTCACTCTGTTCTCAGATTTTTCTGCATATAAGTTGAGTGATGCCCTACTTGGATGATGGTACAGAACACCATATGACTTGGCATCTGTAGTTAACTCTAAATATTGATGCTTTTCCATGCTGGGGAGCCCATTCTCATTTCCTTCATTTCATTTACTGGCAGAGCCAGTGACTGTGTAGGTGACAGAAAGCAGAATCTAGGCTCAAGCACAACTTGCACCCTACAACCCAGCTCACAATCTGCATTGGCACTGGTATAATGAGAACACCACACTTGGGAGCAAACTGGCTTCCAGGGAGGCTTTTTTCCAGCTGGTTCTGGTATAACAATGGGCAAGGTAGAAAGGAGAACCTGAATGGCCAATTTGCTGAGCCAACACAGAGTTAAAGACAGGCTCTTCAATGAGGATTCACAGGACTGAGCCCTGCACATGCCCAACACTATTAGTAAGAGTCACATGCAGCAAATTTTCTTTTTATCAAAGACCCTGCTTGCCTAGGGAGGATACAAGATACTGACAGGACAAAAATTTAAGGCAGCAATTTTCAGTCATTTGATGAGAAGGAGATTTTGATCTCACTTGCAGAAACACACAGAGGAAGAAGAGATAGGCAATAGATTTCTATTTTGTTATTTATTCTTCATCAGATAGATAACACATCTATCATGAATCACATCTTTTCTAAGCTGATCTTAAAAACTGTGTATTTAAGGATTTGGATGGTTTTGCCACATTACCTAGCCTGAGTTCTTGCAGAGCCTGACCTTTCCAGTAACTCCCCAATACACAGGCATGATGAGCCAAATAGCTCTGTGGACACTACAATGCACTGCAGTGAAAGTATTTTTCACTGAGCTACAAATATATCCCCCAGATTACTTCAACAGAATGCTAATAGGTGTATAAAACTCCTAAATGGACTGTCTGTGCAAAGACACTAAGATGATTTAATGGGTTGTTGTTATGGAGGCATTCAGATGATAGGCAAGCAACAACAGCCATCTGGAGACTATCTAAAGAGGTCTTTTCCAAGACCTGGCTGCAAGTCACAGAGAAATTAACTTGCATTAACTGTAAGGACAGTTTACACACAGCAAACCACACATTCATGCACACCCTTCCCATCATTTTTGTGATGGCAGACAGAGAGTTTACTCCTAAGTCTGCAATTCTGTGGTTCTTACTGACTTCAGGGAGCTTCTTGTGGACCCTTGGAGTTGGAGTTCAAGGAAACATTGCTGCAACATGTGATACACAAAATTCAGATTTAAATGATAAGAAATACTACAAATTTATTGCTTGTAATACTTGTCCCAGTTGTTGTAACCACAGTGAACAGTAGCACAATACCGTGCACAGTCCTGCACATATACTGCTTCCAACACAATGTACTTCAATGACTTCGTAACAGACTTCTTGTACATCTTAAAGTAGTGATCCTTATCAGCCAGTCCCTCTTTTCTTTTGCTCTCTGAAGGCAATATTGACAAGAACAGAGTGGCATTTTCAGAAGCAGTTGAGGGTAAGTTAACTTTCCTCTCACAGAAGCTGACAGAAGTTTAACATCTACCTCAACTGAAATACCTGCTAAAAAGACAAACACCAAATTGCTGATAGTGTGAGACATAACACCAGGAGACGATGGAATAAAAATTCCAGGTGGGCTGTCAAAAGCACCTCCCCACTGAGAGTTCTGAACATAATTTTAAGAAAATGCAATAAAATCAATGCTCACAATAGTGGCTACAGAGCTGCTCAGGAAGTAGAGCAGCCTAATGCTCTAGGTGTACAGTGGTTAACACTGCTGTACTTTCCAGGCTGTGCATCAAGAAAGGTGCCATGTGGGTACCTGAAAAGTCAACAGCATCAAGAGCTAGCAATTTAGAAGCAAAGAACAATCACTAGGAAAAGCTGATTAAAAATACCATAGCACAAAGCTGTCTTCCCAAAAAAAGTGTTGGAAATATAATTAATTGACATGTTTAAAATAAGGTTTGACGAGGTATCAGCAAACATACTGTAAGCGGCCAGCACTCATTAACAGGAGTGTTGGACAGGCAATGTGACAGGTCTTCATCTTATCTTCCTCTATCATTGTTCATTAATTTTCAGCAGTCTTATCATTACAGCATGCACACAGCTGTCCTGAGATGTGAACTTTGACATTCTAGACTTTTCTTCACAAGATCATTTAGAAGTAAGATGACTTTTTTTCCATCCTCTTGCTTACAAAGGGAAAGGAAAAAGAAATCAAATTTCTTTCTGTAGTCAAAGTAATTGTGATTTAGCAAGTATATCATAATGGAATTAAAAAAGCTATAGCAGAAGAGAAGAATTCTGAATTTATTAAATTTCAGATTTTCTAATCTGTACATGCCTAGTCTGTTAGGCTTAATACTTCTACAGACCAGATCTATTCTTTAGTGGTCGTTTCAAAGTTACCCTCTGTGCTTCACCTTTGAAGTAAAGGTGACCATCAGTTCAGCCTCTCAAAAAAAAAATCTGGTTTTCTCATTGATCTAGTGACAGGAAAGTCACAGCCACCAGCAAGCAAACCTCAGATCAGAAGGGCAGCACAGATACAAAGGAGCTGGTGGCAACAAGGTAAGAGGAGGAAAAGGAAGAGAAATCTATTCCACCATCTCAGTCATGTTTCTTCCCACTTCCCAGGGAAGGAGTAAGGAGTACTTCCATTTTAGAAAGCAGCACGTGAGGTCTGGAGGGGCAAGGAAATGCAAACAAAGTCAAACACAACCTCCTACAAGAACAGAGAATTACCTTCACATCACAGTAAAAGCAGAAAACAAAAACAAAAACAAAGTTCCTTCTTTCAAAAGGAAACCTTTTTGTTTAAATGCAGCAAATGAGACTGAAAATGACTTCAACTTTCAATTGCTTTGGACAGAGTAGAAGAGCCAAAATTGCTCCCTCCTGCATCTCCACTGGTTGAGAGAGAAGTTACTAAGAGCTGGAGGGCAGTAAATCTTTGAATCATTCCAAGACCACTGCAAGATCATTGCATCTGCTTCCACAGATCAGAAGACCACTCAAAAATAATCCCAGCATTTCTTCTGAAGATCATCACCTTTCAGATCAGCCCTTGGGGTTTATTCAAACCCCAGTTTCTCCACCTCAAGCTTGGCAACAAAGATCAGAAAAAGATCATTCTATTTTCTCAAATTGACTTGCACAAGTTTAGCTAGGGCTGCTCCCAAAATACCCCTGCCTGCCTCAGAATGAGGTCAGGGCATTCTGCCCTCACTACTTGACTGACAGGTCCTCTGAAGCCTCCTGACACTGATCTGTGATCTGGCACTTCAGGCAGGTTCAGGACCTGTGTAAGACATGTAGCTGCCACCTGAACGTGCCCACAGATCACTCCAGCAAACAATGCCACATCTGTCTGCACCTTAGCTCCGTGTTCGGCATTTGCTTTTAGAGGCACACCTCTACACCAGTAATACCCACAGCTTTTGAAAACTGGGCTTCAAATACTTGATCCTGAGTCATAATGCAAGGATTTTTATTTACTCTTTGCTCTGTTTTGTTTACATGATGTTTTTAAGCGACGACACTGTCATCACAGATGCAAACCAAGCTGAGTGCCACTACCCCCTTCTAGTCATTTCCATACCTGGAAATCGTTAAACTATACAGATAAAGCTCTTTTCTCATGTATTCCAACCAAGAAGTTACCATTATATTTTTACATCTGTCCATACTGCACATTTGTTTCCTGTTTACCCCACTTAATGAGCTCTCCTTGCACTTGTGAATCTGCAATGAGAATTAAAAAGCTCTTGTCCAGGCATAGGTTACTGTTTATTTTTATCTTCTATTACTCCATTCCACACTTTTATTACTTGCTCAGCTTGGTAAAATTTCAAACCAAACACAAGCTGGAAGTCATTCAAAACCAAGCAGGAGACTGCAGCCACATCTTCTATTGTATAATGTGGAATAGTTAAATGCAGCCTTGAAAAGCAGATTTCCTAAATGCTTGTTAAATTATTTCCATAATTCAAAGGTGACAATGCTTTAATTTCAGGGTAATGCTACAGCTTTATGACTTCACAGTTTTATTTAATGGTCCAATTCACTAGGATATTCTGCTGTCTGCATTTGGCCCTAGGAGATGCTTTTACAGCATGGGAGTGCAATGCATTAAGCACATTTTAGATTCTCTTTAGCCTAGCCCATAGTTCTATCATCTTGCTGGAATCCTCCAAGTTGCTTTTGACGGCACACAAATTAAATTGTGGGAAATTAGAGCAGCTGGAAAACTGGCTTTCAATGAATTCTGTATTGTCTAATTCTCATTTTTATTCTTCAACTTGAAATATCCCTGTAGAGCACATTCCACCCATATAAACTGCATCATTCCTTTGTGATTTAGGAGGTTTGTCACAAAACAAGATTATTCAGACTGATTAAATTGCCAACAAGCCAAACATACGGTAAATGCTACATGAGAGAAAAAAATAACTCTCGGAGCTCATACAATGCATTTATTTCATACTGCTCCACAATGAATGCCAAATTTTATCCTGAATGCTGTACCTATAACTAAAAGAACAACAACAAAAAAGACAAGACTTTCCTTCTTAAACACTGTACTGTTCTAAGCTGCAGTGGCAGGTTGACCCAGCTGCTCTAATATAAACGCCCCTCAAAGGACATTAAAAGACCAATTTCTTATCACAGACAGCTTTAATTCACTGACTCCAAAGAAGTGTTTTCTGAGTCTTCTCTGAAAGCCATTATTATTTTTGTATCTAGGTTTTTTTTTTTATTTCTGCTGGCTGACCCAGCAATACACACTTCTGCAGCTTGTTTTCTGCTGATCAGCTTTCTCCTGAGTTCTGATTTAGCCACATCCATCCAGTACAGAAGCACTGCAATGCATTCAAGGCAACACTCAGCAGAATGACCATACCAGACGTCTCTGATGGATGACAACAAGACACTACTTTTGTGACACCTTTCACCCTCCTCCCCCATGTTGTGCAGAAGCTCAGAGCTGGCAAACCCTTGTGATGCCAGCCTACTTCCCCATGATCCTCCATTTCAGCTCTTCCTTAATACAGGGAGGGTATCTCACAATGAGCAGTAAGAAACATTCCTCCCCGAGAACTGAAGAGACGGTCACTGATCTACTTCCCAGTGCCAAGTGGACACTTCTCCACTCACTACAACTCACTTCTGACAACTCTGCAGCCCTCTCTGCCTCAGCCTCCTTCATCTAGGGCGAGTGCTGAGACTCTTAGCAGGTTTCTGCTTTTCACATGTCTTGTGATGGCTCAGAACTGCAGAGCCTGGCAGACAAGAAGAGGCCACAGCAAACCTGCTGTTCTTCAGCTGCCATTCCAGGAGGGTGGGCATGACACCTGCAGGCTTCAGCATGGCAGGGAACACCCGTGTCTGGGGCACACGGATCCACCCCTTGTAACCGAGATGCCTGGAGTGACTTGGACAGAGGCACAGCTTACTTCCAACTGCTGAGCACTGCAGATGTGGCAGGAAAGGCATGAAGTTGCAGTAAACTTTTTGTTAGAAGTTTTGTAAAAAGTAATGGCTAGTGAAAAATATCTAGTTATGTTCTTCAGTACTAGAACTTCCTTAGGGGCCACCTGCAAATGTGACACTGAAGGCAGCCTTCAGGACTTCTGCCATGATACTCATCTGAAAAACAATTTCATTGAAAGCAGCAAGGCAGCTGTTGACAGTACAGTGCCTTTGACATAATATTCACATTAAAGATTTTTTCATTCTATAAGGTTCTGAAAGAATATTTAATGAAAATTCAAAAGAGAAACATCAATTGTCAAAATTACAATGTGCCAGCAGACCTGTAGTGTTTGAGGGATAAGCTGTAAATCTTTAAGGGCTGCCTTTAATCTAAACAGCAGCAAATAATTTGTAAGGAGTTTCCATTTGTTGTTTTCTCTTGTGATAAAGTCAATCACAACTACAGACAGTAAGATACAGGATAAAGGGAGTTTGACCATTTAAATTGTTGTTCCAAATTCCTGCAGCTGTAGGTATTAAAGGCAGAATTGAGGGCGTGACCTCCTCCTATCTGTTCTTGCTTCAGCGTGTCCAGGGGCAGCCCTCCTTTTCACAGGACAATTTCCCAAGTTCACAAGAAATGCAAAAAGGGCTGAGTACCTGGTGACTCCTGCATCTGTGTAAATGCTACATGAAGTAAAAGGAGATGGTTTCTTATACAAAATAGATTAAGGAATTATATAAGCAGATGAGCTGAGATTCACATGTGGAAACAAAGGGAAAGTTGGATGCCATGGACAATAATACAACTGATTGTTTTAGGAATATCAATAGGGATATGTACTATATGGAAGAATAAAAATCTTAATCATTGTTAGCTGAATGAAAAAACAAAGACACAATTTGTAAAAAATTGCAAGTATAACTTTGACAATCTACTTCACATCTTATTGGAATCACTTTTTCTGAGATTTAGAGACAGTTTCTACACATTTTTTGAGACAGAAAATAAAACTTTCTTTTTCCTGCATGAGAGAAATTAGTGGTATTTGCAGTTTGAGATGAGACTACAAAACAGAAATTATCTGCAACAAGTAAAGATATATTTTTGTTAATTAATTTTTTTTTTCATTATGGCAGTTTCATAAACAGATCTTGGACCAACAGCAAGACCTGAGATAAGGTTGCATCCTTCCCCAGACTGCAACCCTGGAAGAAAAAAAAGGGAAAAAAGGAAAGACAAACTATTTGAGGACAGGAAAAATATCTGGCAAAGATAAACTGTACCATTGATCTAGCCATGGCAATTTCAAAGCATTATTGATTTGATAGCCCAGGGTCTGAATACTGTAAAACAGCATCAGTAGAGAATTCCAGTGACAGGATGACTCAGGTGTACTGTAAGCAAATCTTTCAGATTTCAAGGGTAAAATTTACTCAGAAGGAGGTGACAAAAGGTCATTCCACTTTTCAAGAAGGACAGCAAAACAAGCACATGGAGGTAGTTTGCATGTCTGTAGGCTTTGTCCTGGAGAACACAGTAATTAGCACTTAAGTAGTACTCCAGACAGGCCAATAGATTTCTAAGCAGCATGAAAAAAAAAATGAGCCTTACAATGATAGAAAGACTGCCAGACCTGAGGTTCATAAGGTCTATCAGTCATCTGTTCTATTGACTGTTATGAATCTTCAATTAACATTAATTCAAGTGGGCTGACTGTCAAACAAACAGCCTACAAGGAAAATCTTTCCCAGCCCCAGTGGCTGTTCATTACCCCAAAGTATGACACAAAACATTCTTTTTCCACTTCATGTCAAAAAGGCGTGGCCACAGACCTCCATTGGATGATCGGAGACCCAGGAAAAGCGTGCATAGATAGCTACCTTACATTCCCATGTGGATGGCCCTGGAAACATGCCAGATGTGTTCCCACAGCACTCAGTTCATCCACCCCAATTAAATAATCCCTGCATGGACCCATTCACAACCTCATGGTATCCCTCATGGCATCCAACTACATCCAGTCATGGCTTGGACACATACATTTGGTTCACCTCCCCACACACAGGGGCATATTTGCTGTGGATTCCTCAGTGTTTATTAAAACTGATGAATTTCCCTGTGAAAGTGACTTTGCTTTGTGTACAACGGGTATATAAGCTGAAGAAAACATTATGTTAATAAGCTGCTGTCTTTTCCTTTTAGATCTAGTTTTGAGGTTTTTGTCTTTCATTGTCATTGAACTGTCTCTCTTCTCCTATTGTAAGAAAATGAAAATGAGCATTGCTTCTGTCGGTGAGGCCCAGTCACTTTGAGCCTTCCCATTCTAAATAGTCATGGATTATTTACTTTTAACCTCTCTTTGTACATCTTTCTATGCCTTTGATTAGGTACATTAGTGCTCCTGACAATGTCCTATTTCAGCAACATATTTTACCTTCAGTAGAAATAAACAGCCAGCAAGGTAAGATCCTTTTAAAGTGCTTCATATGCTCTTCTCCCTTCTTGACCAATAAACATGATATTGAATAGCAGCACGTCATCTACAGTTTTTGTCACCTTGCTTTTTCAGCCACTTCTTCAGACAGTGGATAAGTACATTTAGCCACTCTAGCATCAGCCATTCATCAGATATTCTATGACACTACCGTTAAATTTCTTGCCATGCTGAAAATTGACTTTATTTTTTTTAATACATTTTTTCTTTTTTTTCCTCCCTGTAACATTTCCTTTCTCTTATCTCTATCTCCCTCTTTGTATAACTGTCCAATTCCCTCTCAACACACACAATCACACTTTTCTGCTTTGTTCAGAATTTCTATTCAGCAGTGGGCTGCTAAAGTTGACAGGCTGCAGAAAAAACACTCAAATACAAACACTGTAAACTAACTTGTAATGTTGATATTTCCATATCCACATCAAACACTGGATACCTATGACCAGACACCAATATGCAAGAAATCTGGTGCTTATCTGTCTCAGTTAAAAACTGGCTTGTTAAAAACAAGTTCTCTATCTGAAACCCTTCAATTAAACAGGTAAAAATGCTTTAAAAAGAATTTTTAAAAAATTAGAAAGAATTTAAATTATAATTAGAAAGAACTTAAAAAGAGATTTAAGTGAACATTTAGAAAACCACTTTTCTTTAAATGCAATGATGCTGCTCATTTCTGATGATTTCTTCTTTGAATTCCTCCTTCACAGATTAAAGGCACTGTAATTCCCAGAAGGCATCAGCTCTCTGCACCTCCACTTTTAAAAACACTAAATGAAATCATTGCTCTGAATTTTCCATTCCACCTCCAAATTCTTCAGCTTGAACACGTCTTGGGCATAAAGAGGTTACTGCTTCTTGAACTGTACACAGAAAGAACTGCCAGCCTGAGTAAAATGAAAGATTTATTTAGCCCAGGAGCCCACCTCTGCCTCTGAGGGTGAAGAGGTACCCCAGGAAGCCAGAAGGTTTTCCTGAAGCTCATTCCCACTTCCCAGTGGTCATTGTCTCACAGCTGCCTGAGTGGAAAGCTGCAAGTAAACCTCTGTGTTTACTTACACCTTCTGAGTCTATCAGACAGGACTGGGGCTTTTTCCAGGTGGGTTTTACTCCCTCTCATGACCTATCAGCCCCCTTGCTGTCCTGTGCTGGTTTCAAGTTGAATTCATTGCATCAGGAAAAAGCAAGTAAACAAAAATCTCCCAAATCCTGTTATGTAATCATTTAAGTGTCTCCTAGCTCACACATGATGAAAAAGAATCAATTCCTATGTGTTTTCTCTGATCTCCACACTCTCCTGTGACAGTTCCCCCCAACCATCTGTTAATTTGTTTAGTCTTCCCACACATGGAAGCCAACAATCCACATTTTTCCATTCACAGGAACTGTGGTACAGATTTATGTCACTGAACAATACTATTTTTTCTGTTCCTTGTATGTACCTAGTATAACAACACAGAATTTTGTATTTTGCCTTTCCCAGAATATGGGGTACTTTCAGAAAACTAAGCAGAAACATCATCTGAAAAAAGAAGCAAACTGAGGATCCATCCCTTTGTACACAATATAATTTTTTTTTCCTACTGCGCTTAATCGATTACTATAAACAATTTTTATGAGAATAACAATAAGGGAAGTTCCCAGAGGGAAAATAAGCTCTTGTGATTAAGGCACCCAAACCATATTTAGTTGACACAGAAGCATAAGTTTTCCAGGCTAGGAAGTTCTGTCAGTTTTCCCCACCTCCACTTTTCTCATAACCAAAATAAGAATGTCAGCAAGTTCATTACAGATAGAGAGGAAATCAGGTATATGCCTTCTGGATTTCTGCCAGATAAAGTTTATTTGAGGAAAGCAAATGCAAGGTGTTTGTCAAAAATCCTACTACTTCAGCAGAGATAAAAAGCACTGACAATGTTTGGATCACACATATTTATATGATAAATAATAAAAATGAGCACATTTCCCATATTGAAGATCAAGGAAGGATATTCAGACAGAAAGGTGAAACTCTGTTTTAATTCTTAGGAGATTCAACAGTGAAGGAGACACATCTTATTAAATATTTGTTACACTTGAATAAAAAACATACTTAATAATTAACTGTTGTGCATTTAATTAACATAATCATTGCCCAATTAAATAAAAATGAAAATTTAATTTGTGGCACTTTAAGTACAAGGAGATTAAGGATAAAATATGAATATCCTGAGTCCTCGGTTTTCAGCACTGAGTGTGGAGGTGATATGTGGCAAAGTAGTTCAGCCAGAATTAGCAATTTAGAAAGGGTAATAAAACATTCCTTCATCGGCACCTGGCCACAGGAAGCAGAAAAATGCCAAACAGGAGACAGTGTGGGAAATTTCACCTCCATTTCAAACATAAAAAGCAGAAAGGGAGCCCTACCATCTATCTCCATCCACAACAGGGCTGTGTAGCCTTTTCTCATACTCTTGGCTTGACAGTCCTGTATACAAAATAGGACCCACTTAAGGGGAGAATTTACCAGACAGGTAAGTTCATTTGAAACAATTTTTATTTTAAACCTACGGAACTGTAAAGTTAAAAAGCCTCAACCACCAGGTCACCTTGTCAAGCTCTTGCTCTGCTTCCCATCTCTTTGGTGTCCCTTCTCCTCAGATCATCGTGCATTCTCCTCCATGCAAACACCAGGGACAATCAAGGCTTCCACTCTGTGCCAAAGGCAGCACACTTGTATGAGGGGATGCATTGCTGCCTATGTTTAACTAGAAGCTCAGCTAGTTTATGGATAGCTCAGTCAGAGAAGTTTAATAATCATTCCCAGACCTTGTATTTGAATAAAGCAGAGAAACCATTCAATTACAAAAGAATGGTTTGGATTCTAAGTTTCTACCTCTTTAGTAAAAAAGAAACATCAAAAGTCATGATATTATGAAGTGTCCTTTATAACGTTCAGACACTGTTGTACATCACTTAGCAAGGCAAGTCCTTCAAACTTATTTTGAAAATCACTTTCACATGAATCTTATTTAAGGAGACATCTCAAAGTGAAACCTTGGTTACAACTTCCCTGCTTCTTCCCCACTACTGAGCTGCATTATTGACGTGTCTGTCATTCTACTCAGACCATCTCCAATCAAATTAGACCTGACATCAGGCAGCCAAGTCAAGGTTAGATCATTACCTGTTATATTGCAAAAAACACGGAGTGGTCCCAGTGGTCCACTTCCATCAGAATCAATGTAGAAGAAACCTGATGTCTTCCCTTGGTGTCGGTAAGCCTCGCAGGATTGCTCATAGACAGCTTTAAAAGAAAGAGAGAGTGATTGCATCACAGACAGACACATCTTATAGGTGAGTACTGTGTTAATAAATATCATAACATACCCTGTTAGCACACAGCTGATTAGCATGTCAAATCTTACTGCATTTGGGCCTCAATCCATGCTCAAAATCAGACATTTGTTTAACTGATTCCTTGAACTTAATACAGGATGGCTTTAAAGATACAGGTACTTGCTTCATGTTGGATTAAAGTATGTAAATACTTAAATAAAGGGCTATGAACTTTCAAATGTGATACATTTAGTTACGGAGTGGTAAATATACTCATCCATGTATGGTAATTCAATGACATCCCTACATACACACAGGTGCACATGATTTACCACCTAGGCATACACTTAAGTCTCCCAACACTGATAACAGATATTTTTGCCATTCCTCACCCTCCCTGCAAGATTAACAGGAAGCATTAAAGCCCTACCATAGTCTACTATGCAAATTAAATCCATTGTCCCCCAGCAGAAAAGCTCAGCTCAGACATGGTGATATTCTTATGCTTTGACCTAATTTTATACAACTAACTCTTTCTCTCTGTTTATCAATATTCTTCTCTTGGAGTACCAGTGCCCATGAAAATCCAAGTGGTTAATAAAAGAAGCACAGCAGGCCACCAAGAGCAAGAAAAGAAGGAAGAAAAACCCACAGGTCAGTACAGTCTTCGTATTTAAGGCATATTTTCAGGAAAGGTGTAACTGTCACTTCATATGGGGCAAAGAGAAAGCTCCCACAGAGATACCAGTAGTACCAGTCCAGAGATACCAGAAAGTCACATGTATGATCCTGAACCTTGAACAACAACCTTAAATCTCATTTCAGGAGAGTTGATTTTTTTTCTCCCTACCTGCTGAAACACATACCTGATTATACAGACAAAATTATTCTCTGTAGCAGTTTATGACTGCTGTGTTGAGGCTGCAAATACAACTGCAAACTCTCATTTCTTTTAATCTGAAAGGAACTCAGGGAGCTTTTCAGATTGATGGCAAGGCCAGCACTTCCTCACCACTTCTAAACACAGTCCCTACAGCAATTTCTCCACAGCAGCAGGAATAGTGCCACTCCTGTGCACACAGGGACTCACATCCCTCCTTCTCCCTCATTCCCTTAAAGAAACTTCTCTAATGAAACTCTCAGAAAGGCATTAATGGTGAGCCCTGAAGCAGCTTTGTCTGAAGAACACTGTAATGTAGTGTATCTTCATCACTTAGATATTGGACATTTCTTCACTTCTGCCAACAAAACAGAAGCACAGTTCTAGGGGCTCTAGTCCAAACTGGCTGTGGATTAAGAGTCTCACCATTCAATCATTTGTACACTCACCAAAATATGCTTTTCCCTTGCACATTTATTGCCAGACCAGGCATCTTCAGCCGACAGAACATCACTGAGTGCTAAACAAGCACAGCACTATCGTTCCCAAGGTTAAGAAGCTGCTTAAAGTACTCAGCACCTGATGAGACAGTGCCTTAATTAGCATCCATCCTATAATAAATAGAATTAGGAAAGCTTTTTCCTCACAGCCTGATGTGTTCAAGCATGGTAGGAGGCCAGAATATCGCTAAATTCCCACTGTGGTAGTTGGCCAAGAACATGTATTATATGCAAGTTAAATAAATTCCCCAAACCAGAACCTATTTTTCCAGTGTTCACAACCTGAGGGGCTGGTAGAGAGTCCCTGAGTTGCAGAAGTGCTGACAGAAGCAGTGGGCATATGGAGGTCAGGAGAGAGATGGTAACAGGCAATTAAGTAAGCAACCAAGGAATCATGGTTTGATCAATTTGCAAAGTTCTTAAACTGCAGTTCACTTAGTGAATTTGCTGTCTTCATCGTTACAGGACACTTTATCTTGTCTCATTAGGGAATATGCCTATTGCTTCCTCTGAATTGTTTGCTGAGAGTTTTTTTGAAAACAAAGGATGGTGTGAGGGGTAGAGACATAAAACAAATATGTTGTCAGTGAACTGGCACAGCAAATCTCATTCTTCATCACAACTTGTTCTTTCTAAGTGTTCTTCTTCTTGACTGTCATTTTGGCTGAAGCCCAGATCTACTTTTTTCAAATTAGTAAGGAAAGATGTGAAGATTCTGCCATTAATAATGTGGGCAGATTCAAACAGAGATGATCTACTCACCTTTAGATAGACCCTTTGTCACTGCAACTTTAGGGAAAAAAAGGCTATACAGAGCTAGAAATCAGGCTAAGGGTGCTCTACTGGTATAAATCTGAAAGGATACACAAGCTTCCATAAAACTACAGTTACGTCTGCCAGAAGAAAATCCATCCTGGTATGTTTGCTTTCCAGTTATATGAGAAATCCAGCACTACATGCTGGGAAGTAGCAGAAGAAATGGGAAAAGGTTATAAACCTTGAGCTCTAGCACATGAAACATATTCCATCATGATTAGTGAAAAGCGGTTTTGGTGGGCAGATCATTTTGTACCTGCAAACAAAGTTTCACATGCCTGTTCCGTAGCATTTGGTACTTCTAGACTGGAAGTGGATGGGCCATTGATTTTAATTCTCTTTTTTTTTTGCTATTTTTTCTATATAATGCATCAAGAAGAAAATGATCTTTGTTTTTCAGTCACTGGCAAATGCCCTTACAGACATTTTGAGTGCACCAGCAATTCCAAGCTCTGCTCAACTCCTTTGTGGCCTGAGATCACTGCTTGCTTCAGAACAAAGTTATGCAGTTCCATTTGCTGAAAAAGGCCCTATTATGCCAGTAATAACAACTTGAAGCTATCTTTATGGGTCCATGAAAGAAGATCTCTTTGTAGTCATTCTTCTCTTTTTGCAATCAGAAATATTATATGAAAGTAAAAAACAGTCAGCTGTGACTGTTAACACCCCAGAACCTCAACTTTGAAAACTGCCTTCATATTTATGTTCTGTTTTGTGTCAGGCTTCTCTGATGTTGATGGAGTTGTGTTCATTTTGGGAATGCTAGGGATACCATTCTTGTAATTGTCATTAAAGAATCACCAACCATTTAGAGATATAATAAGGCTCTACTTTCAAAAAGCAAGCACCAAAGGTATGGATGGAACTGCTGACAGGTGCACATATATTAATGGCAAAGAGCATTTTCAGTAATTGCACCTTTTTAAATAAAGGAGAGGTATTCATCAGTGCATTCAGAGTAGAACCCACCATGAATTTTCAAACATTATTTTTAACAATATTTTTTAAAAATTAATTAAAAAAAATTTGTGATTTTTTTTTTCTTTTCCATTGGAAGTATGGAATACATGAAGTATTTCAATAGTGTTTATACTTTCATTCCTTCAAATTTGTTTTCTTGTTGTAAAATGTTCACCCAAATAGGACCAAAACAACAAAAATAGCATGAACATGCTGCTCATGCAAAACTTGTTCTCTCTTTAAAATACTTTTTAAAAAATATAATTTCAAAAATGAAACCTTTAACTTGTGTTTTCTCTCATAGAATAAAGATCAGCTTTCCTTCTCTAACCCTTCCAGGGGATTTTTTGGTTTTTTTTTTTTTTTGGCTAATTTTGCTTAACAGCAGCTGCTGAAGATAAAATGTTGTTTTCCAGCACCATTTGTTTCAGTGAGCCAGAAACACTGAAAATCCCAGTTTAGGACTTTGGGGTGGTGCTGTTTCCCCTGGGAGCGAGCAGCGCTGCCAGGCAGCACAGGCTGTGCAGCTCCCACAGGCAGCAGGGTGGGGCTGATTCCCAGAGCTGCATTCTGACAGTGCTGGACAAAAAGCCATGTCAGCACCCCATGAACCCACACCACCCCCTGCAAACTCGGCCTGGATCTCACAGGCAGCTGTGGCTGGTAAAAGCATTAGGGTGAAGTACAGCACGAGGCAAAAAAAACAGTGTAAAAGGTGTCACAGGGCTGTTCCTGCTAACTGGCTACACCACAAAGACCAAACAAGAAACAGCTTGACTCTGAGGTCCCAGATTTAGGAAGGGAAAATACATCAGAAATACCTGTTTTACTTGGTCACAAAGAATATCTTTCATTGCCTTTTTTTTTTTTTTTTGCCAGAACCACTTCTAAGTTATAACATTGAATAGACCCTATGCTGACATTTTGCTCTATAAGGATTTTTTTTAAAAGGCTACTGCTGTGTTTCACAAAGAAATTTAAAATCCTCCCAGAGCTGAAAGTGGTGCAGCCTGAGAGCCCTATTCTTTAGAGCAAGAGCTGCTTCTCTACTAAGTGCTATCTGTGCTCCTGCCTAGCTGCCAGGATGGGCTGTGCTGATGGTGTGCAGGATGCACTGTACTGACAGAGTTCAAGATATCTATCTCCCAGCCCCTTACAATCCTCTGTAAAACACATATACCAAATTTCTCCCTCAGCTATCTCTTTCAGTCTCAAGTATCTCAAGCTGAACTAGCTTTTCAGA
Source organism: Parus major (assembly GCF_001522545.3). NCBI lineage: Eukaryota > Metazoa > Chordata > Aves > Passeriformes > Paridae > Parus > Parus major. The sequence continues at coordinate 24,509,500 of NC_031776.1, forward strand.
GCAACAGCTCATCACATCAGAACATTCATTTACAGCACAGTTTTACTCACTGATCATAATGCCTATCTTTTCCTTTAGTTCTCACTTTTCATCTTCCCAGGTGCTTAGGAAATAATTTGTCAAATTTTGATCATCATTCACAAAATAAACACTTTATCCCCAGTCAGAACAACATCACCCAGTTCTACATGTGTTCTCATATTTTCTGCAATATAAACATTCATAAGCTCAAAGATCAAAACTATGGGTCTGAAATGTTCACATCCCATGTTTTTCAAGGCACACACTACACCCCTCTCCCCAGAAATATCCCAGCAAAACTACAAAGATTCACTTTGATTGGTCATGGTTCAAGCTATAGATCCATGATTCAGACTTCAGTGTCAGAAAAGCATTATCAGATTTTAATATCATTATAATAAAACCATTTTTTGACCTTTTGTGTATAAAAACATTACAGAATTTAATTTCCTAATTTCTCTATCAAGATCCTTATGGCTGGTCAGCCACAGCATATGCAAGAGCTCTCTGTTACTCCACGGTCATGTCTGAAAGGGCCAGGGTCACTCTTGGTTTGGGTCTGCAGCTGAAAATTCAGCCTTTATTCAATATACTTCACAAGCCTGAAAGGTTTTAAATATGAGGAATTGCATCACTGTTCAATTCTCTGAAGTATCTTGAACCTGTTCATCCACCTGTTTTAATTACAGTCCTTAAACCAAGGATTGTTTTATCCCTGCCATAGCTGAAATTCGTAGCATGGTTAAGCACAAACATTTCCAAGATCAAACCTCCATTTTTCCAATTTAAGATCTCTTTTTGTCCTATTTTCCATAGACTGCACCTCACTCTATTGGTATCTGGCTTCCAATCCTACTTTTGCCCTATGAAGTTCACCTGCAATCTCCATGGCAGCCTTTGCTGAGCACAGGGCTCCTGTTCTACTGTGGAGCTGCTCAGCAGATGAGCCTTTAGATGGTCTCAGTTCCTAAGTTCTTAGCTCTGTTTCCTTTGCTCATGTTCCTAACTTATGAAACCTCTGCTCTCTTTCAAGCCCTGCCTTTTTTTTTTTTTTTCCTCCAGTTCTGCTTTGGCAGAAAGAGGAAAAGCCATTCTTTTTACAAAGCCTTGAACTTTTGCAGATAACCCTCAAGGAGCAACATATTTAAAACCCCCCTCTCTCCTATTCTCCAGGTGAATAACCTGCTATTCACCAGTAAGATGCACCTCTTACCCCATATTTAAAATCCTGCTTGCTGTTGGACTCAATGTAAAGGTTACAGTGACACTGTTCAGTTTTGCTGCTGGGAAGACCAGGCAAGTTAAACCTCTCTCTGCTGCACCCAGCAGTGTGCTCCTAATACAGACAGCACCAAGACTGTGAAGTTCCAAACAAAAAGCTATTTTTTTTTTTCCTCAGAGGACTCTTTTCTTTTCAGACTTAATGGACACCAAGATAACTTTCCTCAAAAATTCCCAATATTTTGTTCCGACTGTATTCCAAATTACTTTGGAAATTGATTTCATTGTACAAAACATGAGCTAGGGACTCAGAATTAGAGCTATAGTAGTTATGATTACCAAAATGAATCCTGTAGTATTCCTGTTTCAAGATTAGATTCTCATAATCTAATGAAAGTAGCTGATAATTTTCAGTTTCTCAGAGGGAGAGAACATTTTATGGTGATGTAATACATAAAATACATTAAAGAGACCTAAAGAACTTTAATTCTTCATTTCATTGGGAGGTTCTGGCACTGTCCACTTCCCAGGTAAAATGTAGCAGCAGTGAGCTGTTTTTATCATCTGTAAAAATTGTAAACTCATGAAAAACTGTAGACAGAATACTTGTGGCAACATAATTTCAGACTCATTTTATAATTTTGTAATTCTTTGCACCTTAGACAAAAAGAGTAATATTAACCCTTAAAATGGTAACTATTGTATTCAGAAGAGATAACTTATGTACTGGTTAGACTAGAGAGGCCAGTAAGAGCTGGGGATTCTGCCAGGATATTCAACCAGCCATAGACTGACCTTGGGAAAACAGATATACATAAATGCTGAGCAGGCCAAATTAAGCATTCTCAACAAAAATACTCAGAGCTCTTGGAGGCAGATCAGAGATGACTATTTCAGTCTCTGCTCATGTACCTCAGGCCTGACAGATCTGCTCTTATAGACTTGGAGTAATGAGCAATGAACAGAAGATTTTCCTAAATAAAAAATAAAGCAATATGCAATGGCAGGTTTCTTATTTCAACAACAGAGGGATTAGTACAGCAATGAACTCAGGGAATGATCATCATTCTCACCCTTAAAATACAATTGTCTTGTTAAATGCCATAAAAATGTACTCTCAAAACCTGGACTGTGACAGCTCTGCTCTTGACAGAATAATGCAGTCTCTGCTGTGACGTGCCTGGATGACAGACAGCTTATTTTTTTCCCTTTTTAAAGTATGTACTTACTGATCTGGTAAAGAATATGTTACTTCCATAGACAGAATTAAAATGCCTTTTACCTCAGGGTCACCTGAATGGATGTTCAGGGAGAGACTCCCATTTCCCCAGGTTTTTAGACAACCTCCTACTATCCAAGCTAAGGCTCCCCCTGGGCACGGCAGGAAAGGTCATGTCAAGCCTTGCTCCCCTGTCACCTGCCTGCTGTGGCTGAAGGCAGCTGTGACAATGACAGCCCCCAGGCTGGCACTGGTGCAGGGACACCTGCAAGGCCTGTTGCTGCAGGAGAGCAGCCAGGGAGACCCAGAGCATTGCAAGAGCGGTGCTGCAGGGACAGGAGTCATCAAAGAGGAGAAGGGTGCTGCTCAAAGCTCGGTATTTCCATCTTGCTGAAAAGTCCGGGACTGAGTGAGTCCCCCACGGGCAGGAAAGTCCCGAAGAGGAATGCTCAATGTCTTATTTATAGGGAAATCTCAGGCAAAGGGAAGAGCTTCTCTTAAATGAACACCGCTGAAGGGAAAGCATTAATAACACAGTAACTTATTGCAAAATAAACAATGAAAATTCATATTCCAAAAGCATGGTGTGAACAAAAAATATGCAGGAACACCAAGTACAGTGCTGAAGGTTTGATATGAATATTAAATGTGTTTTCTTTAGTCAAAGAAAACCAATGTGTTTAAACACACATGGAAAAAAACCTGTTCCAAGAACCTCAAACAGGAAAATTGGCTACTCAGGACATGCAAATTGCACTACCAAACTCACTTGCAGGCATCTGTCAGACTGAAGCTCTCAAAACCTCATTTGCCCAGCCAGCAAACTATACACATCTCCCTACCCTGGAACACAGGAGAATTACCAAACCCCCAGCTGGCATTTTAAGATGCAGCTCCAGTGCTGCTAACAATCTGGCTGAAGCTATATTAAGCTTTTCAGATAAAAAATGATATATGCAGTAAGCATATAAATATTAAAAAATACATTTTCAAAGCCTGAAGTTATGTTAAGTTTATGCCATATCACAATGACTATATGACATTTCCATTATTGGATGACTCTTTCCTCCAGCAATTACCTAGGCCAGTAAGACATATGGCTGTATGTGTGAGATAGATCACACACCAAAGCAAATACCCAGAATTAAATTACATTCTGTTAATTATCACCTTGCAAAGCTTTGAGACATGTTGACAACCCCAGAATATGAGGAATAAAATCATTATTTTATATTTCTCAACATCTTTTATATCAATGTTCAGCACTCTTTGGAATTAAAAAATTCATGCAAGACTAAAAACCACCTGAAAACTATCATAAATAAAAAATAATAGAAATACAGAAAGGCAAGATGAGGCTTTTTAAGGGACTAGCATAACTCACAGAAAGATAAGATTACTAATCATTATCTTGCAATAAAGCTATTCTGTATCTCAGGGCCACTTTACACTGGTCTGCTGCTCTTAATATCACATGATAATTACAAGAATTATTAATATGAGAGGAATGACTATGCAGCTTTTAAACTATGCACTTTTAATTAATACATATTTTAATTTATATATATGCATATAGATATATATATGTCAACATATATATAAGTTAAGATATATAATTCACTTATCTAAGCTTACCTCTATGTCTCTTCCCTCCTATAATTTTGACCTACCTTCAGTTGCCTACTCTGTGTCTGGGCTAGGACAGCCTCCCTCTGCAGATGACAGACTTCAGAGGTGATCCATGAATTTACCATGGACACCCTATCTCACAGCGAGATTAGTTAGTTCTGAATGCAGCTGACACTCCTTTTTACATACAGAGAGAGACCAGACCACTATCTTAACTTGGATGTCACAGTACCAGACAGCAAAAGATAGATTAGCTGAATCCCACCCAGGCCTTTTCCCCAAGCTGCATCTAACATCAGTGTTTGTATCTAAAGGAGGAGAAGAGAAAATGAACATTATATTATTATCTGTTTTGCTATGGTTCACACATGTCATTACATAATGGATCCTTTCCTATCTGGATTTTATCAAACTATTCCAATACCTGACAGATCAGCAGGCTACCCACCACACTGCAGAAATTGGGAAGTATCTATTGCCAAAAGGCTTCAGCTGAGCTCATCTCCCAACCTATCTAAATGCAAGCTATGTGAAGCACATTTAAAAGATAAAGCAAAAAGCAAAACCATACATTTTAGAGATTGAAATACAATTGTATCCTCAAAGCACTGTCTCAGCTACAGATAAGCTCAAGTAGCAATAAGTTTCTAAAGAAAGAGTCTGCACAATTTCAGTGCATGATATAGATCACACCTTTTAATATATCTGCAAATTGGATCCTATTTCCAACAGGGGTAGAGAAACTAAGGCACAACAAAACTCTTATACAGTCAAATGTAAATCGCCAACAGTTGGCTTTATATCCTATAGGGTTATTCCATGACTCCTAGTTTCCCCAAACTATGGGCAGTGTAATGGGCATCTGGAGACAGTCAGCACCACTGCCACACTTACCATCAAATTATCAAATTGCACATCCACATGCATTTGTGAGAGCAAGGCAGAGAATGTGCTTTGGGGTTTCACAGTTACAGAGAATACAGAGATGGAAACACAAGTGCTCGTCAGTGCTGTGACTAGCCAGAGAGAAGTGAATTGCACTGGGAGATTTAATGATGAGTGATAAATCCAAAAGGGGAGAAAACCCCAAAGCCAAAACAAACCACAGCAACAACAAAAGACTTGGAAGGCATCGAGAACATTCTATGTTATCTTTGCTACAGCTAGCAAAGGCAGATTGACTGTAACTAAACAAAGAAATGTGCTTATGCACCAGGCTATAAGCTTTGCAAGAAACTACCTGTTAGAAAATACTGAGACTAGTGAAACCTGGAAAACATATACAGGTGTTAGCAGGATTTTACTTGCATTTACAGTTAAGTTCAGAGAAGAGGAGAATGGAAGCAAGACCAGATGACATTTCAGTGTCAAACTTGTCTGCCACAAAATAACTCTTTAATGGGACAGGACCACACCCTTTTCAGTAGTGGACCCTCATCTGGACTAGGTAGATTGCCAAACATCCTGGGGCAGTTTAGGAGCTTTCAGGATCAGAAGAGGTTTGGCATGAACGGGAGGATACCTGAGGTTTGCAGACAAGCAGCTGCCTCTAGTGAGATTATATTAAGGCCATGTCTAGAGCCAGGTAGTTCTTTCCATGTATCTTCAGATGCATGCTTTTGCTTCAACCACACATCCTGAATTTCAACTACTCATTTTCAGACATGCCAGACACAGTTTTGTCCCACATACCTGACATGGTCTTGCAAACACTGTCCCAGCTGTGTCTTCTATCAACTTACTGTTCTTTTCTGACACTGTCTAATTCCCTTATGTTGCATCAAATGCAAACTATTTATCTTTGCTTTTCATGGCACATTTCCAGCCTCTTTACCTGTCATGACTCTGACATTTCCCTTGTCAAAAATGTCAAACTCCTCTGGCCATAGCCTTATATTTTTTGAACAAGCACATTATTGCTTTCTCCCATGTCACTCCATGTCTGCAAGCACTCAGATTCTTCCTCTTTTTAATCTCTACCTTATAACTATTTTGCTAAAAGAAAGCCTAGAAATAATTATGCACCTGGTAGACTAAAACTGCCACCTGTGATGCTGACTAAGCCTTTCTGGCATTCCATGTTTTTATATCCTTAGAAACATAACTGCAAACTCTTTGGAGAAGAGATAGTATGTATTAGCTGTTCCTCACAACAAAATCCAGTGTGGCCTGTGAATATTTGGAACTAAAAACCAGACTTCTTATGTACCAAACATAAAATGTATTTCAACACTTCATATTTGATGACAGTAAATTAGGGACAATTTCTCTCAAGATCTCAGTTCTTAAAATGGTAAGGTCTCCCAGTCTGAGGTGATAAGACATAAACCAATTAAATCTGGCTTGCAAATGCCATGCAGTTCTTCCTAAAAGCATGACAAATATTGGGTCTTTTTATGGTTTTTGGCCAGTGGCACCCACCTCTTGCCACACCAAAATGAGGCAAAACCCATGGTGATGTAACTCAGACAAAAAAAGAAATTCAGGCAACACTGAAACAATTCACACCGTTTTGCTTGCAGCAGAGTTCCAGCTAAATCTTTTCCTTGCTGCTGCATGGATTTGGGTCTGAAGGGCAGTTCAATAAAAGAAATAGCCTCTCCAAGGTGCTATAAGTTCAGTTCCAGGCTTGTCAGCATCACTGCTCTAGAAAAATAAAAATCTCTCGAGGTAATGTTTCAAACCATACAAAATTAGATGCTTTACTTTGATAGAACTGCACTGAGTTATATGATTGGAGAGTTTCCTATACATTGAGGATATTCTGGAGTTATGCTGTGATCAAAATTGTGCCTTTCATTCACCTGCTAAGAGGTACTCCTGCATATCAACCACTATCAGCTGAAAGTGATAACGTCTCTTGTTCTGCAAGTTTCTTATCAACTGTCTGCATTTACCTACTGGCTTTGAATTGGTTTCATTGCATATTTCAAGTAGATGAATGCATTTCTCCACACTAATGTTGCTGTTTATCAGCACTGTTTGGCTCACAGGGTAGCTGGCTCCACAATCTAGCTGGAATCAAATTAACTGTTGATAAATCGGTTGTAAATAAGCTGAGCAGGTGAATAACTGTACATCACAGGTGTGCACAGCTTAACACAAGAGCTTCCAGAGAAACTTTTCAGAGTAGTTTTTCATCAGTGAACCTTAAATAACTGCAGCTATGTGTGTGCCTTTCAAGTGCAGACACGAGTTGACAGAAGCAGGAGGCTTCACTAGCTCCACAGAAGCGTCTGTGGGGAAAACTAGTCATGAACCAGTTCTCTGTGGTAATGAGATGGTCTCCTTTGGACAGAAGCCACACTGAGCTGGCACAGACAGTGAGCCTCAGGCCCCAAGCTAATATGACAGCACAGATGTAGCCCAGAGTTGAGTGTCTCTAATCACCTTTGACAGTCAATAGTGACAGTTCTCTTCCTTCCCCAAGGAGCCTCTCCCTTCTCACCACCTGACTTGGCCACCTAGTTCTGTACTAGTCATCAGTAAATACTCTGCTGTGGTCTTATGAGCTTTGAAGAGTTGTGATGCCTTTTGGAACAACAAAAGCAATGGACAGAAAGTAAGCCCTTTTTTAAAAATGATAAAGTCAGCCTTTTTCTTCCCTCTCTTCAGATGGCTTGGTGTGATTTCCGCACAAAACCCTTGGCTTCCTTTGTGTTTACGGCGTAGAGTTCAGGTGACAAATCTATGAACAGATCTCTCAACAGACTCTCTTGTCAGCTGCATACCCCACAAATGCTTTCACTGTTAACTAGCAAACCATTAAAATCTCCAAAATGACAGTATGGTTGCCAATATTCTCAGCTTCAAACCACTAAGTACCTTTTCTTCCCTTCTGCTTTTTAGTTTAACAGGGAAAAAAAAAGATCCATCTCACCAATGTCATCCTATCTGCAGTCCAAGTGCCCATCAAGCATCCAGAGTGGTTACAGTTGTATTCCTGGAATTGTTATTCTTACTCACTGTTTTTTTTTTTCTCTTTATTTCCTTTGTTAGAACTGAAACTTCACCTTCATTTTCTATTTTCCCTTTTAGTTAGCTGTATCAAGAGGCTTTATTCTGGCTTTTCCTTTCCCACTCTATTTTTTACCAGAATTCACAGCATTTTGTCCCTCTACTGTTTGATGGGAGTTTTTTAACCTTTAAAACACCTTAATATTTCTTTTGCTGTGGATTTCAGTAGCTGAATGTTTCTGCATTTTTGTTAATAGCAGCAGCCCAAAAAACAGTTCAGCAAAATTTCAAAATCATAAACTGCTGGAAACCGGGTTCTTGCAACATGGACTTTCATATGACCTAAAAGCAAAGCCCAAGGTGGTAAAATTGACTTAAAGCACTAAACATAGACTAAAATCAGCCAGCTCAGCCCAGCTAAATTCTACTAAATATCTAATGACCACTGTGATTATGATGTGGAAGTAATACAAATGAAAACTGCACGTGGGTTTACTTACAGTTGTGACAGGTGGCTCCCGTGTAGCCTGTGTTGTTACAGTCACAGTAAAAGGTGGTCCAGGACTGGGAGCATCTTCCTCCATGTTCACAGTAGTTGGGTAAACATCTAAATTGAGACAGTTTTAAAAAATGCAATTAATTACAAATATTTCTGCAAAATTAATGTACTGGGGAAAAAAAATTCAAAAACAACAGAACTCTCAATTCCTCCTTCAAGCAAGAGTTTCCTAGGGCTGAATTGCTGTGTAATGAAATAATTATTTCTTTCTCTGTGATTCACATCCAAGCACTGAAGAAAACTACATTTAAGCTATCCAGAAGATAGGTAAAGATCACTCTAAATAAAAACATTCCACTTGCTAGCAATTTAAGTGTCATGAACTTTCTGACCATAGAGCAAGACAAGTAGCAGGTGAAAATGCTATTGAAATCTTATTCCAAAGGAGAATCCCATGCTCTCTGATTAAAAAGGCACCACTGTTATCAAAATTAGGCTGAGTTACATTTGTGGTAACACTAACAGCATGCAGATCTCTGAAGTGAGAGGAAAAATATGCTTCAATTATGAGTTCTGTACTCTCTTCTTTTCCTCATTTTAGTTGGTGTGCCTCTGAAGTATTATTGTGAAACAAATTATTAAGAGAAGAAAGAGGCACAACAGCATGCAGCTCAGGAAAAGAACAGAAATAAAAGCTGTGGGAGATAAATTCAATCTCCAGGACAAGAAGTGAATGCTGATCTGAACTCCCCTGGTATAAATGCAGGCAGTGCAATGAAGTTACACCAGCTTAAATGGAAACAGATTGTTCTCTTATTTGCCTTTTTTTCATTTTATTTTTTTCCCTCTTACTGTATATTAATCTCTTTTACACAGTATGTCTGACTTTTGAAAAATAAGTAACTTGTTTATACTGATGATTCAATTGTGATGGGTGGGTGGAGAGGAAACAGGGAATCAATTTATCCTTTACACTACACAACTCCATTAGGATTTGCTTTGCTGTAACTCGAGCTTCAAAACTCTTTCAATACCCAGATCTTTCCAGGGTGTTAGTGTGAAATCACTGATACTTCCTCGATTTTTTTCTAGCTGAAGACATGATTTTATTGCAGCTCATCTCATCCTTAGGAAATTTTTTTTTGCATTTATGTATATTGCCCTTAGCTGTGGTTTTCAATCTGTTTCTTCTAGCTTATTTACCATTAAAACCTATTCCATGCATGCAAGCAGAAAACCTGTATGTCACTAACAGCCAGCTTCACCAGCCCTCCAAGACTCATCAGCCAAGTTTTCATCAATTTACCAAGTCCAAGGCTGCCAGGCCTTGTCAGCCCAAAGGAACCTGTTTATGTGCCAGGGGCCTATCAGAACAACTTCTTGTCCTTAATATGCTCCATGCTCATTCATACAAACTTACATCTATTCATCTACCAGTGAGTCTGAGATTCATTCCAGGACTATTTATACAGTTATACATAAAAATTATAAAGGTCATATAAAAATATTAACATGAAAGATTGATTATTTTTGCTCAATTACTGCAGTAATTATTTATTATCCAAATACTAGAGAAATAAGGAATTCAAGAAGAAAGTATGCTATTTATAACTATCCATAACATTTTTAAAACAGTATTAAGACATATTGGTCTTTAAAAAATCATTGTCATGGCTTCTGTTAATCATTGAGCTCAAATACAAAATGCAGACAGAGTATGAGAATTACATTCCTAGTTTTCTAGCTCTCCAGGAAGCTATTTCCACTGCTGTAGGAGAATGTCTTAATTCTAAAACAAAAAAGAAACAAAGTGGGAGGCCAAAACCTCTGGGTTTGCCCTACCCTTATAGGGCAGGAATTCTGAGATGGGATGAGATTTTGGCTTTTAACGTTATGCTGGGCAATCATCTATCAGCCTGCTGGTACAGTGAGAGCCCAGCCAGCCCCTGTGCCATCACACCTCCTGGTGGCAATACTGAAAGGAGGTTTAAAGCCCTGGCTCGATGCTGAGGAGGGCAGGAGCAGCCTCCTGGGATGGTGCAAACAGGACTGTGTGGTGTGCCCTGCAGGACCTGCCAGCCGCCTGAACCAGCTCCATCCCAGAGGGTACAACAGCCCTGTGCTGACACGTGTGAATTTCACCTGTGGGAGCACATTTACTCATGTTTCTACTTTGGTGGTGCCTGCCCTTGCCCTCAGCACACTGCCTTTAATTCCACTTGCTATTTAGTGATAAACACTCCTTTATGTCACCTGTACAGCAGCAGTTCTATTCACGTCACAGGGAGCCTGGTGAGAGGAAACATATGATGTTAATAGAGCTCTTTGGAGAGGTAAAAAAAATAGTGCTGTGTTATGATAATAACTTACATCATCAGTGTAATGGACAAATATGCTTTTTGCCTACTTTAAACTACCTTTTATTAATTAACCCAATGCAGTAAAGCTAATTACTAGCCATTTGTGGTTTGCCAAAGGCCTGTATTAGAGGCTTAGCCACATTTATTCCCTTAAAAAGGTTTCCTTTTAAAGACTTTACAAAGTTGAAGGTCACTTCTTATTTCTACTTGTCTTACAAATGCAAACACTTTTTCTTCTCCCAACAATGCACAAAATGCAAGTCAAAGTAACTATGTCAGCTTTTAATGATATTCATAAATTCAGAATTAAATCTTTTTTTATTCCCTAGTCTATTTGCTTTAATTAGCACCAATTGCATTGATCTCGTTTTTGGTCAGATAACTAACCCTTCTAAGAGCTTATGAAACAAATTTCTTTGCAACTCTAATAATTACCATAATCCCATTCTAGCTGAGCAGTTGTGTCTTCATTAGAAGCAAAATTTTTCCTAATTGTGAGAGAACTCAAAATTAAGAAATAGCTATAATTAAAATTAATCAAGGCATGGATAAGTCACAGATTGTTCCATTTGTGAACTGTCCTAGATCCGCATGTTGAAGGATTTAAACACATGTAATTTAAAATATAAATTAATATTTTCATTCCAGTAGGAACAAACACTTTCAGCAAAAAATGTAGCAGTATCACAGAATGTTTCATAGACAAAAATTTGCATCAGGCAGCCCCTGACCTATTTGCAATTGAAATGAACAAACAGCTCAACTCAATTTTTGCAAGTAACGTAAATGAGACACTTGAAAATTTATGGATTTGCCTAAGAAAGTTTGTGACAGACAAGGGACTCTGATCTTCCCCATTTATTCATATTATATATATCATGGTGAAAAATTATTATTTAAAAAAAAATAAAAATAAGTGAAGCAAAGGAATTTTTCCCTCATTCAGCCAAGCTGGAAAATGCACACCTTAGCCATCTAAGTTAGCAATGTGCAGAGCCTGCACAAAAGCCTTCACTGCCCTTGGATGAAACATTCACCTCCAAAACCTGCTTCCTTTGAAATCAAAGGACAAACTACACAGACATTAGGGGGGAGAAATTTGGGCCTTTGATGGGAATGATGAAGAAATAACAATGGCAAAATTACTTGAGTGGGAAGGCTGAAGGAGCTCTACACATTTGATGTTACACTTGACTGGAAATAAACCCAGTGCACCTCTGAGGTTTTCTTACAGTCAGCACAATACATCCAGCACTACCCCCTGTTCCTCCTAAGGAAAGAGGAAGGGAAGGGAACCATCAGAGAGAGAAAGAAAAAAGGAGCACACCCTCTAAATATCAAGACTGTAAATATACTTAATTTCTAGATGAGAACTAAGTCTCTAAAACTCAATAATGCTGTAACCAAAAAATACATGAAATTTTGGAAGGTTATATATCAAGAAAGCATTGCCTTAAATATGGTATCAAATTCATTTTATTTCAGCATGTTTTCCTAATTACAGACAGCAGCTATTTAATTTATAATTAACAAAATTTAACATTAAGAGAGATGACTTCATATAGAGGATATATATGTCTGATGAAACTCATGGTGTTGCTGTAACAGACTATACTTTGCTTTAGTAAAATGGTGTCTTTCCACTAAACTCAATAGACTGAGACCCATTGCAACAGCATGGATTTCAGCCCTGCTGTACTGAGCTGTAAATCTGGGAAATTCCTTGCAAAGGTTATTTTTGATACAAGAAATGGCTTCAAGGGGAGACCACACAATCATTTCAAAGAGAAATTTAGCAATGCTACCAGACAGACAACATATAACAACTTCAGAGGTTTACCAAGGGGAAAACTAATGAAGATCTGAGAGCATCAGAAAAAATACTGCAATAGCACATCCCACTCTTCTTTTCCCCTGGATGTCCTTTTGTGGTAAAATAGTGGGCTAGGTGTCCTTAACTAAAGGAAGAAAAAAGAGCTACCAGAACCAGAGGAAGGGAGAAAAAGTGTGTAAAAGCAGTATTACAGCAGGCTGCAAAAGAATTAACATTCTTCAGACATCCTTTTGGTTTTCCTCAGCAGACATTTCTCCTCATCACCACGCATTCCAAATTCTCTCTCCTCTTGTAACTTCAGAAAGCTGACCAACAACTCACTAAAAATTCTTTTGGCATAATTTATTTTTTAATTTTAAGTCATCTACGTTTTCTTTCCTAAATTTATTATTTTATGAGAACTCATGGAGTACAAAGAGAACAAGTAAATTGTGAACAGACAATTCCTCTTTTCCATGATGGAAACCATCTAGTCTATCTTACTGAATTGATGTAAAAAACAGACAAACAAAACTAAACAAAAAAAACCTCAGTAGTTTCTAACAAAGGTAGGTGTTTCTTTGTGAGATTTGCAAAACTTGATGAAAGAATTTTAAAATATGTTATTATTTCCACTGTTGGTCATCTTGGTTCTGCATATCGCTGTGAGACCAACATTTAAAAGATCTGAACACTGATGCCAACAGCCCTGGGGCATGTGAGTAGCACAGAACTGGGCTGGGACTGGCACTAGTGAAGGAAAAGCCTGCTAACTGTGCCTTTGATAAAAGGCATTTTTAAGGTTTGATTGCTTTGTTGTTAGAACGCCTACATTTTTAATATAGGTAAATGTGCTGACAGTTTGGCTTAGCATCAGCAGAAAGGATTTTATATAAATAAATTTGAAAAAGAAGAAAGGGAAACAAATAAACCATCCTGTACAGACAGCTGTTCCATTTAGAATTCATCATTTTACAAAGCAAAAGCAGAAAAGCCATCTGCAAAAATCAAACAAAGGAAGAAAGATATGATATTATATTCTACTTGCATCCCCATATCTGGCCTTTAATTTACTGTGGCATTGCACATCCCATGGATTTTTACTCTAAAGGAACAGCAATGGGAGTGAACTCTATTCAGGTTCCCCCCAAACTCAATTCCACACTCAAGCGGGATTTCAAAAGCTAATAAATTATCCCCTTACCTACTTTCAAACTGCATTCTTTCTCCACAGGAGTCTCATTCAGGACAGATCCTCTCTCCCACCATAGTGAGAAGTCCCTACACTCTCAGGGACAAAGCTAACTTTCTCCAGTTTCAACACTTTCCACATGTAGAAGTCACTGCAGTCACAGGAAGGTGTTTGCCCTGCTCCATTTTTTACCTACCCTCGACAGGATTTACTGAATGATACTGATGACTCTGAAGCATCTGTCTTTATTTTGCTCTGAAACACAGCACTTCTAGAGACTAGAGAACACTTCAAGGGCCTCAATTGTAATTTTCTGCAGCTGGTATTGCATGTATGAAACAAGAACAGAGAAAACACAATTAAGGAAGGGCAAGCAAAACAAATTTATGGCATTATAAAAATAATCCGAGCACTCCTTTTCATTCTCATTGAAGAAACACAAAGCCTAGAAAACTGCCCCCTTCTCAAAGATAGCATTTTCCACTGTGACTGCGTATTTTTTTCTGGGAATTTGCTTTGTACAAATATTTTCTTGTTGTCTATCACAGAGCAAGAGCATCTGACAGTGTGAAGATCATATCCCAGTCTAAGAGTAGGAAACTGTGCTACATGGTTTTATTACACTTCACTGTCAATCAGCCCTTAAGCTACTGGAGAGAAGCTCTGCCATTACCTGTATTATTCAGCTGCTTTAAACATTAGAATAGATATGAGATGATGAGAGGATGCTCCTCACAATTACAGGGATTTTAATTCCAACACCCAAGGCCTTGGATGCCTGTGGGTTTGAATTTTTTAAATCTCACTCTGCTTTTCTGCATCCTGTCTTTCCATCTTAGAACCTGTGTGGTATTGAGAGGCTTTCCAAGATCACATTTTAAAATGCTACCTACAAGGGTGTAATTCCAGCAATTTAGTTCCATTAGTTAGCATGTCTAATTTGTGATATAGGTGCATACTTTAGGGAAGGACCCAAGAGACTGTTCAACTCTCACAGAACATCTTGTTGGCCTCTATTTCTAACACTATTTTCTTCACTGTTTAGTGATCATTACAAGGCATTAAGTCATTGAAATACAATTTTCCCTTTTTTGTTTCCCACCATGTAACATAGTTTGGATTTAAGTTATCTTCCCCTGTCCATTTGACATCCATATTCCATTCCCCAAACCCCAATCCTGTGTTCTGCTTTGGGTTTAGTACAGAGGAAGTAGAAAAAACCCAGAATTTCCCTAACGGCAATATGATGAAAAAGAAAGACAAATTTCTAATATCCTATTTTTTTCTGAACAAGCACAAAGCACAAGAAAGGAAAACTTTTTGAAAACTTTTTCCCATTTTCCTTAATTAATACATAAACTAGAAGAAGACATGGAATTTAGCCCTGAGCTACTTGTCCACTGAATCCTAAAACAAGCAAAAGAGACAAAAGGTAAGGGGAAAATTTTCACTCAAAGGACTGAAGTCACCTTTTTAAGGTGAAACAGAACAACAGAACAACTACTTATCTGGACCATCAGATCCCTGTAACTAGCCAGGACAGTCTCTCCTGCAGCATTTAAAGGAAAAAAAATCTAGATATGGGTATTCCAGCATTTGAAGGTGTGTAGTCAAAACACTTTGTTTCAGCTGAGGATGGAGACATAGCTGGGAAATTCTCAAACCAAACTTGGGATTTATGCAAAATGAAAAACGTTTTGCAAAAGGACACAACATCCCCTTTTATGTCTTCAGCTCATTTCAGCTTTGATCACCACCCAAATTCGAGGAAAGTGATGTAAAATATCCCACTCATTGCTATAAAACCAAGAAGGGAAAATGTAAGAGGATTTCCTGCAAAGAGAAAGTAATATGCACTATAAAATAATTGTCATTTCTGCAAAGAAGGCATTAAATAATGACGATAGAAAAACTACAGAGAATGAAAAGGATGGATGCCAAATTGGGGGTTGGGGTTTTTTTATTCTTTCTGCAATGCACTGCAGATATTTATGTGGGGTTAAATGCAATACTAAATGTTTGATTTTTTTTAATCCCAGCCTGGCACTCTAACAAAAAAATTAAAATCAACTGGATATAATTAGCCAGAGTATTTTTTCACTTGCACGGCCAAGCTGGGGAGTGAAAGGATCATATGAAGTTTGGCTTCTGCTGCAGGGCATACATTAAATCTAAGAGGAGAGCTAAGAAATAAAAAAGACCACTATGCTTTTATCGGATTTATCCTTACACATTTCACCCGCGACAGTAATTAATTTCCCAAATTGATGTTACATTTGACAGTACAACACACGAAGCAATGTTAAGTTCAGCACTAAAAGTAAAGGAAGAAAAAGCAAAAAAAAAAATGTTATTTCTTACAAGTAAAAATTGATAATAAAATATAATATCATCTACAAAGGAAATGGGCATAAAGCAGGTTTTAAAAGGTCAGCTCTATTTAGCAAGGAAAAGAACACTTCAAGCTAATTTATTTAGAAAATACTATGAAGAATTTTCACAGATAAAACACGGGTAGGGATAAAAGACTAGGGACTAAGGACACTATTTGTTCTCCATGACTGAAGCAGTAGAGGGAAGCTAACTCATGAATCGACTCCACGTATTTCTCCCTAGTGAAGTAAAAATGCAAATGCCAATCTCATCGCAGTGGTTATTATGGATACCACATGCCCCTCTCTCCGTTTGGATTTGCTGGGAGAACTGGAATCTGCAGATGAATCTTGGTCTAATAAGGACAGTAACACCAGTGTGTGCCTGTGTCTGCTCGCTGATCCTACAGAGATGGGGCACTGCCAGGATTCAGAAGAAAATATCTGAAGTCAGGTTTGTGTTCCTTGTGGCACATCACTGGAATTCCCGGGATGTCCTTCCAGATGTGCCATCCGTCCATCTGCCAAGGTGAATTCAACACAAATGTGGTTTTTCTGCCCCTCTCCCCCAGGTCACTTAAGGGAACTGAAGTCCCCAGTGTTGTCCTTGACAAGCACTGTCAGTATTTGCTACAGCAAGGGCAAGGTGCCAGCCAAGTAAAAATAGGACAACCCAGGCAGAGCTTCATCAGCGCAAAATCAACATGAGCTGCAGCAATCAGATTAAAGTACCTCAGCAGCTGTAGAGAGGGAGAGCAACACATGCATTATCTATGCAAACTTGTGAACCTGAGCCTAAAGAAAAGCAGGATCTGGCTAGTTCCTTTATGGATAATGATAGGCTTAACAATTAAAAAGCTTTCCTAATCTGAAGAAAACCCAGTCTAATGCAGTCAAGTGTAAATCATGTATAGAATTTATGACAATAAAGCAAAGGGTTTACAAAACTGTGCTTCTCCATCTGCCTCAGCCCCATCTCCATGCACGGGAACTGCCACCAAAAAGTCTATCACTTCAAGGTATTTCACTTCTGGCAGGATCGACAGAATCATGAAATTTCAGACTGTAACAGGAGTTTTCTCTGTCACTTCCTTTTCTCTGTCACCAGGCAACAAAAACACCTCAACCTTTGTGATGGGGGCTGAGGAGCTAAAAACATGAATGTCATCATTACGGGTGTGTTCCAAGAAGATTTGCCTCAAAAGGCTGGTGAATGCAAACATTTGTCCAGCACCACCTTAAGGGGCAAAAGAGACTATTTCCATATGAGGAGTCAATTCAAAAAGAGACCACTTTTCTACTCACAACAGCTCTTCAGCACAACTTACCCCAATGGCAATGCCTCCTAAGCACTTGTCCTTATAGACTTTGGAGGAGCTGGTAGGGGAAACCACACCAGATCTCACCTGTATGTGCACACACAGAGTGCAAGAACTCCTGCAAACGGAATTTTCTTCTCTGAGATTAAGGCTGCAAAGCAGTCTGTCCCATGGCATGCAAGAAGTGCATGAGATTAATCAAGCCATGCCTTCAGGCTCCAGGCAGCACTGCAGCCCTTGCTGCTGTATTCCAAGGGGTCCATCTGTGGTAAGAGCAGCCAGCCCTGCTCAGCCCAAAGGGAGCATCTGTGCTGTATGATGAAGGACTGGAAATCCACTGCATTTCTGGACTGAGGTTTAATGATTTTCTGGCACGTTTTCCTAATAACCATGGAAACTCTTGAGCTGCAATATCTCTTGAGACCACATTCCTGCATCTATTCTCTGAACAGGATGCCAACCACAGCAAACAACCAACTCAGCTTCAGGACTGGAGCTAGTATTTCTAGTCACAAAATCTGGCATTTGAGCCAATTACTGAATGGGAAATCCCAGAGCTTCTCAACTCTGTGGCCAAATTCTCATCATCTGCATATTTGTTTTCCTACCCATTTCATTTATTTTTAAATGAGAGGCTGACTGAATTTTCCCCAGGCTATGCCTTCCATTGTTGGCCCACACACACACAGACCCACACGCCCACTATTTCCACTGACACAAAGGAAGAGAAAACACAGTGCAGAACGTGTTAGTACTTAGCAAAATTCACACTGAGATTCAAATGTATTTTGAGATTAGCACAGCCATGATGCAATATATTTTGTTTTTGAACAACTGAGGTACAGAGAGCTGCATGCAATGAAAACCATGCTTTAGAAACAGTGAGGGACTTGGACTTTCTAGTCCTAAGTTTATCACCTGTCTCCAGACTTGCTTCAGATCAACAGTGCCTCTCCTTCAATTTCCTTACTCTGTGGCAGTGCCACAGCAAAAATGCTGATGAAGTAAGTTCAAGAACATCCCACTGAACATTTTGCCAGCTTCCAGCCATCTGTGGCTTATGAATTCATGTACGCCTTACTGGCTTTTTCCTTTACATTTGACCTCTGCAGCATCTAACAACCTCCAATCTGATGTTGTGTAAGATTTGAACTTGTGAGAAACTGCACATTCTTGTTTATTATTCAACTCCTTCATGCTGCTCCTCATCTCACAGCTCTGCCCAGCTCTCTCTTCTCCAGGCTGAAGGTCCAAGGCTATTTGATCTCTCCTTGTAGAGAAGAGTTTGTAGCACACTAAAGAAGAGAGTGTCAGTTTTAGAAACAGCCATGAGGCTGAAGGACAGACTTACAGACTGGGCAGTCAGAGCTGCGCTCCTCGGAGTGGCCCAGAGAGGACACACTTCCTGCAAAAGGCTGGTCAGGCCAAGGAGGAGGTCAGTGAATACATCCAACTGGATCTGCATTTCATCTTTTAGTAACTAAAATAGAGGGCTTTGAAGGGATCCATACAGAGCTTTTATCTTGATTTACTAGGGGAAGACGCTTCTGTAGTTATCCAGTGCCTCAGTCCCTGACTTCTGTAAACTTCTCACCCTCATTTACACCATATCTTAAAGAGAGACAGCACCTCCAAGAAGTCACAGAACCTCAAGGAAACAGAGAGACACACAGAAGGGAATCAGGTTACTTTTCATCAAATTAAAAAATACCATTAACCATAATGGAGTTTAACCACCATTCTAGACACCAAATTTACAAAAAAGATATCCCAAAAAAACCCAGAGCAATAAATTCTGCAATCACATAGCTTTCTTCTGAGTTATAAAAATGAATCATGTGTTTTTTAGAACTAAAAAGAGCAAATCAGAAATCAGGACATACAAATAGGAATTGCTGCTTCTTCTCTCCCATTTCATATCTATATATATATATATATATATCAGGTTATATATATCCCATTTCTATATCTATCTACATATATCATGTTATTAAAAAAAACAAAACAAACATAACTGTGGGCTATATAGTCCCTACTCACAGCTGTAGCATTGCCTTAGACTGTCTAAGAGATATACCTACTAAAATGAGTTTTCTTACAGGTCTGAGACTTCCTGAGCTGAATTCCTGAGAGATTTTTCCCATGTTTTTGGTGGGTTTTTTGGTGGTTTTGTTTTGATTTTTTTTTTTAAATTTATATACTGTTATTGTTGACATTTCAGAACCCCCTAAGCAAGAATAAAGCACAGCTGTTCCAGCTGCAGGAAAAGCCTGAGCAAATGCAACAGAGCTGGAGGGAACTTGGAAGATCACTCAGTCCATGCTCACACCCCAAGGCAGGATCACCCACACCCATGTTCATTATTTCCCACAGACTCATCTAACTTTTCCTAAAGCTTTCCAGTGACAGAGGCTTGACAGTCTCCTCAGGCAGTCTGTGCCACAGCTCTCCTATTCATCCTGGGAAAAAAGGATGATTAGTCCCTTCAGTGCTGCAGCAGCCCTTGAGCACCTAAGACCATTTTGCTGCCTCCCCTCAGCAATCTCCTCTGGTTAAAGAATTTAGTCAATCTTCCTTTGCAAGGGATATTTTTCAGTCCTGTTTTGTTGTTTTGTTTTTGTTTGTTTTTTTTTTAGAGGTGGCCTTTGAAGAAACAGTTTGGGCTGTGTATGGAGAGTTCCCTCTTTATGGAGAACAGAAATGTAGAAACCTGACTGCTAGCAAAGCTAAACACCTAAAGTGGCAACCCTGGTTAGGGTTTATTTAACATCATCCCCCTGCTACTCCTCACTTGGACACATTCACCCACCTGTTTTGTTCACTGGCTGATTTGTCCAGCTGCCAGTAACCCCAAATTTCAAAATGAAGGCTGTAGATGCCAAGAGCCTAGTATTTTGGTATTAGTGCTGCCATCAGTGCTATCAGTGCCATCATGGCTCAGGGCTCCCAGCTAGATCAGGCCAATCAATGGTTTCAAGCTGTTTTCCTTCTAATCTAACAGGATAAAACACTGCATGAATAAAACAGAAAGTCTCTGTAACTGCATCCCTAACCCATGTCCAGGAGGCTGTTTGGCAGGGTCAAACAGGGTCTTTGCAAACACTAAAATACTGAAGAGGCAAATGAGTAAGTGAAGACACCATTAGGAAAAAGACATTCTGTTATATGTTGTTGCTTTGGATTTTTTCTTCTCTAAAGCTGAAGTACTTAGGAAAGTCCATCTCGTGTTTGTAAAGCCCCTAACTTGCAGGTGGAGGACAGGGAGCCTGGCCATATACCTACAGCTAGAGGCTTAGTGGGCATCAAGGAAATGGAGTGAACCCCTTCTGACTTACTGCACCTATAAGCAAACACATTTTTTATGCTGCTTGCCACCTCCCCATCCCTTATTCCCAGATCCCTTAATCCCAGATTAAGGGCCAAAGACAAAAAACATTATTCCATTCTCATTAGACTTCCTTAGTGCTCAGACTTTCTTCAGGAAGCTTTTGGGTTTAGTATGACATCCCCAGAAGATGCTTCCCTTCCCAAAAAAACACAGTGCAAAACACCAGGAGTGAGGACTGCATGTCTGTAACCACAGACTTAAACTTTATCCCACTGAACCAAAAATAAATTCAAAAAGAGTCTCCCTTTTGTTTGTTTTGATGGCTTTTGGTCACAGATGGTCAACACAGTGCACATCCTGCTGCAAGAATGTTTAAAGATAGCTCCCTTCATCCCCAGCAATATGTTCTGAATTCAAGAACTTCATGGCATCTTCACTTCCAGGCATGTCTGCTTTGTTACCTTCTGCTTTGTACCATGCCATGCAGGGGAAACACCAGCATGGTGTACAAAATTCTGTTTTCTGACTTAATAATTCAGTGTAAAGCAAACAAGTCCTAATGTGCATTCTTAACAGACTATAAACACTGAAAAGACAACAAAAGGAGAGGGAGAAAATTAAATCTTTTTTACTTTTAAAGATGGAGCGGACCTCCATGGCTTAGCACAATATTGTCTTAATTTTTCTCCATATCTCACTGAAAGGGGGATAGATGCCCTGCAGGCAGGACCTCTAACATTTCATAACAGGAGCAGTGCAAGCATCACAGGTTGAAACATCCTCAGAAAAGACTGAGCACTCTGTATTTTATTAATCAGAGTAAACATACCTACTAGAACAAAAGGAAAAGAAGCAGTGGGGATAATGCCAAGAATTCTACACATAAATTGCTACCAGAAAAATTGCTTCCTTCTACAGATTCTATTTTCCTGTTCCATAAAGCATTGGGAACAGGGGCAGCTTTGTAGAAGAAGGGAACACTTTGCAAGGTTTGTAGAGCAGACACTGCTCTGACATGAATAGGTTGGGGAATGTCTCCTTATACATGATGTGTCACCTGAGGAAAACATGCAGGTACCATACAAGAGGACTGCAATTCAGACATAACTTGACATGCAGCAGCAGGGACATCAGTGATGGTGGCACTGCACTGAGGGCTACAAACAAGCAGTATCTTAATAGGAGATGGTGCTAATGAGCAGTTTTCCATCACCTGGGCAGCCCATACTGCTCAAGACCCTACCATGTCTTAATGTCCTACCTGCTGAACTCAGCTCTCACAGATACATCTTGGACTGCCTATTCAGACAGGACCAGAGCAGCTACAGGGTAGCCTTGTTCACAGAATCACTAAGGCTGCAAGAAGCCTCTGAATGTCTCCAACAAAAGCTGCCTGCTCACAGAAGGTTCAGCAACAGGGTCATATTCACTTGTTCTCCAAAAGCACTGTCTCTCTAGCCACCAAATGGAAAGAGGGATAAACTCACATTTATTTCCTAAGAAATAGTTACTGAAGAATGGAAATAATAAATACAGGGGACAGAAGGCATTCATGGCAAGTTAATTTAAGCACACATATTGTTCAAATACTAGAGATGAGTGATAGTGAGACATTAAGGCTCAGTCCTTCAGATGGCTCCATCTAAATCAATGGAAGCTCACTACCTGAGACAGAGAATCCCAGGGTACGTGGGTGGGTGTGTGCATTATATGCTTGCACAACTGAATTCTCTCTCCAAAATGTACTGCTGGCATCAATAGCCGTTCCAATTTATCATCTTCCAAAATAAAGTCATTAATTCTCTTTTTAAGAGCAGGCACAAGTTGCAGTGAGCTGCCTAGCCACTGCTTTCAAGTCCAAGTCAGAATGAGATTGGCCTACAAGCTTGTAACAAATAAGCTGCTTCTAAATAGAGGCATATTCCTCAGAAGAGATTTTTAGCTTAGATAACTAAGACAAATGTCCCATTTACATGTTAATTAAACTACATAATTCCCACATGCGTTAAAATTATAAAAACGTGCGCTTTACAGTGCACACAGCAATAAATCTTAAAATTACAGAATCATGGAGTATGCTGAGTTGGAAGGGATCTGCTGTCCAACTCCTGTTCCTGCACAGGACATCCCCAAGTGTCGCACCATGTGCCTGAGTGTTGTCCAAACACTTCTTCCTGAGCTCTGTCAGGCTTGGTGTTGTGACCACCTCCCTGGGCAGCCTGTTCCAATGTCCAAAAACCCTGAGGGTGAAAAACTGCTTTCCCAACATCCAACCTAAACCTCTCCTGATGTAACTTCAGGCCATTCCCTCAGGTCCTGTCACAGGTCACCCCAGAGAAGAGATCAGTGCCTGCCCTCCTCTTCCCCTCACAGGGAAGTTGTAATGGCAGTGAGGGGGAGTGACTGAGTGTCCCTGCAGTCTCCTTTTCTCCAGGCTGAACAGACAAGTGCCCTCAGCTGTTCCTCATGCTGCTTCAAGGCCCTTCACCATCTTCACAGCCCCTCTTTGGATGCTCTCTAATAGTATAATATCTTTCTTACATTGGAGTGCCCAGAACTGCCCCCAGCACTGGAGGTGAGGCTGCCCCAGGTCAGAGCAGAGCAGGACAATCCCCTCCCTTACCTGGCTGGCCATGCTGTACCTGATGCACCCAGGACAGGGCTGGCTCTCCTGGCTGCCAGGGCACTGCTGACTCCTGTTTCATTTGCCATCGACCAGGACCCCCACAGGACTCCCTTTCTGTGGCACTGGTCTCCAGCATCTCATTCCCCAGTCTGTCCATAAATCCAGCTGCAGAATCCAGCATTTCCCCCACCCTCTTATCTGTCAAGGCCTCTCTGCCTTTGAGGGAGTCACCAGCTCCTCCCAGTTTTGTCACATGTGAAGCTGCTCAGTACCCCTTCCCCTCCCATGTCCAAATCATTCATGAAGATGTTGACGAGCAAAGGCCAGGATGCCATTGGATTTCCTGGCCACCTGGGCACACTCTGGCTCGTGCAGCATCTGCAGCCAGCACCCCCAGGTCCTTCACTAGATCACACAGAACTTTTTTTTTTTTTTTTTGTCTGTGTTATATATTTAACAAGAAAGGCGGCATTACATAAAACAATCCCACTCTTATTATGTTTGCCTCTTTTCCCTACATAATTTTATGGTATGAGCACAGATTTATGCTAGTCATCCTTGGGACACCAAAGAAAAGGAAGATATTTTCAGTTGCACATAGTTGAGTTGCACATAGTTTGGTGACAATGAAGGCACTGGAGATGTCCCACAGCACCTCTGCATCATACCAGAAAAGTTCTCTTTTGTTTCAACATACAATCACACTGAGTGCTTTTAAATGGTCCACTCAAATAATTTGTTTTTCCAAGAAAACAGCAAAATTCTCTCTCTCAGTTCTTAAGAAAGATGGCATTTTGCTTTCTTTGGTAAAATTAACTGCATCTTTTTCCACTCTACCTTGGAATGGTAGAATACCATTTCAGGCACACCAAGTATGAAATTCACATTCCCCTGAATTCAGACATCACTAAATGTGGAAAGAGATTTGATCAGCCAAGTCAGTAATTTCTCCATATAAATTAACAAAAATGAACATAGAAAGATGAGCACAAAGGTCTTGCATCACAGATGTTTTGCCCACAAAAGACTGCAGCTCCAGCAGGCTGATCCCTCCTACATGAAGGAATAATGGAAATCAGCCGTCAACTTCATCTAAGTAACAAGTCTGAAAAAAATACATTAAATGCTTATGGTCCTAATGCATTTCCAAAATATCCTTATTACTCCCCTAAGTATTTGAAGCACATGAAATTTCCAGCAGTTCCATTTCTACTTTTCAGAACTCAGGTAGCTTTAAAAAAAAAATAAATAAAAAAAATTGCAGAACTTCCTATTCCACATACTATCTTCAAAGTGCACATTTGCATAAATGATTCAGAAATATTTTAACATTAAAAATCCATAAGAAGCAAAAGAGAATTACAAAATACTTTAAAAAATAAATAAATAAAAAGATTTCTTATTTCCTCTCTCCTGTTTATGGGAAAACCTGGGGTTCCTGTCAGGTTTCACCTTTGGAGGGATATGGATCACTGTTTAAACTGAAATGTTTCTCCAGCAGATGCAGACATTCCATCATTGTATTGTCCCACTGAATGGGCAGTATTGCACATGATATGTACCATATCTTCATCATGAACATGCTGTAATGGCTAACAAGAAAAATTGTAGATGATTTATTTAAGCAGAACCAGCTCATATATTAAGGCTATGACATGTTCTGATGAATCAACTAATTTTTCCTTCTCTTTCATTTCCTCTAGAAATTCAAAGCAATCAAATGTTGTTTATGCATAAAATTTAATCCTTTCACCAATCTATAGTTTGATTGAATTTGCATACTCTATTTCCTACAAGTCAATGTGAAGAGAGCCTCATGTAATTGAAACCATTTCCCCTCCAGTCCTCCTATCTTTGTTGCAATATTTTCTATTAGTAGCTCTATTATGCCTAATATCTGTAATGTTGGCAGATTAGAATTTTCACTTAATGCAACCTGTATTTATAAACCACTAGGATGAAAAAAGAACAAATACAAGAAAGAGGAAATAATAATTACCTGTCTTTGATGCCACACAGATCAATGTGTAAATCACTAAAATTCCCCAGGGAGCCTTGCTGAACTAAAATGAGGTCCTTGGGCTGGTTATCAATAAAGATGAGCCTCATACAGCCTTGAAAAGCAGTAATGGGATTTAAACACTGGGAATCGGTGAAATTGTCAGGGCACCCTGTGGGAAAAAGAGAAGAGGCAGAGAAGAATATTGGAATGTTCAACTATTTCTGCTGGGATTTTCTGATGCAAGAACTCAGAGGCTTATTATTCCAAATATTTTTATTCCTTCTACTATGCAACCTCCTGTGTTATAAATCTTCTAGTTAGGAGAAAAAAAAAAAAGACAAGCCAGCCATTGAAAGTATCACACTATGAGGTTTTCACATGCTTTTCATTTTCCACAAGAGAACTGTACACAAATACCTTTGTAGATTTGAGCCATATGTCACCTAAGCTCCAAAAAGTCACTGATAAGAACAATGGTATTAACAGGACTGCTAATAACATTAATAATTCTACGGCCTTTTAACCAGGCAAAAAAACAAACCCAAAACCACTCATGGTTTATACAGCTTTGTAGACTTTGCATATATTGTCAGATAGATGCAGGTATCCATTGACTACCACTACCAGCAGTCCACTTTTACAGCTCTGCTTGCAGTTCTGCTTGTTCTGTCTCTGCCTGACCAACACCCTTCAGCCTGCCCACACTGCTGAATGCGCTGCAATTCAACCAGTCCTTACCCATCTGAGGCTCTGCCTCACGAAAACCTCCCTGAAACAACCCACCTCCAAAATAGTAGCTGTTCCCAGAGTAGATCCTTGAGACAGTGGTTGCATGGCTGGCGGTGGCAGCGTCGTTATCCAGCGTCAGGGTAATGCGATGCCTTCTGGCATTGATGTTAACAGAATGCCAAAGTCCATCGTGGAGATTGGTGCCTGGCAAAAAACATGTACAAAGTGAAAAAAAGAAGACAACTGTGTTCTTCAAATCTCCTTTTGCTTTCAACTTGGGACTGCAAATATGCAGCTGAGCTATAAAAAGTGAGAACTGTAGCTGAAAACACTCATTACCTCTGGAAAGAAGCTGGCATAGAAGAAAGGACCCAGGAAAAGGGAAGCTTTGAGAGTATTTAAGAATGTCATCTCACATTTTAATCTAACCTGGTACTGCTGGAGGCACTCATTAAGCTAGCCAAATCTTCACCATTCTGGTGAAGTGTTACCATTCTGAGGTGTCTGTGCCTATCTTCTGTTGGTAAATGTTTACAAGTCCAGAAGTGTGCAGAGATCTCTATTGAGCTTCTGGTACTAAACACACACATGAGGTTGCAGAGGGTTAGATTCCGCGAGACATTCATAGCCTGTTGTCAGGCTCCAATCTGAAACCTGACTGACTTCAGTAGGATTTGTGTTTCTTAAAACCCTCCAGCACCAATGCAGCACACAGTACTGTTAATGGATGTACAGCAGCGGGGTTTCTACACGGCTGTTCTGAGAACTGGGGTTGCTGCTCTAAAGGTTGAGGGATATACTGGGCAGTCTCTTTCTCTTCCAGACACTCCTGCAAAGTGGGAAATTGCCTGTCTTGTTTCCTCATTCTGAAAATCAGTGCTGCATTGTGTGGCTCTTGAAACACCACCAGAGAGCTACAAAGGAACTCCACATCCTCTATTCTGACAGCTCTGAAAATCAGTGGGCAAGCTTCTAAACCCACACACAGAGGTGCAGATCAAAAGTAACCTAATTACAGTTCAAAATATGCTACCATCAGGCTGAAGTCACTGAGATCAGGCACAGAAAACTAGTATTTACTCCCCTCCCTAACAGAGTATTTTTGTTAATGTTGCTTTCAGAGAAAACAAACAAGCACTTAGGAACACAAAGAGGTGTGAGAACAGTTCAAAAAAAAATTTTTAAAAAAAGTGGGTGTTAGGTATGTGTAAAGCCATTTCATCATGAATTTCAAAATAAGACTATTTACTCAGTAATGTCTGTTAACACATGCACAATTACCATAGAATTAAAGGCTGGTTTTCCAGCAAAAAAAATGATGATTTTTCAACTAGAACAAGTGCATTTTGAAGTGGAATATGTTGTTGAGATTTGAAACAAATGCAAAACGAAATGAATCCCATTTGGGGGAAAAATAGGTCCATTCTTTGGAAGCAAGCACGAGTTTACTGTGAGTACCTGACATCTGCTGAACATGGCAAATGCACTTTCTGCACATTTCCCATGGACAAGGAGGCAGTTTAGCATGTTTTGGATAGGCTGGACTCAGGTTCATGATTTCAGAACTGCATAAGAACAAACATAGCCAACCAAATATTGACATTGTCTCAGCTTTGTCAATAATTTAATTAGGACTGCAATAAAGGCTGGAATCTCAGTTTTCAGTGTTCAATTTTAGCAAGCTATGGCTGTAGCAATCTACATGAGTAAGGATAGACTCAAGGCTGTCTCATTTTCTATCATAAAGGGGAACAAAACATGCATACAGAACAGCTCTGCTTTGACAACTGTCAGTTTTTTATCTCTGCTTCTTTTAATAGATACATCTTTAATAGATGCCCTCTTTTAGTCTGTACAGGGAATATTTTAATATTACATGTTTTTAAACATCTGCTCTTTTAGAAAATATTATTTTTATTATTATTATCATCATTATTATTATTCTTCCCCCAAATTTTACATCAGAGAGGCAACCCTATTTTACCCTCTTGCATCCTACCAGCTGCACTACACAAAGCAACTTGTAAAGTGGCTATGAAAGCCTAATAGGGAGTGCAAGTAGAGGAAGCCCACGGTCAGCCTCTCTTCTGAGTATAGCATAAAGGGGGAGTCCAAAGCCAGTCAGAAAATCAGCTCTGGGCCTCCCTTAACTTCTGCTGGGGAAAGATGCTGCGGCTGAGCTGGCTCCCAGCTGACTTCAGCACAGTCTGAAGATGGGAACAGGAAGGTCTTCATGTGACCTGACTGAAGAAAATTGAGTGTGACTGTTTAAGAAATAGAGGCTCAGCTAACTGTCAGTGAGATTGAGTCTGGAGATTTCAGGATGCCAATTTACCAAGCTTAGATCAAGCTGTACAGAGAGGCTTCACCGCTGGAAAGCAAGAGAAAATTTAAAAGAGAAAGGAAGATTGGGTGTTTCCTTAGTGCTTGATCCTTTCATCCCACGGAGGTGAACCTTTGCGTGGTAGAAGGAGACAAGTGAAAGTAAACAAAAAAAGAAATACCTTCAGTGATTTCCACTGGGTTCTCAGTCTCCTTTTGAATAAACAGCATCAATCTCCCACCATGGAGGTAAACCAAGAGATGTCCTGAGTTTTCAGACAGCTCGGTGAACAGAAGTAAGCCATCTTTATTCCAAGTTCGGAACTGGAAGCTGACTGACAAACCATCAATTTGAGCAGTGCCGGGGAGCAGCAAGTAGCTTCGACTGGCACTCACAAAGGTGATAGGAACAACTTGTGGCTCTGAGCAAGAAAAGGTCACATTCCCCTGATAAAAAAAAAAAAAAAAAAGAAAAAATATCAAACATAATCAGCATGACTTTTTTTCAGTCATCCCAAAACATCTTTAGTTAAATAAGCTCACTGGATTTCTAATCGCCCTCAAGGCTGAAATAGGTATTATTATTCAGACACATATCTTTGGAAATCAATAGGAAATGTATCTGTCCATGCTGGGAAAACACATCTACCTTCAAAATTTTACTTTTTTCCCAGATGCTGAGGATCAAAAATCAAAACCTTACTGCTCAGAAGGATCTAAATGTAACCAAATGTCCTTATCAATTCCAATCTTAGTTGATTATCCCAGTCTCCTAGCACTGAAAGCAATGGTGCAATTTGCCCAGAAGAGAAGCACATTTACTCAAGGCAGTCTGCAGAACCTGCACCAGGTCACATCTCTGTAGTTGGTGGAAGAAATGACTCCATCAGTCTGCTCAGCCACTGCAGATTACCCCACCAGGGCAGTCAGGCCATGGTATAAAACCCTACCAATACACAAAGCCAGGATGCACTTAAGGAGCCAAGTCTTTCAAAGCCACTCCAGGAGATCATTGCAGCCAGTTGCTTTGAACTCGTCTGCTTTCTAAAATACCAGCTGTAATCTGATCAAAACATCGGAGTGTAAGGCTTTCTCCATGATAACACTTCTCATCAGAGCCTGTACCTCACTCTAACGGGATAATTATAACGAGCAGCACTTGATGGATGTGCAGGAAGTTGCATAGTGCTTGGGGAATTCCTCTCTGCAATCTCAGACAGATGATGGAACTGCTCCCTATCACTTTCAAATGCTTTTCCAGTCTTTATTTTTTAAATGGAAAATATGGTGCCAGAAACAGACAAAGTTATCACTGGATGAAACAATCCAGTGTTTATCCAAAGCTTATCTGAGCTCCAGTGAACATCAGTCAGTTAGGAAGTAGGATGAAAACATGGTCTCGGCCTTTAAAAATTTTCCGCTGTCTGCTGGGATTTGCTGCATGAAGAGATGGCAGAAGCTTTTTTTTGCTATTGTCACTGTTACATTTCTACCTCAGTTTTTAATCAAATTCAGGCCAGAAGTCCTGTGCTGAGACATGATCAGCAAAGAGTGCTGACTGTAGGGCCAATGCTGGGACATATGCACATCTCTTTCCTTGCTCAACCAGGTCAGACGTCAAGCTCCCAAGTCTGACTTCAGCTTTAGCCTTTCCATTGTCTAAACTTAAGCAAAATAGCTGTCATTCCACCTGCCATGAGAACAGGCAGACAGAAATGCACAAAGGTGGTGCTGCAATATTCTGTGTAAATGGGATTAAAGGTTCATTTGGAAGACAGCAAGAGGTGTGTCTGCCTTTTTTTTTGGGGGGGGGAGGTATTTTTGTTATTCAAAAAATGAGACCTCTATGATGTAAGGGGAAGTAATTGCAATTAGAGCTAAAAACTAGCCAGGATTTTTAAAAAATAAAAGGAAAAAAAATAAGTTGAGTAAAATAATTGATGCCACAAGAACTTACATCAATTCAGCTGACTAATTTAGGAGGGAAACACCTCAAAGCAGCATTCCAGAGCAAAGCCAGATGATGCAGTTAATACACACCAACAATATTTGCTGACATCCTTACAACCTGTCTACCTTCCTAGAGACAGTAACAAGAAAACCTGAAAAAAGGCATACACAACTGTTACTTTGAAAAACATTTGTCCAGTGAATTGGGATAGGTTCTCTTTACAAAAACTGTCAAATTTGCCATGAGTTTTATTCTCAAACAAATTATTCCAGTAGGTCTAAGTGAGAAAAGTAAACAGCTCCCTCTAAACCTGCATCTGATCATGAGCATTTTGCTTTAATTGGCAGCAGTTCTGGAACTCTCCAGGGTATATGCCAGATTTCTGGCAGACACTTGATTTTATAATTGAACCCAATTTAACTGAAAAGTAAAAGCTCATTGGCTAGGAAATGGGATAAGAACAGTCTAATCCCTAGAGAAAATAGAGGAGACTCTCAGCCCTATCCAGCTGCTGGAAACTCTAGCTAACATGTGGCATTTGAGAATTCCATTGAGTCCATCTCCAGACTGATTAACGACTCCTCTAACAAGCAGTGAAATCTTTACAAAATAGTTCTTATTGTTCTTACAAGAGAAAACTTCTGAACCTAAAAATGCAATGGAGATACATGCAATTTTTTCACTGGCTGCCATGATGGTTTTCTTAAGAAAGAGTGGAAGCAGCCCAGATTTCTGCAGGCAGGGTAAGGCTTTAGAGGTGGTTCCTGTTGAAGTGAGATGCTGAATGAGCAGTCAGCAGCATGTTGCAGCATTTTAAAGAACCAGAGCCTCTCCTATTAAAAGAGAATGGAAGAACACAGTTGCTAAGTGATGAGGATAAAAGTGGCTTACATAGAAGATCCTCTGAGCCATAAACCTCATCCAAAACTGACTGGACACTTTCCAGTGACTTCTGTGGGTCTTCAATAAAACCTGTATAACTTTAATGAACCATTTCAGTCTTTTCTGGCCTTTCTTCATGTAGTATTATGTACTGTTCAATGAAGAGGGAAGACAACACCACAGTCAGAGCAATTGGTAACAAGTTTCTTATACATCCTCCTTGCTCTCAGAGAATTCTAATCAAAAATAATATGCACTTGGGAAATTATTCAAACTGACAGCTGCACTGCAATTCTCAGCACTTAGCCTACCAGAGGATCCAGGCCAAGATCACAGCTTGAAAAGAAAGAACAATAAATGAGTATTTCTGAGCTCTCATTCTACCTGCAGGTTAGAGCATCAAATGGGCACTTAAACTTTCCTCATTAATCACTCTATGGATACTGTCCAATAAAAAAGGGTATCTTGCTTTCTGCAGAGGATTAGAAAGGATGATTTCATATGACAGGTAAAGGGACTAAGATCCCAGGCCTGGCTGAGATACAAATGTGGTAAACTGGAAATATCTCCAGCTTGGAAATTGGAGGACTACTCCTAGCTGTAAAGGGACTGAATTTGCAAAGAGAGTAACAGAAGAAAAAGGTGACCTCTGATGCAGTTTTAAAAGGATAAGAAGAAAAATTGGCATTCAACTCTGAGAAACTGGATTTTGAGAATGAGGAAGGTTCCTTCAAGCCCTATTTTTAAATTAATTCTCTCAAGCAGAACAAATGTCAGGAGACCATATATTTCAAATACTTCTCAAGACCATGCTGAACACTAAATGAAAAGCAAATCAAAGTTAGATACCAGCTCTAGCCTTCTGAAATACTGCTGTAAACTGCATTGAAACAGGGTATGGGAGCACCAAGGCACACAGTGTTCCTCCAGTCAGGACGGGTCCACTGAATGAGCAACCAGTCCATCCCAAGAGCAGGGACCAGAAATTCCTGTACTGAGATGGGTTTTTGTTTCTCTGAGAAAAAATTCAATATGGAAATCTGAAAGCTTTCCTGATTACATTGAAACCAATACATGTGATAATCAATCTTGTGACAGACAACTGCTCTATCTCCACTTACTGCAGGTATCATGAATTCAAATAAAATTTTAATTGTTTATTACATTGATTTAAATTGTTTATATTAAACTAATATTCCCAGTGGAGAGAAAGTAACATTTAACAAAAATAGAGAAGGCTTAGAAGAAATGGAAACATTATGACCATGAGAGAATCAGGGCTTAGATGCTTGGCTGGACCTTTCCAGATGTTCTTTATCTCATACTCTGAAACTGACTGTGTCACTGGTCAGAAGCAGAACAAAGGATTTTACCATTTTTATGGTAACTATACCATAGTAACTATACATTACTGTTTCATTACATGGTGCAATAGTTAAGAGATGCTTACGAAAGATGAGAGCAAATACAGAAATATTCCGGAAACATTCTGCATCATTTTTCTGAGAGAGACTGGAAAAAAGGGGGGAAAAAGACCACAGGAGGAAACACATACATACACAGAAAATAGTGACCACTTAATATTCTCTCTCTGTGGTGTATTGACTTCGTCTGGAGGCCAGGTGCCCACCAAGCCCCTCTATCACTCTCCCCACCATGAAGTGAGGGGAGAAAATGAAGAAAGAAAACCCTCTTGTGTCAAGAGAAAGGCAATTTAATAAAGCAACAGCAAAGGCTGCACACAAGGAAAATGAAAGACTTAGTCTTTACTCTCCATGAGCAGCTGATGCCCAGCTACTTCCTAGGAAGCAAGGTTTCAGCATGTGTAGAAGTTGTTCCACAATAATAGATGCCTCTTCAATTTCTTTTTCCCTTGGCTTTTATTGCTGAGCAGGTTCATTCAGTGTGGAATATTCCTTTGGTCAGTTTGGATCATCTGTCCTGGCTATGTCTCCTCCCAAGATCTCACCCTCACCCAATCTCCTGCTGAGTGGGAATATTCACTTTAAGCAACAAGTAGGAATGAAGCCAGCCTTTTAAATTCACCTTGCTAGAAGTGAATAAGATAGATGTCTTAGATCAAACTGGCAAATTATTACAGTCCAAGTCCAATTTTTGCTCCACTTCAAGGTAAAGTGATCTACAGCTTATTAGTTTCTATTGCCTGGAACAAAACACAGCAGCAAGGAGATTTTTTTCTTCATTATTATTATGAAAACAGAATCACATCTACCTTAAAATAGGAAACTGTATAGAAAGCAATTCCTTTCAGCTTTTTCTTTTTTTATGCATTAGTTTCCTTTAATAGATTTTGTTCTTTTAAATTCCAATTATCTGTGCATCATGGCACACCACCAGCCTAAATGGTTGGTGTGAACTGCTCACAGCCCAGGCTCCTGACTGTGATGGGCTCAGCTTGCCCCCTTCTGTTACACCAAGTGCCAGAGCTCCTAAGGCATTACCAATTAAAATAAGACCTTAAAAAATATACTAAAGCCTTGGCTTTGCAGAAAATTACATTTTCTACCATCTTCCTTATCACCTGCTAACTTCTATGACAATAATTAGCCATCTCTCTTCCACTCCTACAGGGACTAAGAGCCTTATCACCTCCCACCTTGAAATATCCTCCTCTGCTCAGCAGGCACTAACTGCCCTATTCATTCAATTTGACTATCCAGATAATGTAATAAATGAAACCCTGAACAATTGTTTCTAACCTGTAATTTGCTGAAGTCTGATGACTCTCAAAAAACCCTTGTTTGCTCAGAAAAATGTCATTCTTGTCTGCGTATAGTCTTATTAAAATACATGGTCTCCCTCCCTGAAAGACTTGTTTCATTTGTTGTCATCACAACTATCAAAATCCTAAGACAAAGAAACTTTTATATCAAGGAGAGTTTATTAATGCAGCTGTGTGCTGGATTATATATTTGCACACTGAAACTCTTTAGAATTGTGGGCAAAGCCAACTGAAATCAATGGGAAAGATGTCATTTCAATAGACTTTATTTCAAGACCTCAATTGAGGTGACACACTTAATTTCTTTCAAAATAATCCTGTTATACCCTTCAGCAACAATAAAATAGAACCTTATAATGAATGCTATTTATACAGACTTCCTTGGTATTCCACACTGCAGGTAGAATGCAAAGGAGACTCCTCTGAAGACCCAGAGAGCACAGAGAAAGAAAGAAGAAAATATAAAAAACTATTTTTAAAAGAACCAAATATTTCTGGAATCTGAGTTCACCTGGCTTACCTAAAAAATAGCAAATTCAGTTCTCTCTTTAATCATGTGAACAAACACTGCCATCGAATAATTGAATAAAAGTTATTTTTTTTAGAAATTCAACTTGGTCCACAGGAAGTTGTAAAAAAATGCCACTAAAAATTTCCAACGTTTTTTATATATGATTCCTATAGTCTTATTGGAGCACAAAAAATAAGAAAAAGAATCTAACTTGTGTTCCTCCAAACCCTAGGAGGGGCCTTCCCAATTCACCAGCCTGATGTTCACGGATAGATCAACACTTGCCAGAGCACTTTGGTAGAACGAGACATCCGCAGACAACTAAATCCTTCTCAGGATGAAGGTATCTCAAATCAGCTTAATAAAATAGCATGTTTGGATTCTCTATAAAGAGAATGAATTATTAGTTTACATTCTCCTGTCACTAGGTATCTTTCCTTGCTCTTTGATGCTGGCAATTGGTTATTTCCCCAAGGCACTACAGCGATACATTTACATGTCACACATCCCTCGCTGTGCTGAGCTGTCACTCTCACACTCAACATGGCAGGCCAGTGTAGAAACCCAAGTGTATCTGAGAGCTGACAACTCCTGCCTTACAGCACCCTGCACTCCTCTCCAGCCAGCACAGGGCTTGCTCTGCTAAATAAAAATGCAACTCCAATTTCTATTAGCCAGAGGTAATGGAAGAGAAAGAGAGATCATGTTTTTCTCAATTTCAGTGAGTAAGTAGGGTGGAACATTGAGAAGACCAAACACAGCATCTTTTCATGACCTCCTAATTTCTTTTCATCAGCTAGACAACTTCCTGTTTTGGCATCACAAATCAGTGAAGCACAAAAACAACTTAAGACTCTGGCCACAGGTCACATTTAAGCAATTTCTAAAGGTGCAACCAGAATCTAGCATTAGGTAACACTGGTAGAAAGGATCCTATATTTTCAGGATGCTACAGATACTTTTTTCTCTTATCTACTCCCTCAACCAGATGAATTTAGCAATTCTCAATGGATTTATCTTTGTAAAACTTGCCCCATCTCTTCCTGAATCTACATACACTCAAACACAAAATCCCTCAGTGAAGACTTCTCCATCCCAGATATCAACAGTTCAAATTTCCTTCTGTGAAGAACCATTTCCCTTCTGCTTCTTGTAAATGTGCCTCTTGCATATTTTCTTGCCCCTACTTAATTGCCCAAGAAGTGTAACTGCTGTGTGATTTCTCATAATGAGCAGTCTGCACTTCTCTTGTGCTGAGAAGATATTTAGTAAATAGGGAAAACCTTTAGATCACTTTTTTAAAGCATTTTATAAGGCTTCCCAAGGGTCCACCCTACAACCATGACAGTGGTTAATTACAGAAATTTGACTTTTCATAACCTTTTGCAGTAATTGCTTGGAAAGCACATAAAAGATTCCCTATCATTACTCCATGTTCAATGATAAAGGGAAGGGAAACCAAAATGAACAAAAAAATCCCAAACAAACAAAACAGCAATCCCCAACCCACACACAAAAACCCAAACAAAACAAAACAAATCCAAAAAAACCCAAACAACAACAACAAAAAAATACCCAAAAAACAAACCAAAGAAACAAAAAAACATCAAACCAAAAAACCCCAAGAAAAAAAAAACCCAAAAACCACAAAGCCTACAACACGTCATCAGGGGCAGAAGAAACCCCAGAGAGAAGAAAGATAGTGTTTCCAAACAGACAGTGGTATGTAGGGAGGTTAAGGATCAGGCAACACAAAAATGGAATTCTGAAGGCAAGTTCCAGTTCAAAGAGAAAGGCTGCCTCGTTATCTTGAGATGACTTCTCAAGGGGATTTATTGCAAGTCTGAAAACTGCAAACGAGTTACAGAAAAGAACAGGCAGAATGATAATCACAGCCACCACCCAGGAGTACAATACTTACTACAGCACTCTCTTATTGACAAGCTGTAGTTTCTTCCTCTGACTTTAAATGCAGCTGATTTGGGACCATTATTTATACGGGTGAGGAACTACACCATAAGAGGAAATCTATACCTCCAAAGCTGGTGTATCATTCTCCTGCTTGTGTGAAAGATGAGTAAAAAGTAAAAAAAAAAACCAAAACCCAAAGCTGACGGGTAGGAAAACCCCCAAGTTTGGCTCACTGACTGTGACAATATTCACAACGGCACAGAGTGAAGCAGAGAGTGTTGAAGTTTGCCCATCTTTGGAGGCAAAATACTGATGTCTCTAGGCACTTCTAATCCCAAGCCAACCAGTTTGTCATCAATTATCTTTTGCTAGGAGACAAAGTTATTTTGACGACTAACAATGTAGAACCATCTCAGGTGATCTCCAGCTTGTGGGGAGAGAATGTAAATATGCAACGCATTTTTGGAAGAAGAAGTTCCAAGTTCCTGCTACATTTAATTATTCTTCTTGTGCTGATGCTTTCATTGCATTTCCACTGCAGACAACCTTAGTGACTACAAAGACGTGAAGCAGAGAAGCTTGCAGCTCCCTGTGGATAGAGATTGTTGCTTGAAAACCTCAATGCACTTTGAGTAAAAGCATTGAGTGCAGAATAACTCTGGCAGGCAAAAGACTACATTTAACAAAGAACAAGTTATTTTAATTTGAGGAAGTTAATTGCTAAGGAGTGAGTAAGAGCAGAAAAGGAAAAGGGGATCAGCCTGAATAACCTACAAGTACCTGTGAGTTGCTAGAAATAGCTGGGATGCAAGGAATGTTGGAAAACAGATTTACAAGGCCCATTTCCTGCAGAAGGGTGTTCATCTAAGATTATGAGGCACTCTGAGCATAGCCACCTTTCCATGCACTTTGCATACCCAAGTGTCACAGACACAGCACAGAGCAGCTCATAAACCTTGAAAAACACAGTACAGCAGCCAGCATCTGGGAACCACGGTGTTTAAATCATCACTTATGTGAAAGAGATTGAAGGATGGAGGCACATCCCCACTGCCTTAAATTGAGAGAAGGAGCTGCATTCCTAGACCTTTCATCCAGCATTGTCTGAAACAGGTGTAGAGATAACAGAGTGTTATTGCTTGGGGCCACTTACACCCAGACACTGCCCTTCCCAGAAAGTGCATTGCAAAATTTTGCCCTTCCCCTTTAGAAAGGCCTTCCCATTATCCAGCCAACAAAACAACCAGCTGTCTAATGACCTACGAAGCAGACAAAGGTTTTTTGCTCCCTCCTTAGAAATTAAAGCAATTTAACACAGTTCATAAGATTTGTGCCTTTGAGTCCTCAGTCAGAACAATCAAACTCAAGATTATTAAAGCAAAGACTCTTGATCCCAGGGGGGTATCCTGGAGGCAGTCCTGACTGCCAGCAACACAGTGAGGAACTTCTCACCCATCACCTTTCCCTTTTGCAGCTCCCTGTGTATTCAGCCTCGCCCTAGGCAGGGAAAGCACAGAAAGAACTTCCCTGGTGTTCTGGCTGGCTTTGTTTTAGGTTCAGTGTATTCACACACATTACTATGAACTAGAAGATGCCATGGGAGCCAGAAGCAGTTTCATCTCCACGTTCTCCAAAGATACAGTGTTAGCCAAAAGGCATTTATCAAAGCACAGTGTAGGAGTGAACAGAAAAAAAAAAAGCTGAACAGAGATGAATTATATACAGTTTGTCAAGGTTTCATGGGAGTGTAGTTCACTCTTCTTGCAAAATAAAATGTTAGTTATTTTTGTGATATATTTAAATGTATCTGTAATTTTGGACATGATTTCGTGTTAAGTTGTATTTGTGGTTTGTGTTATCAAGCTGGATAAGACTGTAGTTCCTCTTGCTTTACCTCTACCATTCCACATTTAGAGACAGTAGTATAAAGTCAATGGTTGTCAGAACTGCCAATACACTGATTATAAGGAGCAGCACAAAGGAGATTATTTCCAGTGATAACAGGAGTATTTTTTCTCCTCTATAATATGAACTGAAGTATCAAAGTAGAATTCTGCTAGTGCTGTACTTCCCAAAAGTGACAGAGAACAGCTCAGAAAATAAGATTTTATCTGAGTTAACCAGGGAAAAAAAAAAATCTCTATTACTTCTATCATGCCATTAAATATACACATTTTTATCTTGAAAAAAATAATTAAAATGTTTCCCCAAGCAAATTCTAATACACCAGGAAAATCAGAGAAATGCATTGGTTTCCATATGTGTCTCTCAATAACTCTCACCACAGGAGCCAGTGCTGGCTGGTATTAACCTCAGCAATATCATTTTAACAAGCTAATTATCCCCACAGCTATCCAAATCTGAACTCTGCTCATTCAATGCAGCCAGCAGCACCAAGAGAGCACAAAAAGCATGGAAGCAAAGAAGGAAAGCACACTGCCTCTTACCACAGTATAGATCTGAGGTTTGCGTCTTTTGGCCAGGTCAATTATATTGACTCCGTTGTAATAAAGGTTTTCAATGCACCCATGGAAATTTTTCCTCTGAAAGGTTCCTGGTTTTCCTGGGACAGGAATCCCTCCGAAACTGAGCTTTTGGAAAGAATAAGAACAGCATTATTTATAATTATTTATATATATCTGTATGCACATATGTTACATTGTGTTATCATCCCAAAAGCAAGAGAGCAGACTGCATACAGTCACTTGGTGTATTATTTAAGAACCAATTCCCACCAACAGCATCACTGGGAGTATGAGGGAGAGCCTGGCCACCTCTCAGGGGCAATTACAGCCCCCACTGCATCCCTGCTGCTGGAGAAACTCCTCTGGCACAGAGAGGTCACCGCGTTGGGAGCAGCTCTGAAGTGCCTGGGCACACCAACCTAGTGCCACCAGCTCCCACCACAGCAACACCCACACACAAGGAAACCTTCCCAAGGTGTGCAACCCACAGCCCCTCTGGCCCAGAGGGTGACACCTGGCTGCAGCCCACAGTGCTCAGGAATCTCTGAGCCATGGGGGGATAAACTGTCCCTGCCCTCTGAGCTCTGGGTTTGCCTAGGAGCTGCAGTCACTTTTTTCCACCAGGCAGACACATGTCTGAGCATCTCTGGCTTCAGCCAGAGGAGGGTAGTATCACATACACAAATACTCCATTTGCACCTTGCAGTTTCACTGGGCTTTGGTCTTTACAACAGTCATATATATGTGCCATTTGGGATTGAACTTTGTAATGGAGAAGTTCTGCAGACTACACATTTGCACAAAACTTCTGCTGTGCTGTTGTTTAAGAACTGGCAGATGTTAGCACTGTGCAGGTTACAGGTCCTCACTCAACTGGAGGGCTGAAAGCCCTGGGAGGACAGAGGATAAGAAAATAAAGCTGCCCAAATACAGCATAATAGTTTAGATTCTGAAGAAAAGAAAGAGAGAGAGTAAAAGGAAAAGAAACAAACCCCACAACCCCCAAAAAAATCTGATAATCCTACCTTCATTTTCCAAATGTCACATCACATTTCTAATTAACTTTACTGACCTCTTTGGCAAAGCATTACTGGTGTTACCACTAAAGTTTTACTCATTTTTCCCATCACAGCCAGCAACACTGAGTGATGTAACACAGGTGGGGATCCTGCAGCCACCACACTTGATCAGGACCTGTGCTGCAATCCTGCTGCATCCACTGCAGCAAGAGCATGCACTGCAGCGTGGCACTGCTTACATGCTGACGGCTGCTGGAACCTGGTCAGCCCTTTTCCCCTGCCACAATTCCCAAAGCCTTACCTCAGTTCATTACTGTAAAAATAAAGGGCAATTTGGGGGTTCTTTTTCCTCCCACTCCACCTAACAGGCTGGGATACATAAGCAAATGAAACCTCCCTGGGTAACCTTGAAAACACTTACTTGAAAACAAGTTCTTAATGAGCTTGCACCTCAGTTGTTTTAATTGATCACTTCAGAGAAATAAGGAGTGAACAGACTGCTACTTTACGTCACTTGCAGGTTTGTTATTGGCATGAAGGCTTATCTGGTAGTAATGTTGTTTTTTTTTTCCAGTGAGAATCATTAGTTCTTTCTAAAACACCAGACTTTCCTTCTTTCATGTTCTATTCTTCAAGTCCCCTGTTTAGGGACTCTGTACTCGGGTTTCAAAACCAGAAGAAAAATCAATATCAATTACACCAATGCATTATTAAGAAAACAGTTTCTTTTGTGATTGGTAATAATTTTAATTACGAAAGTAATGATTTTATTACCCTCAGTAAGGCCTTTAATCCCTAAAGTGTGCTGAGATAAACTTTCAGTAGACTGCACTGCTGCAACATTTGACTGAACAACTGTCTCAGCACAAATGGAGAAAAAACACTGTGTAAAACTAACCTCAGGGGATGAGGTCTGAGTGCCACGGTGGTTGGTGGTGATGCTGATTTACAACACCTGAAGATCTTTTCTACCACGTTCCCTATTTTGGAACATCTGGAAAAATGTTCTGCAAATTAGATTGGAGCCTGAGTTTCCCCTAATTGGCACCAAGCAAGAGGTAAGAAATTTTATTATTTTGAAATTAGAAAAACTGATGACTCAATTATTTGGCTTTTCTCAACTCCATCTTAAAAGCAGTTCACTTTGGCCCGTAATAGTTCAGTCTAAAGCTGTTGCAGAATCTCACTGCTCCAAGTGCTGTCCCTACTAAATGTGCTTATAATTTTGTAGAGCAGAGCCAGGGGACAGGTACCACTCTCTCCACCCTGCTTTGCGAAATGCAAAGAAAGGAATTTCATCTGGAAGATGAGAGGAGGAGAGAGCAGGAACCTGACACTGCTGAGCCATCTGCTTTTTTCCCTTGGGTGTGTTGGGAAGAGATCCTTTCCGGTGAAATGAATTCAAAGTGCAAAGGGGAACCTTGTGGTCTCTGAAGCAGTGAACCGTGCCAGCTCAACACAGCCAGACAGGGTGATGGCTCTGTGCAAGCACGACCCTGAGCCTTGGGGGTGAGGAGGACCTGGCAGACAAGCACAAGGGGATAAAAATGAACATGGGTAATTTGCACGCAGGTGTGCATTGATAGGGAACAGATGAGGAGCTGCCTCACATACAGATGTGATGATATATGGGGTTTTAAGGTGCTTTTTCAACAACTATAATCCCTAAGCACTGAACTGCTGGGGTGGTATAAACTGCACTGTGCCACACCTTGGTCTCATCACAGGGGAGCTCACCAGGCTCTGGTTTATGGGCAGGCAGGATGTTTCCTCGGCTCAGTTCATCCCTGCAAGCTGCTCTGGCTCTCTAGATCAGCATGCTCTGCAACATGCTCAGATGTGAAGGGACCTGGGTCAGAGCTGCTGGTTGTGAGAGTCATAGAATCACAGAATTACTAATATTGAAAAAACCTTTAAGACCGAGTTCAACCCAGTGCCACCGTGTTCCTGACTAGACCATATCCCCAAGTGCCACTTCCATACACTTCTGGAACACTCCCAGGGATGATGATTCCACCACTTCCCTGGACAGCCTATTTCGATATGTGAACAACCTTTCAGTAAGGAAATTTTTTTTAAAGTTTATTTATTTTATTTTAAAATGAGATAATTTTCATTCTATTCAATCAAAACCTCCTCTACCACAACTTGAGGCCATTTCCTCTCATCCTGTCATTTGCTACCTGGGAGAAGAGACAGACACCCACCTCGCTAGAACTTCCTTGCATTCTGGAGTTCTTCCATTCCTAATGGGAATACAGTAATTTTCACCTGTTCATCTCTGTGTGGAGAGCTGTAGTTCGAGCAAGTGGTGACTGGATAGAGGGACAGCTCAGGGCTGGAATCCCCACAGTCATGCTCAAATGCAGGGCTGGTGCACAGTGATGCCATTAAAATCATATTGGAGATGATAACACAGCTGCTCTCTGAACATTGGAGTAGAACCCAGGCTATGACTTCTCATTTATTCAAAATCTGCCATGCTTTGAAGTGCAAACATAATGCAATGCATATTTGCACAAAGATTGTGCACTCTCTGATGCTGGCATATATGGAGTTTCACAGACATAGTTTATGCTGGTAAAGTGTGAAAGGAGCTCTCTAGGAAGAGAATATTAAATAATGGCCTTTGCTGGAAAGAAAGAGCTCATAGGGTGGTTGCTTTCCATCATATTCATTTTATAGCAATTCATACCTTAACTCACGGGTTATAACCTAAAGGGCTTCACACACCTCATAATCAATATCCAAGTGATCTGAATCCCCCTTTGTTCGGAAGTGCTGGGTGTGCTTGTCCACTGTGAAGTTCACTTGCTTGTTGAAGCGTTCTATGAGAACTGAGTGCCAGTGCTGGTCATCCAGGAGGCTGCCCAAGGTCACAGATGTGTGGCTGTTACTGAAGTGCAGGTTGGAGTCCCCTGGAGTAGCACAGAGAGGCAGAAGACACAAGTTACCTCCAGACTCTTAACTGGAGCACAGGGACTCAAGGGAAGCCCAGAGCAGAGCTCCAGGATGTGAACCAGGGCTCTTGGGAACACATCCTTTTCAAATACTGCCTTAGATTCCTTCCTTAGGGTCTTTTATTCACATCCATGTGTGTCTAACCCCCCTCCCATTTTTTTCCTGTGAAATCCTTGTGATGAATCAGGAGGTGTTACTGATACTGCACCCACATATTGCAGCAGGCAGGGCATTACTATGTCTGTACCCTTGGATCTGCCAGGCCTTTTTGGTCCTGGTGGCTTAAGAGCTTCCTTTGGGTAGCACCAAAATCTTCTGTCTTCTGTCTAATCACATTAACAGACTGCTCCTGACACTTCACTGTCAATTCTGTCCTTTCTGCATTTTAACAAGAAAATTGTACCTGTCCCTTTTCACAGGGAAAAAAAACCAAAACAAACAACACAAGTCAATGAAGCAGTAAGAGTGTTTTGTTCAGCTCTTAAAAATTCTTAAACCTGGCCTAGCTCTCCAAAAGTATAGATCACAAATCATAAAAAAAATTAGGCCCTAACCCATTAATTTCAAGCACTCTTCTGTTTTCCAGCTGGCTACATGTCTGAACACTTCAGAGCCTCTCACTGAAAGGGAGTGTGTATCCTGTTACACATTCCTGCAGAATGGTGAGAACACATGCTCCAGAACTGCCAGGCAAGATGCAAGCAGATCTGAGAGAAGTCATTAACACCCTTGCCCAAGATATATAA
Source organism: Parus major (assembly GCF_001522545.3). NCBI lineage: Eukaryota > Metazoa > Chordata > Aves > Passeriformes > Paridae > Parus > Parus major. The sequence goes on from NC_031776.1 coordinate 24,553,298, forward strand.
ATGCAAAAAGAGGACCTGAAATGGCTAAAATTTCATACACTTGGGGCTTCAGCTGAAGGAAAATACCCCAGCTCATCTCAGAATGCAATTCACAACAGTATTTCCTCTGGAAGAAATTACATAATTAATTAACTCTACTATATTCTTGTCCTAGTACAAAACATTTGTAAGAGGACAATTCAGTGGGGTAGATTCCCTCATTCAGAGCTTTGGGAGTAGTTTTTTGGTCCAAGTAACATCCAAATCCCAAATCAGAAAACAATGCATTATTTTTTCTAATCTTTGCTGAAAAAGAGAGAAGGAAAGAAAGAAAGCACAATATGGGGACCCAACAATTAATGAGCTGATGTAAGAATTATGTCCAACAGCTGTGGAAAATAGTTACTTATTTTTAAAACAAATATAATTAAGCACAAGGGGAAAAATACCCAACTCAAACCCCTCAGTATGAGAAACATGAGTCAGCAGAGACTGCTGAGGCCAGTACCATGGGACACCCACGGATGAAGGCAGTGAAGATTTTGCAGTAAGGCTGGGAGAGGGTGGATGATCACTCCTACTGCAGTAGTCCCTGCCCTTATCAAAGTGCCTCAGTGTATTCATCAGGGAATTCTTTCTACAGAAAGAAATTAAGCTAGCCTTTCCTCTGATGCTCTGACCCAACATGATCATACAGTGATAGCTTTACAGATACTTAACAAGGAATATCCAGTTTTCAAGAAGGAAACATAAAGCACTGTGCACAATGTTTGGACCAGAATGTTATCACTGAAATTCTGTATTCTCAACTCAGCTCTGAATCACTGAGTGCATGGAAAAAATTAGACACAACCCAAAAATAAACCTTTTCTACAGCCCAAAGACCACTTCCTGAGAATGCTGTTTTTAAAAATAATACCAAAAACCCACACACACAGAAAAAAAAAGAAAAAAAAAAGAAAAAAAAAAGAAAAAAAAAAGAAAAAAAAAGAGGTATGTGAAGAATCAGAACTAGCCATTGAGCAGTTCTGCCTTGCTCAGCAATAGTTAGAGAAGCCAAGGTCTCTTCTTGGCTCTACCATGTCCTGCGTGACATCAGCACACACAGGATGTTCTGTTGATATCAGCTAGAGTTTGCAGATACTGCCTAATATAAATAACAGATTTTTATGCAAACCAGTAATCCTTACCCAGGTTGAGATGCAAGGAGAGCTTCCCTTTCTGCAGTTCCAAGGTTATGTAGTCTCCACGCTGTCCTTCTCCATGGAATAAGACTCCATCCCCCTGCATGCTCTTGAACTTCAAGGAAACTACATCTTTGAATGTGCTCATAAGCTTCTGATTGAACCTGTAGAGAAGTGAACTTCTGCCATCAAAGTCTGCAATATCTGACTCTGGAAAAAAGAAAATGGCAAAATGGCAAGGAGGGGCAGCATCAATAGAGGGACTGTATTTTTTTTCAGGATCTTTTAAAATACAATTTGGAGTCAGGTATTGTCCTGAGTGTACATCCACAGGATGAACAGGTTATTTGGACAGCCACATTTCATCCATTTCCAATCCTCTCCCTCTGCTGGAGAAAGGGAACACGAGGATAAAACCAGAACTCCTCTGCACTTGCCTTTTTCACACAACACTTCCCTCTCATTTAACTTTTGAGAACAGAACAGGTGCCTTCTATCATATTCAGATCTCCAGAACATCCCTTGCCACATTTGCTGTTCATGTCAAATGCATTCAGGATGTTATTCATTACTTTGAACACTTCAGTACTCACTCCACTTTTGTAGCTTCACAAGTGTCTGTTGAGCTGCTCCTGCATGTCAGCCCTGCCTGGATCCACCTCTGCATTCAAATAAGGATCCCCTCAGCCTCCAAGGGCTGGTTGCTTGCTTGTGATGGGCATTTATCAGCCATGCTTCTGCATGCAAATTGACTAGGCTGGCAGGAATAGTCAAATATCTATTCAAAAAGCTTTTGAAGAGATTTAATGCAAACTGGGTATCTAAACTGATTATACACCTTTGAAAATCCTATTAGAAATATATTTTCCCCTTCAGCCAGCCTCAAAAATCCCAATCATTCTGATAGGAAACAAGCTTTCCGTTCCTCAATTGCAATTAATACTTTCTTTGGCAGCAGCAGCCTGCAGTATTCTCTCTGCTTTATAAAGAGGTCTTTTAAGCAAAATCTATTTTTAAACAAAATTTTAAATGTACCTATAACCAGAATATTTCAGGTAGCTTTAAATACTATTAACTAATATGCTGTACACAAACATCTGACTGACATACATTGCTTCAATTCCCATTTCTATCCAATTGCAATTTTACATAATTTGTATTAAAATATCAATTTTGTCAATTGGTATTTCTTGTTCTTAAGAAAAATATTAAAAATTAAGAATACCAGACAATGGAGAATCTGAACAGTTTTTTACTAAACTACCTAACTACTGAGGGACATGCACAAAGACAAGTAACACCTTCCTAGTGCCCAAGAAGAAAGAACGTGGACTATCTTTATTTGCAAACCATTCATTTCAGTGATAAAACAAAGCTATCAGTTTTGTATTTTCTTCTGAAAAATAACAGAGAGGTTCACAGGATCAAGACTTCCAGTCAGCAACTGTAGTGTGATTCAAGTCAGTAATTTAACTCACCCAAACTCCATTGAGAGTTCTTTTATCCTTTTAAGCATTAACACTAGTTTAATCTGCTCCTTTTTAAATACCAAAGCAAATAAGAGCTAGGGGGGGAAGGGCTCTAACTTTTTTTTTTTTATTATTGAAAAAATTTAAGAGGTTAGCAATTAAAAACTATTAAAAGCTCAGAAAATAAAACAGCTATTAACGTTTTGTTACCATGGAAACTACTATGAAAATTTCTGCCTGTCAGTATGACAGTTTGTACAGAAGTTTGATGGCACACTTGCAAACTTGCAGGGAGCACAACGTTATAATCTGTTACAAAATTCTGTAACTCCATACCAACTTAATCCCAAATCAGAAGGCAACTGATTTTTATTTTTTTTTTTTTTTTTTTATTTTTTTGAAAGTAAAGGTACAAAGAAACTCAGTCCTGGGGAAAATTCACTCCTGACTAAATTAAGAGTAACTTCTTATTCTGTGATGTCAGAATGATAAGACACTGTTTCCCATCATTTGTGGAACGGTTGCTAGTTTAGGAATTATCAAAAATACAAAAGTATTTCTGCCATCTCTTTTAAACTTCTGAATTAGGTGTTAAGAAACAGGTCCTTCAGAATTGCTGACTTAGGTCTATTGACACCTTGACTGCCAGTTCCTATAAAGGGAACTAAATTGGTAGTTTAGCTCTTATGAATTTCCCCTAGCTACATTAAATACTATGATTTGGTTAAAGTAAATCACAAGTGTCCTACAAAAATGGTTTCATTTCAACACAGGTAGGAATTAGGAAATAGCACATAAAGAATTTAGAGTCTTTGATTTCCAGAGCATTTTGCAACTAAAGTTGATTTTTCTCCTAGCCCTTAAAACCAAAGGTACTGCAAGAGCAAGGGTGCACTGATTCAATGTTGCTGCAAAAATGGCCCTTTTTTAATCTTTTTCCTAAGATACAAGGCTCCAGCCAGTCTAAATGCACAATTCAGTTCTTGTTCTTAGCTCTCCACTAAGCCACAGCATAACAGGATTTCTTGAAGAGCTCTACTACTGACATTTACAGAGTATATCACAAAGGAAAACTTGTTTCTGAAAAGCTCTGCTTCACTAATTATCAGTTGTGAGCACACTGGCCAATAAATAGCCCTGAATGAAAGGGAAATATGTCAAATAAATGCTAACACTGGCAGCCAAATGTCATTAGTGGCAGTTTGCGTGACAACAAATCGTTGGTTCCTGTTAAAAAGAGCCACTCCAGAAAAGCTGCTGTTTGCTTGGTGTTATTTAGTCCATGTATATCCATAACTCTCTTGCAGCAAGAGAACGAGGATCCAAAATGTTTCAAGTCTCAGAAAATCTGTAGTAATAACAGACCAAAACACAACATGTGATCTCATCCTGCACTGCCTGCTGGTGTTCTTACGCTCCCTGAAGACAGACTTGACTCATTCTGGGCTCTTTTCTACACTGTCCTCATCAACAAGGCTGTCGACAGGCTGGCAGCAGTATGAGAGTTTGCACAGAGTTTACCAGTGCAGCAATCTGCTCCCAGCAGCAGAGAGGATATACAGCCATACTTAAGAAGGCAGTCCTTTCTCCTGTGACTTTGGGAAAAGTGAACACTTAGCAACGATATTCTAAAGCAGGAATAACTCTAGGAACAGTTGCCATGTGAGACAGGAACTTTCAGTCTTGAGCTTGCACCAAAGAACAGAATCTTTATCTCCTGGCAGAAGGGAAGGGGACAGCTCCTGCTTTGAACAGGTATGTCCCTTGGCCAGTCACAGCTCACTGGTTTGAATGACCCTAAAGCCATGCCCACCTCCCTCTCAGACACAAAACACAAGGGATGAGTGTGGATGACTACTGCAGAGGTGACTGCTCTGCCATGCAGCTTTATCCCCATCACAAATCTCTGTATCATTTGGGTAAGCAATCATTTGGGCATTTACCCTGTGCATTTGATTACAAACACTACTGGTCAATGAGCATTGGACATCAAGCAGTTCTTGCAACAAATTCTTTTCTATCTCATAGGAAGAAAAAGGAGAGGATAAAGGAAGGTGGGGGAAAAGGAAAAAAAAAAAGAAAAGAAAGAAAAAGAGACAGAAAAAGACTCCAGTAAAAATACCATTTAATAAAAAAGCACAATATCAGATCATATTCCCTGAAGCAATGACAGGAAAATATGAGAAATCAGAGTCCTGAACTGCAAATGAAGAATTCTGCTCTCAGAAGACACCCTGTCTCACACCCTATCATTGTTTCTTCTGTGGTATCCCAGCCTGTTAACTGCACATTCACCCAATTCTGCTGATGCACCTTGGGCTGTTAACCAGTTATAGAATATGATCAGCATCTTCAATGCAGCTATAAATCTTATCCTATAAAAGCAATTGCGTCAGCAATTTTCTTTTTTCTTGTGCTAAGCTAACAAGACTTTTCCCAAGTATAAAGATACACTTGTCGCCCCTTGCCACCTCCAGCATCAAAAGCAATTGGTTTGCCATTTGTCTGAGCATGTCCTCTGCTGCAGCTCTGCTTATCTCTTACAAATACACTGCTGGAGCCACTGCTGCAAAAAGACAGCAAGGACTAACACGGATTTCTGCATGGAACTTTCCACAGAACTCATCATCAATCCTGTTCTGAACAGGAAACATTAATGTATGTTTTCAGATCATCAACTCCTTCCTGTTTGAGTACCTATTTTGAGGATACCAGATGAGATCTTTACAGGCATTTCAAATACATGTAATCAATTTTCATTTAAATAAATTCTTTCTGAAGAAAGTAAACAATTAGCAGGCTATCTGTGAAATACAGCTTATATGATGGCCTTGGAGTCCTTTATTCATAGGAACTTTGATCTGTATGGAATAGAATTAGGTACTCTCATATTCTGAAATAGCTTTTCTCTTCAGGACATATTTTTATTTTTTGAAAGAATCAACATGAACTGGCAGCCAAACAGAGGGTAAAAATAAAAAGGGAAGAAAGAAAAAAAAATAAAGAAAAAAAATAAAGCTCTTTTGTTTGACAGGGGGATTGAGGAATAAATTAATAGTAAATTATTTCTAGAAGAAGCAATAAACAAAAGCAAGTGCCATTCAGCATCACAGTACCATCACAGGCTAAGGTACCCAATTTGGCATCCAATGCACACAGCAGGATTCCTCAGTAGGTTTTGTAGCTGTGTCCTGGCAGAGTGTCACCTGGCAGGTGACCTACAAGACCTGATGCCTTCCATGTGCCTCCTACTGAGCAGTCATCACTGAAAGCTGCACTTGCAAAAGTCAGCACAGGATTGTGTTCCTGGGACCTCTCGGGCAGGGAATACTGCATAGGAGAGTCATATGCCAAAAATGAGATAACAGAGCCTTCTGCTGCCACAAGGCTGTCACATTCACCTAAAAAGGCAGCAGGGGAGTCATAGGTGGCTCTTACAGATGGCTTTGTGTCAGCTGATGCTGTTTCTACTCTCAGCATCACATCCCTTCTTTCATACACATATAGGCACATGCATGAAGATGGTGCACATTCAATATACTTGTTCTTCTAGTTTCTTTCCTGGCTTGTTCAACAGCCTGTCTCTAGAAACTTAAGCTTTGAAATATTTAACTTTCTTTCCCCCAGATTATTAATATTTCTTGTGCTACAACTGAACATGGTGGATGAGTCTGTCTGCTATCAACTTTACAAAATGCAGTTATGTAGTTGTACACCAGCTCAGGATCTGCAGCAGATATTCTGCCAGTATACCACTAGAGATGACATTTTATAAATGATCAAACATCTTTTGTACAGTGCTGGTGTGTCTGGGTTAGGAGTAGCCAAGTCAGTGAAACTATATAAACACAACTTGTAGACAGGTATTGCTTGGCATATGCAATTTGCTAGAGAGAAATGTGAATGGCACATTTATATAAATGGAATGAATATTTCAACACCTTTTAAAAGTTTTATGAATCCCTTTATTTCTTTTCTGGCTCGCTTTAATCTCATACCTTAATTCTGCACAAGCACTTTTATTTCCTGCAACTGCAGGGTGCAGGACAAAGATGAAGACTTAGATGACAACAGAAGGCAACTCAGCCTGCAAGTGACTCTCAAATCTTCTTTGTATCATAGAAAATACAACTACAGTCTGACATGAAAGTTGTGCTCATGTAGTACATCACATGGACTAGCACCAAAAGAAAAGAAAAAAATCAGCCACAAAAGTTTCAATCTTCCCAAAGTTCGAGTTCTGTTTGTTACACAACTGTTGGGACTATACTCTTCACTGCAGAGGTTTGGGCATCATTAATAGAAGAAAGCTCTTGAAAACAGATTCGCAGGGTGTTTCAGAATTATGTCACCACGGGCAGTTGATTTTGAATTTCAGCTCTCAGTTTACATGTTCAGTAATATACCTGGCAAAGGTCTCTTGCCCTAATGACTGTACATCCAGACCAGGCTCTTGTAGGTCAGTCCACAGGGCCTGTACAGGTGGAGAAACAGCATCTAGAACCAGCTGAATGGATGTGATGGACCTACACAGAGACCATAAAAATCCTCCTGTGAAACCATGTGAAGCAGTCCTAAGATCCATGTGCAGTGACAAGGTCTCAGAGAGTCCTGGAGTTGTGTCTCTGTTCAGTGGGAACATGTGAATCGAAAGGTTTAATAAACTTCTCCTTCATTTAGCTTAGATGAATTTAGGTTGTCTCCCAAATAGTGTTCATGGCTATTCTGTTACAGCCCATTGTCTGTGTTTGGGAGGAACAGATAAGGACCTCAGATAAATGGGGAGATCTACCAGTACAGTGGTGTCTTGTGCCACACCATGCTGAATTTATCAGTAAAATGCTGTTAATCTCCTGAACTCTCCACCACAAAATCTCCCCTGTTTCCAGCAGCATCTCAAGTCACAAAAATGAACAAAAAGTCACCTGAGAAAAAAATACTGGACTTGTATTTCCTCATGGGTTGACTTCCATTTTCTGCAATGGAGCAGCATCAGTCCTTTTGCCTTACATTCACAGTCTGCCGTGGTCGTAGGTCATACATCTGCAGCACTACAGCAAGATTTGTTGCCAAAACATCCAAAGCCAGCAACATTTGCAGGTTGCTCCAAAGCCCAAAACACTACAGACCATATCTTCAAAGACCATCATGTATTAAGAGTGGCCAAAGAAAGCTGTCATGTAAAAGCAATTAAATCAGCAGACAGGTTCTCTACACTCTGAAGCTATAAAGTCATCAGACTCAAATACAACCAGAGCTGCAAAATCCACAGCACTTCACAACTAGGTAACTTGTCTTAAACACAGAAATGAACTGTTTAGGCAAATACAGCCCTATAAAGAAGAGCCCAATTAGCTTTGTGACCTCCAGTGGGCAGGAGGTTTTGCAGCATCTGACTGCCTGGCACTCCCAGAAGCAGCAATTTGCTCTGTGGTGGGCTCAGCCCTGAGGAGGCTTCACCAGCTGAGTGAGATGGGCAGCACATCCCTGGCCAGAAAGGCAAGAACAACGACTGAAAAAAAAATAAACAATGGCAATGTATTTCATGTTACACTTGAACTCATAAAACTTTCACTGCCCTCTTTCCACAGCACCACCAACACCAAGTAAAAGCTCTTTGACAAAATGTGGGTTAAGATGCAGCCACTTACTGTAAGAGCAGCCAAAGACCTCAACTCTCAGTCCTATCCGCCCACCAGCATTCCACTTCAGAGGGATGAAGCGCAAGAATCGAGCTTTCATGGAGTGCAGCAGTTTGTGGTGAACCACACTGTCAGCATTGCTGTTCCCTGTGAAAACCTGGAAGGAGCAAAGAGCCTTGGTGAGATATTAAGCAACAAGAGGTGAGTGAATGCAGCACTCTGAACAAAGGCTGTGAACTGTCACTCCTCTTCACAATTCATAGTCTCAAAAATTACTTACATTTAAATTTATTGTCAAGCTTTCTTCTAAGTGCTGCATCTCTTATGAAGGGAAACAAGGGAGACAGCAGCACACAGAGTACCTCAGCAGAGTGGGGGGATGCATACACAGAGTTACAACAACAACTTGTAGATGGGGATGATATTAAAGATGCTGCACAATTTCTCCCAACCCAGGCTATTCCTGTGCACTATAATACTCCATCACCCCTAAAATAGTCAAAAGTCCCCTCAGCACAGTGAAGGATGGGGCTCAATTTAGCCTTTGGTAAGTGACAGACACAAGCCACTAAAGTTCTTCAGAGTCTGGGAAGAAGAACAGGACAGTGTATTTCCAGATACCAAACAGAAAACCCAATCAAGGAACAGGAAGACATAAAAGCCTGAGTTAGTACACAGGAGAATCAGCATTTTGACTGTGTTTGCACTCAAGAGAGCTAAAGCACACAAACACTAATAATAATTTAATTTTTTTCCTCACCTATTTAATTAATTGCCTGCAACACCAAGCCAAAATTAATAGCCCTAGTCAGAATTATAACTTAACAGGAGGAAATTCTCTCATGGATGAAGAATGACCAAGGGATTTCAAAGACAAACCTGCAGAAAAACATCAAGTCTGTATTCCTGCCTGAAGCATTTTCAATTCATCTTTACACCCTTATCTGTAATGTTGGCCCAGGAATATCACAGACTTTCTACAATTCTCAGAACATTTGAGTAATTCAGCTAGGATTGAAATTTGAAGCTAGCAGTTTTGTAAAACATGAAAACCAAAAATAGAACACACAAAAAGATAATCTCACAGGAGAACCATATTTATAAAATAGGTCCTACATTTTTGTAAGCATAAAATTTCATCACAAAAAGTTGTACCAGTATAAAATGCTTCTACAGTTCAAAAATTTGCACCATCCACCTTCACAATGCAATTGTGAGCAAAATTGGAATAAGCCCATTAAAATAGACCTGCAATTCATTTTGATGGTTGAAGGATGTGTTAGAGAGATTAGGGGTTCATCTCCACTCGATTTTTTTTCCTCATATGCAAGAATTTCAACATTTTTCCAAAAGTTATTATAGATGGCATAAAACCTCAAATTCAGTGTATTCTTGTTTAACTAAACTCAGCATTCAATTGTTTTATTAGACCTATATTAAATCAACAATATTCTGGAAAATTTCTAAGTCACAATCCTTTGAAACCATACCATGTTTATTTCATTTCACCTTAAAAACTGTAACTTGGGGAAATTCTCTCCTATATACAATAAACCTTATTTTCCACCCAGTCATGAATGCAAAAGATCACATATATCTCTCTTCCTAAAACATTCTTTGCATTTCATTGCTGTTATTGCCTGCCTCTGAAGATGAACAACTTTACTGAAATGATCTCTCACAATCCCAGTTACCTCCTTGAAAAACCACCTTTCTAAACATGTGCTGATTTTGGCTGAAGTGTAATTTTCTTCACAGTGGTTTGTATGGGGCTGTGCTTTGGATTTGTGCTGGAAACAGTGTTGATAATACAGAGATGATTTAGTTATTGCCCAGCAGTTCTTGCACAGCCAAGGACTCTTCTGCTCCTCATCCCACCAGTGAGGAGACTGGAGGGCAAGGGAGGGTGGGAGGGGTGACAGCCAGGACAGCTGGAGCCCAGACAAGCACTGGGATATCCCATCCCATTGGCATTGTGTTCAGCACACAGAGCTGGGAGAAGAAAGACAGGGGATGTTCAGAGTGATGGAATTTGTATTCCCAAGTCATCATTATGTATGATGGAGCCTGGCTGTCCTGGGAATGGCTGAACACCTCCCCGCCCGTGGGAAGTGGAGAATGAAGTCCTTGTTCTGCTTGCAGAAGTGTGGGTGGCTTTTGCTTTACCCATTGAACTGTCTTTATCTCAACATGTGAGTTTTCTCTTGTTTCATCTTTCAGTTCTTTCCCCCATCCCGCAGGGGGAGAGAACAGCAGTGTGGGGCTCAGGTAATGGCTGGAGTTAATCCATTACATATCAGTAAAATTATTTCTATTAGGAGTTTATCAGGCTGAAAAGGGAAAAAAAAATTGGTCATCCCAGTTGTCCTCAAAGCTTTTCTTTTCCTATACCTCTAGTTCTGAACTTTTTATGCACAAGAGCTTATTTTCTACAAGTATTACGCGACATTATTATTATACCTCTCAAAAATTAAGCTGTATTATCTTTTTTAATGGAGATTCTTGTTGATGTTAATTCAAAGATAACCAAATACAGCAGATATGTTTTGAGGAGTGGAACAAACAGTATTTCAGTATGTTCTGATCTTACTCATACTGCTTTCCACATAGAAGCCAATTTCAAATTCCAGCAGAGTCTTTCAAGATTTTTCCTTATATTTCAAGTGAAAAATCTTGTTCTCCTCAGTAATGAAATTGTCAGTAGAGAGTAATCCTCACAGTCATAGCTCTGGCAGTCTTCACATTTTTAGTAAGACATTTATGGATATATAAGATGCATAAAGGAGACTGCTGTTTTCTGTTTGTTTGCTCCAAAGGCTCATGTTCTTGGAGTTCCGTGCTTATGTAAATGTCTCACCTTTAAAAGAAAGAAGAAAAACAACAAACAGGGAACAGAGAGTTTCCAATCCTCCCAGTTGTAAAGAAAAGCTTAAAATGCAGTGACTAGAGTGAAAGTAAAGGTGAAAAGTAAGAGACAAAAGAAAAAGTACCCCTTAATACCGTGAAACAAGCTGGGGTGTCTAGCATACTGTAGGGACTGTCTGTGCCATCAAGGACATTGTGTTTTTGCCAGGGAAAAGACTCACAGCTGTCCACATCCACTGCAAGCTGATCTCGTTGCCTACCTGCTGGCATCTCTGCTAGATATCTTCTTCCCTCAATACCTCAAGCAAGAGCCAGAATTATTCACATCCAGCCTCCAGATCAGTTCACTCCAAACCTGATGGAAAACTATTTGAAAACATCCTTGCCACACTGAAAGAGCCACATTGGTAAAAATAAACTATTCAGAAGTCCAACACTGCCCTTACAGCACTTTTTTTCTCAAGCTCCTCTAATAAGCAAAGAGCTTAAGATCCTTTTGAGGAAAGGAAATCCACAGGCAATGCTGCACCTTGATCTGTGCCCATGAGATGGTTCTGTGTGCTGCTGGCACATCCCTGCTTGCTGCTACCGGCAGGGCGTCACTGTGTGTGTGCCTTCAGGATTGCTTTGATTTTCCCTCCCAGCTCCCACTGCTATACAGATCACCTTTTGATGCTTTATGGACCACCTGTGGGCTGTAGACCATTGATTGAATAATACCAATTGCCACAGACGGTCACTTGGAGACTTGGGATCCACAGCTGACAGAGAAAAAAATCCATCCATTAAAGAGGATGAAACTAGGATGCAGTAGATGATTTCACAGCCCTGGGGGTTCAAATATTGATTAACAGTAAACCTATCGGTGAGAATGGCAGAAGTCCTCTTTAGAAATGGCCTCTATTACAACTTTTTGTTGATAAGGATTAATTCCCAGGAGCAAAATGACAAACAAGCACAGAAAACAAGGCCCTTGCATTTCCCATGCAACACAGTCGCTCTGGGAGGGAGCACAGCACTTTTGTGTCTTTTAACAAACCCTGTAAACACAACAGACAGATGATTTACATGGGAAATTCTGCCTCTGGCATTCTATTGGGCTTATAAATCAAAGACCTCCATTAGTGCCAAATTTTGCTACCAATTTCCTCAAGGCAAAAGCTTTTCCCCAGTGCCAGCGGCCACAAAGTTAACAGCTGGCCAGGGCTGCCCCTCAGACCAGGCTTGTTTGACGATGCCTGGCTGCACGGTGCTCTGCTGTGACACAGACCACGGCACCACAGCAATCTTTTATGAGGCTGTTTTTATGAGCCAGCAAAGGCAGGTCCCACTGGCATGGAAAGGTGAGGGGAGAGCAGCTGCAGTGGTTTGGAGCAGGGTCCGAGCGGCTCAGCGCTGCCTCTTGGGCAGCAGCTGTCAGCATGTGGGGAGGAATGGCAATGAGACAAGCACATACAATGCCCCTCCCAATGCTCAGCCCACCTAGCTCATGGATTAGAGTGAAATAGTACAAAATGGAATTCCAGCTGAAATGAAAATTTTGAAAATAAGCATAAATCTCAAAACTGCTGTTGTTGCCTGGAATTTGCATGGATGAGTCTCTCAGGAATAAAAATGATTCAACTAAATGGGCTATTTTTGCAACTCTCTTGTTCAGAGGGATCCCAAAAGCTTTTCAAGGGCAGTTCAGGAAAATGTCACACAACTGTGGTGAAATACGACAGCTGTTTGATAACCCTGAAGACACATATTTATTTCTTCACCTCATGCATTAATTCAGAGCTATGCCAGATCATACCAGTGAGACTTCATGAGCTTTGGATCATCTTTTGGCCAAACTCTTAGACTGGTCTGCATCTCCCAACAGGCAAGTGGAAATTGGGTGCAAGTGTCTGCTCATGAAAGCTTAATTCAAAAGATTAGATCAGATGGAGGACATTATTTCAGCAGGAACTCTCTGCACACCAAATGGCAACTTATTTACAGACTTGCAGAAGGTGGTTCCCATAATGGCTCTGCAGAATACATTCTGCTCTCCCACTTTGTTAGGTGGGTAATGGGATGGGTTCAAAATGAGGATGGAAGCAGCAACATCGGCACAATCCTCAGCCCTGTACAGAGAGCAGGCAGAGCTGAGGTTAACTAACTACCTTCTAAGGGAGGTAAGGCATACTGAAAACTGTCATTTCTGCCAAAGTAACTCTGATGAGCTGAGGGGAAGGAAATAATCAGATTATAAATGTGCAGAGGGCACACAACACAAACGTTAGCAATTTACAACATTTCAACCTTCAGTAAAAGAAACACAAGTGCAGAAAGGAGCACTCCACCTTCAAATCTCACTCGTGGCATCACAGAGTGCTGCCTCCAGTGCCTGAAGAAAAAAAGGCAAGAGGGCACTTGATTCAAGCTATCCAGAGCTTGGTGAAGGAACCAAAGGGAGACAACAAGCAGCTATGACTGTCATAAATCCCATAACTGCACTACTTATGAGTAAAACAATGTCATTCTCCCCTTTAAACTTCCTTAGGCAGATGAGAAAGATCAGGACCTAGGGGCTTGCACTGTGATACAGAACATATTTTCTGGAGAATGACTCCCAAGTACTTGAGTGTACATGCACTTCAAGGAAAACATGAATTCTCAATGCAGAAACAACATGAAAATCTGAAAGAAGGAGAAAGCATTGCCTACTTTTCACATTTTTCAAACTGAAACAAACTGACTTTTTTCTCCAAAGGCAATAGGATTTCAGTTCTGCTGGTGTTACCTGGAATGCAGCTCAGTGGAGCTGTTGGGCATGAGTAGTAAATCCAGGTTTTGAGGAAGCCAGTGACTAAAACCAAATTATGCCTGGGGTCCTAGGTCTCTGCTTGTATGTGTAGAAAGAGACTGAGGGCTACCATGACAAGGACACAATACTGCCATAAACACACCATATGGAAACTCAGCACCCTCTGATTTTAATGGGACACTACAGGGTTTCTTTTCACAGAAAAATGATACTGCATCAGTGCTTGCCAGCTGCACCCTAGGCCTGGACAGGTTTGTGGCTACAGGTTCCTGCAACAGTGAAAATTTAAAAATTAATTTAGTTTCTGCTGCAAAACAAAAGTGACTTTCAATTCAGGCAAAACTCACCCCTTTCACCTCAGCTCAGCCCTAAAACACCAAAATATATAAAAACGGAAATATATTTTCAAAGTCTAAATGTTTGGGTTTTTTTTTTTTCACATTTTACCATTTCTGCATCCTGTGAATGCTAGCAATGAAAAATGTTGCTTTGCTTATGTAATGAAAAAAGTCCTGCCTAACACATCAAGCCAGAACTGTTAATATCTTGTCACAAAGAAACACAGTGAAATTGCTTTGCTGTCATCTCCATCGCCCTGTGCCCAGACTGGGAGCTGCTAAAAGCTCCTCCTCGTTTGGAGAGTGAGTTCATTGCAGCTGCTCAGCTCAGGAGTTCACACCAGGACCTGGCCCCTGGGACTTGTTCTCTTTCAGCAGCTGGCCTTAAAAAAATTCTTTTGCTGTTAGAGGGGGCCAGACCATGGGGAGAATGAAAGGATGACAAGGAGGACTGTTTAAGAGCAGGACTTCTTTTAAGGAGGACTTCCTTTAAGAGCAGAAGTTTAGAGCCCTGTTTTCAGTACCACGCAGCTACATTTGGTACATGGATGGCAAAGCTAAGTACTCTAATTTCCCACCTCAAAAGCCAAGTTAAATTTTCTTTCAGTATTCTTTCAAGCCATCTGTAGAAACAAAGTGAATTTACTTGGAGGAACCTGCCTGCTTAGGAGAATAAATGGGAGATTTTTCCACCAATTTAAGCAGGTTTCTGCCTGAGCCCAAGAGGAAACAGCTGTCAGCCTGGTCCAGGGACCAAAAGCTGGAGGGCAGGTTGTGTCCACTTAGCACATCAGTCACCTCTGAGCATCTCTTTCCACTTCATGTCTCTTTCCTATAGATGCACCACAGTTTTCATGACAAAAGGTAAACAGTTATTTCTGGTTAACAGCCTTCTGAGTTGATTTGCCTGTTTCCAAACTCATGCTTCAGCTTCCAGCTTGACTACTGTGACTCAAGCCAATCTAAACCCTATCCTACCTTCATAAAGAGAAGCCTCCTTTCTGCTTATGTCTCTTCTTTCCCAACAGCAGCTACATTTTTCTCTGTGGAACACCCATCCTTGACAAGAACCTCAGAAATAATATCCCCTGGCACACTGTCAGACAATAACCTCAGAAACAATATCCCCTGGCACACTGTCAGAGCTGCTATTAGGGAGGAGTAGGGGGGGAAAGAATAGAAGAGGCACCTGTCAAAATTATCCTCCCATAACACATTATCTGAGGAAGTGACAGCTTTCCATCTCATCCCTCTACCCCTTAATGAAAAAAAAAAAAAGAAAAAAGACTACAAAGAGGTAGTTAAACTTCCCTATACAGCAAGGATTAAAATGACTCCTGATCAAGCAGGAGTCCTACTGGGACTGCATTACACTTGTTACTTATTGAGGGGCTGACTGCTGTGCAGTGTCCACCTGGGCTCCTGAGCACTACTGAGACACCTCTGAGCTACTGGCAGTTTCTGTACAAGTAGGGGAGAGGAGATGCAGTAATGTGTCAGGGTCCATCCTAATTCATCACTTCCCTAAATGATCTGCTCAAGTGAGAAGGTTATTTGCTGCTAATCCACCCCATTACACTGCATTCATACCTTTCTGTCTGGTTAGTTACTTTCCAAATACAGGAACAAATGCTGTTAACATCATCATTAACATCAGATAGATGACTGCCCAAAGTAAACTACATTTATATTAAGGATACTGCTTATTATCCTTCTGCTGACAGTTGGTAGAACTAATCACAGCATCTCCAATAAAACCCATCATTTTTACATCACCAAAATATTTTGCAAGCAAAAGCATTTAAAAAAAAAAAATAGAGAACAGCAATTGAGACCATCTACATAATATTCTGTTCTAAATAGGTCTGTATCAAAACAAAAAATGAGTGTAATGATGGTGACATTAGAAACATGAAGTTTCTTGGGTCCCTTAAGGACAGTGAAACACTTCTATTTAGACCAAAGAAAATGAAACAAAATATTTGAGAACTTTTTAAACCTTTGCACATTTTGTTCCCTGTTGTGATTCACCCCTAGAAAATTCTAATTTATTTTCTTGCTTTGTTCGGCAGCAACTTTCTGTAGTGAAATGGACAGTTTGATCTTTAAATAGTTTGAATTAGTGTCAATCTGTTTCCAGAGTCTGCCAAACTGTACCTTGGCAAGGTCTGAGATTCAGTATCCGCCCAACACCTTTCCCAATAGGCAACTTTGGTACAGTGATCTCTTTTGAAGAAAAGCAAATTTACCAAATGGATAATACATAAGCTACATCACTTGACCTCAGGATGAGAAAATGGTCTCTGGCTTCTTCCATTTCCTCATACAGATGTAGCCCAAGTGCCTGATCCAATCTGTAGTTGGGCAGGTTGCCCTTCTTCTTCCCAGCAATGAACCAAGTGCAATTTCCTTACTGTGCTGAGACGTCCTTTGCATATATATGTGAAGTTGTATCTCACAAAATTGCATTTCATTGATGGAGAATGGATCCCTATCTTTAGATTTTAGAATCAGCTTTGTCTTTGGAGCACCTGGAGGTGAAGCTCTTATCGCTGTTAATATCATCACTGCAACATAAATAAATAATAATAGAAGCAAGAAGCAAGCAGCAAAATTAAACCTGTAAATTACAAGTCTAAGCTAAAAGTCGGCAGCTAATTCCTGCTTCTGTTCAGCCTCCTGTACTTTATCTTAAAGGCAATCCTACATAAAGATAGTATTTTAAACTAAATCACAACAAGGATAAATATTTCCCTAGTACCTTGACTAGATTAACCTTAGCCAACAGACTGAAACTGCTCTTCTGCTGCCAACACTAATCATAGATTTCAGCTGTTCTGCATAAATCTCATGGAGACCTTCATGCTTTACATTAAATTAGTGGGATTAACAATGCAGTGAATGTGTTTATGTCTGGCAGTGTTGGGGAACTCTGGGAACCTTCCCTGTGTTTAGCTTCATCAAAGCACATTTAAATAGCTAGTGCTCAGCGTCCCTCTGGTTGCAATTTGCCAGACGGATCCAGCAAGATGACACCAGAGAGGTGTTAGTTATTCCATGCAACAGTGACCTCAAATGAATACTGTGCTTCATTATCTTACATTATTTCGCTGTTATAAAGTTTGATAGCATTTGCATTTGGATCAGTAAAGCAATATCCTGTGAACCAAGAAAAAGAGGTAGATTTGATTTTCTCCAGTGTTCTATAAAGCACTGAAATGCAGGTGCCTATGCACATATTTTCTGTTATACCCTCCTCCCCCCTACCCCACAGCAACTTCCATGAGGAAGAAAAGACAGGTTATAGTAGTGAGCAGCTCCCATCCCAGGGGAACAGAGGGCTCAGCACACTCAATAGATCCTCCTCCTATGGAAGTCTGCGCCCTCGCTGGGGCCTGGGTTAAGGACATCACCAGGAAAATTCCCAGCCTGGTACAGCCCTCAGACTGTTGCAGTATTACTGCTTTCCCACCTGGGTGGCAATGAAGCCACAATCCCACCCCTCAGAGCAGTGAAACCCTGCTCATGTGCATCAGCCCTGGTCTTGGCCTAGTGAATTACACAGATGTGTCCCTACCACAGGAGGGCTAAATTTAATTGACGTATTTTCCTCCGACAATACTATTACTGTAATGCTTGCAGAATCCTACGTTTGAGTCTTGTCTCATTGCACTTTCACATTGAGGTCCATCACTGAACCACATTAAATTAATCTTGAGGACACTAAAGCAACTTAAAGATACCACATCTCTTCCTCCTGCAATAGAGTAAGATGAAATCTTGCAGCATCTTGGCAGGCAAATGTGCAATGTCTTCCAAATGCATATCTGCCCATTAAGTTTCGACCACACATTTCATTATGCCAACCACACCAAACAATCCTCAGCAGTAGGCTCTGAAGATCATGATGTTCTCTAAACTACAGAACAAAAAAATCAAAGAAAAAGTAACTTTCTGTTAGTGATCCAAGAAGGAGGCCTGGAATTCTGACTCTGAGATGTAATTTTTGCTGGCATACAAATAACACTTGTTCCTGTTGTTATGGTAGGACATAAGGAGTCATGACACACTTGGCAGGCCTAAGATCACATCAGAGCATCAATAAAAACTGCTCTACTACTTTTATTTTAGAGATTAAAAGATTATGGGAACTTCTCAGCGAGTTTGAAATTTCAGTGCTTGTAAAAAACAGATTTTGAAATTAGCATTACCCCCATGTAGATAAACACAAGGGGAGGAAGGTGGAAATAGTTTCTTTCAACAAGAGGAGTTTCTATGCAGTAGATGTTTCTGTAAATGTGCAAACTGGAATGTACACTGAACTGTCCTTAGAACCTTCCAAAAGTTTCATTCTTGTCCTTTCCCCAAGGAGGGTCATTCTAGAGAACTTGTTTCTTGGCACTTTCTAACAGCAAGATATGTGATACTGCTTTTTGTAAATTGCCCTTTTTCCTTTCGCTTCCATACAGTTTTTCCTTAAATCATATGTAGCAAACACTTAAAAACTATAAATCTTAGAAACCTCTCTAATGGTATCAATATTTCCCATTTAAGTATGGCAAAAGAGGTGGGAGCTGAGGAGGGGGGCAAGTGTGGGAAAAGAGGAGGGAGTTGAGGAGAGAGGAAATCAATAGCTCCTTAACAAGCTCTTCTCCTGAGGTGTGAAATCTAGCACACAGGGCTCTTTTATACTTTTTATCTCCTGATCATAGGTGAAAGAAAGGATCCATGAATAGGATCCATGAAAGAGCTCTCTTTAGAACAAGAAATAAGAACACCTAACATTTTTTTGCAAATATTAAGATGAAGGCATTGTGCTTAAGGTATTTTTCTTTTTATCCTGAAAGCAGTATGAGTAGTTACACCTTGAAAAGTAACAAAGAAGGGAAGAAAGAAGCAAGTGTTTTTAGACAATGTAACCCACAGAGAGGAAAATTAACCTATTACAGGATTTCCTTTCAAACCCTTTGCACACAGCAAGGCCTGAATAAAAAGCTAGGCTAGAACATATGTTCACAGTTCAGCCTTCAAAGATGATCTTGTTCTCTGGCAAACAGAAGAGAGCTGTGCAAATACACGAATTTAACTTCTAGTGAAGAAGGACACTGACATACCCTCAAGTGCTTCTGCATCAATGCTACAGTCTCATGCACATTTGAACTCACCAAGTTTCTGCAGCATAGCATTAATGAACACCTGAACCAGTACCCATGAGGAGAACACACAGCTTTGACAGCAGCTCTTTAAAACACCACTAAATCAACACATTATGACTAAAGGAAAATGCAGCAATTCTACAAGGGCCCCTGATCTTTTACTCTCCTTGGAGAGTGTCTGATTACCATTTTCAGAGAGGGCAATTTCTCCCCATACTGGTGTTGGTGTGACTTACAGAGGAACGAATTGTGCTAAAGTGCACACTCTTAATTACAGAAGAGAAACAGACAAAATGCACTCATTTGAACCAGTAAAGCATGGCCTCAGGGAATTTAGGCTGTCAATACAGGTGTCTGGTTATGTCAAGGCACATGTGCTAACTCTGGAAGTGTAACTAACATGGGTTATGCATTGTGTGTTCAAAAATACATCCCAGCAGACATACGAATGGAAAGCTGCCACATCGAGGAGGCAGTAAAGGGTACCAAGTTTGTAAGGATGCAGTGGGGAACATTGGAAAAAAGAAAGGTGCTAGGTTTAAAAGGAAGGTTAGAAGCCAATAGGGACAAAGACTTACTATTGACCACTCTGACACCTATGTGGATTGAAATTCTTTCACATTAGTGTGTTGGGTCTGGGTTATCAAAAACATGACCACGTGATGTTATTTCGCTCAGCAGTAGATAAGGCATTAAGAAAAGATCCAAGACTAGAGAAAATAGAGAGAAGCCTTTGTTATCTCTGAATAGGGAGTGTAATTGTCCTATCATCCTAAACTCCAGGTTTTAGAAAACAGAAATGCATAATTGCTGGAGTTGGAAGGCTAGGCACCTAACACAGACACAATGTGCTCTTTGAACTTACCCAGAATCCAGGATGAAAACACTGCTACTGAGGAGCTTCTCTGCAGCACTGTCCACACAAAATTGTAATTCAACACACAAATGTAGAACTACACACAAACATAAAAGTCTTATTTTAAAGCAGAGATTAACTTCAAGAAACAAAAAACATAAAACCTAGAATTTGTTAGTTAGACATTAGCAACAGGATATTGTTTTGAGAACCATATAAGTATTTTAAAGTCATCATATTGGAGATTTAAAATAAATCAAAACCACTTATGCTGAAAAAAATTTCTTTAAAAGGACAGAAATAAAAACCATCTGGTAAAATCAGAGACTGAGAAGCTATCTGAAGTAGGAAAACCTTTCTCTAAAGAAGTCACAGTTAAAGGATAAAAATGGAAATGGGGATCGGCTCTGTAAGTACAGAATACCAGCATAACATAGAACTTGAAAATTCTTAAATCATTTGTTATAAGGCATAATAACCAGTAAAAAACACTTCTGGACACGTGATAAGAAAAACAAGAAACTGACAAAAATGCTGCAAGACAGCCTTGAAAAAGACAAGGCCATTGCTGAGATAGTGAATTAATTCTTTTCAAGAGAGCAGAGTACAGGATACAGCTTAGGGTATTTCCAACTCTTGGCTCTTTTTCAGTTATGGGTGAGAAAATTATTTTAAATTGAAGTACTGAATTAGCATATAAAAGAAACAAAGAAAATCCACTAAGCCCAGTTAATATTCTTCCCCAGTTTAGAAATTCAGTATAAAATTGCTTAAGTATTAGCAGTGATGGCTATCCTATCAAGGAAATGTACTTCATTAGCAGAGAAACAGAAGGTGGCAAATGCAGAGACATGTTTTAAGAGGCTTTAAGACAGACCGTGGCACTGTCTTACAAATAAATCCATAAATTAGGATAAACAATTTTAAAAATCAGAATAAACAAACAAGCAGATCATTATATAATGACTAAAAGACATCTTGTTTTTTAGGAGGAAATACAGACTTTACAAATTTATTATTAGCCTTCAAAGGAATCAGTTTATGGATTGATAATTATGCTGTAATTGATACCATGCACTTGCACTTCCATCACCTTTTGCTGAAAACCACTGAAAGAAAAAAAAAACCAACAACCAAACCAAGCTCATATATGACAAAATAAAATGTGCATTTATGGGGATCTGGTCTGATCTATGCTATTTCTGGCCTCTTAAATATCATATTGAGGAAAACACAGAGTACAGAGAACTAGCACAATTCAGTGGTAACACAAAAGTTGTTGGCTTGTGAAAATAAAGAGTGACTGAAAAGCTGCACAAGGATCTGATTGATATGGAATGATCAGGCAGTAAAATGGAAAACAGATAGGATCAGAAAATGTAAAGCACCACGCCACATAGACAAAATCATCCTCACCACACACCCCATCTGAAATAGGCTGGAAATCTGCTATTGTCGTTCAGGAGTCCTGAAGCCTTGTAAACTGCTGGATGCAAGCATCAGTTCTGGACTCAAAAATGGCCAAAACCCCAAGGAAGTTAGTAGGAATTGCAAGAAAGAGAAGAGAAGCAGCCATCCAGAAAGCATTGAAATTGCTTCATATGTTAACAGTTCTGTGACCCCAACTGTAATCTGTGACACTTTTCTCTCTCCATTTGACAAATACCTAGCTGAATTGGAAAAAAAAATACAGAAAACAGCCATAAAGTAGGCCAATGATATAAAATATCTTCAGAACGTTGAAAGATTAAACAGACTGGGATTTTTTAGCCTGAAAAAAATTATGTCTGAAGCAGAATACAACATGGAGCTATAAAATAATGAATAACAGACATAGCAGGAGAGTGGGGAATTATTATTCATGTTTACTAGAACATGAAAGCCAAACATCCAACATAATTTTCAGAAAACCTGTGGACCAGCAGCTTTTATTTCACTAGGGATTTCAAGACATGTTTTCTTGTCAGATTTCTAGATCTGTCTATATTAATTGTCAAATCTATTGCTAAATTGTACTGATCTCTTCACCAGCCTTCTAAAGAAAAAAAAACCCTCAGAAGCCACAAAAATAATAAAACATATAACCTATTAGATAAAGGGGTATATTGAGATTCATAATTATTCAGTGTCTCAAAGCATATGCTGACAGAAGAGTTGAAAAATATCTATTCCTTTTTCCCTAGTGAAACATATTAAGGAAATTTCTTATTTGAAGCTGGTGACATTTCATAGGAAACGGAATAAATGAAAAAAAAAAACAACCTTACAAAAACCCATCTAATTTTATTTGTGAACTATTTATTCATTGGCTTATTTTCCAATAACTATACTGAACAGGAGAAATCTGAAAAACAATAAAAATGTAATTTAATTTCAAAGTTTCTCTTTGAAAAATGTCACCAAAAATGATCCTTTTCCTTGAATAAAAAAACCCCAGTACTGACACAGGTAGTTTTTCAAAGAAAAAGTGTATCCATAAATTGACTAGTCGGAACCAGGGATCATAACTGCAAAGTTATATGGAAATCAAACACAGACCTGGTATCATGGTCCATCAGTTTCCTTCCCCTCCCTCCTAGCTGCCCATCCCTACAAACTTTATCACACTTAGGATGATTCAGTATCTGAATGGACATCCATACTACTGAAAAAAAATTAATGTTAGTGCTCATTTTAATGACATCCTAACATCTCAGAATATATACATTTCTTTATACAGACATTTCTGCCTCAAATTCACCCAGAATTAAAGAACTGAAGATTATTACTTGAACACTTTCATACAACTCTTACCAAAAAGAAATCTTGATCTTTGGGCTGGACATACCCTGCAGGTACCTGCTGGGGGTGAGGATGGGGACAATTCACCAGGAAGCTGTGGACAACCTCAGGAAACCAACTTGCCCAGCCAGCTCAGTTTCCAGCAGAATTTTAGACCTTTATGCTGGCCAATGTACACAAAGTCATTGTGAACATCTCAGCTCCCCCATCTCTGGAATACTTTAATTATGCAAGCACCCAGACAGCTCTTCCTGCAATACCCACCCCATGTTCCCATGCTGGCACAAAGAGAGAGAGCAGAAAGGGAGAGGGAAGGTGGGGATGCACAAACACTCATCCATCATCACCATCACATTTTGACTAAACTGATGCTACAAAAGCAGCACCTTTCTTTAATACATTTAATTTATGCCGCTGTTCTGCCATGGCATAGACAAGTTCAGCTGCACCCCAGCAAGGACGATCACTTATTTATCCTCCAAGCCTCAGAGATGTAGAGCTGTATCTCAACACCTCTCCTGGCAGCGCTCAGGGATTTGCTGACTTTCTCCAAGATTCTCTATCTAAATGCTATTTCCAGTTCCAAATCCAAACAGATGGGGAGGGACAAACTGGGGAGCACTCCAGCTTCCACGTCTTACAGTTACACTACCATCCTCCCCTACCCAGTGGAGAGCAGCTAACAGCATCAGGAGGGCAGGGCACACTCCTAATGTTCATGAGAGCTCCCTTTATCTATAAGGAAAACATAACTGAACACCTGAAGCAGATGAAATCTTCTTTCTTTCATTTTGTACCATAAAGGTAGATAGAAAAGACATTGTCTATTTCTAAGGTTACCCTAAGCATTAGATTTCATCACAACTGGGTGAAAAATCACAAACTCTGCCCCTCCTCACCATAATGACCCAAGGAACAATCAGATCACTGCAAATGCAAACTACTTCAAGCACCTTCACATGCTGCATAGAGCAAGTTCCATGCCTGGTGCTTAGGACAATGTGTGAGTTGATGTGTGCCCCACTTTAGACAAAGAAAATAATCGCACAGGGCCAGGAAAACCTACCTGTGAGCTCTGACAATTAAAGAAAATTAAATTAAAGTGGACTGGAAAGATTTTGGACCCATTGGCTAACAAATGTTACAAACTAACCTAACCTGTGCTGGTGATCTCATTAATTATGTATTGTTTATGTATTAATTTCTCTTTCAGTGAGCTTATTAAGCCACGCACATCCCAAACTACCATAAAACAGAGATTGCTGTCCCCCTAAACAAATGGAAAAGGCCTTGCCAGCTGACTTGGAGGCCTCTTTAAAGGAGAGACAGTACGATTTCATAGCTTTGCTCTGTCATGATTTGTTACAAAATCATAACCTCAAATCAAGGATCCACCAGGAACTTCCCAAACCATCTTAATTTATCACTTGCACAATGAACCATTCCTGACTCGATTGAAGAGGGGTTGAACAATCAATCTTGTTAATTGCCTTCAATCAATTAAAAAAGATTTCTGTTATTTCAAAGAGGAATGTTTGGTTTGGTTTGTTTTCTTAACTCAGAAATAAAATCTTTTATTTATGTAAAACATCCTAAAAAGCTCAATCTTCTGTTGAATAAATCCTGCATTTGTAAACACAAAAATAAAATTTACGCCCATATAATGCAACAGGATTGAGAGGGGAAAGAATTGAAGATAAAAGACAAAGCAATGATAATGTCTAAAACTGTGATTCAGACTTTTAATTCATATGATTTCATATGTCTAGATGTGACTTTTTATGACCCTATCTTCATTTGTGCAACTTTGGCAAACACACCCTTACCCTGCAGATGTGTAAGCAAAGGGTTCTCCATACTGACCCAAAAAACTGGAAAGGGCTGTAACATGACCTATGTTTATTTGTTATGCTGATGCTATAAGTGGCTCTCAAATAGCCACTTGGACTCCTGGAAAAGACTAACTGCAACATAAACAAATCCAGATGGCTTTGTTTTGACATATGTAAAATCTTGAATCTGCCATCGGACTGATGTGAGAAATCTCTAGCTTTCCACCATCCAATTAAATAAAAATAGCCTATTTTTACTGCTCAGGCAGATGAGAACACAGTTCTCACCAGGATAATATTCAGGGCATTTAAAACTCTCTCCAAAGATCTGGAAATCCCAAATGCACACATTTTTGTATCCCCATTCTGGGAATGCACATCAGCCCTTGTGTTGAAAGACCCATAGCAATTAGGTTAATTGACATTACATCCTATTGCTCCTTCCTTCAAATCTGGCAGAAAAATCATCTGGCCCCAGAAGGAGTTAATAATACAACACTACAAAGTGCTTTGTGTCTGTAATAATATATTCCTCAATGCATCATGGGAAGAATGTGCTTAATTGAATTATGTAAGTGGAAAGGTTCTGTGATTTTTTTTAATTTTTAGCCTTCCAAGTTCTTTCTGTGTTTTCTTGTGCTTGTTTGTTTTATATTAAATGCAGGAAATAGGCTAAAACAAGAAAAAAATTAAATAGGGAAACAATAATATGACCATATCTTGTTTCTTAAATGCACCACTATGAACTCATCAGAACATAATTAATGTCAACTTGGAAATATGAGTGTTTTTTTTCCCATATTCTGGCATGTGTGGGAAGTGGTGCATAGCTGTCATCAAAGCTCCTCAATTCCTAGCTGTGAAAACCTTACCTAACCTACACTGAGAAGTCAAAAACCTTTGCTGAGGAGTAAAAGTCTGCCCTACTGACTGCATGCAATGCCAGTTCAGGTCACTGAAAATTCTGCCCATCAGATTCCCTCTGATGACTGACTCTAGCATTACCCAGGGCTACAAAAGCCATTTCAGATGTGCCTGCAGCAACCACTGCCAAGGCTTTTGCTGCATCTACTGCACCACTGACTTGTCTCGGTCATGTTAGCACAGCATTCTCCACCAGCCCTCCACAGAGGCTCTGCCAGTTCTTGGATTTCTGCCTGTTTGCCACAGGAGGCTCTTGCAACCATTTTCAATCCAAATCTTGGATTTGCAAGGCAAGTTGTGTTCAGAAGGAGCGAAGGACACTGTTCAGCAGCAAACAGTGGTTAACACACTGCTGGGAATGCACAAAGCCAGCTCACCTCTCAAGGTTTATGCTGATCTGCACAACAGTTCTCACAAACCCACGCTACAGCTGGTGAAATGTGTACCATCTTCTGAGAACATGATTAAGGAATGTCACTAAAATTATTCTCAGCAATACATTCTTTCATCACTGAAATTCTGCTCATTTCACTGGGACATACTCTAATCTACACCTGAATTTTGGTTTCACAGAATGATAGAATGGTTTGGGTTAGAATGGATTATCCATTGTAAAGATTATCTAGTTCCAACCCCACAGCCAAGGGCAGGAACACCTCCCACTAAGCCACGTTACTCAGAGCCCCATCCAGCCTGGTCTTGGCTTGGCATTGGTGCAAACAGAAGAAAATGCATATTGCTGTAATCACAACTCCTGTGTTCATTCCATGCAGAATGAAAACTGGTGTCACTGGCATCTAAACCCTTGTGCATTCCACTTAGTGATTCAGAATTGTATTTCTTCAGTGACAATCATTATGTTTGGGGTGGATGTGGTTGTTAAAGTAATATGCAATTTAAGAAATGATACTGTAGCAAAATAGCTTCCTACTAAAACAATTCACACTCCAGATAACGAAGATGCTCTTGCAGTCTATTTTTAGAAAAGGAGCAATACTGCTGAAACTGCCTTTAGTGTTGAATAGTTGTATTAAAAGGCACTCAGGTAGGTCGAGGGGATGGACAGCAAACATTTTTAAAAAGTAGGACAGCTTAAATTCTTCAAAGAGCAGGATTGTAGACATATGGTAGGAGTTTTTCCACAACTCTTTTACCCTCCATTGTCTCTTGAAATAGTGTACAAGAAAATGTATCTAATTTACTGCAGTAATATGACACCTTACACTGAACAGCACCTAAAACTCTTTCAGGCTACAGCCTGGCACTAAGATTTCCAAGAGAGCAGTATGCTCATTCCACCTATCCCACAAACTTCCTGCTTCCTGGTATCTATGATTTTACAATTTCTTCAGTGCTGGTGTATCTTACAGTTTCTCTGTTCTGCCCTTAATGACTTGCCAAGTCTGCATAAAACTCAGCAATGAATATGAAAATATGAGTTAGATTTACCATTATTAGAGATAGTCAGGAAATCACATTTCCTCTCAGAAGTGATCTCCACTAACAGCGCAGCCTGTTCTGTACACATCCTGAGGTACCCACAGAAATTATATCCCTTCTGTGCCATTGAACTACTTCTTATTCTGACACTACAATCACTCAGCTCCAGCTCATCCCGGGCAGCACAGCAGGAGGTCTAATTCAGCATTCCTGTGTAGTGTACTTCCAAATTAATGGCACAAAGTGACACCTTTAGCTGTTGCATCCCCAGCCAATTTCAAGTCCCTGTGATCCCACTAAAGTGAGGAAAAGCACATGAACCCCCACTGTTGACTGAATTTTAAAAAAAACGCTGTCTTTCTCACAAAAGCATCATGTTATTCTCCTATCAAATAACATTGTTTTCTCTTTTTTCTCTAAGAAAAAAAATAATCCAGCATGATTTTCAGTGGCACTGAGAAAAAGCATTTTATAGTACATTCTGCTAACAACTTTGGCATTTGCCAGTTAAGATGCATTATACAACCAGGCAGAAGTATTTCAGAATTGGCCATTGCATCTATTCAGCAGGTTAAATACAAGGAAGAAAGTTCACCAGTCTGTAGTTTAACACACCTGGGCTGCTCTCAGGCTGGGCACAGTCTCTCTGGTGATATCTGAAGTGCATTTATCGAGCTCACAGTTTATGTGGATATCTTCGCTTTGTCTCAAGATGCTACACTGACTCATCTTTCCCCTGGTTCTACATCCCACTCCTGTGCTACAGAAATTAACTGCACAAACTATAAGAAATTTCTAACATTCTCCAGATCCAACTCTGTGGATGGAACAATAAAATGACACCAGGACTCACAAAGCCATTTATTTTTTGCCACTTAATCCAGACAGTCTCTGGGTCCTGACTTCTCATCTGTCAAATAGGGGTAAATAATACCTTGTCAGTCTTTTTCACCTACTTACAGCTTCTCTTCAGGACAAATCATCTCACTTGATGGATGTTTGTGTATGGCAGCACAAAGCTCCGATCTTAGCTGAGAACTTGTTCCACCCTTCTGTAAAATACTATAAAGTAATAGCACTGTAGAAACATGTTATCTTTCTCTCTTGCTAGCAAACCATTATCCAGAGTCCACCAAGCTATTACCACTAACTGCAGGTGTCAACAACCTTGACATCACTTAGAAGAGCTAAAAACTGAAAAGAAGTTCTATAATTCAATTTACAAATGGTTTTCAAGGTATATAGAAACTGCAAAGGCTAAACAAGGGATGAGAAAAATGGGTAGAGGTGTTGTGAAGCTACTAAACTTTCAGAACATAAGCAGCTTGTGAAAGGAAATGAAATGGGANTCCCACCTGGCTCTGGGCAATCCCACCTGGCTCTGGGCAATCCCACCTGGCTCTGGGCAATCCCACCTGGCTCTGGGCAATCCCACCTGGGTCGGGGCAATCCCACCTGGCTCTGGGCAATCCCACCTGGGTCGGGGCAATCCCACCTGCGTTTGCAAGCTGGGTGCAGAATGGACTGAGAGCTGCCCTGGGGGCAAGGACATGGAAGGGGAAGGGGAAGGGGAAGGGGAAGGGGAAGGGCCTCTTGGATGTTACATAATATTATAATATTTTTATGGAGGCCATTTTAGGAGGAGCCTCTCACCTATAAATTAAACAAATACACAGTGATAGATCCCAGGGTCCTGTCACATTAACAGTTAGAAGAGTTAAAGTTCAGAATATCACCTAAAAGATACAGAATCTTTACTTACTTTAAAAGGGAGACTTCAATATATTTTTCCATAGGGTTAAATAAAATAAATACAATGGTTCCAAAGGACATATGTTTATTTAAACCTGGAGTAACTTCTTTGACAAGATAAATATGCTGCCTTCCTGGCTAAAAGTTGAAATTACTGACACAAGCAGGAGTGCCACATTATAGGGGATCTAAGTGCAATTATTCTGTTATTATTCTTCCTTGTAGCTGCTCTGTGCACTTTTGATTGAAGGCAGAATTAATAACAATTTGCATGTTAAATTCTTCATCACAGACGCAACTTTCATTTCCCCAGCAAACAGAATTTATATTTGTAAGGAGGCATCCTAGAGAGGATAAGAGCACCTCCAGGATTACATTCCCCTTGGGATCTGTCCTCTTAGACCTTGCCCATTATTCAAATGGTTTATCCAACCTAAAATATTGCAAAGTTCAGAGAGCTGACCAGGAGAAACAATATCAATTTTACTGTAGTTTTTCATATTTCAAAATTATCACCTTGCTTCGGTGGTCTTTCTGAAAAAACGAGGATCTAGTTTTTCAGGGCCTTTCACGAGTGATCAGACAAAGAAAAACTAGGTGCTCCTGCCTGTTGCAGACAATTAATACCAGCAAATATGGGCCTCTCACCCTAGTGCTGAACCATGCAAAACTCAATAAAATCACACAATCAGGTTTGCTTAGTCCACTCTTACTTGGTTTCTTTAAGATAGCAGCATGCTTGCACACCAACACGCACACACCCATTCATCCACCATTCTTTGTCAAAGCCATTAAGGTTGCCCAGCAGGTATTAGAAAGCTGTGAAGCATCAGCATTCACTTCTCTAGGTTCTACCAGGAACTCCTCCCCTCCTCTCTGTTAGATGGTCATTTATTAGTTTAGGATTCTGGCTTCAGCCAGCAGTGCAGAATGGTTCTGGCAATCTCCAGTGCTAGATGCAGTTCCTCAATAAAGCAGGTGTTCCCACTAATATCCTCATCCTTGGGGGGGGATATCCTCATAACTTGGGGGGGCGGGGGGTCGCAGTAAATGAGCAAGAGAAGAAGCCAGCAAAAAGTAACAGTTTCCTTCATAATACCTGTGAGAATACACTTCAACCTCGCCTGCACTTCAGAGATGGAACTACCAATTATAGACACCAGTTTTATGGAGACAAACTAGAAAGATGATGAAGACAGTTGTTCTAAAATACTGTTTATATTTCATCAAAAAAATGCTGATTTGTAGGAAGAGTTCCTGTAGTCTGCGACAGCAAGGCAGAATAACTGATTTCAAGGCTTCCAACCACAATTTGGAATTTTAGGCTCAAATCCTTGATGACCCTTATGCACACCTGAAATACGGGCATTTAAATAGAAATCTGTAAACTTGTTTTGAAACATGCCTTAAGGAATAAAGCTCTGGCTCACTTAGTTTAGTGCTGGTACCTCTCTCCACTTGCTTAAAAACACTAATCCTCTTATCAAGAGATTGATCTGGAAGTGAGAGAGTGGTCTCAGTGACAGGTCACTCCTGTCTCTCAGGCAACTACTTAAACTACTTTGCCTTAAATTATTTGGAGAGGCCACCTTGTGGACAGGGTGTGAGGAAAACCACACAGATGGACATGGCAAGAAGAAGGAGCAAGCACGACTTTGCTCTTCAGCAAAAGGCTCAGGCCCCGGCTGCCCGGAGCATGCCTGTACACCAGCCAGAGACTTTCAAATGCAGAACATCCATAAATTCCAGCATCTGGTTCCTGGGAATAGAGGAGGCATTTTATTCCAATATCTACCTCTCACTGTAACCAGGGCTGGTCTTTCTGATTCACAGCAGCAATTTGAAATGAGGCTTCCTACCAGTGCAAAGAGAGCGGCTCAGTGCCTTAATGACACAGCAAGGGAGGCAACAGCTCTCTCTGGCACCAGGCATGTTCTTGCTCTCACTTGTTTTTGTCTTTTAACAGGTCAAATTCCTGTTTTCAGCCTATGCTTGGGAGGGGTGGGGTGGGGGGTGGGCAGGCAGGCAAGAAAAGAAACTATTTAAAATTCTGGGATCTGATTTTTTTCACATGGTAGTTTATGAAGCTTAAGTAAATTGAAATTTTTCTTCAAATGCACAGACTCATGAAATAGTTTTATTTGCTTTAAAACAAAGAACTAACTTATGATTTTTCCTTGTGACCCAGTTAAACTTCCTAAAAAATCATAATAACCCATCATGTCTTTTGGATGGCATGAAAATAACAAATATTTGTAAAATAAATTTTCTTATGAAGTACACTTCACAAGAATTTCCCACCAAGAAATTAATAATTATGGGTCTGGAGCTGAAGAGCATACAGTGAGTAAAACTTAAGATGGCATATTGAGGAGAAAACAAAATATTGAATAGTTGCTCATTAATTAAAGACTATCCGGTTTCTGTGCTGAAAGGAATGGATGATGCTGTGCAAAAAATAGTTTGTGATCAGGTAATTAAAGCCCTTCCCACTGCACACACATTAGGGGGTCTAATTAAGTTTTCAATGACATTTTCTATCCTTCAGGTTTCTAACTTCATAGCTTAATAATGTTCTTTTAACATTTCTTTTTCATTAGCAAAAGTTCTGTGCAATACCCCAACAAAACAGTTATGCATTAAGATGTTACATACAAATGCATCTGCTTTTGATCTTTCTTAAAAGAATTTCTCAGTCTTTATTCCACAGACATAAAATGAAATATGTAGCACTTTCTTTCCCACCAGGAAATTCAATATCTCTTTTTTTTTTTTTCCACAGACACTTTGAGCCCATAGAATATGCTGTGGGATCTCCATATTCATTCCATTACAGCTTTGGAGTTAACAGCTAAGGAGCTCTCAGTTGCACAAGAAACAAAGTTGATGACATCTGTACCACAGATCTATAAGTAGGTAGGATTACCACAGAAAACAGCCTTTTACAAAATTCTCTATTATCTACAGAGTTCTCTGCTTTTCCCTGTGAGCCTGGGAAAGCTGGGTAAGCATAGGGAAATCTTCAACCCTGCTTTCCTGCTTTCCTCACTCTTCTAGAAAGCAATTTTCTATTTAAAGCAAACATTGTAATGTTAAGTGCAAAGTATGCAAATGCAGGAGTCTTCCAGTGTGTGAAATACCACTGGCCTACCTTTGCTTCTTTATCCTAATAAAGAACGAAACTTTTCACATTGAACTTGAAAAGCATTCAGTCATGACCAGTTGTACCCTAAGAAACCATCAGGTGGAACTTCCTGGGCAGAAACTGATGCAGACAAAGTTCCACCTGAAAATGAGGAAGAATTTCTCTGTTGTGTAGTGACCAAGCACTGGAACAGGCTGCCCAGAGAGGTGGAGTTTCCCTCACTGGATATACTCAGGAGCTGTCTGGACACAATCCTGTGCCATGTGCTCTGGGATGGCCCTGCCTGAGCAGGGAGGTTGGACCAGATGAGCGCTGTGCTCCCTTCCAACCTGAGCCATCCTGTGGAACATGACACAGACCTCAGAACAGAGGTGTCACTTAGTGTTGTGCTGATGAACACCACCTTTCAGCAACATACTTAAAATCTGTCCCTCTTCTCATGAGCTCTGCTTTTCTCCAGCAGCCAAGGAGCCCAGACCAGCTGCCTTTTCCTCTGCAGCATCTGGGGGTGCTGAGGCTGCCTGGGGCTGAACTGCCCAGCCCCACCCAGTGCTACTCGAGAAATACAGAGTTTTATAACTAATAATACCCACACCCTTTCTCCATAGCCTCCATCCCTCCCCTAGGATTAATAGAACCAAGCACACAGAACAAAGTACAGGTTACTTATACATTAAAGAGAGAAATGCTTATAAATTACCTCTTCTCTGCAGTGGACAGTTACAGCCAGCACATCATCTTATCACTAAGATTTTTCTCCATCTAATTCTATTTGCTGTTCCTCAGTGAATATCAACAATAACTCATTTAGCTTTAATGACATTAAAACTAGAGACTGTCCTTGAGATAGCATCTAATTTTTCTTTATGAAAGCCAACATAAATTCTGTGTACGAGGTCTCTGACAGCCTGGTAATAGAGGTGTTGTTAAAGTGAGCTAAAAATACAAACCAAGATAAAAAAAAAAAAAGTATCTTTCAGAGGAATCATTAGAGAAATTGATGAGGTCTGTTTGCTTTCCTTGCAGTCTCTGAGGACATATTATGTATATAAAGCATGGAGCTAACACTAAGTCTGCCACACAAAGATACTAGTTGAACAGATCTTGACCTTTCCTTCCATCTACGTAATAAAGATAAAGGTTATTACAGGAGTTCTGCAGGAGACCCTTATTATAATTATCTCACACTTAATATGAGAGTTAGTAAAACTGTAGCCATTTTTTCCTTTCTAGGCATCCCTGTACAAGGGGGAAAAAAGCAAATAAATACAATCCTAGAAGTCCTAGATCAAAATGCAAATTATTAATCAGAGTAATGTTGCCCAGGCAAGTAGTTCTACTATTTTCTAACTCCCTAACTTTCTGTTTGGCTTTGTAGCCTTGCTATTTGTATATAGTTGTGTAGATGAGCAATTATTAATAGATTTGTGAGTTTGATATGTACAGCTGAGTGTTACCTACTGTGAATAAGAAAATTAACAGTACAGTCCAGGAATTTGGGAACAGGCCCCTCTAATTTCCTCCCATCCAAGACCTCACAACATCCTTGTAGTCTGAGCTGCCTGACCCTTTTTCAGAATGGCATAAACATTCCTTTTTAACCTGAGTTACAGACAGAGAACAGCAGCTGAAAACAGAGAAGGTGTATCATAATAATCAAACCACAGAACTACTTAATGCAGTGTGGTGATTAACACCAGAGACATTCCCACTGCCACTTCCATCAAGGAAATGCCACTCTACACCTGCTCTGAAGACACCCCAGTCCTGGTCAAGGACATTCCTCCAGGTTGATAAAATATGGATTGAAATTTTATGTTCATATCCCAAGCAAGGCAAACCTTCAATTGCTTCATAACAGAAAAAAAAGAAAGTATCTGCTGAATGGAGAGTTTTGTGGGAGAAACAAAACACCAAAGTTGCACATCTCTCTGGAGTAACTGCTACCAGAAAGGAAAGGAGGGACACACCAGCCTGTGCTTAGAATGATATCAAATGATATCACTGATTTTGCTCAGCACTTCTATGTGTTTGAATTACACATGTAGCTCAGGAATATGAGGTCAGCATTACAGTTTGTCCTGTGTAGCATTAACTTAAAGTAGCAAGAGGAAGAATGGGACAATTTTCTTGCAACGCCTTCTTGTTCTGACATCTCTAACTGCTCTCCTCAGGGAAAAAAAAAAAATACATTTGTGGAAATCTTCTCTAATATATTTTGTCAAGGACATTAACTACATTCTTATTTTTACTGTCTGTGGGAAAAAACAAAACCATCCTATTTACATAAAATGCTGATGTGAGACAAGAGCTGGTTCCTGGAGCAAATCAAAATCTTGTAGCATGCCAGCAGTGTATTTCACCATCGTAAATGTTATGCATGACTTTATAGTTTGCCACACACATCAGCCTGCAATAAGGAAAGGGCATCTTTGAAGTTACCAGTCATGACTGCTAATAGACTCTTTTTACAGAAATCCCCACTGCAGTCTGAAAATGCAAATACAGATGCTCTGCCTGGACTGCTGAACAAATGAGCCTCAGTGACAGTCCCACTGCCCTGGCCCTCCATTTGTGCCCATTCCTTTCTGAAGTGCCTGTGCCCCTCCAGTCCAATGAATCCAGATTTCCAGTGACAGCAAGCATGCCATGAAAGGTGTCAGGAAGGAAGAAGGTGTGGCTTATGCTGATATTTGGGCTGGGAAAGGTCAGGGTGCATGGGTAAATGTGTTTTACTGTCTCTCCAAATCCCTGCCTGCATTTAGGGTATCTGAAAAATCCTGGGAAATCTCTTAGTCAACATCTCTCTTAAAGAAGAATCAAATACATCAGCTTCTTCCATTGTGAAGGCCTAACCTATTTATTTTTAAGAACAGTTTCCCTCCACTCCCTTAACAAAAAGCCAAGAGAAAAGAGAATTAGGCTTTGTGCATTCACCCAGCCAAACTGATGAGACATGGAGTGGTACCCAAGAATAAATTATTCCACAAATAAATATTGAATTGTGTTTCTGCATTTGACTTCGGCTTTCTGTTTTTGTTTTAAGTTTTTCTTCTGTTTGTGCTCCAGTTCCTCCAAGTTTGGTTCCTGTTTCTTTGTTGCTGGGTAGTGACAGTAACAGTGCACTGAGCTTTACAGTCATAACTCTTACACATCAGTTTAAAACAAAAGAATTTGTGTTACTGCAAATAACTGAAGGGAAAGCCAGCATTCCTGAAAATGCAACACAATACTTTTGAAGAAATAATGATATACTGTTAAGTGCACATCAAAGAGTAGCTAATTATCTTGAATAAAGATCTGGTGCACCATCGAGCTATCAGTGCAAAACATGATTTCATGAATGTTATCTAGAGAAAGCTGGTAGGAAAGACCTTAAAAACAGGTTTCTAATGCAGACTGAAAAAAATTGTACTTTCTGACTGTTGTTCTGGCTTGCTGGCTCTTGTTCTGCCAAGAGACAGCAATTTTCTCCAAGTCTGCAAACACTAGCATTTTAATAGCCCAGATGAGTAGTAACCTTTGACAGATTTGGGCAGATAAGGTGGAATTAATGTCAAGTTCTTTCTGAAGGGATTTATTTACCCTCTGTTTTGTCGTGGATATTAAAAGGTCAGATCCAGCCCTGATCGTGAGCATCATTACATATCTCTTAATGCTTCCAGGCCACTTGGATCATGAAAACTAAGAAATAAATTACAGCTAACGTGAATATTAATTTTGAGAGTATCTGATAGCCTGAGAAAGAGGAAACACCCCTCTTGGACACCTGGCAAAAATACATTATAAACCTAACATATTAATCCAGGCTAAAATTGAAGAAAACTTTGTGAAGTCATGCTGCAGTGATCATTTACACAGAAGAATATTAATTTGAAACTTGGTGATTAGCCAGCACTGTTGCAGAAAATTTGAAGGTCATGATTTTGGCCAAAAAGAATAGAAAAAACCAACGAACCAAAAAAAAAAAACATGAAGGCTCAAAAACAAAAGATAAGACAGATTTTTGTATTACTGGTAAGTCTTGCCATATTCGTTTTCTAAAGTGAGTAATAAATAAGTATTGGTTATTCTGGATTCATAATTCATTAATAGCACTGCAGGACTACATGTTTAAAATTGATAACGTAAATTCATCAATACAGTAATGAATTTAAGTTGTAGCACATAACTTCAGATCCTCTCAACTGCGTAGCCCTAATATTTTGTCAGCCCAACAGATCTCTTGCTTCTCCACTTAATTTTCAGTTTTAAAAAAAAAAAGTCAAAAAGCATTATAGTGAAATCATTTGATCTTGATGCAATTAATAATAACAAAATAACAACTTGAGCTGGTGTCTCCAAGGACACACTCTGAATAAAGGAACCTCTGGGCTTTTTTGCCCTCCCACTCTAAGGCAGGAAAGTCTAGGTGTCGTTGGCTCCTGCCCCCAAAGCTCCACCTGCAGCTCCCACCACAGTCCCCACACTGGATGTGATGCTCAGAGAGAACACTTGGTAATACCTTGCTAAAGGGAATCCAGGACATGTCTCACTCACCAGTCCAAATGGTTCCCATGATGAGAACAGCTTAAAAAATTGGACAGAACTGGTGACAAAGCCACCAGTGTCCCAACTGATACTGGACCAACTAAACTCCAAGCTGAATAAAACAAATTCCACCTAACCTGTGGCATATTAGAACATGAATAGCATTATTCAGTATGTATTTCCAAAGAGGCCTTTAAAGTCTTGCCCAATGGGTAGCAGGTCCAGAAGTGCCTCCAACATTACCAGAAAATTGCAGCACACAAGGACTAATGAACCCTGGAAATGACCCTTGGAATTACAGAATTAAGTCCAAGGTCACATATAACACACACAAATAAAAGCCCTACTTATAGCTTTTGTTTTGAGAACAGTAGTGGACCAGAATTTTCAGTTGTATCCCAAAACCAAAGGAAAATGAAAAAACTCCTCTCTAACTATGTGATTATGTTCTCTAGCAAAATTAGTAACCAATGACATTTAAAGAATTAAGCTTTATGAAACCAAGACTTTTTTTTTCTCCTTGGTTTTTATTCCTGAAATCTTGAGTTCATGGCATTTCTTACAGGAATGGTACCAAGGTATTCCCTTTGCTACTTCTCAGAGTAAGTAGTGAACTATATTTTTTGTATGCACCACATTAATGTTTAGTAGCTAAGTGGCAACAAAGCCTGTGCTATAAAAGTTAATAAAAACACTAAAACAAATAGTATGTAAGGAAATTACATCCAGCATAGCTGGTAGAAGGACTAAATAATATGAGCAGCAAAACTACACCGAAGAGAAAAAAAAAAAAAGAAAATAAAGGTGAAAAGAAAGAGGGAGGGGTTCTACAGAAGGGACTCTACCAGTCTCTGTAAGCAGGGAAGATGACTCATTGATCTAAATACCCACTGAAATCTGCTGATCTCCATGTAAAGCAAACACCTTCATTGGCATAACCTTCACTGTGCCCCACAACAGCACCTATTTTAACACTTGAAAGTTTTCTAGCTTTCTCTGTCATACTCAGTTTAGCCTTTTACTGAATGAGCAACCGCAGGAATACAGTAGCTTGCCTCAAAGTATTCTGCTCATCCCTCTCAAAAAAAAAAAAAAATCAATATTTTATAAATATGGTTTTAATACATTTATTATTACCTTCCTGTTCTACCTGCTATTTCACCCATATGCAAGTTGAGGGAATTTTCTGCTAGCTCAGGTGTTTTTCCCAGTGTCACTGACCATCTCACACCTCAGCATGCCACAGTGGCCCAAGAAATCTGTGTCTGCAGCAGATTTTTAGAGAAAAGGTCATGTCTACAATACTGAATTAGCCCCAAATGCACAGTGATGTAGCAGCCTTTGCTCCTCTCTTGCCCCTGACTGTCAGCCCTGCTAATTAGTGAATTCAAGCCACTAAGGTCCCACACCTAACATGTTCTTCTCTTCCTTTTTCTGGGAGGTGCAAGGCAAGGAGTTACAGCTCATATGTGAGATAAAAACCAGCAAGCAAACAAAAGAAACACCTTTTGTTCCCTTATAAATACTTGTAAAGTGCTCTGATTTAACACCTATAAAGGAGGTACCTCTGAAATCCCACAGAGGAAAAGAACAAGTGACAGTTCAAGTTTGATTGAGTGCGAAGTCAACTTGCACAAAGTTACCCCGAAGTTTTGCAGTGAGCCCTGGAATCCAAGATGTTGAAGGACACAGCTGCAGCTCCCTCGGTGTAGAGACTGACAGAGGCAACCATTTACGCTGCTTAGTGAAACGTAGATGCATTTGCTCAGACAACAAGTGACTGAGTGGGTTTAACAAGCAGGATAATAGCTCAGGGTGTCATTTTGATCTGAATACATAATTAAAAGGGATCAAGGAAAGACTCAGGTCTAGAAGTGGCCTTGCATATCTGCAGCCTAATTAGGATTGATTTTGCCAATCACTGCTCAGAACATGACTCTTCTGCTTGCACTTGTTTCCAGTAAAACATGTCAGCTGCCTAGAAATCAGCATAGCTTCCACAGGCACTACCCACCTAGAAGATGGTGTGGGCTCAAACCTGGCTATGATGCTTAGATACAAATCCTATGGGCTTCTATCTTTTAGCTTTAGATTACTCACGACAAGTGCAATCAATAAGACTTGTTAGCCTGAGGCTCAGAAGGGCTGCAGCTGTTTTTTCATCTTAGCCTGTATATGTAATATGATAGGGCAGCAAAGGGGCACAGATGAAGTGGCTTGTTATTTATGACAATATCAATCAATGCACTATATTGCTAAATGAATTAAGTAGCATTGCAATAACTGGCTTTTCTGCTGCAACTTTGGTTTTTAAAAATTGCACAGAAGAGTGATATTGATCTGCCTAAGCCTACTGCCATATTATTTCAGTTCTTTTGCAGTTGAATAGAGTCCCTTCTACCACTGCCCAAAAATTTATGTAACCATAAAACTAAATTAATCTAAAGACTCACAAAAGGATTTGAGCAAATTTAAGCCTTCGAAATTTAAAGCTGGGATCCTCAACCTCTCAGGAGAACAAACATCTGGTTGACCCAGGAGACTGGACTCTGACCATTTGACACAAGGGTTCCCTAATTTCCTGCAGCCCTGTTTCTCTGGATAGCAGCCAGGTATTTTGCTGCTGTTTCTGCTAATGTTGTTCCTCCTGAAGCTGTACCCACTAAACAGGCAGTGGTCTCTAATGCCAGCAGCACCCTTGATGTCATTACAAATGGAAATGGCTGGAAAAGAATACAAGGTAACAAGAAACAGACACCTTGGGAATGAAACACCTGTGCTCACTTGGAAGAGAAGGACTTGGGCTCAGCTCAGCGTCTCGTCTGCAGGAAGGCTCACCATGGAGCCATCATTTCTCTCATTGTTTGCCACTAACAGAAGAGTCATTTCATTCTGGCTCACTGGGCCAGAAGATCAGAAAACCACAGGGAACCCGAATGTGTCTCTGGGCCACAACCACTCACCTTATCATGAGAATACCTCAGGAAATGAAGCATTTGGTGTTGATCAGCTGTGCTTTCGACCCTGAGGGAGGTCCAAGGCATATCAAGACCTAGAAAAATGACCCAAAGTAGCAAGAAGTATATGACCACACAGAGATGAAGAAACAGGGATCTGAGCAATATAAATGCTGCAATTTCAGCTTGCAACCAGCTATTAAGAACGTGAAAAAAGTTCAGTCTATTTGCCAAATCTGAATTACATTTATATAACCATGAGCTTGAAAGCTAGCAGGTGTAATTGGGCCAGGAAGGTAGTCTAAAAAAGACGTCTAATTGCGTGATTTAAGACAAATTGTTAAGGGACAGACCACAGCTCACTGTCTATAGCTGCTAGACATGTAGGACTGCCTGCACTGCTCCTTCATCTGTGACATTTTGTTTATCACTCTGCCTGCTGCTGCCCAGACAAATAAACCCTCTGGGACCATTTGATGCTGTATTAGGTTTCGTGCCTGAATGCATAAGGGTCCCTAGAAGGCAGCAAGAGGATTCTAGTTACTTTGTAATCTTACAGACAAACAGCATCAAAATTGATGTTCAGCTTAACGTGGAATTCTCTGGTAATATCCAGGAATTTGTCTGTGTACCTAGACATCCTTCTGTTACTCTTTAGCATGCCTCTTTCTATTCACCTCAAAGTCAATGGCATTTTTAGTTTTGGTACGATCTTTTTTTATGTGGAGGGTGGAGGGCTTGGGACAAAATATTTTCTGGCTATAGAGCTGTCAAAAACATAGTCAAGAATAAAATGGCTTCATAAGTAACAAGGGCTTTGGATGCCACGAAATCAGATTATTTCCTTGAATGGCAATATTAGGATAGAGATAATCAGGCTTTGGTGGGCATGTAAGCAAACACAAAGCCTGAATCCCCCTAATTCAATCTAACTTGACCACTGAACATCTAGCAGATAAAATGTGGATAAAATGCAGAAAAGGTGTGTTTTGATGTCCACTGAAAGCATCTCCAAAGAGGAGACATAGATGGCTTCTGTGTGAGGGTTTAATTGTATTTTTTTTATTTGTTGTTTGGTTTTTTTTAACCTAGAAGAATAAACAAGTCCTGCAGTCAATAATGAGGATTGTGTTAGTGTAGGTCAAACTTTGATTTGGTGTATCAGATAAAGGAAATTTGCTTCCTTCCACTTTCCTTTTACAACCAACTGTATGAAGTAAAAGTCTGGACTAATTCCAAGGGACTAAACCAATTATGATAAATAGCTAAATTTGTGAATATGTAGAATCTACTGATCATTGCATAATTACTTATTCTCCCAAGACCACAGCAAAAAAGTGGCAGCAAAATCATCATTATTTTCATCAGAGTAATTATAAATCATCATCGTTGCATTCTTGCAGATATGGCTGGATGAATGCCACCTGAAACTCTGCCTTTCCTCTATGTGTCAGATTTGCTTCTCCACTGTCCTGTGAATTTAATTTATTTTTACACATATACACACACAACTGCTCTGCATGTTTGCCAATAACTCTTCAAACCTGTCTTAAATATCTGTGAGTCTTTAATTTCATAAGAATATTCCTTGCAGATCACCATTTCTGTTAACCTTTCTGGTGATGTATGCAGAACCACATGCACATATTTCTCAGGCTGGAATAGCACACATATTTTACAGGGCTATAACCAAATAATGTCCATGGACATAAACCAGTGTCCATAAACATCGATACCATTATAAGCCTTCGAATACTAAGGCTAAGCACTAAAAGCTGACCTCCAGCGTGGCAGAGGGAAAAAAAGAAGCAAAGTTAGGTGAAGGATAGTGTGGAATCAAGGCCTTGTTTCATGGCAACGTGCTGCTGCTGCAGTTTGTTTTAAACATCAGACTGCAGATATGCATTTGCTTCTAATGACTCTGGCTATCCACAAAATGTAGGCAAGAAGAAAGCCCCCTAAGATGAACAAATTGGTAGAGAAACAGTTTTCTAAGGAGGAAAGAAAAAAAAAAAAAAAAAAAAAAAGAAAAAAAGGGAGAAAAAACAGCTTTAGAACAAATAAGACAACTAAGTAAGTAACTTCCAAGTTCAGCAAGTACGTAACTGCAAAGCCCTTACTCTACAATATCTTGTGTTGAGCACCTAATTACAGGTGTGGGATGAAATCCTGGCACCACTGGAAGTTTTATTACAGAGTTATGTGGAATCAACATTTCAGATTTCCTCATTTCTAAATTGCTATGCTTCATGGCTCATTCTGTAAATGTAAATGCATGAGTTAAGTGCCCATATGTTTGCTAGATCACGGGCTAAAACCTTCATTCAGATGAGTAGTTACTTGTACCTGAATAACCTCACAGATTTTAGAAAGCACTGTTCAAAGTCAGTTACTATTTACTTTAAGTAGAGGTAACAAGAAGTGTCCCACTAAAAAGGAGGTATTAAGAACTTCCAGAATCTCCATAACTATCTTTAAATCCTTTTCCCCATGATAATTTCCACTGAGAAATTAAACATACCTCTGAATTCTATAAATAAAGGCTATCTAGGTTAATCTCTGCTATCCTCTTCACTATAATATATACTCCAGCTGGATAAGCAACCAAAACAAAAGCAGTCTATTGTGGCCCAGTCTAGTGGGACAGCAGAGCAGTTAAGGGAAAATGTAAAATGAGAGAAGAAAAAAGGAAAAAAGAAGGGAAACGGCATTAATGGGCAAGGCAGGAAGATGCCTTTTTCATTCCTGCAGTACTCAAAACTCCCCTTCTATGAGGAAATGTAGCCAACACATCCAGAAGCTACTAGACATGACCTCCATGGCCATCAGATTTCAGAGTCAGTTTCTTAAAAGGTGACTATCTTTCCCTTTCTTTGTGCATGTTTTCATGGATCCCGCAGTTCTGCAGATAGTGGGACAGCAGAGTGCATCAGAATGTTTTCTCCTTGCTATAGTACCTAAACTTGAGATTTGCTGCCAGTGGGAATTACTACCTGTAAATGTGTCTGTCATGAACTATGTTACTGTGATACAAATCACAACTACTTGAAATGTTTGAAATCCTTCCACACAGATTGCCCTGGCTTTGGCTGACTGAACTTTGTTATGGTTTGTTGGGTGTAATTTCTTAATACTAAGTGCTTTCTACAAAAGTCAGCTGCACACTTCAGCTGTCTCACTGATGTAATAAGAAACTTGGGTTCTAACTCTGGGATCTAACTCTGCTTTAGACATTACAAAACTCTTCTCAACACTAAAATCAAGAATTTTGATCTCCCTTTCAGAGGAAAAAAAGCCAAGAAAAGACTGCATATTTCAGTGCACTAATCTCAAACCTTCTTCAACATAAATCATTCATGGGTTTGGTAGTGTGCTTGTGAATTTGTAACAAGAAATAAGCATAAGTTAGAAAGTGTAAAGATATTAGAGAGTGCTTATGAAGGATCACATATTGGATGCACATAAAAGCCTGAATATATGCATCTGGAACACAAATTAAAAGCAAGGAAAACTACCCATTGTAAAGACACATAATGAACAAAGTGACAGATGCTTGAACAATGATTCCATTGCAAAACAACGTAGAAGCCATGACGTGGAAATCTTTCCTAAATCTCTAAAGAATAGCTTTTCTCCAGAGACTGCTTTATGGGAACAATACTGACGTGTGTTCTCTTCCTTGGAGACAAAGCCTTTTCCCTGAAGTATTGTGTGATGCAAGAAGGCAGAATTTGTAAGGTATCCTTCAAGA
Organism: Parus major; assembly: GCF_001522545.3. Classification (NCBI taxonomy): domain Eukaryota; kingdom Metazoa; phylum Chordata; class Aves; order Passeriformes; family Paridae; genus Parus; species Parus major. The sequence goes on from NC_031776.1 coordinate 24,596,693, forward strand.
GGATGATTCTTAGTATCTGCTCTCCTGACCAAAACCTATCTCTATTAATTACTGAGTAACAGATCACAGAAGGCTTCTCAGGAGACATGTTTTCAGTATTTTTCCTTTCCTTATCCTATTTAACTTTTTTTAACTGAAGCCTAAATGAAAAAGCATCTGCTGAACATATGGAATTTGCAAGTATTACCATTAATGTATACTGCTAACATTAAGATTTTTCCACCAGGCACACACATATTCTGACTGGCATACAAACACTCTTGGTCTGAAGGACTCAGCAAGGAGAAATGAGTAACTGTGGACCAGGTCTGTAGTGCAGCATTTGTGCCCAGAAGAAAACAGAGGTTCAGGTCTGACACAGAGGATGTAAAACACACTTTAGATGTTTAGAAAGTCCCCCTGTGTCAGCAAACTGTATAATAGAAATACAAAATCTGGATCCAGAGCACAGAGTGCAGTTTTCTTTTGATACTACAAGTAAACTCCTGCCCTACAATCTTAAGAATCTCTGTTTCTCCCCAAAGCACCCAGAGAAAAGATTTGAAAGCACCACCCAAAATTGGCTATCATTCCAGTGCCAAAAGAACCTGCACCTCTTGGATCCATGGGGATTTACAGAAGGAGAGTGAATAGAATTGCTAGTCATTGCTGGAATTGCTTTAGTCTTTAAAGCAGTTCACAAAAAAAAAGTGTAAAGTTCTTTTGGATCAGCTTCTCTAAATTAACTAGGACAAGTTTGGATGCTTTCTTGACTTTCTATCCAGACAAAGACTCCCCTGAGGCAATGGATTTTAAAATGGTAAGTCTAATTTCCAAATGGAAGTTTTGTAAATGAAATCATCATTTTTACAAGCTGAACCTAAACCTGAAATGCTCCAAGGCAAAGTCTTTCCATACAAATTCTCCACAAAGTCTAGCAAACCTCATCTCAAGACAGCTAGAATCTTCTCCAGAGATTTGTCCATTCTTATCACTCATATGGGAGTCCACATATTTAAAATAAAAAAGTGACTCACATTTAGTTTCTCAGAGAACAACAGTTGACTAGTTTTTATTTAAGTCAAATCTCATCTCTCCTTCAAGCTGTAAAGGTGTCTATATATGGAACCTTTCATCATCTTTCCAGAATTGCATTTGTACCCTCAACTCAGTATATTTATTTTCCCTGAAGGGTAAAAGTTCTTCAAGTACTGTTGTGTCAGGATTTACTCTCTCCTTTGGTTTGCTAACAGTTTATTTTCATGTTTGATTACTAACCCACAAATGTTAGCTAACTCCTGCAGAGCAGGTGTAGGCAGCTCCCCAAAAGTGTCAGACACACATCAAAAAATTTCAGTTCAGTTAAATTTCAAAGGAACACAGACAGGCTTATTTATTCCACAGACAAATTTTGTTCTTACTTATTTGTACCTCAAGGGATCCATTAAGGACTTCTATCTTATCCCATTCCCTGAGAAACAGCTTTGACAATCAAAAGTACAATTGGTATAATAACCTTCAAGATTAATGACTATATAAGTGTTTTGAAAGTTGTCATGCACTAAAATTTGGAAGTCACTGAAAGAATGTAAAATATGCACTCCACATCTGGAAAGGCAATATATTAAAAGAGATCCTTCATAATAAGAATAATAATTGAATATTTTTTTTAAATATCACTATTTTCACTAATAGTTCTTTCTTTTCTATTTAGGGAAAAGGTCTAATAAAATATATTAAATATTTATATTTTTTTCTATATTAATCATTAGAGAAACACTGTTTCCAGACTTGGAATATCCCAGTACAGACATGGACAGTTAAAAAAAAATAAATCTCATAAAACTCATTTCTTAATGACAATGAAAACAAATAATTTTATAGTTCTTCATGCAAGGCAAAAAGTCCCCTCTTCAGTGTAAAAAAAAAATAAATTAATAAATCTCTATTAGCTGAAATGACTAGGGGTTTGGGAGGAAGGAATTCTGCAAAGTTCATATTTCCATCATAAGATGATGTCACTATAGAAGTTCTAGGCTTTCATAAAAGCAAGAAATATCACTTATCAGACAATTCTAATTGTGTGACTACACAAATTTGTTTGTTTGTTTTTGTTTTTTAAAATATGCAACAAGGACACCTTGGCTTACACATCAGTTAAGAAGAAAAAGCAAAAAAAGGCATTGTGTTCATTCAAGGCAGAACATTTCATTATCCTCACAGTTCAGGAATCCCTGAGGGGAAAGGATCCCAGGGACAGCAACAGGCTCCCAGTCAGACCATAAAGGAGTGAAGCAGATTGTCTACACAACCAAAGACACTTGCAGAACATGGGACTTTTGACAAACAGCCTAAGGAAATTAAAGTTTTAATAAATCAGGGTCGTCCCCATAAATCATCTAGACCTATCTGTTTTTCCATCTCCCCATTCCTGTATTGCCACTATGCAAGGATCAAGTCCGAGTGCTGAAAAAAAGTTTCTGTGAAAACAACGCTTTTTCAAGGAAGTACCTCAGGAACAGTTTGAGGGGGCTCTCTGCAGCTGATAAGTGTTTAACAGCAGGAAACACTGGGTACATTAACCCAAAGTGGAACACAAATCTGCTAACCAAGACGAAAAGAAGAGGATGAGCAGAAATGAAAGACTCTCAGTTTCTGCTGATGCTGACTGAAGATGAAATGAAACTGTTCTTTACTTCCATCTTAGATACTGAAGCTCTGGTCACTGATCATAACTTTTTACCTCTCATCTCCATTTCTCTCCTTTCTCCTCTTTCCAATCACTTTACAAGTATGTCTCATCATTAACCTGGTGTCTTACAGAAGATCACACCCCTCTGCCAGTCCTGGAGGGGTTTGCAATGTTCAATGGCAATGTTCATTGCTTGCCTCTCTTTCTCACTAGCCACAAGCAACAGGTTTCTATTTCTCTGCTCATCAGCTTCTCACTACAGGATTAATCCAACATTTAGAAAGGGCTCAGAGCAAAATCAGTACAATCTTGTAACAGCTACTGAAGACCTGAACACTACAACTCAAACCAGTTTATTTATTTGGATTAATCTAATAGTGAATCAATAGAAGTGAAGTGACACACTTTAGCAGCAGGAAATTTGTCTTATTTTACAGTACGTAACGGTACAATAAGAGTACTCTTTCTAGCTGGTTCCCCACAAAAGAATTGGTTTTTCAGACAGCTAGAGCCACTCAGTTGTTCCAAAAATGTACCAAACAACTGCAAAGAAACTCACTGAGCTCTGTAGGCATGTGGATTATATAAATATTTGTTCCATATTTATTCAGAATTTGTAAAGGCACCTACTTAAGCCTTCACATGCCATGGAACATAATTTGCAAACAAAAATAATGAAACTTGGTCTACTGATATAAAAGAGTTGCTGGCTAAACTCCACCATCGAAGAGGAAATGTCCCCTGTTTTCCACATTAACCATCCTAGAATGTCACAAACAAAATTTTCCCCTCTTTCTGGAGGGGAAAACAACAGCTTTGTGGCAGACAAACAAGGCTGGAGATGGCTGGAAGACACTTATGTTTTGGAACCAGACATCACCAACCAGACCCATGTCAACCATTCCTCCCACTCCAATCGATCAGGGCCAACCCTGTGGAGTCACACCCTATAGTTGCTAGCACAAGGCAGCAGAGAAACAAGATCACAGAGAAGATCTGGGATGTAGGAATGAGAAATTAGAGAACATTTCTCAGCCTTCCTGTGTGAAATGGTTACAGAAAAGATGAATTTCAGGCAATTTGCAAAGGCATAAGACTGGGAAGTCAGTAACAACAGCACAAACTGTGAATAACCATGTTTTTTGCAATTTTTTCTGGGTCAGAGTGAATTGCTGCCAAACACCAAGCACAGAGAATTACCGAAGACATTGCTGATGGATAACATGTTAATATCAGCATGAAATTCTCTAGACTCCACCTCAAGATCACTTTACAGTTAACCAACGATAAAAGCACATTGTAAGGTCACAGAATTCATACAAAATTCAGTTAGCTTAAGGCTAACTCAAGTATCTCAACAGTAAAGGGTTATTTGAAATCTAAGTATATCCATTTTATTCAGACATAAATCCATGAAGAGTGCACTTTACAAAAACAGATATACTGACACTTTGAATTATCCTCCCAACAGGAGAACCGCCCTGGTGCTATCAAGAAAGACAGATTTCCTGAGAATGTACTCAGGAGGCTGTGTTTGCAGCCAGCTCAGTAAGCAAAAAAACAGAATTAGAAGCAAATTAGTAACATACAAACAGCATCTCAGAATCAGGCAGTCTTAAAACTGAACAGTCCTAATTATAACAAAGGGATAATGGTTGCCTCTTCAAAATCTGTAATAACTTGGCAATGAAAACTTCTGGAAAACCTTGTTTCCCTGCAGCAAGACTCAATTGCTTTCTTCATTCCTTCTTGAAAGTAGCAATTGGCTTTTTGTTTCTGCTTTTTCTTTTCTTAGAGCAAAGGTGATGGAAAAGAAAATAATCTGTAGATCCTTACCACTTAACACCTATTTGACTGGCAATAATTACTGTGCATAAAGGACTTTAAATATATCTTAATATTAGTACAGCAGGAAGCATTACAAGACCAGCAGAAACTCATTCTCTAACCCAAGCAAACAATGTGGGACTTCTCATTGCTACATGTGGAAATTTGCACTGGTCTTGCTTGGAGGATGTTAGGACTAGGAGCTAAAAAATGCTTTAGAATAAATTAGCACAATTATAAATCTGACAAGAAGATTAATATTCTAACTATGTTCACAATAATTAACTCACCAAAACAGTTCCAGAGTCATTATCCAGCTAGGGTGGAATGGGAAAGTTTACAGCACCCCTGTAGATTTATAAGCCAATTAAGGGTGACCCTCCTCTAGATTTCATTAGAAAAGCCTCTGGTTCAGCAAAAGCTCACACGTGCAAGTAACAAGTTTCCCAATGAAAGGGAATGCAAAGGATCTTTATCACCTCTATTAAACACTTTTCCTGATCCCCTGGAAATTACATATTCCTAGTGCATCCTCAGCCTCCTGCCAGCTCTCCAGCCCTCGCACAGCATCCTCGCACCAGCGAGAAGCACAGCACCACTGGGGCACTGCATTTATTCCCTGCATGACCAAGGTCCAGCACTAGAGAAGCACTTCAGTTCTTGTGATGCAGCTTTGGGGTTAGGGCTCACAGCCCCTCTCCCACCCAGAGCCACCTTCTGCCTTCGATGTGCAGTGCACATGGATTTATCAGAATCACCAACCCAGTCAGCTGGAAACAGCTGACCATCACTGACCAGCACACTCCTGCTCAATGTGCACTGTGCGTGCATGGGACTGCACACAGTGTGAACTATCTCCTTGCTATCTATGCCATTTTCCCTCTTCACTGCCTTTCTGCACAGATTCATTGTTCTAATATAAAAGCTTCCTCTGCTGCTGTCAGAGCAGTCTCCCTTTATCTCCAACTCCACAACTTCCCCTTCTCCTTTCAAAACTTTGTATAAAGAACATCTCTTTTCTCCTTCTGTTGCATACATCTATACCTGTTTCATCTCTTCCTTTGTACATTCCTACATAATTGTGTTTCTCAGCTTTGTAAAGTATTTTCCAATATAGATAGCATAAAAATTGCTATCTAAAATGAAATAGCATTGTATCACAACCCATACTTTTTTCCCGGTAAAATACACAGTTTGGACTGACTCAAGCTGTGATGTGTATGCAGGTAAAGCAAATTCTGAATTATTCAACACTTAAAAAGACTGAAAAATCATTTACTTGTTACAAGCAATAAGATTTATGTTTTATGTCTCCCAATCAATAGCTAGTGTGTCCACACATAGCTGATTTATCCATATTGAAAATATAATTATAAGTCTAGTTTGCTCTGAACCACAGAGTCCCTTTGTAACAAGATTATTTAAATACAAATGGGGTTGGAAAATTGGTTTTAAATGGCTAATCTGTCTTGTCTTCAACTCCAGCTGCAGAATTTACTAACATCATAAACACAGGCTGAGTGAAAACTTAAAAGGTTTTCTGATTCTCCTGCGATCTGTCTATGCAGTCCTCATTAACAGGGAAGTCGATGGGAGCTGTATGCAAGCCGGGAGAGGAGGATAATAAGCCTTGTAATCTCTATAAAGAGAAAGGGATTTTTACTGGTGATATGTCATATATGCTGGTGTGCAAACATCTGTCTTATTGCCAATCCAATAAAGAATTTATGCACCCAGTCTCCGATGCACTGCAGAACATCTCTGCCATATGGATGGGCCAAACTTAAGACCCACAGGGCTGGAAACAACTCCTCAGAGCATCAGAGCACTTGCAGTAGGGACCACCAGACATTCATGGGATCATTAAGAAAAGTTTCATATGGACATGTTTACTTGGGGATTATTGAAGGCCCTGCCATCTTCCTGTTGTTCCCACCCAATGTGGTCAATGTCCCCGTGACATGCGGTGGGGAAAGGCTGGGCCAGTGCATGCTCCTCCAAGAGAGCACTGCAGTCACCTCACCCACTGGGAATACACCATGACTTTCTCTCTGAGTCATGCACATGGGCTGGGAGAAAAGGCAGATCAAATCTGAGTTGGGTTGAGTAGAAATTAAGGATTCGTAATTTGCCACCTCACCCTGATAGGGAAAAAAAAGAATTGATATGGGGTTCTGGCTTGGGTTTGTGCTGGAAACACTCTTGATAACTGAGGGATGTTTTCATTCCTGCTGAGAAAAAAACACATTGCTGAACCAAAGCCAGCACAGATACAGATTCCCAAGTCTGGAATTACCACACTTGTGACAGATCGGCACAGTGTACACTGCCACAGACTGTGACAGTGGAGGCTATCCTGGGGGGGCTGCTTTCTCAGCCTTGTGAAATGGTCCACTACCTTAAGTCAAGGGCAAGGGTTCTCTCCTAGGGGTGTGCAATGCAGAACTTCCCTTACAGCTATTCAAGAGCCAGATGTTTAGGACAAGCACCATGTTGTGCTTGTCCTCATTTCATCCAAGGGTCTGAAAAAACCTTTAACATTCAGCTGGACAGCAGACTTCTATGTTTCTTCTTAGTTACAAAAACCCTAAGGAAAGGATAACTGCCAATAAAAGAGAAACACTGCATAATTTGTAATTATAATTCTATACATGCTTCTGAAAGCCTCTTTGGCTTTCTTCTTTGTGCTCTGAATGGCTCTCTGGATCTAATTTAATTCAGTGAAGCAAATTCAAAAGTGACAGGGAAGAAAAATCAACTTTTTCTTTAGTTAGAATAAAAGTTATACATAAGGAATTCTTGATCTTCATTAATTTTGTGGGTAGACACACAAGCTCCTAAGTGTTAATAAGACTTGCCAGTTTAGGTGGACTAAAGTGTCTAATGAAATGTCAAATGAGCCCACTTTGGATTTACATTATCAGATATTTCCACCAGGAAAGTTTGGCAAGGCATCCTAATAAATCCTTCAAGCCCTCGTGGGAACATGGAGCAAATGGTTCTTCTGGTCTGGAATTACATTACTGGCTCACTTGCTCAGTGTGACTCCTAGAAACTAAGGTGAAAGGAAAATTATCCAAATCCCCTGTTTCCTTTTCCACACCCAAAGTCTATTTAATTTTTCCTCAATTATATAGAAAATTATCCTCTGTAGCTTGTGGTGGCTTCCATCAGAACCATGTACAAAAATTATGTCTCCAGAAAGCAAGCATCCAGGTCTGCTGAGGCTTTGGAACTTGTGTCAGGATCTGCCCTGAATCAACTTCATGCCTTATTACTCTAGTAAAACAAGAGAGTCCAAGTTGCTCATAAATCCTACTTCACTGTTAAATGAATTGTTCTTATTCTCGTGCAATACTAGGTGCTAGATATGAAACTCATAAATTGGATCCTTAGGGCATTAAGATTTCCTGCGGTAAATTCTATGTGTTGTCTTTTCAAGTTTTCCTTTAAAAAGAAAAATTTACAAAAGAAAATAAAAGTTCAAGTGTTTACAGAAAGAAAAGGACTGAAAAGTTTGACGTGTAATAAAAAATTAACTTGTTCTAATATAAAATTTTAACAAGCCAAATAATATTTTCAGGCAAGGAAGTACTGAACTGACACCAAATCTGTAAAAATATCTCAGTATGGATTTCAGATTCCCAGGGCTGGAAGTCAAGAGACAGATTAAATGATCACTATATTCAATCCAAAATGAAATTCTACTGCTTTTAAATACATACATATATATATATATATATATATGTATGTATGGGAGTAAAGACAGACTAACATAACATTTTAAGTGACAGGTGAAGCACTTGACAACTTTATGACCATCTTAGGACCAAAGTTGCTTTTCTAAGGGAAGAAGGATTTCATTAGCATTCCCTGACTCAAACCATGATAAAGCAAAGTGATGATACAATGGATTTTAGATGCACAGAAGTTCACCACCCTGCACATGTATCTCCACTGCCACCATGCACTTGGGGAAAAATTAAGCAGCCTTTCTCCCCTCTTCCTGCTGTACCCCAGCTCCATCACTCACAGTCATCATGTTCTGGAAGCAAAACCTGCTTTTGTGACACAGCATTTAAACAAAGTATTAACCAAAGAAAAAACATAAGTCTACTTGGTTACACTTAACATGCTCCCCCTTTATTTTTGTGAAGAACCTGTTTCTTTTAACAACATATGTTTTCATGCTATCAGGGCAACTGATCCACAGAAATACACCACATAGCATGGTGTATATTCTATGTACACCACATAGAATCCCATTATTTTTTACCCATTCACTAACGATTGACATTTTCTGTACAAAAGAAAGGCTTGTAAACTTTTCCATCCACACCTGTGGTGCCACTGCTGCCCCAAGCACTCCTACTAACAGCATCTGGCACAGCCACACACTAAAGTTGTGACATAGCAATGGTCAAGTCTGCATTAAAGTATTAGAAAAAGCCTTGATCACTTTAAGTGTGTCTCCTAAATCATCCCACAATCCATGCTGCAGCTCCAGCCTTCTCCAGCTGAGGAGCAATTTACCTCCCATCTTCCTCAGCATGATCTCTCTTGTTCTGGCCAAACACATATAAAGCATAGAATTAATTTTCATCTTTCCTGGAGAAACACGGAGGTGATTAGCCCCATTTACCCTGGTGTGCCTGAAGCAGAGCCAACCCAGCACAAAAGCACACAGGTCATTTTAAGTGCCCTGATCATCCTCATAGTCTGAAAAACAATGTAGTCCTGAGGGTCTAAACTTGTATTACACAGACAGTCGGTGACATAACCCATTTAGATCAAAATGCCCCGTGGAGTCGCTCAGGTCTGCTCTCTCACCCCTGCAGCACTCCTTGGATGTGCAACCGGAGCTGCTCCTCCAGATGCCCGAATGAGCCTGACCCAGAGAGATCTGGGGCCAAAGGCACTGCCAGCTCAGACTCACCCAGACGCTGTCGTCCTGTCTGTACTGCCTCCAGTTGCGGCCGGTGTCGCTGAACATCAGTGCGTAGCTGGTCACCCAGTCCGAGCTCCCGTACCTGCCCTGGGTGGCCACCGCCACCACCTCCACTCTGTCTCCCAGATCAACCTGGAGCCACTGCTGCTCGTTGGACTCCAGTGGGGACCAGCCACCAGCTCCTGAAAGATTGGATGAATAGAATTTAGATGACCGTGACAGCACAAAAAAAATTATCCTTGATAAAGAACCACTAAATTATTTCAGGTCATCACAGAGGACTCTACTTGAGCAAGCACATATTTTCATATTAGGAAATACACTACATGATGTGTGCTTCCATCAGGTTATTTCCATTAACCTAAAGCTCATGAGGAATTTTGAATTTCTAAGATATTTTAAGGAAATTTATTCTTTTTCAGCTGTACAAGCATCAATGAGATTGCTCAATCACACACACACACAAAAAAAAAAATAAATAAAAAAAAAAAATCCTTTCTATTCCCTCCTTGCAATTCTGGGAATGTGGACTTGTAACTTGCAGTTTGCTTTGATATTTTCCTTTTTGCTATGTTCTGAAAGAAATGCAAAATGTTAGTTAGTTTTATTTGAGCCCTCTTAAGTGTTTGAAAGAATGTTTTATTTACAGCTTATAAATGCATTTCAGATAATTTGTTGTAAAGCTAGAAACCATTTGATTGAACAACTAAAAGGACTGCCTTCACACTGGATAGTAGGCTGTCTCTGATACAAGCTTGTAATGCATTTTTGTCCTTTAAAAGTAAAGATTTGCACTATCCCTTGAATTCCTTTAGAGGTTAAACAGAACTGTGGTAATACCAAGCCAGTAAAACAGAACTGCAACCACTGCTTGCATTTTACCACTTTGCTCACCACAATAAATGGGAGATTATGGTTAAAAGCAAATCATTCCAGACTGGAATATAATATTTTATGGTCTCCTGCTTTCTTTTACACCCTAAAATTACAGGCTATGTTTATTTTCCTTTAACTTGTTTCTCCTTGCACACATTTATTCTCTGCATACGCCCAGTGTTCAATTCAGCCTCATCAATAAGCATCCAACGCAGCTATGAAAAACACAAGCCACCAACCAAGTAGCCAAGACAGCCAATTTTTAAGCTGCCACTGCTTCTGCAACACAACACCTTTTTGTTTTGCCATTGTTAATAAAGTTTGGAAAAAGCACTCCAGTATGACTACAGTGAACACAATCACATTAGGAATAAAATTAACTCATCTGTCTCAAAGTTGCTCCATGAAAAGTTCATTGAAGTGCATAAAGTTGAAAGATTAATAAATATGGTTTCTATCAATTAACTCAATTTCAATAACTCTGCACTTTTACAAACATCTTGTTTTTCCTGGATGGCATTGTACTTTTCAACTCACAACTGAAATCCCTTTGTCTAAGAATAGTCATAATTGTCATTATTTACAATTTATTAATATAGGATTTATCTGAACTCCTGAAACAGAGCTACATCTATTCCATACCTGGAATGGAGTATTCTTCCTGCTCCCCTGCATGACCCAGCCTTCATTCCTCTACAAGAACTCTCCAGAGAAAAGAGTTTGCAACCAAACCAATGCATACTGCTTCTTAGTGCCATGATTTACCCTTTCCAATCACAACAGAAGTCTTCATCATCACTGATTATTTTACCTGCCTTAAATAGAATACACTCTCCTATGAGCATGCCATGAAACACCTAATGAGACTACTAGGAATTTCATCCCTGATTTCTTCTTTAACTACTTTATAGCTCTTTTAACTCCATACCTATATATAGCTTATGTAAGACTATAATGCCTCTTGTTAACAGTCCTAACCACTGGGTTGTTTTTTATCTATTTTGTTTTTTTAAGTGCCATATAAAGTATGTTGTCTGCCTTTAAAGTGCAGAGCAGTGCCTTTAAACTATAGAGCTGTATTCAAACACAACAAACTACAGATTTCTCCTACACACAATTGTGATTATTGCACACAGGAGACAAGGGCAGCAAAAACTTCCTTTGGATTGTAATATCCAGTATCTAAAATAGACTCTGAACACAATAGTTGCTGGTTTTCCTTCTTCTTCTTGTTTTTTTTTCTCAGTTTTATTCTAGGAACTGATACTATATAAAAATATGCCTCAGAAGTTCTGGCAAAGTTGTTCCATTCATGACTCAAAAGAGCCTATTCTAGATGTTTTCAGCACATATTAAAAGAAAGTTGGCATTTTCATCTTTCCTTCATTCACCATAGAGAACGACAACTAGATGAAGGAAAATAACTTAGAGCAAAAATATTTGGTGAGTTTTCCATTAAAAAACCACAAAAGCTTTACTTTCTATGTTCTAGTTTATACACAAGTTCTTGAGCCAAGCCGGTTAGCACAGATGTTTCCCAGTAGCATGTCAAACATCATAACTAAATATCTACTTTATGCTTTCTCCCTTCTGCTGCCAGAAGTGGCAGGAATGTGATACACTTTCCATAAAAGTGTTTGGCTTTACTGTGCACTGCTATTTTCCAGCCTGAGCACAACACCACAGGCTTATAATTTTGAAGTCAAACAAATGATACACACTGAACAGAAATTTGGGAGATCTGTGCTGAGCTTGAGCCCTAAAATCATAGATTACATGGTGTCTCTGCACTGTATCTCTCTTTACATGAGCACATTTGTCTGCTGGGAATGTCATCTTTAGATGTAAGCAGTGCAGACACAGCAATGACACCTGCTCATAGCATCACCTCTCCAAAGCTGGTCTTGCAAGAAAGATATCAGTTACAGGCAATGTATTCACAGAACAGCAGCTGCTTCATATATTTTTTTTCCTGTGGAGAAGAAAGCCCACTGTGTTTCCCTCTCCCAAACCTTCCACCATTACCATTTCCACAGGTGGACAGTAATTCTACTGCTAGTAAGAATGCAGCTAAAATCCCTGCAACAGTAAAGCTGCATTGACTGCAGGACTGAGGGCAGAACTGAAGCTTTTCCCACTGGGTCTCTCTCACTTCAGCTAATAAAGCAAACACGTAGCTTCTGCCTGCTTCTGTGGTTATCCCAAATCCTCACCAAACATGCTGGGAGTGCCAAAAATCAATAAATGTTCTTTTTCCTCCCCATTTACTCCGTTATACAGAGCAGGTTGCAGAAGGAATACTGGCATTTCCTCCAGCACAGTCCGTGTCTGCACACTTCTTTTATGCACATCATTCCTGATAGTGTGTCAACAACCCATCCTGCACTTTTATAGTGAGTAGCAAAAAAACCACAACCAAAGGAGGGCAACCATTTAGAACCTTTTGCTCCTCTACCCACCTTGATACTTGCCCTGTGGACTTTTTGCCAGCACAGGCCCAAGACAAAGGACAAGAAGGCTCTAACAGACAACAAGACAGACTACTGAAGTCACAACTTACAGGATATCAACTCCTCTGAACAGATAAAAGCATAGCCCAAGGTCTTTTTTCCTGCAATTGGGCACAAAAATATTGAAGAGGACCATATAGCTTTTATCAAGTGTGGCATAAAGGCAAACAAGACAAAAAATTTGGCTTTGATTATGCCCATCAGATCTGCACCTGTTCTAGGTGTGCTGTCAAACTGCTCCTCACACAAAAAAGAGAGAGACAGGATGCTCAATATTTCCCCTTTCTGCCCACCAGGTTCCCACTGGTATAGGCAGGAACCTGCACATTGTGCTACACCATCCTTCCTCACAGCTCACACATTTCACATCTTCCGGGGATCATTCCAAAGGAGGCATTCAACATGGTATTAGGAAAACACCCCAGTGGAAAAACGACACCACAGAAATCTGACACACTGTTCATACTCTCCATGGCAACAAATCATAATGTTAGAAATATGTGGGGAGCAAGGATCTGATGGTTTCTCAGTTGGAGACACATAAGATTCCAAAAAATATGATCAAATACTTTTGTTTCTTTTGCAGACTGTTTGTACATTTTGCCATAGTTGTTTTAAAACTGCATTTAAGCCCAGTGTTATACAGTCAGTGCTTTTTGATCTTCCCCAGGACTGCTCAGGATGCCCATACTTATTTTTAGTTGATTATTATAAAGCAAAGGGCATTATTATTTCCACCCTACATGCCTTACAAACAGCTCAAATGGCTTTATATAGCACTAAAAACTCCTGGACTTCCCACTGCAACTAAGTGCTTCCCTGCTGCAGAATTTTACTTTAATGCCCAGATCAAACACTTCCAGGCCAGAAAACAAATTCCTTTTGACATTATATATGCTTTATATTCACATACATAATTGCCTATACTGACTACTCTGGCTGAGAGCTAATAAGAACTGAAAAATCTTAGGTGATGCAGTCATACTGCAGCAATTTTCTTGTTATTTTTCATTATTTATTTACTGTATACAAAAAATCTGATAAATCCCTCTCATGGGTAAATAATATATTTCATACCTCAGAATCATATTTATCAGAATTATACTAGCTCTTTAGCATTACCAGTACAGATTTATCAGCATTTTAATTAAGCACTTTCAGCTGTTCACACAAAGCTTTACTCATGGGTACTTTGTGTGTTTGTTTTTTTAAATGGCACATTCTACTACTGCAGGCCTTTTTTTTTTAACAGCCTTTTACTTATTGTTATCTATTACTGAATAAACTTGATGAATTAGAACTTTTTGTAAATAAAGGCCTGGGTTGTTCTTTACAAATTCATCTTCACTTGTTGCATTCATGTTTACATTAACAAATACATTCATCTAGCTTTCTACCCAGAGGCTCTGTTCCTTGCAGCACTGTCTTATCAATTACAATCAAAGCTAAGCCAGCTCATCAAAGCATTCAACATTATCAGAAAGCCACAGCCCAGTCCTTATTAGGAAACATTATTTCCTGTATTTTGTAAAGATATCTACTATTTGCATTCAAGTGACAAGTCTATGAAAGTTTCTACAGCCACCATCTACCACTGCTTGCTCCTCCAACCCAAGGACAGGAACTGCTCTGGCAAGAGCAGACTTGGTTCTCTTCACAGCAGCTGGTATAGGGCTAATTGTGCTGGAAGCACAGTTATCTCTGTGGATTATACAGAGCTGTTTCTGTTGTGGCTGAGAACTGCTTACACATAGGCCAAGGCCTTTTCTGCTCCTCACACCACACCACTAATGAGGAGGGTAGGGGGAAGCAAAATTTAGGAGTGGACACAGCCAGGACAGCTGACCCCTACTGACCTCGGGGATATCCCATCCCATATAGCATCGTGCTCAGCATTTAAAACTGGGGGATGAAGGAGGAGGAAAAGGGGGATGTTCAGAGTGATGGTTTCACTTTTACTCTTGTGATTCTCTCCCCCATCCCACCAGTCAGACAGAGTGGCTGTGCAGGGCTGAGCTGCTGGGGTTTGTCCGTGACATGTGCCCAACATGGGCCCCAAAGGGCTCGAGATAATTACAGATTTGATTGGAATGTACTAGATTGAATTTACAGCTGTTACTGCCGGTTAGCTATTAATCAGCAGCTTCTGTGTTTGCCATGGGGCTTGCTTCCCTTGTTTATTAGAGTCTATTGCTCATTAGTAGCTACTTTTTGCTTTTGCTGCTTGCTGTACTGCTTGTCATCTGACTGCTAGGCCTGGGAACATTTTGGTAACAGCAGTGCCCATGGCCCTGGGCTGGCAAGTGGCCAGGGCATCTCTGCTGCTCCTGTGCAGTGGGCAGGCTGGAACTCCAGTGTGAACTCGAGCCAAAGGGGCTGTGACCTGTGGACAAGTCCCCGTGGCAAAAGGACAGCCCAGGTGTCTGTGGCAGTGAAGAAGCCCATGCCAGAGCACGTACATCTCCAAGAGCCTGCGGCTGTGGTTACATCTGCACCACAGCTGGTACCTCAGAAGGGATTGTGGTCCAAGGGTAAGTTCACACTGGAGAAGGTACTCCTTGAAGCGCCATGCTGTGCACGAGGCCATGCTGGAGCATGTAAAAGCGTGTGGCTGTGGCCAAGCCCACCACAAAGCAGGGACTGCAGCCATGGGGAAAGCAGGAGCAGGAATCCTTCTGAAAGGACTGTGGCTGTGGGTAAAGCCATTCTGCAGTGAGCATCTGTGTGAGGATTCATTGTTTTTGGGGGTTAAGCCACAGCAAGTCACATATGAACTCTGCTGCCACTACATCTGCACATTCCTACATAAGCCCATGCAGCAAAAGCATTAGACAAGGTACAGTTTTAGCTTCTAGGTCCCTGTGTTGGCTTCAGCTCATCAGTTATTACATAAGCACTCAAAACATCAAGAAAAAGTTGCTGAAATCAAGCCCTTACGTAGGGCTTGATTTTAATATTCTATCTCCTTTTCCCATGACAAGTGCTAAAAGACAGCATGGACTTTACCAATGTAATAGCGTATTGCTGGAAAACTACAGTATCTTCCCCCTCACCACATGGCAAAACTACTGTGGGGACAACTAACTATGACCTATTTCAATTTCTGACCTTAAATTGAAACTCCTGTCATAATTTACAACATTGTTAATTGTCTCTTTAATATAGAGAACAGCCAGAGCTTGACTTGCAATACTGATTTTGAACCTCTTCCTCTTTTCTACAGATAAAATTAGCTATTAGAGCCATCTGCACAAACACATGAGCATAGCTATTCACCATCTCAGCCAGCAGTTGGAGACAATGGCAGGGCAAGTTCAAATATCTTGCTCAATGTTTATAACATTCTTTTGTTAAGCAGTTACTATATAACCTTTTACTTGCTGAGGAACTCTGGTTCAAGAGATATAAATATGATCTTGTAACTCCCATCTAACACCTCTTTAATGGCCAAGCAACTCCTTATCATTAGTGCCAAGCATAAAAGAGAGAGTCCTTTACTGTCTTTCTATAGATTTATTAAATGGAGTTTGATTAAAAAACACTTTAGGGATGTTTAAGAATGCAAATTCTGATTTATTTTCAATTGAGATCTTTTTTTCTAGTAGTGATCTTTCTAGTGTTTCCTAAAATGAAATTCATAGGTAATACAATAATGCAGGGCCTTCCACTTTTAGAGGCTCTACCTTGGAAACAAGGTAAGAGCCAACAACCCAAATTTGCAACAGGATATCAAATAATGTCCTAAATACTGCCAACTTCTCCTTTCTGGAACTATGCTTCAAATTAATAGTTCCACCTGATGTGCAAACTCATTATCTGGACCTCAAACATTCTTAATGACAAATGTCTGAAAAGTTGTCTTTCACATTCACTATTTCTGCAGAGTTGTGTAATCACTGAATCCCACTGGAATTTTATACCTAGTTGCTATTGTCTTTAACATCTACATTTTAGAATAGTGTCTCAAACCTAATGACCTTTAAACTCTTTAAAGAAGTGGAGACCTTCAAAATTAATGGAAGCTTTCTATAATAAAGGAGGAAAATGCTCCTACATAGCTCACTCTCAGGAGCATAAATTAATGGCTCTATTCAGCTCGGCTCTGAATGCACTACATACAAACAGCATAGGAAGTTATTCTTTGTAAAAGTGATTAAAATTAATAGTTTAGGCATTTCATACTGCAACCTTACCATCTCGCCTGTTGAGTTTTGCAAAGCTGGGACTGTGAGTACTGAAGAGCTCAGAGGAACTGGTAAGGGCAGCTGAAGGTAAGGGAGATACCAATGCATCATCACAATTATCTAAAAAGGAAAACAAAAAAACAAAACACACAGAGGTCATCATATGAGCAACACATACGCCAACTCGTGCTATCTGCAGGTGGTGCTTTCTCTACTGAGTAGACAGAGAGTGGACACACAGCACAATTGTGCTCTAATTCATATATAAGAACTGAAATTAACCCTGCAGAACGTTCCAGTCTGGTGGGACAGCAACCACATGAGAGCTGCTGCTAAGACATCAAATGCTGAAAAAACTGGAAGATGTTGTCCTTTCAGTGAATGAGATTTGACTCTCAACCCTGCAGTTAAAGAGGGTATCGACTCTTATTGCAAAAGCCACTGAAATAGCGCAATAATGCCCTGACTGACCTTAGAGAACACCCCAGGTGTTCTGTGTCCAGTACAGGTTTCCACAGAACAGGTATGTAATGTAGGAGTTACAACTTCGTATTTCTGTGGGGAGGTGACACACAGGAACATGCCACAGGGGGTTTTGCAACATGTAAAAGTGTGTCCTGTGCTTCACATGTGTCTCAGGCACTCAGTTCTCAAAATCTGAACATCTCTGTCATTTCTCCCCCAAGCTCACACAAATGTGCAGGGCCGAATTAGTTTTGTTCACTCACATGAGCAGCCTCTACATTTCTCCTCTCTTTCTTTCACCTCTTCTTCTGAGGACAGAAGGGATATGCTAACACTCAAGTGGAATTTTTGAGCCCATAATGTTTGAACAGGGATGGAATTAAATAAAGTAAATTTTCTCATTTCAATGCTGTCACATAAACACTCAAGAACATAATGCGGGGTTTCAGTAGGGAATAATAATAAATCCCTCTCATTTTTAATTGAATCTCCCATGGAGCAAGCATGGACCTAATTACTGGAAAAGACCCACAGGTCACCAGGATCTCAGGCCACCACTGTGTTCTTGCATTCAGAGAGTAAATCAAAAGACAAAGAATAAAAGCAAAACTTGCTTGATAGTTATGAAAACAAATTTAGATTATTCTAAACCTGAGTGATACATTTTCCATATTGAAGCAGATTACATTAAAGTATTTCTCAGCTCTTTCTACAATGACTCTCTGAAACAATCCAGATACTTTTGCAACCAAAAAACTCTATATGAAAGTAAATCAATGTAATCAATACAATTTGTATCAGTGCATTGAATGATGGATCTCAAAACCCTTCCTATCTCTCTGATTTCCAAGAGTAAAAAGGCCTAGAAAAATCTGTGAGATCTATAAATTAGGGACAGGTCTGAGTGCAGTAGCCACAAGGATAATTAGCCACCAGAACAAGCATCATGGTCCTGAGCAGATTCCCTATGACTTACACCCTTTGAATCTCAAAGAGAACTTTTGAAGGGTCTGTGGAGTGCCAGTCTCCTCATCTGCCAGATCAGGCCAGACCCATTATATTTGTACTTAAAATATATCCCAAATAAATCAACTGTAAATTGTGAGTCTTAAATTCACTCTCACTCATGACCTGAACAGAGATTTAAACAAAGATTGGAAATGTTGAGTTCATGAGGGCACTGAATTCACCCAAACTTCTACATTCTAAAAAAGCCAGCAGAGGGGTTGGGAACCTCTCAAAAGCAGGTCCAAGATCCTAGTGGACAGATCTACAGGACTATTCAGCAACACTTAAAACATGAGGCTGGAAATAACTGAATGCAGATATTTTACTTTAAACAGTGTTTAGACTGCTGGCTTTCTTCAGTTCCCTGTGGCTGCTCCTGGGCCATGAGAGAACTCAGCACATCCATCAGCCTGTGATCCAGCTGTCCATCACTGTTCCCCAAAGGTAGGACTGAGGTACCAAGTATCTCAGCATCACAGCAAGAGGAAACCATTTCAGAGCAACACATCTAAGGTTTGCCCTGGGATCTCTAGAGGCTCCAGGCTGAGAAGTGACAATTAGCTCCTGTAACTATGAGATGCTTTGTCTAAATATCCATATCCTTTGCTTCTGTCCCAATGCACATTCATCTCTATCTCTGCTGCTACAGCACTACAATGTCATTTCCACACTAAATTCCAGGATCCTTATTTTGTTTTGGTCCAAAAAAAGAAAGAAAAAACAGCTGAACTACAGCTAGGAAACTTTCCCTGAATTAATACCTGACTGTAAAATCATGTAAGTTGAAGGTTTCAGGATTTGGGAAAGCATTAAGAAATTGATGACAGTTCTGAGAGCACCAGGACTAATTCAGCCCAACTTTCAACAGATAAGAGAGTAGCGATTGATTGATTCAGAGTACATGCAGGAATTTCCTCCAAGTGAAGATATTTTTGAATGGATACTCTGACAAGATGTAAGGTCACTCTTCTGCCCTTCACTCAGTCAAAATTAACTTTGCACTGGAGGCTGAACTAAGAGTTCTACATGCACAGACCTACAATGCAGAATATGGCACAGATTTAATACACCAAATGAAATTCCAGAGTACAGCAAAGTGCTTTGCATGCACCAGTCAACTTGTACATGCACAACAATCCAGATCTTTTGCAGAACAGGTTTGATAAATCTCTTGTCAGAGACCCAACATGTACACATCTGAGACTGACATCTTTTGTAAAACTTAGATGAAATAGAGTACAGAGTTCAAAAAGGTGGGATGTGCATGTACTGTGAGAGTCATTCCATTGGCCCTGCTTCCATGAGAAGGAAACATGAAAAGGAAGCAAACCAACCCCCAAAGATACACCTCTCAAGATTAAAAACCTCTCCAATAAAGGATGTTATTATCATGTTTCCTTTTGTGATGGATGCAGACAAGAAAGAGAGGAAAAAATTTTGTGCTTATGCAAGATGAGAGAAAAGCCATGGTAAAACCAAAAGCAAAACCAGCATATCCTGATCCCCACCATATAATCCCAGCACAGACATTTCAAGAGGCTTCATACCCCCAACTTGATGTGACAAAAAAAATATTATTTCAGGTGCTCCCGCATTTACAGCTCCTTACCTATGGTTCCTGACCTATTTCTCCATGTGCTTTGGAAGTTTGCCTGTCAGAACAGGGACTTTGCTTCTTGGGGATAAATGCATCATGCCTATTAAAACACTGGTTGTAACAATGAATAATTCTACACTACAAACCCTTTTAAAACATCTGGAAACTCACAAAAGCGCATTTACTAGCCAGTTGTTCAGTCGTTTTCTCCTATGTTTTCTTTGACAAGATGATTAGCAAAGAAATAATGAAAAATAGGGTCTAATTGTACCTAAAAACCAACTTCTTCATGCAAACCATGCAACAATACAGATGTTGATTTGCATTTGAGAAGAAGGTGCTGACCTTGAATATGCCAACTTCTGAAAAACAAGCAGCTACTGACAGCATTTACAGTGTCATGAGTATTACTAGAACTTTCATAAGCAATCTTTCTTCAGGAATTAAGAAAAGTAGTTACATATATCAGCCTGAATTTTCAGGGTTTTATTCACTAATGATTCTTAGAAACTAATGACAAAACTAACAAAAAACCCCAAAAAAACAAAGAATGCTAATGTTAATGTATTATCTTTTTATTTTCATCCTATAAAGTTGTTTTATTGATTGTTTTTGATTCTTTTTCTTGTAGCTTTAATTACCCTCCAAATAAAAACAAGGCAATATCATCTCACTCTGCCCATGTATTTTAATTTTTTACAGAATGCTTTGGACGATCCCACAAATAGAAATGTTATCAGTTGAAAATCATTCAATTTACATTTAGACACTAACTCTTAGGCTTCTTTGAAACATACCAGATAATACCAGCTTTAGCTATTAGTACACAAGACGGAACTTCAGAGAAGACCTATGGCCCAAATATCCAAATGAGCTCTCTATGTTGTGAAGGCCTTCAACATCTGTGATATGTATGAAAAAATAACTGAAAAACTTGTATCCAAGTCCTAGAGAGACAGTATTTCATGTGCTCCTGAAGAACAGCAGGTTTCTCAAATACAACTAAAGTATTAGCAAAAAAGAGTTTGCACAGAAATCAGAGATTCAGACTGACTTTACTAGTTTTTCCAGTACACATTTCACACTGGTGTTGGTAGGCTTGGCATGATCCAGTTTATAATCTTCAAGGCTAAGACAGCCTTCATCAGCAGCAATTGGAACACATTTAGAAAGTTCATGATTAGTGGGCACTGAAGATATTTAGAAAATCACAAACCCCAGGAACCCTTCATGGTTACATTAATGCTTCTTAGAGCAGGTCCTTTGCAGAGGATCAGTCTCTGGAACACAGGCAGGGTCATTACAGGTCCAAACTTAGATGTGTTAACAATCCTCTCCTGCTCCTATTTACCTGGTTCACCTGAACAGTCAGTGGGATAAAACACATTGATTTCCACTTGTGAAAGCCATCCTAACCTTCCTGAAAGACCACTAACACTTCCTGAACAAAAGCTCTGATAAAGAGGACTCCTTCAGTGAAACATCTCCAGACCCTGGGCTCCACAGATTTTCCAAACATCAGCCTCTAACTGCTTTTGGTACTGCTGTACCTTCACCAGGACCTATGTGCAGAAAATGCTGCGAAGTTTGCATTTCTTTTTTATGTGGTAGTACATTGTTTGTCATGATCTCCTATCGTTATAATAAATAATTACTTATACTTAATCTCATACCACCATCAAGCAAAGTATTTGACAAGGCACAGTAAGACTCAGATCTATGCTCCAGCTACTCTATTAGCAATCATAAACCTCACAAAATAATTATAAACACCATGAGAGCAGCACCCAGAGTAGGAACATGGGACTGGTGTCATCCAATGAGGCAACTGAGGGAAGGGTGGGGGACAGGAGATAGCATGCAAACTATTAACAGAGCCAAAATTGCCTCCTCTTTGCAAAATACAAAAATTGAAGATACAAAAGGAGAGAATTATAAGCCAGAGAATGGTGTGGTTAGGTCCCATGATGGAGTCCAAAAGACAAATTCAGAAGAGCGCAGCTGTCATGCCTTCTGCTCTATCCCATGGTAAATAAAAGCACTTTATGGGGAGGTGCCCTCTGCAGGTGTTCTACTTCAAGAACACAGGGCCTAGCACATCACCAAAGAGCTCCTGCAATAGACCTTGCCCGTACATTACAGCTCTGCTGAAGCAGATGCAAGAGGTGCAGTGAGGGCACAAGTGCTTGTGACCAGCTGTGCAAACCTCTGCCTGAGCCACAGTCCCTGAATTTCAAAGGGAGTTTAACAAAGGCTTCACAGAATCACAGACCTTTTGCACACTGATGGCTATTTAAATACAGATTTGTCCATTTTATAATCAACATGAAGGAGATTTCAGGGTAAACCAGAGGCCTTGTAGCTTAGTCTCAAAGAGGTCTCCCTGGGAAATTAAAGGTATATTATATCAGTGAGACTTTTGTTGCCAAGATATAATTTTATTCATTATTAAAATACCAGCAGAGTTACAGACGGTACTGAAGTTAAATTGCGTGCATCACTTTGATTGCAATTGTAAATTGTCTCTGTACTGGGATTTGAAGCTGAAAAGATTCACTGGTATTTATAGGCCAGATAAAATTCCTTTTAGCATTACCCACTTAATGGCATACTTTGTTTTAAAGATGTAAACCATGCGTTTTGTACTATGCCTCTTAATAGTCCTCAGGAGTGACCACTGATGCCTTTCACTTCATCTGTTTTTCTCCTGCCTTCTGTAGGTACAATTCTCCTTTGAAATGGCAAAAATTACATACTTGGCCTTACTGTGGAAATTAACCTTCACTGTTATAGCCCATTGAAATATACATGCATGGAGGAGGAGGAGATTGTGTGAGGGGTAAAAAACATCCATACACAAAAGACACAGGAAGTGCAGCAACATGGGTATGGCTACAGACTTGGAAGAGATTGGGAGATTATTTCTGTATCAATGGTCCCTACAAAAAGCCTCTCACGGGAACTACCACCTACATCTAGGTTCTACTACCAATTTAACAACCTTAGTAAATGATGCTTGAAAACATGACGAGAAAAAATAAAATAAACCCCAAACAACCTGTTTTTCTGCAAAAATAAATTTCTTCTTTTTTCCTTTTTTTTTTTTTTCTCCTAGAGACTGGCTACACGTACATGCACAGCTGTGAACTCCATCTGTTAGCTGAAATGCATGGCATATTTTTCAAGATATAAGACACTAGAGAAAGTACTTAACAACACAACGTTCCTTTTTCTTTCCGCGCTATACTGCAAATAAACGTCAATAGTTAAGCTAATCATGAGCTCTTCCAAAGCAACTGTAAATTACATAAGTGTTCTTTCATATGCCCGTAAAGACATAAAAGTATTACTCAATCAGTGCATTTATAGAGTGTCTGTTATTACACAGTGTGCACGTATAACCTTGTCTCACAAAAAGTGGTCAAGTCTGATTTTGAATGACTCAAGGGGCTCTCATAGAACTGATTCAGTACTGGGTCTTATTTTTTACTGAAACAAGCATGTCTGCATGTAACTCCTACTCACAATAATGAAGTAGAATTGCGTTTGAGGAACAGAGCGACAGGGCTCAAACTATGAATTTCAAATAGCCATCAGTGCAGTTCCAGTAAACTAATATGCAGAAGCAATTCTTGTTTTGAGAGGGTGAAAGAACATCAGACTAAGCCAATTACCAACAAAATACAGTTAAAGAAGAATGATCTGAAGTTAAGGGAAGAAGTATTCTTTGATTTCAGCTCTGTCACAGTCCATGTCATTTAGGTGAGTCATGTCTGCAGCTACAAAATAAAGGTACCATCCCTTTATCTTATACTACATGCTTTTCATTAGATCAAAGGCTTGTTGTCAGACAGGAATGAGCTGTTGTCAATGAACAGCAAATCCATCACAGAAATCAATTTCTGACACTCAAAAATTACTGAAATTTCTCTATATGGAAAACAAAAAAGAGCCACAACAAAAGGATGTGCTGACTCAGCCTTCCAACGTTTATATTTCAATAAACAACCTGCAAAAGTATATTATTGTCCAAAGCTGTGATTTACTCTCAGCAGGTGCAACAGCTGTTGCCAGAGATTCTTACTATTTTCTTCTCAGAATATAATGCTTCTTGTGCCTATTTGCCTCTCCTTTCCACATTTCTGATATCCTGTTAATGTAAGAGTGCTTTGATCTTTGACCCGAGAGCAGAAACCTACAAAGCTGACACAACAGATGAAGCAAGTTTTATACCTGCAGTCTGCCCTTTTGACATTTAACACACTTTAGGGAAGAGACAGTATAAATCCCCTCACACCATGGTAGGGAAATGTATCCTGAGATTACCTTTCTGTACAGGAAAACACAGGTAAGTGAATTTGTCAGCACAGGGCAGGTTTTGCTACATTATGAAAAATAAACAACCTAATAACGTGGAGGTCCTTTTCTCTGACCACACAGCATCACATCATCACAAATACTTTTTTTTATCTTGGCCTAGATGAGACTTGTTACTCATTCATTTCAAACAAAGTTTGCAAGTTTACACATGCCAAAGATCAAGAATGTCTTTTAACATTTCAGAAGTTTTAGCAGCACTCACAAAAAGAGAAACTTGATGCCTTTCAAAAGCATCACTTTGCTACAAGCATGCTCTGTTCACCAGAGGCCACCACTGAAGGAGTTCAGGGCACCATCGATTAAGTCATGGATTCTAAGAAACAGAATAGCATTTGCCTTAAGATACCATAATATAATTAAAACAACACTAAATTTGCAGGAAAAATGTTAATGTATGTGCACCCATCAGCAAGGCTGCCAGGAACATTATTAGAAGAAAAACACAAGAATGATCAGTCAGCTGGACTGAGTCCTGAAGATATTCACCTACAGAAAATTAAAATGCAGAGAGGGTAAGGCAGACTTTCTGCTGATGTTACTCAGTGTTAAAATTGTTCAGGAATTCATTTGTGAAGCAGTTTTTCTAAGTTTTACAAATACAATTTTTTAAATTGAATATAAATACCTGTTTCACTGAGAATAAGGTTTATTGAGGAAAAACCCAAACAAACAAGCAGGAGAGAAATAAGAAAAATATCTGCACAAAAGCAGCAGAACATAGGTTATCATGATGGCTAGAAATTGAAAACCAGTTTGGGAAACACAAGTGCTTTATCTGCAAGTGGAAGAAATTACTATTTTAGATAACTAACACCACTAAAAAAAATATCCATTTTCTAGTAAAATTTGGAAAAATAATAATTTCAATTATTTAAGTAGAGCCATTACATCTTCTAGCACTCAATATTCAGCCAAATGAGACAGAAACATCATTCTGACTACTTAGGATCACAGAAGAGAATCACAGAATCATTAAGGTTGAAAAAGACCTGCAAGAGCATGGAGTCAGACCTTTGACTGAACATCACCACATCAGCTAAGCCAGAGCACTGCTACGTCCAGTCATTTCTTGGACACTTCCAGGAATGGTGACTTCACCACTTCCCTGGGCAGCCCATTCCAATGCTTAACCACCTTGTCAGTAAAGAAATTCTTCCTAATGTCCAACGTGAACCTCCCCAGGAACAGCCTAAGGCCATTTCTTGTCTTGTTACTGGTTTTTTGGGAGGGAGGCTGATGCCCACCTGCCTGCAACCCCCCTTTCAGATAGCTGTAGTTAGTGATAAGGACTCCCCTGAACCTTCTTTTCTCCGGGCTTTTCTCCCACCTCTCCAAGCTAAGGAATCTTTCATATAGATGGACATTTATGCTATTCCCCACAGTCTGAGTCACCTCCAAATTCAGTGTGTTTGTGGCAGCACTGCTGCAAACTTCAGTGGAGCATCTCAACACCAACTGCTTATCACCAGCACACCTGTGAGCATGGACACCTAAGATCAGGCCTGTAAGACTCTGCTGCCTTTGTAGAGATGCACAGTGTTAGCTGGGGTACCTTAGAGATGAAAAACAAGAATCCAATTACCATGGCAGGCTTCCTTTTGAGGAGTCACACAATTTTCATTAATTCACAGATGAATACAATAAGGAAAATTAAGGAAGAATCAGCCCTTTGTCTTGTCCTGCTTCCCCAGCACAGTACCATGGTTTGCAAACTCCCAGTTTCTTTTAAGTCACACAATTTACCCCCACTTTGGAGCAAGATCCAGGAGTATCTGCATGAGTGTGATGTCTCATTCCCATTTTTTCTCTTTTTAACCCAATCACTGCTTCAGAAGAGCGATGAGGTTAGACAACATCCATCATGTCGGAAACTCAATCAGGCCGCAGCTTTTGCCTTCCTAAAGATTGTTCTGCTCTGGTTCCTATGGACCTCTATGGAAAAGGGCTCATTTATACAGGCAGACCTTGTAAAGACTTTCAGACAACGCCATAACTTTGTCTGGTAAGGTTATACTGTGCACATCTAAATTTAGAGCTGCTATCTGTAAGCAAACAACAGAGGCAGATTGTGGAATGCTGATGAATTTCACAGGCAGGCCCAGCTCACAATGCACAGCAATTTAAAAGCCATCAATAACCAAGAGGTTGTCCCATGAATTTTCAAATCAATCATGATAAAATGAATTCAATTTTTATTTTCCCTTTGAATCTTTGGTGAATTCATGGATAAAACTAATTAAAGGGGAAAGAATACACAGCATGGGATTCACTGAATGTGTTCTATTTGGAGGAGTTTACTAAATGTTTTCAGTTCGGAGGAGAGTCTCTGTGCAACATGCAGGATGGCACACTGAAAACCAATTATAACTCTGAGAATTTCAGTGCATCCCATAAGGCTGAGAGAATGTTCAATTTGCAGGCTGTGAGCAAGGATTAACAGAGATGAAGGTAGCAGTAAGTGCCCATGTACCATTGCATTTAAATGTAATGTCATTTCAAGGGATGATAAGTAATCATTTCATGTCTCAATAACCTCCAACAAAAATGCCTTATTTAGCCCCGAAACACCAATTTTTAAGACTCTTCTATGCAAGTTAATGGTTTAGATAAGGGACAGGACTGAAAAAAGTTGAAAATTCCCATTCTAAAGCAAGGTGAATGCAGCTTTGATGTCAGTTTAAAGATGAAAATTTTCTTCCAGGCATTTCTTAGGGCACTGTGTTCTCTCTTCATCAGTCACAGTGGCATTTTTAGTGCCACAGGAGAAAAGAAACATACAGATCTCAGATTTAACATGATAGCAAACGAGCAAGACAGTTTATACGCAAACTTTTCTAACTTCCCATGATTATGTTGAGAATCTGTATGTGAGACTATATTGATGCTGCAGTCTTCATTACAAACTTATGCAACCTTAGGCTCTAATCCCATGCTCTGGGCAAGACTCATGACACTGTATGACCACAGTCCTCAGCCTTTACATCACTGTAATTCTGGCCCAGAACTCAGACCCACTTCAGCATCTCTGTCATTGTATTTTCTTTGAGGTAGAAGGTATTTCTTAACCCTCTGAAAAACATGTCTGCTAATTATCATGATAATTTCAATCCATATAGTGATTTCTGCATAATTTTCAGAGACAGACACAGACCGTGTTCTGTGTTAACTCCTGGATTTAACACAGAACACGGGAGGTAGAGGAGCAAACTTTCATAACCTATGTAAATACAAAGTAAGAGAAAAAGAAGGGAAAAGGACATATCCAGAACAAGCAGGACTGCCCACATGAAGATTGCATGCATGAGAGCTTGTTCTGCAGAAAATCCACATACATTAATAACAGAATTAAAAAATAACAACTATGAAATACACTAAGGATTGCAGTGCAGTATTTCTTTTACTTGTGAGTAAACAAAACCAGGCATTCTTCATTTTGAAAAACAGTGAAAATTCAAGCAACTAAAAAGGCAAAACAGTGAAATTCAACAGGATGGCAGTTTTGATTTAAAGTATTGATTAATGTATCAGTTTGAATGCCAGCAGAACTCTAGCAGTCAGCTACCTTTTGTTTTGTCTAAAGAGGCCATTTTTCACCCAACAAGGAAAAAAAACCACTTTCTATCAGTAGTCCTCCTTGTGAGGAACTTAGCAGACAAAAAAATATAAAAGTCTCAGTTAAACATAACAAAACCAAAAAAACAAAACCAAAAAACCACCCAAGAAAAAAAAACAAACCACAACTGAACTCCTGTATTTCATTTTCCCCTGCCAAAAAGAGTATACAAACCTGAGCCATCTTTGCATCTTTACCATAAGAAGCCTTTCTAGATACAGTTGTCAGATGTGGAACAATTTGGGTAATAATTTGATAACTTTATTTTCAGATATGGCAAACAGTCAACTCCCTCATGCTCCCTAATTGCACATCATTTTGTTTAGACAGATCCAATTCCTTCCATACTGAATGAGTAGTTCAAATGCTTTCACATATAATTATGGCTCAATCTAGACATACTTTTTAAAAAACAAAACAACTGTATATATTAGGGTAATAATCTTTTAAATAACAGAGGAAAGCTCAGCTGTGTATTTTCTTACTTTAAATCAAATTCAGATCTTGCTGGGATTTCTGCTGGTTCATATCCCATTTTAATACACAAACTCCCACAGGTTTTATCTCTTCAACAAAGCAATGGCTCAGGCCATTAAAGGTTTGTTTTATGCCCCTCTCAATCCCTTGAGATAAATACAAATTGATGTTTATTTTGAGCCTTTTGAAATCTGAATAATTTCTGCAAAGTCCTGCAGCCCTAAAACTAAAATCTAATTACCTGAAAGTGTTTGCAGATATAAGTATACATTCAAGCTCTCTCTTCTATGTGGCAAGCTTTTTAAAGATCAAAGAGTTACCTCTAGCCTTGAGGCTCCTTATTTGAAAATGCACGTTAACATTTAATGGTGTCGCATTCCAAAGCCCTAGACATTGCTTTGAAAACATATCCCTCAGTGGTGGAAACAGCTTTCCCTGCTGCTACCACTAATCAAAGGGATGGGAATATGCTCCAACAATGCCTCCAACACAAGAAATGCAAAGCCTGGTTATCCCACAAGCAGTTCTTTGGAGCATCATAACCCAGTGCATCAGACCAATGAAAAGGTGAAAAAGGTCTTTCTCTTCAATTTTGCCCTGGAGGAGTCAACAAGCAGATCTTACTGCTTTCCTTGCCATTGAAAAGGGTCACTCATGAAATTCAGAATCAAAGAGTGGTTGAGGTTGGGAGGGAGTCCAGGAGATCACACAGGTTTCCCTACAGCAGCTTGCCCAAGACCAGGTTCAGACTCACATTTGTCTTAGCAAGGCTCTTCCCTAATCCTTAAGGGCAGCGAAACAAGCTTGAGTTTGTAGATTCAATAAGTCTATCCCTTCATACAACAAAATGTGGTGTTCTGGAATAACAAAGTTCTTGTGGTGTCCTGATGGGCTTTAACTTAGAGAAACTCTATGAAGACTTTCCTTCTGTGTCCTACTAAGCTGAACAGAGTCAGGTGAACTTCAGATAAATTATTTTTCCTGGACACAAGAAAAACTTTAATATGATGGTAACATCTCTAAATTTGTGTTTATGTGATAATGCAGAGCATTAAAGAGATGATTGTGTGGAATTTGTCACGTTTTTGAGGAAGAATAAAGGAAGGCTGATAATTTTCTTTTCATCTGTATTATTCTTATTTGTTTTCTTTCTTCTTGAAACAGAAAACAGTTCCAAACCAACAAGCTATATAGTTGCTTATTTTTAAGTCTTTAATTGTGTAGGTTTGTTCATTGGAAAGGCACATGTAAAACATGGAAAGACTCAGGGATATGATTAAATAATGGAGTGGGAGGGAGGCATATAATTAATTTTTTAACCTCAGGATGTTTCAGATTTAGTAAAAAAGGAAAACTAACCTGTAAGAATGTTAATTCTAAAGCATATCTTCTGTTACACTTATTATGAATCCTGGGTTGAACAAACAATGCTTAGGTTGGACCATGTTGCTAGAGACTACATAAGACATGCCACTGGCTTCTGCTGCTGTTGAAATTGCTCCTTTCACCTACATGGTAATAAAGGGAATAATGAGGGAAAAGTATAGAAGCCCCTCCCAGCAGACCCATGAAGCTCCAGAATGACCTGACAACCAGTCCCTGTCACACACTCATCCCTGGAAGGTTAAGTGGATTTTGATGAAGCCATCAGCTTCAACTGCAAAGAGCTTGAGCCAATGCCAAATGAGGTCAAAGGGATTTTTTTCCCCTCCATTAGCTTCAATGAGCTCTGAATAAAACCCAGTGGGCTCCAGTGTGCCTACTAATTGTTAAGGGAATTAGAATTCCAGTAAATCACTACAACTATGGTCACTTGAAACCAGAATGACAAAGGGAAATTACATGATCCCCTGCATCTCTCTGTGTGAACCACTAAATTCATGTTAAAAACATGATAATGTAGCAGAATTTAGGAATACCACCTCAGGCAATGAAAACCAAGACCTACTATACCAGGTTAATTCCTGTCCTCTTGAATTCTAGAGCAATAATGCCTCAAATTCAAATGACTATTTATGTACCCACATCAAACCCCCTAACGAGCCTCTCCTACTCTCAAAGGTAACCTTTCTTTTCATAAAAAGGTTTTGAAAAGTCACGTCTGTTGGTACAAAGCAGAGACTGATTCAAAGGCCATGTGATTTATGAATAAAAAGTTTCAAGTGTGAAAGTTTTATAAAGATACATGTTTAGTGTATTATTACACATAATATATACTAGTATGTAACATATATATACTCAATAAAGTATTTTTTTAAATAAAGCTAGGCCAATTTGTTAATCAAACTCACACCAGAGTGACACACATGGTGTTGTCATTCGAATTTCATGCTGAACCATTCTTTAAACATTGGAGACCAATACGATGCTCTGCAGCCTTTTTTTAGCCATTACCTGGAGGATGTTTATAGCATTGTGTCATTGTCCTGGCTAATGCTTAAGCACGATCAGAGTTGTGCTATTGCATTTCAGTGTCCTGCTTGCAGCAGTGTCTGCAGGACAGGCCCAGCTCTGTGTGACATTCACGGACTCACTCTGCAGCCGCTGTCTGAGCGCGGTGATGGCTGTGGGCTGCACACAGCAAATCAAACCAACCCTGGTTAAATGAACAGAAGCAAGCCCAAGCTTGTTTGCTATTCCAGCTGTAAACAGCAGTCCTAAGTGCAGTAGGGACCACACAGGGTAGCACATGCAGACAGCAAGGGACCCCTTTGGAATGGTGTTATATGACATTAGGCATGGCTCCCCTTCCTCTGGCAGGGCACGTTACTTTATCCCCATGCTGCAGAGATGGAAATGAGGCAGGAGAAAAGGTCACACAGAAATCCCTTTGGTTAAGAGGGAACTGAGCAGCCTTCCAGAGTCCCTCAACACTGAGGAGCTTTGCTCCCATTACTCTTTTTTCTTGTTCTCATAGAACAAGTCATTTGAAACTCAACAAATGCATGAAAATTGCCAGAATTGAGTCAGGGAAAAGGATGGGAAAACTAAAGGAGCAAATTAAGAATACAGGCAATTAGGAAAGTTGAATAGGACAAATACAATGAAAAGAGGACAAGCATGGACAGTTACAGCCTTCCATTTTTTAAAAGAGCTCAGATCTGTTAGGATGGTGTTTGAGTAAAGAAAAATGGAGTATTATGAGGATTGGTAGAGTGGAAGCTAATTTAGGTATATGTCTGGAGCTTAGGTTGATTAGGTCATTCACAGCCTGAAGCTTTCTGGCCATAATAAAGCCTATTCCAAACCATCCCTGCTGTGTCTCACTTCTGTTTATTTGACTAGTTCTGTTCAAGGTCCAGATTTGGCAGAGATTCTGTTTCCCCCAAAGTGCATTTCATTTTCAACCATCTGCTGAAGACTCCAAGCCCCTTCTCTGAAATTTGAAAGATTTAATGACAATTAGCACGAAAATACTCTTTTTAATTTTATTAACAGATTGTAGAATCAAGAAAATTCACAGGGGAAAAATGTATTAAATAGCATTGCCTTTCCCCATCACTAGACCTGCCTACCAAGTGCTATGTACAAGGCACATGTGGGTAGCTGCAAAGCACTTTGAATGCAGAGCTACAACATTAATCCTGTAAGAATAATCACAACAGCCAACTTGTGCTATCATATAGCTTTACTGACTCCAGTAAGACCTTGTAGAGATGCACTAAGCCATATGCAAGTCATTCAACAGAATCATGTTATTTGGTTTCAAGTCCCCTACCTCTGGCCCAATCTGCCAGCTTCCTGCCTCCTCCCCAAGTACCACATGGAGTAAATGTGAGAGGAAAGCATGTTCTCACACTGCTAGTCTGAGAAGTTCTAGAGAATAAGATTTTAACCTGGAAAGCTTCATCCCTGCATGATACATGCACTATAGGGGACAACTTCTGTATTTTAAATATTTTTAATTTTTTAAAAATCAAAACCACTTAAGTTTCCTAAGAGATACATAAACTCATGACATTTCTATATGAATCAAAGGCTTTCATTTCTTGGAAAATGCATTTTTAAAAAATACTCACTGTCACTGCAGAGACTCTCAGCTTCATAGTAATTCATGTCACTGGCAACCTTTAGAAACTTCACTTACACTGTTAATGTAGTAAAACAAGGCAGACATGTAATTACACCCTGAAAATAAAATCTTTTGGAGGCTTCAACAGCATCTCAAACATTAACTGAATTAGTTCCACCTGTCAAGTGGTCAGATGGGCATTCTTGAGACATACCTACTTGAGAGTATATGTCCAACTATTTATATTTCTTGCAAAGGAGAAATTATCTCCTTTGGCACACTATGAAGCCAAAATACTTAATTTTCTTTCCAGTTAGAAGAGACATCAGGTCTTTCACTCTGCAAGCTTGTACCCAACCCTGCCTTACAGTCTCAATGAAAAAGTACAGCCACAGTTCATGGCCAGGTGTATTTATGACTCAGATTGTCCTCCGTATGCCCAAGCCACTGATTCTGCACAGGACCATCCAGATCAGTGCAACTGGAGTCTGCTCTCAGAAACAACTTCTCCATAAAAATCATACAGACCCACACTATTCAGCCAGAGCTGGAGCAAAAGCAGCTTTTTGGAAAACTTGGCATGCAAAAATGATCTAGAGTATTTTGGGAGTTCTATTTACTTTGCAGCCCTCTGAGTTATGTAATCTGAAAGCCTCACGTTTCAATGGGCTAAGGACACAAGTTAGAAGGTGAGTAGCCTGTGTTCAAACAAGATACATTTTCACTGCATTCTTACTGCAAGTACAGCTTAGTATTTTTGGAAGCGCGGAGGGAGAAAGTTGGGTTTTGGAGCTAATGGGAAAGCAACAGCTAATAAGTCAAGGCACTGCAGCATGAAAACATGACTGATGCAAAATTAGCTCCTGTATTTCCATGCCAACCAGAGTGTGCTTACTCATTCATAATCAAGTTTTTCACACCTTATGTAGTCAAAATGGACTTCTGGCAACTTTTACTATCATAATACTTTGCTTAATAGCAGAGACCCTCCTAAGAAGAAGTGCCTTTTGATGACACAAACAGGGACTAGGTCTCCAAGTCCTGCTTTCACATTTTATATCATTATTCAACTCCTAGCAAACAGCTTTGGTTTTAATTTCTTCTATTAATCAAGTAGCATTGAATAGTTCAACAAATATCCCATAAAAATATAGGCCATTTGTACAAGACGTAAAGTTTTATAATTTTAGAACTTGTTTTATTTTGAAAACTAGTTCATTTCCAACCCTGCTAACCATTCTTTCTTAATACATTCCACAACTTCTGTACATGCAATATCAGTCACATTAATTTTAAGCAGACTCAAATACTGTTACACTTCCATATCAACTTGGCATGTGAAATAAGGTGTAGCTGTATCTCTATAATTCAACAGACTGGGTATTGAAAGAGCTTCAATCAACAACTAAGATAGAAAAGTACTGCAGTACACTAGAAGTATCCAACCCTTGTTTGAACAAGCGTCAGTATATGTATCTGCATTCCCCTCTTGGGGGAAGAGACCTGAATTATGCATAATTAAATCCCATGGATATTCTAGAAGGAATTTTCACTTGAATACCTTATTTTAAACAAATATCTTCATTGAATTTTTTTTTCTTACTTTCTCATTTTAAGACTTTACCTTGGAAGTCTGAATTATTATTTTCACCCAGCTGTGTGATAGACCTGCCATTTACATGTTTGACATAAGGGAATGTTTTTTCTCATTTCATCATCTGGCTCAAACAAACAGACTGGAATCCATTTTCAATTCACACCTAGAAAAACCTGGTATTCTAAAAGCAAAGTTTTATTTTTAAACATGACAAGAATGTGGGGGTTTTTTTGTGAAACTTACCAGCCAGTATCATTTGCATTGTTCTTAAAGGTTGTCCAGGATTGGGCCATGTTTTACTAATTCTTATTATTTCTTATCTTTTATACTTGAAGGTGATTGTTTCTGTTCTAGATGATGTTGTCTTCACCCCTTTTTTTTTTGCAATAAACCACAGGTCCCTCCAACCTCTGGAACACAAAAGGTCTTTTACATCCTGTTATCCTGAAGCACTCTGCAGTCCAGCCACACCTCAGCTTGCTCTCTAATGAGATATGACATGCTCAGTCTTATCCAATAGCTCCTTTCCCTTTTTCCCAAAGGACCTGGGAACAGCTGGTTTCACAGTGGAAGCTTATGAGACAACACAAAGAATGGCCTACCACTGCTGCTTCTTGCTCATCCTTTTCCCCATCCTTGCAAAGCAGCAGTGGAAGCCCTTGCACCATGCACCACAGCAAAGTACCTTTGTTGCCCACCTGTGCTGCCACTGGGATGGAAAAAGCCCTGACATTGCCCCTTCCAAGACCTACAGTTGTGCTTTTACAACAAGACACTGCAGTGCAGAGGGAGTGCATGTCTCTCCATGACAACGTGCTCCGAGCCAGAGCTCATCTGCTGTATCTTTAAGTCCTCCTCTGTATCACGCCTTCATTTTTGCTAGACTTGCTGCTAAAAACTGAACATCACAAAACACTCAAAGTCAATTTGCCTTTAGACCATTTTTTTATGATTTTGCAGGTGATTTCATCAATAGCAAAGGAAGGTCGTATTTGCCAAACTAGATGCATCAAATACTGTCACCGACGTTTTAGATCCAGACATTCCACTACAGGCTTTGCTTCATTACCAACTCCAAAAGACACAAACAAAAATCCCAGAGGATTCATTTATACTTGGGATTATTCACAACAGGCTATTAATTGTGCATGGCATGGAAAGAAACTCTTAACTAATGGATCTTTACAGTCTTGCTCTCTATCTAGATCTATGGATTTCTGAGGATTGAAGGGACTGTTACTTTGTTTAACCTTCAGAATAACACAGGCCCTACAACTCTGCATAGCTATTCTTACAACAAACACAACACACTGTTGTTGTATAAAGTACTGGAAACCTGATTTGAGGTTTGGGTTGGTTTTATTTTAGGTTTTGTTTTTTTGGGTTTTTTTAATTGATTGTTTGTCATTTTTTACTTGTCTGCTCGTTTTGTTTTTTTATTTTTTAAATGAGCATAGGTGGATTTCTTTAAGAGAAGAGCACGTAACAACAAAAAAAAAATATATAAGGAAGAATTTGTAGTATTTTTTTAAATGCATTAGGAACTACTTTTTTTTTAATGTGCATGAGGAACTATTTTATTTTTTTTTAATGTGCAATCTTGTGCTTCCTTCCTGCACTGTGAATTACTGTAATCCAACCATTATTTTCATTTCTGCACATTTGCAGGGTCAGCACTGACTATATCCAGCTCCCCTAAAGGCAATTCTGAAAATGTTCCTTCCTGTACTTTTCCTGCATAAGAACCTTAACAAAGGTGTTATTTAAAGATCCCCCCAAGACTCTGAACAGCAGTGCTACATAAATGCACATAAGTAAAGCTTTGCTGATAAAATGGGAGGAAAAAAAAAAGCCGAAAAGGGGCTTATGTTCATAATTCAGCCCCTTAAATTAAAAAGAAAATACACATCTCTGTGAACCTCATTCCACCTCCTTCATTCAATCCGTATCAGTCAAGATCTCTGAACACTGACACGCCTGTGTCACACTGCCGACTCTGGACTACTGCTCTTAAACAACCAGGAAAAGAGCACATAAAGAGATGGATTAAGTTAAGTATTTTCAATATTAAAATTAAGCTATTATATTTGGCGGCTATTTTATGGAGGGAGAAAATACAGACAAAAAACCATTGTGGTGCTGCTGAAAGCAGCTGAAACCATCGGTGAGCCACGTCAATTCTCCCCTAGCAAAGCCAGCAAGGTCTACTCCTAAATATCTTGCAGGTCTGGAAGGAGGAGGTCTGGAACCAAGCCTGGAGAGTGCTGCTATCTGCCAGCATCAGTAGAAAGGCAAGTAAAGAGTGAAACGGCGAGAAAAGAACTTGAGTTGAAGGATGTGTTTTTTAAAAGATGAATGACCTGAGACCTGGGACACTCTGCTCTAACACCACACCAGGATAGAATTTTTTCAGAGTATTATCAAATAATTAACCCAAAGAACCCACTGGTTCTCTGCAAGCCTCACAGACCAGACAACAAGCAATAAAAGAATGATTTGGGCAGAGGAACAGCTGTCAACAAAACAACCTGCTTCCTTCAGAAACTCTTCATGAAGCCCAGAAAAATTATCAAAAAACTGCAGAGGTGGAGACCAGAGTCAGCACTCAGCACTACATGTATCAGAATGAACTTTAGAAAATTTTATGATCAAAAAAAAGGTCAGATAACTGTACAACTGCAACAATATCTAGATTATTGCCCCCGCTTCCAAAGTCATAAAAAGATAAAAGGAAACACCCAACACATTTAAAAAAAACCAAACAAAAACAACAAACAAAACCCCCACATTTTCTCCATGTGTGAAATGAATAAATCATCTGCATCTCTGAAGTAGTATTTTTCCTTCAACTCCTCATCTCACTATTCTGAGGAATATGACTCATAAAGTAAATTTAATAAGCAAATTAGGAAGATACAGCATCTGACTATTTTGAGAACAAAAGACTTTAAAAATGAAAAGAAAAAAAAAATGCCCACTAACAGAAACAAGAAACACACACATTTTAGAATTTTTAAGACAACTGAAAAGTCTGGTTTTCCCTTTGAGCCAATATCATCAAGATGCAAACACCTATTCACCTAACAAAGCAAAAGCTACAAACACATCCAAGAAATACTCTAGGTCATTTTTCTTTCCTATTTCTTTCTTTTTTGCCTGTATCCAATAGAGACATGATGCTCCTTCACACAGAAATAGCAAGATGTAGCAGAAGGTATATTTTTTTTTTTCATTTTAGTGCCTTTCACAGAGAAGAGAAAGTACTTAAAAAAAATAAATTAAAAAAAAGCATAGCCCAGGAACTCATTAATAATTAGACATATCCTCTTAACTTTGTATCTGCCAAAACGCAAGTCCTCATCATAATTTTTTTTTCACATACCTAACTTCTGGACTTTTGAACTCAAACACTCACAAATGCAACCATCCACTTTCTCTTAGCACAAAATCAATCATCTGTCACTCCCAGCAAATTGCACATAGCCCCAAGAGTTATACAAGCCCTGTAAAATGCCTATAGAACCCACATGTTTCTACCTCCAATTTTAAATGAAAATAGCTTAAAGGGGTAGAAGGATATCATGGCACCTATTTCCACCACTGCCCTCCCCCACCAAGAATCCTTCAGTTTTCAATTTTTAACTGCTCTGCTATCTCAGTGGCTGGGTTTTGAAGACAAGTGCCATGCAGAGTCTTAAACAAGGAATACTGCAAAAACTGTTCCTGGTGAAAACAAACCAAAACTAGTACAATGGTCAAGATGTTATGAAGGCTGAATTAAAACAGAAGATATGCCCCATCCTAGAAGATTCTTCCCTGTAGAGCTACAGTCAAAATTCTGTACATTACTACTAGCAATAAACTCTTGGGGTAATTTTATAGCAATGTCTTTTCTTTCAGCCAATATAGTTCAACACAGCTTAGCACAGGGAAGAAAGTAACTGGTTTTACTGTATCAGTTTATATCTTAATGTTGCACATTGAATTTAAGGATTTTTTTTTTTTTGTTAATGCTACCAAATAGGAAGCGATAACAATCCCAAAAGAACATTCAGAAGCAACAACTGACTGCATGCTTGGCCAAAATGCCTCTGGGTTTGTTTCATTTGAAGGGTTTCTCTTCCTTTTTTGATAGGAATAAGCATTCTGGGTGCTTGAATGAAAAGAAAGATAAAGTTTTCAAAAGGTACTTTGCAGTAAGAGGTTACCGATATACAACCTAAGCAGAGGGAACAGCAGTACCAAGTCTTTTGCCAAATGATCACACAGTATTGTAACAGAAATATTATCTAGAGGTTGGTGTATGTGTGAAGCACTAAAAAACAGCACAAAGCAAAAGAAAAAAGCCTACATTGATAGTGCAGGACCCTGTTCCCAGGACAGAAAAAGAAACAGAAGAAATACAAACATCGTTCTTCTGTCACAAGCACGAAGCCACAACAGCAAGAAGGTTGCAGCATATCATATATACTCCACTCCCTTCTTGCTAAACGAGATGAAGGCAGAACTCCTCCATATTCAAAATTAGTCAAAAACCAGAAAATAGGCAACAGTACAGATAAAGATTTATGGATGTTGTAGTGAACACGATTTGGAGACAAAGGGCAATACTGTAAGAGCTGAAGATTACAGAACACCATAAGCACCTCTCCAGAAGTTTATCACCATTACCAAGAGGTAGCCTCTCAGACATGATGAGGCATTATCAACTTGTGTCCTTTATTCTCAGCAACGCGTCCACTTGGATGTGCTCAACTTGATGCTTGCAAATTCACAGATGGGAGAGAATGAAATCTATGATTGCAGAGTATAAACACTTAAAAAATCGACTTGCTGAAACGTTTCATAAGTATCACCTTCCCCTTTCGTAAGATCTTACTTTGATTGTTATTACACTACTTTCCCTAGATGTTTAGGACTTAAAAACACTGACTGGAGGCCCTCTAAGTGCTAGGCAGAGCAATTAGCTCTTAGGGGAAGAGGCAGGAGAGTTTTAAGATCCTCTATCTTCCTGGAGGACAGGCATATGGTTGGCTTGTGTATTAAAAACAAATATCAGCTCAGTAAAGAAGAGCTTTCCCTCCTGCAGAAATCAGTTTTTTTCTTAGAATAAGCCTAAACTGAAGGCAAATAAGACCCATTTTCATGTGCTTTGTATCAGTGGCTCAAAACCAGGCATATTATTGCTACTTCATTGTGATTACCAATTCAAGCAGGGATGATGCATAGTACACAGTAAAACACAGCACAGTCCTGCCTACACAGAGTACATCATACTTACAGTATGATAGGAAAAACTGGTAATAATTGTAGAGATGTCAGGCCCAGTTTTTATATTTACATTTGGGTAGGCTCAGGGAAAGCAACGCCTCAGGGAATGTGAACAAAATGCAGATCATTCAGGTTCAACCCAAGAGTGTTTCAAGCAATGCTGGAAATAGAAGCTCTACAGCTGCTACTATTAGGAAACCAAGAAGGTGTTGAAGTGCCAATGAATATCGCTCTTGAGGGGAAAATACACTTCTTTTTCCACCTGTGAAACTTTTTCAGTTCCTTGAGGCTGAGTGCTGTGCCCTGAAGGACACAACTCGTGTGCAAGGACAAGCTCAGGAGATGAACTCTAAGGAGAAGCCGTGCATTAGTAACCAGTGCTGGCCACTGCACTCGGTCACTCAGCAAACACATCCTGCTACCTTCCAGCTTACCGGGACTTCCAGTGAGCTCCCACTGCAAGCATTACTGCCTACAACTGGGCCCATGTATCCTGCCCATATCTTTCTGATTGACTCCTATAAGAGAAGCCTCAAAAGGTGTGAATTTGCCCTTCATTTCCCTAAAACTAAGCCTGGGAAAATCTACATCCTTGCTTACGCTTTCTTTCATTTGAAGGTCAGTTTATCGCTTTGGGAATATTTAATTTTAAACTGAAATATGATAGAAAAAATTCCTGTGCAGTGAATGTGAGGGGGTGAGGGAGGAGAAAAAACACTCTTAGAATATATGAAAGAGCATTTTTCTTGGGCTTTGCTACCTCCTCTCATTACTATTTTCTACCCACTTTTAGTAACAGAGGTGTTCCAAAAGGCAGTTACCCCAGTTAATATTTTTTCTGAAACACTTTATTCTCCAAATCACATGACTGGGTGATAATCTCATCAGAAGCAGAATTTTTACTGTGGTCTGATATTGAAGAGACCACATTTATGTCCGAAAATTCTTCTACGGTGCTGTGCACCATATCTCTTTTTCTTTAATAGCTCTTCTTTCAGGAAAGAGCAAGACCTATTGGTCTCAAAATATCTGTGGAGAAAATTGTGGTATGCTTTTTGTTTGGTCACTGCTTTAATTTATTCTGGCATTGAATAGGAGAACTGAAAACCCAGTTTCCTCACTGAAAAAACTTCACTGAAGCAACAGATAGAACAGTTTATCTCCATCAAACTCACCTATACACCCAAATCATTTTGTCTGTCATAATGAAGGCTGCCTTTGCTGATTTACCTCTGCACACCAGGTATTACCTATATCTATAAAAAAGCTGCTTCTCAACAGTATTTAAAGTTACTGCTGCACATGCAGGAACTTGTTCCCTCTCTAACTTATGCTAGGTTAAAATGTATTTGCTACCACAGATATTTCTGCTAAAAATAACACGGGTCTCAATTATTTTAAAGCTTATTTTAGCTTAAGACAAAACTGAGCACAGAGTTAAGGAGACAAAAAAAAAAAAAAGGAAAACAGAAGGCAGTTGATTTAGATTTGTACACTGGGATAATTACATTATTTCATATCTCTTTAAAAAGAGTATCGCTGCACAAACCAAAACCCCTCTTCAGGCCTGAGCAGGAATTAGATGCACTACATCACTGTCAAGACAGCAGTGAATATTTTCACAGTGAACACTGAGTGGCGAAGTGGAGCTTCCCACAGATAATGAGAGCAATCGGAGCACTCGGGGACTGCGGGCAGGCAGTGAGTTCACTGCAGAGCACTTCCAGGCAATTCGCTGCTAGAGAGTAAGTCAACTCAGAAACATGTTTAGAGCTATTAAAGGTGCAATAATCAACAGCTACTGCATTTTTTTTAAATAAACAAAAAGGACCAATGTCCCAGAAGGGCCAGGATAAATGTTTGTGAAATGCTGGCTGAACGCTCCAGGATCTGAAGTCCTTCATGACACAGCCCCAGGATCCTTGGCTACAGAGGTGCTCCAAGTCACTCCTCTCAGCAGATAAAAATCAAAGCTTGGCCAATGAAGTCTGTAGGGTGAATGATACAAAGGATCATTATCTTCAGGAATTCTTGTACAGGATCACTCATTTTCACTCATGTTGGCAAACATGAAATGAATACAGCAGAGAATAGAAAAGAAAGGCAGTCTCAACCCTCACCTTTGCCCAGATCTTGCAGCTGTCTCAAGAAGCAGCAAGACAGTTTCTAACAGAGAGTGCTTTGTGGAAGGGTTAAAGGTTACATAAATTCACCTGCTATGTGCTGAGAGAGGCTTCCCATCAAGATGAGCAAGCACAGGGTTTTTGAGAAGGGTGGCCTCCCTGTATGTGCCAGTCAGCAAAGGGTTTCCCCAGCTCAGAGTGTGTAAAGGTACCTTCTATTCTCACCTCAACATTCACCACTGAACAGCCTCTGAAGCCATCACCACTTCTCTGAAAAAATCAGAAGTAACATCATATTATACTAGCTTTTGCTTGTGCACGTCAAGATCAGGAAAATCCAAGTTTTAAGGACTTAGTCCTGAAAACACTTTAGTGTCTTCACTACCCTGGAGATCTTTTCATCCAGCTTTTGGGCAAAGGAACTGCAGAGATGTCTTAATTAACTCCTCAGGGGCTTCCCAGGGTGAAGATGGGATACAGACTACTGTCAGCTCTGAATTTTCCCTCTTTTCAGTCTCCTGTGTACAAATCATTAAGTTATGAATTGGTTTAAAGGCACAGTTTGGATAAAAGAAAGAAGAGTATTATTAGTTATCATAATTGATTACATTAGCTTTAAAGATAGCTTTGGCTACAAGAAATTTAATTTTGTTTTTACATCACTTTTCTTTTCTACTTAATTGCTGCAGAAGACATTTTCATCCAAACAGCTGAAAGCATATGTTCTTTAAAATCACAGTAGGAACAACAACAAAAAGATTACATTTTTATTTCTCTGCCAAGATCTACCTGACCTGGATGAAGATCTTAAAATGAATATTCTAAAATATGCATGTCTGTAGGGAGGAAAGATGAACACATTCAGTCTGAGGTAAAGTACCAGCTGCTGAAATCTAAAAATCAAATTTATCATAGATGCACTAAAGTTCTGTTAATCCTCCAAAAGCCATGAAGGTTTTAGGAGGGTTTTAGTGAAAGGAAATTGAAGCACTCCTGCCTCCAGACAAATTAGGACAGAAAATCTTCTCCTATGCCCAGTTGGTCTTAGATTATTAGATTCAAAATGGTATCTCAACTTCTACTGTCACTCACTACCAAGGTCTCCAGAAGGTGGTGATTCAAAACACTTTATAATTTTTGCAAGTATTATAAGCACACCTGAAAGTCAAAAGATTTTATATTTTCATATGAGTCAAAATCTCTTCCAAATTTACATGCATGATACTGATTTACAGTAATCTTTTAAGTGAGGACTAATAAATATGTGTGACATTCATCAACAGAAACATGGCTGCACTTTCTTCCAGACTGCAATTCACCGCTGCAGTGACAAATATGACTTGAGGCTTTTAATTTCTTCTGTTTACATTAAGTTATGCAAAGGTAAACAAATTAGACATCTGCAGCTTCTAGTCTTAGCTCACACTGTAGATAGAAGACATTCTGTCATGGTATTGTACAAGACTTGTATTATCTTGTATTTCCAGTTTCAACCAGGGCCTTGAATCATCCAAGCTGAATGAAGCTAGAAATAGCAAGAATATACAGTAAAGTAAATATTTAATTCTTCTGAATGTGTTTTTTATCTCATTTTAAATGATAATGCTGTTCCTCCTAATAATAATGTGAATCCCATGCAAAATATCAATATATTTCCACATCTCCTTCAAAGACAAGCTGTGTTGCTGGGAACCCAGCCTGGCATATTTTTATTCTCATGCCAATTACTTCAGCCAAAAGACTTACTCGACATATTTAGGAAGGATTTATTTTTATTTAATGTTCAGCAAGCAAATAAGGACAAGTCTTGAACAATGAATGAGATAGTAGAGGATACTGTGAAAACGTTATCAATTTCTGCACAATGTTTCAAGCCAATAGTACTGAATTTATCACTTTTTTTCCTATTTTTCTACAAAATTTCCTTAAGGTATAATACTAGTAAATGGGAGTTAAGATCACCTTTCTACATTCCTAGAACTGTCTGGAAATTTTCTGTCATGATTTCCTGCTTACCAAAGCCAGTTTCTACAGACTCATAATGTTCCATGGAGTATGTTTTCTCTGATTGAAAACCAAAGTGAAAACTGACTGCGTTCTCTAAACTCACCAATTCTTTTGTGCACATTTCCTTATTCAGCAGACTAAACTCAAAACTTGGAGACCCAAACTGGTCCTTGCTTTCTACCCAGTCTGCACTTAGGTTACTTTGGTATAAATTAAGAAAGTAAGAACTAAAGGATGTGACCTTTAGTTTGTAATTACAGAATTTGAGATTAAATCAAGAGCCCTTTTATTTTCACATAAGCTTGCTAGTTTTTCCACCTAAACATCCTTCTTGTTAAACACAGCAGAAGTACCTGGTCAGATTCTTCAGCTGGCATTTTCCAAAATTGCCCCTGGGGTTTTGTGTGACTGAGCCTAAACATTCCCTTCTCTATTGAGATGCTGACACTGTCCA
The DNA here is from genome assembly GCF_001522545.3 of Parus major. Taxonomy (NCBI): domain Eukaryota; kingdom Metazoa; phylum Chordata; class Aves; order Passeriformes; family Paridae; genus Parus; species Parus major. The sequence continues at coordinate 24,640,713 of NC_031776.1, forward strand.
TCAGACCTTTATGGCTCTCTGAGAGATACAGATCATCCTAAAGAACATATTCTCAACACATTAGAGGTAGAAAACATTCAGTGTAAGTATTAGGTATGTCTCAGTCAAGTAAGGGTCTAGTTGGGAAAAGGAGAGAAGATGCCCAGGTAACTAAATATTCCTTAAACTACAATAGCCAACACCAGGCAAATAAGATTAACTTGACTCCACCTCAAATACTTCTTGGGTGTGAATATATTCATTATATAGACACAACTGCACAAAGTACATGGGAACAAAGCAATTGCTACACTTTTTCATTCTTGAATTTATCACCAAAAGCCTTTTTTTACCCACGAGATGTATGAATACAACTTCAGCTCACACTATTGAACACCTATCTCACAGGTCTGTAATTTGAATACTAGCAAACTATCTGCAGCAAAGATACATATTTAGAAGCAGCTACCATTCACTTGCATCTCTGTAATGCAAGCCCTCAAAATCTTTTCTCCAGTCTTCATAAGTGGAATTAAATTCAGCTTTTATTACAGCTATTCTGTAAAACAAAAGCTTTTCCATAATAGTAGGAAAAAAATGAAAGCACCTGAACCTGTATGAATGAATAGAATGTACCTGCATTCTATTTTATGTGGCTGTGTTGTTCATGTATAACATGCTGATGTACAAATTCTACAGACGATTCACATACGGGGTTTTGTGGGAGATTCATACTGAAGGGCACAACAGTGCCAAGCTGAGGATAAATGCTGAAAACAGCAACAGACCAGAATTAAACCTGTCTGACATTTCAGATCAGCAACATTTGAGGACAGCAGCACTGAGGAAATTTTTTCTTAATCAAATCCCAGGTGATACTCAGGAGGGGAGGATGATGACGTTATCAAGCCAATTCCTCAGCAAAAAGAAGCTCAAGGTTCCTCTGACTAAGATAAGAATATGACACACTAAATTTAAATTTTTAGAGCTATGGTAAATTTTAAGCCAGTAGAAGGAGAGTGATTGGCTGCAGTGGAAATTAGTTTTTCTCTGTACTTAGAGAAAAAGGTAAAAGGTAGTCAGAGCAGTACTAAATTTCCCCTTGTAGATATTGTCCTGCTAACAGTATTTCCACCTTCACCCTGACATTCAGTCTCAAAGCTAAAAGACTGTGAATAAGAAGGGAAAGATGCATGAAAGAGAATAAAAATCTCAGCTAATCCACGACTTTTAAAAAGAAACAAGCAAACAAAAAAGTAATTTTTTCTTTAATTTCTTGCAGGCTGAAAGAAATTGTTAATTGTCCTACAGGCATAATCTACTTTCTAATTGAAATATATTCAACTGTTACAGTGTACTGCATTATTAAATGTAACTCAGTAATACAATTTGCCTTAATGATAACTGTATAATAACCACAATGAAATATCACATATGATGTTTTAATGAGGATTATGGCATGTTAATTTTAAACTGAACAATAGGGCGTGTAATGTAATCCATGCCCTGTGTACAGTTCAACAGCCCCTAACGTGTTGGACTCATTTGTTCTTGTGCCTGGCATTGGTAAATAATGACCCAATTACAGAGCTGCTTGGTACAAATATTTATGATGTCAACTACTTTTCAGAACACTGAAATGAAATTCTGAGGGCTCCATTCCACCATTTTATAGATCTTTTGTGCTTCTACCGTGAGGACAACATTTACAGTCCCAGTGTTCTTTCATTTATCTGTTTTAACTTGGGAGCACATAAATCAACTACCTACCCAATATGGGCTACATTGACTGGCTGAAATAAAAGTTTTCTTTTCATCCCAGATAGCAGATTTGCTATTCTTCTACAGGTCTGGAACCAGTTCCCCTCAGTCATTTAATAAGTGATGGTTCAAAGTTATAAAGGCAGGCAATCATTCCATATGATCCAAGGACAGGTTTTATTTCCTCTGCTAATATCATCCCCAGCAAATAGTTCCCACAAAGTACAGGATTCTACAGTGAAAAGCCTAAAGCATGAAATACAATGAAATGCTGCTCCTAAGTGAGCAGGTGTTGAAGATGTTATTGTCACTAAAGCACTGTGTCACCAAACTGGCACAATCAGTCCAACAATTCCTACAGATTCCAGGGACTTTGAATGAATAAAAAAACCCAAGAAAGATTATCCTGAATTACAGGCCAAAACAGCCATGCTTTCTAGAAAAACCTGGAAGCTAGAGGTCCAGGTAAAGTAGGAGGTGTGTGCAAAAAACCTTTTGTTTTGGGGGTGGAAAAAAAGCCAAACAAAAACCAAGAACAACACAAAACAAGCAATGCTAAACCAACAAAACAAAAAATGCCAAACCTTGCCAGGAGCTCCCAGGAAAGCCATGCAGAACAGAGTCCTTCCCTTGCAGCATGATCACACTAAAGTGCCTTCAGCTAGAACTGAACCTTGATCTGCAAGGCCCTGGTCTTTGGGAAAAAACAAAGGCAGCTGCATACCTTGCCAGGGTTGATACTTCACATCTCTTTAACCCAAATGTTTGAGCCCCTACCTTTCATCAAGCAACCTGGATGGAAAATGGTGTCAAAAGGGCTTTTTGAAAAATATTTTATTTATTGAAAAAAAATCCCCAACAACCATACACCCCTCTCCGTCATTTAGAAGTAAATTAAGATCTCTTTCATCACAGGAAGGCTAAGTAGCTGAGTTTTCAAAAATCCTTCCCTCCCCTCTGCATTTTCAGATGATTACAGGACAAGCAGCAGACTAATGTAAAACAAAACCTCTTTTCATGCTAAGAGGATATTTTAGTAGGGCTTATGACATATCCTGTTTCATCTGAAAAAAAAAAATACCAAAAATATCATTAAGCAGCACACACTCATGGAAAAAAAAAAAAAAAAAAGCCTATCTCCACAAATACATAAGAGGAATGACTGACATTTCTCTCCTAGCTTAACTATCAGATAACATATGAAAATCTAAGAGGTTTTTTTTTGTTGTTGTTTCTTTGGATTGAAATATTTTTCAAAAAGGATGAAACATTTTTACATGACTAAATTCTTTCTTATATCCCTTCAATTTTATCTTCTAGCATGTCTAAAAACTAGAAATAGTAAGAGGGCAAAAAACCAGCATGGCTGAAATTCAGGAGTTTTTCAATGTTTCTATCCTTCCTTCCCAGAAATATACACCTTTCCAAGATGGCATCCAAAGAGATATACCACCCAAAACTAGCAGGTTCATTATGATTTTTCCCTCCCCAAAACTTCTTCCTTTCTCTGTCATTTCAAGTGGTCAAATTGATAGAGGGATGTGCAAGTTTCTTCTCCACGCTGCAGGCTGCAGACAACGAGTCAGACTGAAGAGACATTTCTACAGGGAACAGCGCTGGAGATAGAAAGCTCCCAACTTACCCACCTCCGAGCTCTTAGCTCAACACAGCTAGAAAACCTCCCACCAAAAACCCCTAGAAACACCCAAAATACATCTGGGTTCTAGATGGTGGACACAGTACAAGATGTCTTTCTTCCACTGCTTCCACTGCAAGCTTTTCCTGGTGTTCAGAGATGGCAGGAGCTGCGCTCTTGAGAGACCCTCAGCTTCCCCAGACACACTGTAATGTGCTTAGGCCCAGCTCTGAATGAACATAATGGCTGTTTTTAATTATTCAAGATTATATGAACAGGGATAATGTAGTTAAACATGCCAGGAATGAACATGACAGAATGTGGGCTCCTACAGCTGCCAGGCTTCAAAAAGAGGGGCTGTGTGAATGTTTATTATTTGTTTCAGCAGCTGGCAACCTTGGAAGGGAGAAGTTAAGTTCCTTGGAAACACGCTTGACTTCTTTTGCAAATATTGAGCAACTGTATTACAGAAACACAAATGGTACTGATACCAGTCATTGGAAGAACTTGAGTGTCCAGCACAGCAGATTTTCTTCTGCATAATTCAGACAGCATGTGTTTTCTGTTAAAAATCTATGAGCAGAAAATAGAATTCAAGGGAACCAGTCCTTTTGGTTTCCCCTCAAACACAGTTTTCACCTTCGAGGCTTGCCCGCGCTCAGCTCCACCACAAGTAACTGGCAACAAAAATAACCTGAGCTTTCCTTCACTTCTTAATTTCTACCTTTTGGAGCATCTAAACCTCCTTTGACAAGGGCAGGGCAATAAGGAACATGTAAAATAGGAAGCATCTGAGCTTTATCCTTCTGGACATAAGGCACCAGACTGACTGAATATTGTATCCTCATCACAAGCATCCAGCCTTTGGGAAAGAAACTGCAAAAAGACACCATCCAGGACTGGAAGGTGGAGAAGATGCACAGGCAGTTCCATAATAAAACACCTTTTTTTAAGAGGAGCTAATTTCTAGATGAAGCACATAAACAACAACATACATGATGCCAAACACAATGCTGGAACGTTTTATGTTGGGCAGAAGTTGTTTTCTCAATGATGCTATATGACCTCGAAAGCTGTTTTCCAAAAGGTTTCATTTCATTTTGTAAGATATGCAAGCCACTGGTACAACACTCACAGAAGTTGCTATTGACATAGGAAACCAAACTTTTCTCCTCAATGGCAATTCCCTAGTAATTGTAATACAAATCATTTCTCAACCAAAGAGAAGAAGAACTTTTCCTTTCTCTAGATTCAGTGAAAAAAACATAAACTGAAACCTTACAACTTCACTGTGGATACTGTCACCAATTTGAAACTGGTTCAGAAGTACTTTAAAAATAAGAAGTTTAAAGTATCACACAATAAGGTAACACTAGTAACAGCTCCTGAGACAGCCCAGACAGATTTCAACACTCTAAAAAGGAGTGGGTTCTTCTCTGTAGTAGAGGGAGAATGCAGGTTTTTTATGTATAATAAAATTTTGCATTTTTTTCCTTAGAGTCACTACCCTGCATAATACAAAGGAAGAGTAATAACTGTGTTTCACCAAGGAAGAGAAGCATTACAGAAGTGATACATGTTTAAATGCTTTGGAATAAAGACCCCCACTTTGTTAAGAGTCAGTTACTGTAATTTTAAATGTTTAAACATGGAGTATAATATAACTCACTTAATATTTTTTTGCAAGTCCTGTGTTGCATCCTCAGTATTTCAGAGCATCTCACACTACAGCATCTAAACCCTAACCACAGTCACTCAGAATTATAGACTACTGTGCTTTGAGGATTTCACAAGTGATTTTCCCCTTTGCATCAAATTTCATTTGCAAGTTTGTAATTCTGTATCAGTGTGATAGGGTTTGATCCCATCTTACCTTTTGTCACAAAAAGATTGTATTCTCTGTAGATCTTTTGCTGATCATCCTTAAGCTTGCTTGGAATAGGATATTGTCAGTCAGGCACAAATTACGCAAGGCTTTACTGTATACCCCTTGTCCTATCAACATGCTTTGAGACTGAAGGACGTGAAATATAGGAAACAGTAATAGGATGCACACAATTCACTGAGCTGGGTGCCTGGCTTGCTGTAGTAACCCAGTCTGGAAGTAATAAATGTAAGTTATACCTCAATCAGACCTAAAGTGTGAGGGGGAGGGAAGCACACACCTTCAACTCTAACAGAAAGAAGATGCTGCTCCACATAACATCTATCTTTTACCTTGGAAGATTAGCTGGTGACTTTCTTTCCCAAAGTATCCTGGATTAATTTGGGTGAAGGAACCAACATTTTGCTTAAGACAAGCCCTCAATACACACAATAAGCAATGGCTTCTTTCAACAAGCAAGAATTAAAAGGGCTGCATGTTGTTTGAAGCAACAGGTTCAAGAAGCAATAAGTACTTTAGTGAGCAGCTGTGCTGGAGGCAGGAAACATTGTTGTTCTATCCCTTTCAATATATTTCCTATATTTCCCTGCCCACCTGCTACTTCCTCACTCTGTGCTCTGGATTCCTTTCAGCCACTGGCTCAATGAGCATGGTGCAACAGCATCACAGACACCTCTCCATCAGTTAGCTTGTGTGGATGCTTTGGGACCAAGCTGCAGCAGGTCAGAGACGCGCGTAAAGATCTTGCAGTACGAGATGTGGTGATGGCACATCTATGAACAGGCACAGATCTGTGCACCTGCATAACTCCTCCCCTACACAGCACACATGGCTCTTCAGAAATACCTTCCCTTGGGGCACCAATAAAAAACACTAAGAAGTGGGCAATCCTACTGAAGCCAAAGAAGTTACCACTAGCATAACGATTTAAACGAGAACTTAAAGAAGGAAATATTATTAGTAGCTACCTGGTTTTCCTTTTACCCAGCTAAACAGCTGCCAGGCAGGTATTTTTCTACATTTCCACCACAACAGGACTATCTTCAACTCACAAATTAACTAGCAAGGACTGGTGTAATAAGCACTCACTTTCAGTTCCAAGTGCAGCAACACTACATAAATCAGTCCTTACCCTGACTTCTCAGAAGAAAACTAACCTAATTACACTGTGACATTTCAACTGAAATAATAAGAGGAAAAAGAAAAAAAAAAGGAAAAAAACTCATAAACAACTTGTTTCATAGACAATACTTTTTTTTTAATTGCTTAATAACATTCTACTGCAAAAAACAAATTTAGATGCTCTTTGCTCCCTAGTCATTTATCTTTTAATTTTGTGACTTCTCTTTTAATAATAAATACTGCAAAATTTCTGTCTCTACTGATGCAGCACACTTATTGCCTTACTAACTTTTATTACAGCTGAGACTTCCATAATTCACTTTATTTCTACTCCTGGTTCCTTTAGCTAATAGGCATAATTTCACCTTTTTCTTGGGGCAGCAAACAGAATATCTTCTTAGCTTGCCTCATTATTTTTGACACCCATCTTTTCCAGTGACGCATACTCTGCAAGTCTATGCTCCTGCTGTTTTTGTTTGCAGCACTATACATTCAAAGCCTCTTTGGGCTCTGCTATGTGCACTGCAATCTCTGAAAAATTCATTAAAAAAAAAAAGAGAAGAAAAAGTATACACATGGGCATGGAAGTATCTGCTGTTTGTCCAACTTGTTGCAGACATTCAAAAAAGCCCCTAGCTCCCAAGTAATTATGAAGACAGTTTCAACAATTTAAATATTAAAAATGCATTTTATTATTTAAACATTACATAAGAGGAACATGGAATCACTGCAGCAGACAAAATCAAGGTACAGTCAGAATTCCAAGTGCATAGTATGCTGTCAGGAAGAAATAGAACTTTCCTGTATTTTGTACAATATAAATTTACAAACCCTGCAGCACCAAGAGGGAAATTGTCTCATGTTAACCTTAAGCACAGGGCTCTGTAACAAAGCTTTGGTCACAGCTTGTGAACTCCCTGCTTTGTAGCCATCATAAATTCACTGCCAGTGTCTACTGAGGTACCATTCTGCTCAAACTCAGATCAGCTGAATAGGAATTTTGAATTATTTTACAAAATAAGCAAGTGTATCTTCCCCACCTCAGTTAAGCCTTGGTGTGTATTGTCTTAAGTGACTGTACCACTAACACAGTATCTTGGGATGAAAAGCAGTTTTATTTAGGGGTTTTTGCCTGCACTGGGTTTTTTTGAGATGAGAGATGAGAAGAAAGAATTGAGGGCAAGACAGACTCAAATGAGCATCCAGCCTCCTTGATTGCCCCAGAGATTCACATGCACACAAACACCAACTGCCAATTTATGATTAAAGAACATCATCTTTTAATGAGGGGATGCAGCTACAGCAGCAGGACAGATGCATTTGTTTCTTGAAATGTACATTACTGAAGCTGTGCCTCATTCCTTGAGAGCTGCTATGGTGGCACTGCTCTCAACTTGCTTCCTTAACAGCAGCAAGAGCAAAACGAGGGCAGAGACAAAGAGGACTGCCCATGCACATCTTGGTGGATCCCCATAGCAGCTTCAGTCCTGCTTTGGCATCCGTAACCCAACTGAAACTGTCTCTGTTACCTGGCCTGTTCACAGATCAACTTTAGTCAATAATCTTTCCTACTGTTTGATAAGGGCCACAGTATCCAAATTACTTCATTTCAAATATACTTTCCTTTACACACCATGGAAGAAGTGTCAATTCTCTTTCCCTCTCCTGAAAAAGGCTTTTAAAATTCTAGAGTTCTTTTGACCTTCTAGTCTTTGGTAAATTAAGGCTGGTAGCCTATTTGAAGCTGAAGACAAGAACATAGAAGTTAACAGCCTCCCTCACTGCTTTCTGAGCACCACAATGTCTTTATCTGTAGCTATTATATGCCTATCTTGATTGGATTTCACACAGATCCCATTAAAAGTTACAGCACTAAGCATTCATGCAAGATGTGCTTAATAAGATACCCGTAGTTAGATGAGCTTTATTTGCCTGACAGATCCCCTCCAGACCCACAGTTACTGTATGTTATTAGTCAGAGACCAACACTTCCCAGCAGCTGCACAAGCTCCACAAACTTCATAACTCCACACAGAAGCAAGAGCTAATCAGTTCAAAGCTTCAGAGGCTTTGACTAAATAACAAACTACTGAAGAGCAGCCCAAAAGCCACCACAACAGTTTAACCAAAATGTCTGTTATTTGTGTCATCATATCAAACTTCAGGTCTAAATCATCCCAGGATAAGAGAGCATTTCCAAGATGCCACAAAACTGCACTGAGACGTAAAACACTTTCCAAACAATGACTGCTGGAATCTGGGTCTCCTTGCTTCTGAAAACCACCACCTTTCCCACCAGGTGTCCCACTCAGAAGAGAAGCAGCACACTATTGATCTTGTACAGTTTCAATTACAGTTTCATTACAGTTTGTAAATGGACAGATTACTCCATGTCCTTACTGGTTTCTTGGTCTGTGTCACTGCTGCATCTCAGCAGCTTTCTCTCTAAGACTTTTCCCAGGCCAAATATTACCCATCCTTCAGGTTGTGAGCTAAGCACTCAATTACTAACTACACCACTGTTTCAGAAAAGGGAGGAATGCAAATAGAATCTCCTAGGGACAGTCTGAGGAGTCCTGGACAGCTGGACACTTGAGGAATCATGTGAAGTACAGGTGAAGAAAACTTGTTAGCAATCTATCTTCCTCAAGATGCACCCGGTTATTACTGGGCAGTAATAACCGGGTGCATTGCTCCAAATTATTCCAGCATACCGATCTGAAAATAAAACCCTGTGCTCTGGACTACAATGCAGCACTAGAGAGAAGCAGTCCTTACTTTGAAGTGTCCTATCTGCAAGCCAGCATCTCAACAGTAAACTCAAACCTGTAATATAGAAAATCAAACACCTCAAGAGGCTCCTGTGCCAGAGGAAGAGAGCATAGAAATATGGGTCATGCAATAGCATGAAAGCTGTTCCAGAGGAATGTTTCTGCTTGGTCTCCATGTCTCTGCATACTCAGTGAGATTTTACAATAGTTCTCTTGGCTTCCTTTTTCCCCATGCAGCCATAATCCAATTTACTAGACTTTTCTTATTTCTGCATTACCTCTTACAAGATTTGAGAAAGGACATTTACCCCTGGATTCAATCCAAAAACACACTTAGGCATACTTGAAACGTGAAGGACACAAGTGGCTCAATTGTAGTCAGTGAAATAGAGCATATATCTAATTTTCATAACACCAGCTGTCCAGCAAATTCCCATCTTTTTCCTGTTTATATTATTAAATTTTAAAGCAAAATGAAAACTTCAGACCTTCTTGAAATTCTAAAATGTTGTTACTCCTTTCTAAATAAATATGACACAAGACAAAACTTTCTGACACAACATCTAACTCAGAGGAAAGCAGAAAATCTGGCTTATTTTCTCTAACTCAAGCTGTACCACTTGAGTTGTTCTAAGATTCATTCTTTGCCCCTCTTCTTCTCAGAGCCATAGTCCCTGTTCAAAGCTTCCCTTCTCTGACGTTCTGTGGTGGGATGAGAAAGGATGCAGACAGTAACACATCATGTGTGGCATACCTGGGCCAGAAAACATGACTTAGGTAAGAGAACCAGCACACTAAGACAATGAAAAATCCAAGTTTTTGAAGCACCAAAGCATCTCCTATATTAGTATTTAATAGATCTAAAACATTTGGAATGAAATGGTTCACTAAGTGTTCCTGCAGAAAGAAAATTATAAAGATGAGCTTCTGGGCAATTTTATTCTACATTGAAAAAAAGTCTCAGATAAGGATGTTTCAGTCTGAAAATATTGTAAACATACAAAATATGTATTAAAAAACCCCAGCATATCACAGTCAATCTTGAAGAGAATTAAAACAGGTGAAAAAATTTAATTTGCTTCAAAGAAGCACAAAGGCCAGGAAACTGTGATATTGTCAAAAGGCTGCAGCAAGTATATTCTGAATGCATTTTATTTTCAGTATGTTTGGCTGTGCCCAGTTTGTTCAATATGTGTGCTGTAAGAATTTTGGTTTTTCCTGATTTATATATATCAGTTATGGTAATTAACCCTGTGACCCATACATGTACTTTGTAGCTGGCTTGGCTCCCAAATTTACATCTGGTTTTTATGCAATAGACAGAATGGAGGCAAAGGGAAAAGACATATGCAGCTTGAGATGGCTAAAGCATAAATTTTCTGTAAGAAAATTTTCAACTGTAAATATTCATACCATGTCTTATTCTGCAGGTTCTTATCCCCTCTACTTCCTAAGGCACTGAATTCTTGCTCTGTTCCCTTTAAATGAAAGCTTTTTGAAACTGCTGTTGGCTATAGATTTTCAGGATTTTTTTTTTTTTTTTGGCTTAAAACTTTTTTTTTCCTTTCAGTTGCATTTGTTCATGATAAAATTCAGGTTATTCCATTCTTTCCCTCTTCCTTTCCATGCCTTCCTTTCCTTTAGGTCTACATGTGAACGAAGTCATCCTCAGTTAGCAGACACTTCTGTAGAGAAACATTGTTCAGGTGGGCTTTCTTAGATTGAGCTATTGATTGTTGTAACCCCAGAACGTGTCCTGAGTAATGCCCCTGAAACACACACACATTAATATACCTGGGGAAAGAAATTTTCACACTCCTGCAGTGATCTGTTTCAGCCATGAAACATGGTATTGGATTATTTACAGAGCAAAATGATCACATTTCAAACATGAGTTTGTTCCTTCAGCTCCACTGAAGTCGCTGCCTGACTAGCTATGAATTTATACATTTCACTGCAAGAATATGTTATGTACTTCTTGGTGACACTGACAGATGCTTTCATGATGTGTTGGAATGTGTACCTAATCATCTAGACATAATGGAAATTATCATATGGCCTTTAACTCTTGCAAATTACTTTCTTTATAACCAGAAAATAATCTTCATGGCCATTTTCTCACTCGTCACTACGGGACTACGAATGTTGTGGATTTTGCGGATGCCAGATCTGTTTCCTCTCCTCTGGGCTTTAATTACAGTGTCTCAGACATTTTATATGCAATAGCTAGGTAGGACAAAAATGTCTTTACTCAGATTGTCCATATATTCCAAGAGCTACAAAGTTGTGTCTACTTTGTGATGATCTACTTTCAGAAGATCCATCTTTGATCTGATGTAGCATTCTACAGATTCATATTTATTAAGACTATAGGTAGAATATGAAAAACACTGAAATTTATCAACAACCCTCTGGGTTTGGATCTTAACTGACAAGTCAGATTCCAAGTGGAATAAATCTATTCTATACTCACTCCAGAAATCACTGCAGGGAGATGTAACACAGCATAAGGAAGAAGTATCCATTTTTTAAAAACTATTAGGCAGTGCACTCAAAAAGATACTTTTTCTGAATGCACAAAGGTCTTTTCTATCAAAAATACAGACAAAATGTAGCCATGCTGAATTAATTCTCAGTTGTGATATTCACTAAGAAAAAAAATAACGAGGGGAGGAAAAAGGGACTACCCTATTGATAGATGGCAAGAGCACAGCTGAAACCATAAATGCAGCTCTGCTGGACCACCTGCGGTTCTGTTTGTTTCATGGATCAGGATACTTGTAAAGTCAAAAGATAGTTTCTATATTTATAACCCAGGAAGATCATTAGTAGTTAGGAAGTAGCAAAACTTCTATAAAAGAGAACAACATAGCAATTTCACAAGGTTGTGGTGTTTTGTTTGGTTTTGCACCTACTTCTGAATTTTTTGGCACTATTTCCTACTGACAAGCCCTGGGTGTCTGTTTCATGCTAGTTATTTTCATAGTGCACAGTTATTCACATGGACTCTGCAATTATTTTCCTTGGTGTGCATTTCTCTGATGTTTTAAAGAAGGAACAATACTGGTTAATAACTCCCTATTAAATGTCAAAACTTTTAGTTTTTCAAATGAGCACTGTGTACCGCCAGTCTGACTTCATTAATGAATCTGAATTATAGAATGTATTTTTACTTGATTGCTACTCCTTATCTACTACTACAATGTATAGAGACTCTTCCCTGCTAAAAGTGCAGTGGAAACTAAAGCTAAGAAATACACAGGGTTTTTCTTTCCAAGACAGCAGGAAATATATATATACAACAACTTGACAGGCAGTAATTGCTCTGAAGAAACATGGGGGGCGGTGGGGGGGGGAAAGTCAGTTAAAATGAGTAGTATTTACATGGACAAGATGTTTATTTTTACATTGAATTATTTGCCATATGCAGTTATGTGAAATGGATCCAATTTAAATTCCCTGAATGAAGTCAACCCACACATACTGTTCAAGATCATGGTGTTTTCCACTGAAGAAACCATGAATATAGCAATACCATCTTAATTATGCTGCTGTAGGACATGAAAATATCAAAAGGATAAATTTAATCCTTGCCATGGCAGCTCGAATAACTGCACTCAGGAAAGAGGAAATGAGATTAGGGAAGAAAAGCAACTCCCACACACATGCACACACCCACATGCACTTGTTGCTAGTCCTTTGTCTATCTCAAAATCACACTTGCCTGAAATGTGTGTGACCTAAAAAACCCAGCAATGATGCATAGAAAGTAGTCATTGTGAGATTCAGGTGTAGGAGGAAACACAGGGTAAAAACTGGGACTGACTCTGAAAGAGAATCTCCCTCGGTTTGCTCAAGCCATCCGTGTCTTTGGACACTCCACTAGCACAGCTGATCTCTTGATCTGAACCAGCCCTGAACTAGGCAACAGGAGCTCTGGGGTCTTAAAAACACAAACATCTAATAGGTAACCAACCAACTGATGTATTTCTTAAGTACTTCCATTTTTCAACTGGTTTGTGTCCTTACTGATAGTTGGTAGAATAAACTTGCTGCCTTTTAGTATATTTAGGTCAGAAAATCGTATGAGCTGCAGAGAAGTACCAAGAGGGAGCTAAGAAAAATAAAAAGGGAACAAAGGCAGAAGAAAGCAAATAGTTCTGTGCTCCGTTAAAGCAAGTTTGCAGTTTTACATCTACAGTAGAAATCCAAAAGCAAATACAGAAGTCCTAAAATGCACTTGTCTGTTTACAGTTAGAGCAGAATGAGAAGGGATTTGAGATGCCTCACAGAAAATGTACTTCAGTGAACATTCTGTAGTCAACTACAGACATTACTGTAGCTGCTTCAAACATCTACTCCAAAACATCAAAATGACTGAAGAGAGGTAATTACAGGTATGAAAGACTTGAATAACAGAAAAGAGATGTTTGGCATTGTTTGATCGCTCTCCTTGCCTTTGGTGGCATTACAAAAGCAAAACAAAGTGAGATTATTAGTAACAGGCAGTAAGAGCCCTCAAAGGCCTCCATACCATTCTGTAAAAACAGAACCACTCTAAGGAGGGACTTCTCTGGGGCTGGCACAATAGATCCTACCCCACTGTTCCCTGAGAATGGAGTTAATTTATTGAGATTTTACACAGTGATTTTCTCAATCAAATTGCCTTGCACAGCCTATCCTGAAAGCCACTCAGGAGTCTAATGGTGCCAGGTGTGGCTGCCTCATACTGTCTCCAGACTGAATGTCTCATTTGCAAATCTTAAACACTAAACTTAATATCATCACAACTTTCCAAGTAAGTGAGCTTGCTCTGAACCTAAAGATGGACATGGAACAGAATTTAATCCCTCTATCTTCACAAAAATCACCTCTACTGAACTGTTGTGAGTCTTAGAATAATGCCATCTGTTCCTCCTAGGAACTTTAATAGCAACTCACTGCAATATAGTTAAAACCAAACAAGTTCCTGCAGAAGAAAATGGGGGAGGTTGTGTCAAATACAAAACTAGGAAGAGGAAATAAAACAGATGCTCAGTGTGTTGCTCCTTTTCACACCTAATAGACTGAAAAAACAGTATTTCTTAATAGATTTGTTATTTACAGGTGAAGTTGTTAGGAACTTGGTAGAAAAGAACTGCACTCATGACCAAACAACTTGAATCTGCTCAATGTGTACTCAAATATAAACTGAAGTTAAACAGTCATGGACAAATGCTACAGCAAAGCAGATGTAAAACATGTTTATGAGATGGGACTCCCCTGTGCAGGGGTGCCAGGGCTGTGCTCCACAGCAGGTCCCTCTGGATAATCTGCAAAAATCTGCTTCTCAGAGATGAGCAATCCTGTGACATTTAGCCAGTGTGGCAATTATGGTATTTTTTCTTTCCATTTATATGATCTTTATGTATTTTTAATGCATATCCCAGATAGGTTGTCCCAGTGTGGTGAAGGAAAAACTCCCTCAAATCCCTCCAGCAGAAAAACTGAAGTGGGAGCATCCAGCATAGGGACTCACAAGAAAAGAAAGGTGCTGATGTCACCAGCTGGCACGGATGTTTACCTTAAAAATGGCAATGATGAACCAAAAAAAAATGATAGGAGGTTATGTGTGAGTAATCACTGAGACTCTGTTCCTGGCTCTGCCCCCTCTTTTTCACAAGGGTCAAGGCAATCCATCCATTTCCCCCTGTATAAAATTTGGATTAGTAACATTTATTAATTTACCTTAGAGTTACAGAAAAGATTAGTTAATATCTGTGTGGTAATGTGAATATGTCAAATGGGCAATAAAGATTAAGTATGCTTCCCACCTCCACCAAGAGGCAGCTCACACCCACCTGTAATGTGTGAATTATGTATTTAACATTTTAAAGCTTCTTTCATAAATCACTCCCATTTGTCCAGAGGAACGCAGATGGATTCTTGAAAAGCCCTTACTGGCAGACATGCAAAGTGCCCAAATACAGTCACTGATGCAAAGCTTGATACATTCCCACAGGAATTTTAGATTCGCATGGAATTTGCTGGTGCGTCATAATACTGAGAGAAAATAAAGAAAACATTTCATATTTTGGGCTAAACCCGCTAAGTTTCTCAAACTGGAAATGGGGGGGGGGTTGCCTTCTGTATGTCTCATATATTTCACTTGCTAAATGTTGGGGGTTTTTTACACACACATACGCACAAATGGAGGACTTTAATTATGTATTGTACAAAATGTTGCTGAATTTGTGTAAAGTCAACCTTTGTTTGTTTGCCATCAATACAAGATTCATTTTATGACTAGCCAGCTAATAAATAAATAAATTCAAGGCAGTAGTCTTCCATGTAATGAAAACTTCCTATATATTGTTCTCAAACTACTTCTGCATTAATGAAAACATTATTACTAGCCACAGACTAAGTGCAATTAATGTAAATGCCATGAAGATTCTACTCCTATTTTTTTCCACAATTTAATTGGGATAGTGAGACTTTTAGTAGCCTTGCATCTCTTTCCCCTAAATGAAGAAAATCTCATTGTCCTTGTAATCCTTACTCTCATTACAACAGCAGCATGAGATGGATTAGGTCCCTAATGAGCCTTTCGAACGAACAGCCCTGTGAACTTGCTAAGGCATTGTAGTGAGAAATGTACATTAGTAAGGCTTTGGCCTTTACAAATTAGCAAAAATTCAACTTAAAAATTTCCCCCCTTCATTTTCCCACCACGTTTCGTAATGCAGGTTGTTGAGAATAAAACAGTCCCATGAGCAACTGCATCAAAGCCTGCTGTTGTCTGCTGAAAAGAGTTCCTTTTTCCCTTTCATGTTTTAAGATCACTCAATCAAATATTTTAAGCCTCAATAAATTAGAATTATGCATTAAGTAACTTTGTGCCATTCCATTTCCTTTTTATGCTTAAGGATAGTTTTTCTCTTAGAGCCACAAAAGCAGAGGTGAAGAGCAAGGCAATGAATGTGATGGGTTCTAGATGGGTTCTATAATAGAGGGAACTTGTGCCCTTGTTAGCAGTTAACGTTGGGGAAGGACCTTTAATTTGCATTGGAAATCTGCATAAACATGTGTGATTCAGTATCTGTCAAGAACAAAAAATTCAGCTTTCTTGATCTGAAAATCAAGCCACTGGAAAGATCAGTCATAGTCTAGTGACCTTGAAGTAGGAGTCTGTCTTAGAGTGACCCATGAAATCTAAATCTCCCAGTGTTTTTTTGCCCATACACTTTACTGGGTGAATGTCACAGAGCCACACCACATGCAACGACTCTATGCCCTAGCTAAAGCCCAAACTCTGACCTAAAAATTCCTTTAAATTTTAATAATGCTTCAGCTTTTCTCTAATGCTGAAGGAAGCAATGTGTAGTACCTCTGACTACACCTGTTCATATTATGAATATTCATACTGCATTGTTTACATTAATACTAAAGTAGATGTGTGAAGAATAGGTATGAACAGAGGTAAAGATACAGGGAATGTACTTCAAAATAAAGAACATTTATTCTGACAGGAGAAACCCCTTTATACTTCTCCAGTCATTCCTGGGGTATGTATGCTCAACACCCATTAGTGACAGAGCTGCCTAAAAGTAAGTTTTTATCCTGAAGTAGTTTCTGCAGTGAGAAAGTACAAGCTTCACCTTGGCAGAGAAGACAAGATGACAAGGGTTTCCCTGGGGCACCACTGAAGCTGATTTTCATGAAGCATGGGCTTTTCCACAAGGAAATTACCAGGGATCAGTGTGACAGCTGCCAGACCCCTGCCTCCAGCCCTTCTTTTGCATTTCCACCCCCTCTGTGCCAGTCCCTACAGACAAGGGCAGGGCCCATCTCCAGAAGTTCAGTCCTGACTACTGAAAAGGTGCAACACATGTATGAAACACACAGGAATTCATTGTAAAAAAGACATAGGTAGGCCCTATGAGGCTTTGAAAACCACACAAGGTCAAAGCCTTCTTGCACAGCCTTGGTAAAGCTACTCTGAGAGGATCCCACCACGATGAGAGACAGAGATGGACATGGTGGAGTGCCTTCCTCCTCTCCCTGAAGTAATACCACAATTCTAAATGTGCTTCCAACCTGAAAAAACTTTTTTCTAGCAGATAAATTAGAATCAAGAACATTCTAAAGTAAAGAAAACTTAAGAGACGGTGACTAAGAAGTCTCCCCAGGTTTCCAATGTCCTGAATGGCAGGTTATTTCCCTAGGCCTGTTGTAAGTTCAGCACATATTTAAAAGATTATCAGTCTTCATGTTACAAACATTTCTCTACTGTCTGCCTCAGGTCCCTAGAAAAACGATCCTGTACTTCCACTAGGGCAGGGCTGTGTACCTGATAAGTGCTCTTCTGGTGGCTTGTGATGTTTGCAGGTATGAGACTCTGCTTCCCTCTCAAATTGTCAACCTGCTCACCTCTCTCCTTTCTTTTCCTCCAGCTGGCCCAGATGTGCTGCAGGGAAATTCCACCCCTTCTCTATTTCCTCTTCTGAAGTGCAGAGCCAGGACAACAAGCAGCCCACAATACTGCTGTCAAGTCACACTTCACAGACCATCAGAAAATCATGCATAATCCTTCTACAAGATTTGAAAGTTCATTGTTTTCAGGCAGAGCAGGGTTTGAAAAAGTTTTAACAATAACCATGTTTTAAAGTGGCTTTGGAAATGAAAGATTAAATGATGTAGCAGCTGACAGCTGTTTCAAAATTATTTTCCAAGCAGCAAGCCTGTTTTAGAAGAACCAGTTTTTAATCAAGAAAAAATAATTTTCTGTTGGGGAAAGGTCTCAGAAATGTAATCACCACACTATCCATTTACCCTGATAAAGGCTTCCCAAGCAATAAGATACAACCTGGCAAGACAACCTCGTTTTTCCCTGAGCTTGAGATTATGTCATCACATAGGCCTGGTGGAGAGAACCCAGTGGGCCACAAAGACGATCAGGGGACTGGAATCCCCCTGCTACAAACTAGGAAAGCTCAGTTTGTTCAACTTGGAGAAGAGAAGGTTCTAGGGAGACCTTAGAGCACATTCCAGTACCTGGAAGGAGTTACAAGAGAGCTGGAGAGAGACTTTTTACAAGGGCATGGAGTGATGGAAGAAGGGCTAGTGGCCTCAGACTGGAAAAAGACATGTTTAGTTTACATAAAACAAAGCAGTTTTTCACTGTAAGGGTGGTGAGGCACTGGAATAGGCTGACCAAAGGAGCTGTGTATGTCCCATACCTGTCTTGTTCAAGGCCAGATTGGATGGGGCTTTGAGTAACCAAGTCCTGTGCAAGGTAACCCTACCAATGGTAGGGGAATTAGAATTAGGTGATCTTTAAGGTCCCTTCCAATCGAAACCATTCTATGAGGAATTCAATGTGTAAAAAGAGGGGCTTTAGTGAGTTTTCTGAATAGAAACCAATAGAATTGGTGTCCTGTTGCCCTCTGAAAAGGAGATAGTGCATTTTAGAATGAAGGTATGCACTCTGTATAAGGGTATGAAGAATCATATGAGGGGGAAAACTGTTTTGTGCAGCCAGGAGGTATTAAGAGAGTTTCTTATCTCAAAAAAGTTAAAGGCTATCTCAAACACCTTGTAATCAAGTCTGTGAGAATATGAAATTTAAACATAGTTACAATAATTAAAAGTAAAAAAAAAAAAAAAAGTAAAAAAAAAAAGCGCATTCATTTTTTCTCAGCCACCTAGAAAATCTTNGCATTCATACGATCTCAGCCACCTAGAAAATCTTATTTAAAAAAGTACCCAACTTTTGGTTAGATAAATGCCAGCTCTCGACCACATTTCTTCAGTATTATAACATGTCAAATACTGCTAGCCAGACACCTAACAGGAAAGATGGAAATACAAGGTCTTCTCTTTGAAGATCCTCTTCAAAGAAAGCAGAAGAGGAAGCAATTCATATTCTTCATATCTATTACAACATTGATTGTAAAATTCAGACACAAATATTTATTTGGATAATGGCACTCTGTGTGTGCTCAGAGAGCACCCCAAGGCTCTGTCCATACAAGCAGAGAGAGACACAAGATTCAGTGTCCTCCAGAGAAGGGAAAGGCACCTGACATCAGCTGCTCCAGGCTGCCTGACCCCTCCTTAGGGCAAACAATGTCAAATAACTTACCATTGCACCAAATCCCTCCTTCCCAAGCCTCCCTTCCAGGCAAACACTCATGGTCTGATCCCAATCCTCTTCCACGTAAAAGAGAAGTCAGAGATTGTCAGGAATCCCAGCTCTAATCAGTCACTACTCAATGTTTTGACTGAGATACTTCATGATGTAAAATGAAACTGATTGGCAGTATTTCTAATGCACCACATTTTAATCAGTAATATCAACTCTCTGGGCAAACTTTTGTCAATTTTGTAATTTGTAGCTGTCTAAACACAGGTCCTTCATGTCTTCATGTATTGGCCATGAACAAAGTGCACATTTATATGGGGGGAGGAAACATTATTATAAACTTTGTTAGAAGGATCTTACAGCATTTGAGATGCATTCAGAAGTGGCTGTAAAGGCTGCCCCACTTTCTGCATTTTTGTTTCCTCAGTGGCTTGCATGATAATTTTCAAGTTAAGATTCTTCTAAATGGCTGCTCACATGGTGATTTGAAATGTGGAAAAAGCTAGACCCCTCTTTTCTTCACACAGACCTTTGCTAACAATATTGCCATTTATATATACTCTGAAATGCATGGAAGCTGAGAAAAATCCAGGTACCTTTCTGCATCCACACTGTCTGCACAGTGCTGACAACAGTAAAACCAAACACTTTCCTTGGCAGCAAATCTTAACAGATATAACCTGGAAGATATCCAGGAAAGTGATACTAGTAGCACCAAAGTACAGCTCTGATGGAATCATTCTTCTGATCCTAGAAATGCTTTTGAACCTGCTGTTCATTGAATTTGTCATTTGTTCTGTTAACATGGGAGCAATTTAAAAGAATCTGCTTGTTTTGTCAAAGGCGAGAGCATTCCTTCTAAGTATCCAGGTAAATTAAAATCTGTATCCTAAATCTTTTGCCAGTTTAGGGTTGTGATGATTTTTTTATTTTTTTTATTTTTGGAAGCAAAAGTTATATGACAAAGTACTGAATAAATGGAAAAGATATCTGCACTCTGGAGGGAAAAAAATAATTCCCTTCACCTGAAATACTGCTGACTGGTATTTATGGCCAGTTCCTGGAAGCAGTGGCCTGTGGATCAACTGTGGCCCTTTATTCCAGTCATGCAGTTCACAGGAAGATTATTTTCCATCATATTATTGCCAGTGAATGCTAACATATATCTTAATGTGCCCTGTGAAATGTGTTTGAGAAACATCCAGAAAGGAATAGGTTTCCTTCCAGCCCAGATGGTGCAACCCAGAGCTCAATGCACAGCCAATGCCAGACAGTGCTAGAAATGGTGTCTCCTTCCATCAAAAATGTGAATTAGAAATAAATGTTAACATGGATATAAATATATGAAAATGTGTAACGTGAAAAGTCCTGTGATGTTTTGGAGACAAGTTCCAAAATACATAAAGTATAAAGGGACAAAAATATAGGAATCTTTTTGTAGGCATATAAGAGAATTCCTCCTGAAAGGACCCTGGACCGCTGGGCCAAGTTTGGAGCTTCCCTCTGTAGCTCCTCAAACCCTGTCCCTGCCACCCATCATTCTGTAATTCCTTTGTATTTCATGTGCACCACCCCTAAATACTTTTCCTAAAACCACTCTTTGTTTTTTTGTTTGCTTTAAGGGACCTTTGCAAGTCATATGACAGGAGGGAAGATTTAACCAAACTCCTAAAGGATAATGTCATCTTTAGATCATGCTCATTATAATTCATAAGCACTTCTCCACTTGACAGCTCTTCAGTTGCAGTTTCAATCTTATGCTAGTTTTTTCTTGAGAGCCCTTTTCAATTTTCCACATTGCTAATGGTGCCTGAGGCAAAGCTAAAAATCATTTGGGCTTCCTGAAAGGATCAATAATTTTTGTGTGCCGTGCATTTTAGAATACATCGCATCGCTGACACAAGCGCTGTCATTGCACTGATAAATATAACACATCAAAAAATGTCAGAAGTTTCCACAAAACATTTAAAAAAATATTCAATAACTACCTGCAATCCCATGTGCAGCAAGCAGCGTTAAGTATATCAGAGACAAAAAAAAAGACTTAAAGTTATCAGAAGACTGACTGCATAAATTCTTTGCCAAACATTGTCATTTTCTCTGTGTCTTGGCTTACATGAGAGACAGTACAGAGATAGAAGACCTAACAGATTCACTACTTTTAGGTTTATACCACAACAAAAGCTGAATAAACTTTTTTCCATCAACCATCCAAGCAGTCATTGATATCTGATCAAGTGCTAAGACATGCTGTACTCAGTTAGCTCAATAAATTACACCTTAAGCATCATGCAGAGTAAACTATATTTTAGGTGGACAACATTTTTGCTTGCAATTCATCCACTTACAAGACAAACAAAGGACTGCAGTGAAAGAAGGAGAAGGAAAGCATCACCAACACAGAGCTGTGTTTTTCTCAATTTAAAACTTCTAAAGAAACTGCTTATGGAGCATGCTGGGGCTGACAAACCGAGCACTACTCTGCTCATGTCTATTTAACCCTTGCTAAGAAAGGGCGTGTTATTTAAGATAGGTTGAAGCCTCAAACAGACTAAATGAAAATGCTTATTTCTCAGGGAAAGCAAGGTTGAAGTAGTAATCAGACCACATATCAAATATGGTTTTACATAAATGATTCTCTCATAAAGACACTGCAGATTCAGAGTATAAGGAAGGAAACATAGCAAACATTCTTTATTGCTCAAAGGCCTTTCATAAAATATTCATTTTGACCCATTACTCTTTAAGCATGCCTAAGAGACAACAATTATTTTTAAAAATGTGTGCTACATCTCACCCCAAACTAAATTATCAAAACTTGCCACTGATTGAAAAGCTTCTCCTTTCCCCTTTCTGGGAAAGAGAAAGTAAGAAAGTAAGAAAGAAACAGAAAGAAACTGTAACCTGTTTTTTGTATTCAGAGAACAAAGTTTCACAGGTAGATTGGGTCCAGTTCATCTGGGTGCATCAGTGAAGCCATCTTATTGTGAATATATGCGCAAAATACCATTTTTTTCTTGCCATCAGGTGGAAAAGCTTGTTACTGTTTCCCCCCAGCTTTTCCAACCTACTGCACAAAGAGTGAGAGACGAATCCCCACCCTGTGTGATGGAACAAGCTGTGCTTCAGCTTTTGGATCCAGAATTTTGGAAGGATTCCCCACCTGGGAATGTCTCTGGTTTTTGGTGTTGGGAGGAGACTGAGAGGCTCTGTGTGTACAGAAGAAGCTTCTCAGATGGGCACTGAAGATGGGAAGGCGCTGCCCACACCACTGAGAAAAAGGGCACAGCTGGAGCTGTACATGAACTGGGCTGGGAGCAAGGGTAGAAAGACTGAGCAGGAAAACTCACTCCCTTCCATGCCAAATGGTGCACAGAGGTGGTGCTAAATAGAGGGTTTATGTGGTACCTTGAGACACACTTTGTCTACATACAATTAATGATGATTCTACTCTCCCTAACTCTTCGTTAATCTGACTGACAGGTCTCCTTCTCCCTTTTGATTTAAATAAAATTTGTGAGGTAAAATATGAGATTAACCTATGGCTCACACTTGAGTATTTTTTCCAGTCAGTAAAGGGAAATTGCCTCAGCTCACCATTCAGAAGTCCAAGTAAACATCTTCAATCCAGTGGCTTGTTTTTCTCTGACTGTATATTTCTTTTGCCTACCCTGTTTCTTTGCTGTAAGCCTAAATTGTTCCTTCAAAGTTTTAGGAGATGTGCCTTTAATAACTCCCACATTTATTCCTCACTTACTGTGCTGCCACCCTTTCATCGTTTCTGAGCTAATTACTCAACATTAGCTGAACTGAACTGCATTTACCATTCATTAGGTATTTCTGAGCCAGAGATGATAATAAGATCCAATATTTCTTGGATTTTCTTGTGGCTTGTTATGTGCTATGTTCCCATGTTTCAGTAGTATGTTTAAATTTGGCTTTGAATACCATCATTGGGAGCAATTTGTATGAATAGCACAAATTGCAAGACATGAAAGATAATGTAGAGCAGCAATAGGAATCTTTATAGCACCACCTGATCAAGCTAGCCAGCTAAAATGATGCAGACAAGTCTCCAGTTACTTTGGTGATACAAGATTGAACCCACTATCTGATAAAAAGGGGTCGAGTCCACTGCAGGCTAAATGGCAGAGATTTCTAGTGGAATGCATTACAGAGACAATAAAAGAAATGTTAAAGAAAGGAGCAAGAAAAAAGTCTGAGAGACATCCCCAATTTTTGACTCATACATTTCCATTTGCAATGAAATTTCATTTTTATGTCAAAAAAATGGAAATATGCTTTGGAGAGAAAAACAATTATCAAATCTCTCCTTCTTGCTTCTTTATTTTTCTCCCTCCAAATGGAGGGACTAATTTTCTTTCTAAACTATTCCAGCTCTGAAAAAAATTACTAAGATAAGAAATGAAATAGGGGAAGGGATAAAAAGCAGGGAAATAAAAGGGGGTAGAAGAGGAAGTCTAACTGTTTGTCTCTTTGAACTAATAATAAAACAAAATGAGAAGCACCCTTTTTATTAACAAATCAAACTAATTTCTGAATAACGAAACTTTTCATTACAACTGTCAAGCCTTTGCATACAGAAAGACTTTGAACATTCTTAGCCCATTTTTCCAGTGGGATTCTGTGCACTGCATAGGTCATTATTTCTCTGCAATTTTTTCTCTGAACACTTTCCCTCTGTTAATGGCTTTTGGAGTCCATGCTCCTGTGAAAGGGTAAAAAGGGATTTAAAATTCTTTCTTCATGTCTCAGATTACCTCTGAGAATTCTCAACACAGAGTTACAAAAATCCACACTTCATTTTTAAACAAAATTTAACTTTCACTGTAAACTTCATCCTTCTCCTCAGTTTCCTACCATGACAAATAGAGCTTTGAGACTCATTGTTCTCTGGGTATCTTCAGTTGCAGCCACAGATTCAAACTAGAACCCATGGAGTAATACCTCCCATTCCTAAAGCTCTGTACACTTTAACAGTTGCTAACTCCCATCCCTCAAGTCTCAAAGAGACACTAAAGTCTAAGCTGGAGCTTTGTGCTGAAAACAGAAGTTAGGTATGGTACAGGGAAAAAATATTCCATGTTCAATATTGATTGTTTTCTTTAATTCAGAAGGCAAAGAGCTCAGTTGCTCTGTGAGGACTGTTTGACTTAGCAGAGAAAAAGTTTTGGAAATCCTGCCACAATCCTGTTTTCTCCTTCCCAGACATTTAAAAATAAAACAAAAAAGCTGCCATTACTGACCAAATATCACACTTGTACGTCATCCCTGACATGGTCAATCTGCCAAGACATGTGAATTTGGGACTGAAAATAAGAGAAAGGCCACATTAGAAATGCTAAAAAAGGCATGTTTAAAAGATGACTGTGATACCATAAGATTTTTGGCAGTACCAATTGAGAAGTATTTTCCAGTTGATCCTGCACCAGTATTTTTCTGGATGACACATATGTACACAATCCATTGGAGAGAGATGCTACAATCAAAATCAGAATAGCACAAGTGGGTTTGTCTTACTGGCAGAGAGAAGTCTGCTGCAGCTCCCTGTGGAGAATGCAAGTTAATAAGATTAGTGACAAAAAGAAGACACTGAACAAAGCCAGAAAAGCAAGTATGAGAGACATCCGAGGTTAGTAGTGGATCATTGCACTTAATCCCCGTGTTTTCCAACAAGAATGAGCAAAGCAAGCCATGGGACATTTATAACCAATATACCCATGGATACAGCACAGGGAAAGGCCCTGGCACAGGGCACCCACGGGGCTGTTTTGGGGCACCTGCTTGTTCCCTGATATAGAGTGGATCAATGTGTTGCTGTAGGCACATGTGTGCTGATGAATATTCATGGAAATCTGCTTATTTCATATTGCATTTTCACTATTCTGCTTTACTAACTGCTTTCCATCATGCAAGAGGAAAGTTATGTGGATTTCTGAACATGATAGTTCCAGGTTTTCATCTGTTTATCTTCCCTCACAGTTAACCTTAATTATATTCTAGGCAATTTCCTATTTGTAACTATGCTTCATTATCAGAAAAAATATTCTTATATTTGTCCTTATAAATATAATAAAATACATCAAATATTTTAATCTTGAAACAATTGCACCTCAAAACCAAGAAAACTAGAATGTTTTATAATACAAGGTAGCTACATCAGGGAGCCAAAAAAGCATGTCCTCCTATCTTGTGAAAAAATTAACTTCAATGGTTAGTTGTGGTCATACCATTCTCCTCCCACTTTACCCTAAAACAGAACATAAATTGAAATAATAAAAACTATGCAAAATAAGAAAGTATTTGGCTCAGATCATTGGAAGATAAATTGAACAATAAAAATACCAATTAAATAAATGGTGTATCTTTAATATGTCAAAAAATCCCCTGATAAATATTCTGTGGCTTAACTGACTCAGCATTTTTGAGGAGAGAACAATAAAATTAAAGCACTTCCAACCCACTCTCCCTACTTCTGTAGAGTATGCAAGAAGATCCAGCAAAATGTGGGGCATAAAGTTGGTAGTTTGTTCAAGCCCACGCAAGAAATCTTTCTTCTTAATGATGTTGTCCAGCTGGCTAACTAGCTGCAGTAATTTACAACACTTATTTCTGCATTAAAAACCCATATAGTTTTTAGAGAGGACAAGTCTGTAGACTTATCCAGACTTGATAAATATCTAAATATTTATGCCTTAAACTGCAAAACCTTTTAAACCATTCTAATCCCATTAATTCAAAATTTAGTATCTGATTTATTTTTCAGATGAAATGCTAAATGCTTCCTACAGAAATACTCAGGCTTCTGCTTCATACAGAGGCAGCAGATAAGATGTAAAGAAACTCTCCTGTCTCCAGTGAACCACTTATATTATTCTATATAGCTCTGCACAGGCTTTTGATAATTTTTGAGCATGAACATTTGCAAACTGCTATAAAACCTATATATTTGTTTGTTTATTTATTTTTGGGTATATATATTTGTATATATTCACATACATATATATTAAAGAGTGTAAACAATTACCTTTGAATGCTTATATACAGAAACACACACTGCAAATATCACAGCAATAAATGAAACAGGAGTGAACTCTGAATTCCAGGTTCCACAAAAGTTTGGACCTCATGGCCTGGAAGAAAGGACTTTCCAGAGCCAAATAAGAAATAAAGAGAGGAGGTGCTGGTCTGGAGCAGATGAAGCAGTCTGAGCTGTCTCTGAGCTGCCCATTCAGCCTGAACATTCACAAACCCCATCTGCAGTTTCAGATAAAATTATGTGTTTTCCTGCTTCTAACAGATTGGGTCTCTTTGCTTGGAAGGTGATTTTCCTGAAATCAGGAGTATTCCTAGTGTTTTTCAGTATTATTATTATTATTATTATTATTAGACCCTTGGGTTTCCTCTTCTTTCTCCTCTATGTACACTTTCACCATAAACCAACACTTCCCACACTATTTACCATTTCTAATAGAAGAGAGGCAGGATTGCATGTATCAGCATGACATGGAGTTGTAGGAAAATGCATTTAATCTTGAGGAAGAAGTAAGAAGATCTGGACACAGGCTGGACTGCAGAAAGCCAGGGCAGTCTGCAGTGGTGAGGCTGAAGGACGGGGAGGACAGTGATCCTGAACTTAAAAGCGGTGAGAATTAGAGCGATCATGGGAGAAAAAGCAACTCACCCTTTGTTTTTTTGACTTTGAGACACAGATTAGTCATTGAATCAGAGGGCTGAGAGGAATAAGCAAGAGGAAAAGAAAAAGGGAGGGGGAAAAAAGAGGTCAAGCACTTGCAGCATGACTGAAGACAAGTTGAAAGCTAGTGAGAAAACTGACTAAATGGCAGAGACAGAAATCAGAGCACACTGCCTGCATAAAGGTCCTCTGGATGTACTCTTTCTTCTTATCTGAAACAGCAGCAGGCTCTTGGGCAGAGAGCTTGAAGGTGTAAGGGTAACTAATGATGTCCCTTTCTAGGCAACTTCTTTGGTATTCTTAAAATCAGACATAATCAGTACAAAGAGTCCACCCCTGACACCACAGAAATGCATTTCAGTGCATGAACCATACAGAGAAACAGGGGGGGTTAATCAGAGAGATTCCTTTAGCTCATTGCAAAGTCTTCTTCTTGGTAATGCAGAGCATCACCACCTCACTAGCCATCATTAAATGAGAAATGGTAGCAAGTCACAAATTAAAGAAATTATTGGAAAGAATTGCATACAAGTAAAATTCCTTATGACTCATCTTCAAAAAAACTGTAAATGTCTAATTAACCAGGATATTGAAGCTACTCAATCTTAGAAAATTATTCTTGTCTCAAAAGAAAAAGAGTACAACAAAGGCAATAATAAAATATAGAAATTGAAATTGATGGATTTAATCAGGAAACTCAATACACCACCTCATTTTTTGCTTTATTTTAGTAATTGTAACAAAATGGATTTCTATAAAAGCAGCAACATCTAAGATATTATCCTGCTCTGTATGAAGAGCTGAGAGCATGCACACCTACAGCTTTTCTGTTAAAATGTCATATACAGGTAAATGCACACACATAAGTCAGTAGAGGGATCTGAAGGTATTATTCAAGGTCAAATTTCAGGTGAACTAAACAGTTGGCAGAATTCAGGAACAGCCTTTTTGAGGGTTTGGTATCTCATTGTCAGGGCTGAGCATTCATTATTTGATTTCAAGATGGAGGAACTAACATTTAGATAATACAGTGAAATAAAGTTAAATTCCTTTAAAAGAAGGGGAAAAGGGAGAACTTATATTCATCAGCTCTACATACTTTTCAATATTCAGAGTCAATTATAAATATTTTTTTTTCCATTTGAACCATTCTGGCTTCTGATCCTGTTTACTGGAACATTTGACTTCAGTGAGCACACAGAGTACTCAGTTTAGTTTACCATTGCTTAACTGTGTTATTGCTTTTCTAAATGTTAAGCTAAGAATTAAATCCTCTGGACTGAACTGAAACATGTTTGTATTGTAAAACACAGCCTCAACAGTCTTAATGAGATTCTGTAGCCATTTACTTTTCAAACTACAAAGGCAGGTATTTAAATGTTAAAAACCAAAGCATCAGCCACAGAAAATGTGACCTGAAAAAATGAATATAATTTCCCCAAAGATTCTTAGAAATAGCTCTTGAAGTGTTTTTTTTCACTTGTTCTTCCATCAAAACTGACCAACAACCTTAGAAAACCGTTCAGCCATTTTCAGAAGACATCCATCTGAGACAAATCCTTTACTGACCTGAAAAATACCAGTGCTTGTCTGTTTACAGAGGGGTCTTTTCTATTACCTTGCTGACTTGACACACTTGATTCTACCAGAATTCCAATATTTGTGGGACTCAGCTTTTAGTCTATCTGAAATGGTACCACCATGCCCAAGTAGCTGGATATGGCCAGATCTGGGGTCTTTGACAAGATGGTTTAATTGAAATTGCTTTACCCAGAAAAAAATAAATACAGGAGAAAGCTGGGGAAGAGCAGCCATTGCTGAGTCTCTTGCTATCAGGAGGGGAAATATTGAAACAGTACTTGTACAGATGGGACAGTCCAAACTCATGAAGGAGGCGGTCCTATTCCTTTCCTATTTGCACCTCAACATGTTCCTTCAGAAACCACCACTTTTCCAAGGCTCTGGCAGAGAAAAAATAGACGTGATTTATTCTGAATTCTCATTGAATCTCTTTTTAATTAAACTTTTTCTTCCTCCAGGGAAGCTTAATATATATTAAAAAAAAATAAATCAGATTTCTGGCTTAATATAGGCAGATTCACTCTAAGCATGGTTCATTTGCATAACTGAGGACTGCTTCACTTTGTTCTGATCTTCTTGGTCACTTCAGTGAATGAAGCAAGGCAATGTGTTCTGTGCACATTGCACATAACACACTAAGTACAAGCACAAGATTTATTTTTTAGTACATATAAGAATATTACAGGAAGCAGTTTTTAATCATTCTGACAAAACTATCATGGAGTGGGACAATCACATGGCTGCATTTGGCTTTAAACATACTGGTGCTAGCCTCAGAGCCTTTTTGGCACCGTGCTTCATACAAGAATGGCCTCAATGAAATACATGGGCTTACTGATTGACAATGCTTTGGAGTATCATGAATTATTCCTGTCTTCTTTCATATGTTTATGAAAAAACCTCAAAAGTAAGTTACAGGCATGGAAAGGAGGAGGGCTTCTCCATCACCATCACTTCCTAGCTGAAGAAAATACAAATGTATGGATGATGGATATCTAAGAACTACTGAACTCTTACCTTCAATATCAGCTTAGTGAGTTTCCTGTTTCTTAGTCAGTCCTTAGTTAAGGACTATTCCAAAAAACCTTCTCATTCCTTGAGAGTTGAACATTCAGATTACTAGTTCCAGATGACAAAGTTGGGCGTTCTCATCAAACAGCTATTAAAGACTGCCACCAGACAGTGACATACAAATTTGCCAAAGAAGCAGAAAATACATTTGCATTCATATGGAGCCTTCAGAGCAGAGACTTTGCTGTTATCACTGGCATGAAGAGTTCCCCCCACTAGGATAAAGACCTTGTGCTTCACACTTACTAACACAGAAAACCCATTCCTGTCCTGAAGGAGTCTAAATCAATTACCCTTCTCTGTGCATCTCGTGGAAGAGAAGAACAGGCATTTCCAGCTGTGAACTGTTTTTCTCCCTGCCTGAACGCTGAAATAAGTGCCTGTCTTTGAATTTACAAAGCTTAGCTTGAATATGACTTTATAGATCTGCTCTGAATTTCCTCTAAGATAAGATTATAGTTTCCCTTAATGTAAGAAATAAAAGGGTTTTTCTTGTGCAAGTCTGTTGACTATCTTAGGACAGTACTTCATAATTATATTTAACTGATACTATTCTTCAATGTAATATGAATGCACCATTTTCTTCACACAATTTTAGCTTAGTACCCGGGCAAGCAACTTGGTGCAAACTTCCACGCTCTTGTGGCGAGATGTAAGTCAGCTCTACCTGCATGCCACACAGAAACAACTGGAAGGACACACTGCACAAAAAAGGTGTTTTCCTTTCCTGGTTGTCAGCCAATGAGCCCACAGCTCTCACACTGAAGACTTCACAATTGCAGATTTACACAAAGACTCTGTAAAAGCTGATGCGTACTGACCCCACTAGAGAGGGCTGGCATGATCATAATGGCTCAGATTCATGGATACAGTTGATAATTTTAAAAGAAGCATTATTGCTTATATTAAGCATAAAAACATCTTTCTCCAACCCATGCTGGCAGGTGAAAGTCTACATACACATGAACATTTAGCCCTAATGAAACAGAAAGGGTAAACTCAAGCTCAAAACAATTAAGCACATCACCTAACGATGCCTGGGAAAGCTTTCAAAAAGTCAAGCATCAAGCCCAGGCCTTTCAAATTTGAAGAAGGTGCCTCTTCCCTAACACCCACACTTTCATCCTAACAGTTAGGGGATTTATGTTAATTTTCACATGCTACATTTCTCAGTGCAGCAGAAAAACAGATAATTGCACTTGTAATTGTGGTGTACCCTGGTAAATTCTGTCAGGTGTTAGAATACTGACCTCAGTGCCTGTGCTAATTAGATGAAATTGAAAAAAAAACCCAAGCTCTATAAATCAGATTCTACTAAGGTTAGGATGGCTGCAAGATGGAGAGGGTAGGAGGAAAATCTGTTCCCTCATAGCTCTGACTCATTGTCTGCTTGCTATCAGAGAAAGGTTTTCAAATCAGGACTTCCCTTATTTAATTCTCAGAAGCCATTAATGCCTGGACCCAATGGCAGAACAAAGCTGTCAAGGAAAGTGAAATAACACTATTTGTGGTGAAATGGGATGAGTTATGGCAGTTGACACCACCTCCTTACAAACTTAAGTGGAAAAATGGCTTGTGTTTAGCGAGCAGGTCTTTTCTCCAGTTCTTCTGCTGAGGTCTCAAGAAAGGAGGCAACTTCTTTCATACAGGCTGGCCTCGTCTGACAAAGCCAGCCACAGCTCCTAAGCAAAAGCACAGATGAAAAGTACATCTCCACTGCTTGTCTGAGGAACAATCTGGGCTTTTGCAAGCACTTGGTTATGAATGTGGGCACGTAAAGGAGTTTGTAGTGCCAACTCCTAATGGAGCAGTAAAGAGACTGCTTTGACTCATGTACAGACTCCCTGGAGGAGGCCCCAGGAAACAGGACCAGCTACCAAGTGTAGATTTCAAAATTAAAATAGTTCATAATTTGCAATAAAAAAATTAAAACCTTATTTTACAGTTAAAATGTTTAATGTTAGTAATTTAGCAAGCATATATACCTAATGTTACTAACAAAAAGCTGGTTATATGTTTTCTAGGAACAAATTCTCATCTATGGACCCAGGAGCATCAGCACCATGAGCTTTGCTTGGAAGAAATACCCTTAGACTATCAGCTTTTCTGAACACCTAAAATATTTTCTGTACTGCTTGTAAAATGCTGTTATCACAGTGTAATCCTAAGTATTGCAGTGGAGTGCATTCAACTCAGCAGAAGAGGAGGGTTCAGAAAACAGAGAAATTGTTGATAAAAAATGCAAAGAAGTGTGCAGAAGGATGTGCAACTTTAACTAATTTTACTGCCAATAAGTTGGATACAAGTGTGGCACAGAATATGACAATAGAACAGGTCACCTCCTTCTCAAAGAGGTGCTCAAAAGGAACAGCAACCATTAGGAAAAAAAAGGTAGTTCTTCTCACAAGCACAACTCATATTGCATACATTGCCAGACAGATTTTAAGGAAAATAAACTTTGCAGAAGAACAATAACAAGGACCTGCATGCTGAATGAACAGGCTTCTGAGGAAAAGATGATCTGAAATTCAAGTACAAGCCATTCCCTTCATTTTCTTGAAATTTAGACCAGGTCCTAGATGAACTGAGTCTGCACAAGAATTCAGTGAACAACTGTCTAAGAATAATGAGAATTAATATTACATATAAGATGAGCTCCGTACTTAAGAAGCAGAGCTGGGAAAAGGGAATTTGATAATCCATAAATATTTGAATGCTGCAAGCTACATCTGATTGAAATTCATCAAATTTTCATTTTCTTTTCCAAACAAACAGTCTCCGTGAAAAATGCCATAGCTTTTTAATCTTCCTCAGGGTTGATGAAGGAGGTTCTTCTTCTAAAATTAAAATGCAAACTATTTTTCTACAAAATTAAAAAATAGTAAAACAACACAAACCAACCCCTCTGAACTTTTGAGGGCAGTTAGGAAGCAATCCAGTGGCACTGTTCTTCCTGTGTAAGGTTCTAAGAAGGATCCCTTCTTTCTGATGCTCTGTTTCATGTTGACATAGGAGGTGCACCAAGGGCTGGGCAGCCTAGGGGTAAAGAGCCCACCTAGAATCCAACATACCCTAGTTCATATTCTGTTTTTTCAGAGACTTCCTCTGTAGCTTTACAGAGCACCTGAGCTCCTCTGAAGCACCAGTGCCTGTAGGGACACTGATGCTCCCACTGCCACATCCATCCAGGCAGAGACAGGCAGATGGCCACCAAGGTCATGTGAGTACACAACATCCTGCATGCTCCATGCTCTGCCTAAGACAGGCTCACTGTAGGCATTTTCACAGGCATGGAGAGACCACAAGACTCTTTTACAGTCACTAAAAAGCCTCCATCATTCTCATCTGAGGTAGTTTCTGCAGAATTATTTAGATTTAAGATTATTTATAGGATTATGTGGGTGCTCTGCAAGTTCTCCCAAGGCCAGGTTTGGAGGACCATATCCTATGAACAGAAGCTCCCTTTTCATTGTGTTTGCCATTTCTATTTGGTTTAGCTTACCCTCTGCACTGTGGAAAATGAGCGTTCCTTAGCTCTTTATCCTGGGGGGCAGGCGTTTATCAAAATCTATTAAATATTTAGACCTTTATATAGCAAGTAATGCTGCTAACTTGTTTGACTTAAATTATACCCCACTGGCAAATCAAATTAGAGAAGATTTGAGGAAATCTACCTTTTAAAACAAAAGCTGATTTTCTCCGTGTTCAGCCATTTGTGGGATTAACTTTTTTAATGGGTTTTTATGCGCACAGTGTTTTTGTTTTCATGGATACTAGAAGAGGATGAATTATTCATCAGGGGGAAAAACATCTACAACATGCATTTTCATAGCTTATTTGGTCCCTTTTGTCCTATTCATAAATCAAGCCTGATTACTACAAATGAATGTGTTCCCACTAAGGGTTCACTGATGACTCACTTGGACCATTAATTTAGACCTCTTCTCTGAGTGCATTAGGAAGCTGCTACTGGTAATAGGAAACTGGAAGAACATTCTTTGTGACCTCCTCTCTTTGCCTGCACACCCCAGACTCCTTCTCCATTCCTTATGTATAGTTTTATAGACACAATACATATTCTCCAGTTAGAACATGCCATTTCCCCTCCTGCTCCAGCGACAAATGTGCATGAAGGGAAGGAAGAAAATTATCTATTAATGATCAGCAGGTTGTTTTTATGACCTAGGAGGAGGACAGAGAGCAGTGGCTCAGTATCTACATCCTAAGTGGGGGCAATTGATGCCCAAACATAAAGACATCACTGAACTATTATGGGAATGACTACAGATGTGGCACTGGTGGCATAGATCACAAGGCATTTGTCTCTGTTCCTGAAGTGCTGACGAGCTGTCATCAGTGAAGAACCATTGTCATTGAGGAACAATGCTTCACCATTTAGAGCAGTAAATGGAACAAGCCAATTCTTATCCAGGCAGTACAGCATTTATCAACTCCTTATTGCCCAGCTGGGAACAAAGAGAGGATTCTACCCATTTGAAAATTATTATTATTATTTACCACTTTATTGGCAACACAGAGCACTGAATAGTTTTCGAAGAAAAATTTATGCCCCAGAATTCCTAAGGGTCAACACTCAATCTTTCTCAAGACACACAATAAAAGAGAGAAGAAAAACACATTTGTTTCTTTCCCAGTCCAATTGCTGCAGTGCCACAGTGGTTAGCACTGAACACCATTCTGTTTCATGTGCTGGGGCTCTGTGCTGAACCCTAATTACCAATGTCAAAAGAGAAACATTCCTCAGAATGATACCAGTCATTCTTTGCAGCTTCTACTCCTATGGTTGTTGCTGAATATCTTTTGAGTGTTTCCAAGTACCAAGCTGAACTGAATGCTGTGTGTCCCACTGCAACTCCGTGCTCTTTATGCCATAAAGAGATCACAGATCCCAGGCAATTAACAGTTTGGAAAAAGAGTACATTAACACCAGCTACTAAAAGCCTTTTATAGTCTTGAATGGTGTTCACTGAGCAATTACAAAGTTAGGTTTTTCTTGTTACTGCTCTTAGGAATTCACCTAACAGTGATGCTCATAAAAAATACCCCTTAACCTCAAATTTGTAGTTGTATTGTCCAGCATGGGAACAGTGAAGGCATTTTACAAGTTTATTACTGGTGCAACGTGTTTGATGTTGACTATGACAGGAGGGAGTCACAGAGACTTCCCATCAAGCCTCAAGCACCTACATCCAACTCACTGATAAACCAGTCTCAATAGCCCAGTCAGGAATCTGGGCTACCCTGTCCCAGCACAGCACAATCCTGGAGCTGAAACACCCTCCAGATCATGAGTCACAGCAGCGCTGGATGCCACTTTAAATTTACTTACTTGGATAATCTCCATTCATAACAAAACAAATTGCTGAGCTGCTGTTATCCAAAGCCTGTTTCAATCAGGCTCAAACTGAGGCTCCCTGGAAGCTTCCTCCTACCTGCTACACATCAGCACACAGGGGCCTGATTCCAAGCCTGAGTCCTCTCTGACTCAGCATTTGCAAAATGAGGACAAATGGTGGCTGCCACTGATAGAGACTAAGGGCCTAGCTCTGCTTTGTGAGGAGAATAATTTCTTGACTTTTCTTTCTAACACTAAAATCTAATTCTCAGCCAGGAGAAAGTCTCCAACTTCATCTACAGTTTGAAAAAGAGTAGACAAGCATCTCTCCTCCAAAATTATTTCCACAGACAACTTCTGCCATAGAAGAAATTTTTTTTGTCACAGATGTCCATGAATTCATCATGTCCTGGCTGCAGCACACTCATGGTAACTGGGTTATTTAAGGACTACACAAGTTGAGATCCTGGTGTTGCACTAGAGAATGCAAGGTTAGAGACTGGTGGGGGTCTTTATTACAGTAGAGAAACACTGGTTAAAATAAAACCTGCCATTACCACTTTGTGCTCTGTACCTTAATTTCAGTTTAAGTACTACCATTCTACATTCAAAAACACAAAAAATCAACTCTGCAGGCCTCTAATTCACAGGTTACAAAATACAACATAGTGAATGGACCAGTACTCTAATGCCCATTTAGTACTGTAGGTTCATACAGACTTCCATTGCTTTATTCCAAACCTGTACTGATAATCTCTAGGCACAAAGTTCTGCAGGAAATGGACAAAGTTCCAGCATATGTAAGCAAGAATATGTTTGCAGAGAAAGAGTATAGGAAAAGTAAAGGAAAAACACAACCAGAAAAATGGGATTCCTCCCCTGGAATACTGATCAATCAAAATCCCTCATGACATTTACAAATGGCTTCAAGCCCTCTCTTTCACTAAGCTACCTTTTTTTTTTTTTTTTTTTTGAGAAAATACAAGCTAAAGTATTAAATATTTTAGGCATATATTGAAATATATCTGTGTAGAAGGGCAGTTAGATCACACTATTAACTACTTTTTTAAACTGCTCTAATAAAGAAAATAATTAAAAATAAGTAAATCCATGTTTTACCATATTTTTTTTTTCCTGTCTAATTTCTATATTGAATTGTTTTTATCATTTAAAACGTCAGTTGTACTCATCTAGTGAACAAATGGCATTACTAGACCAAGAGAAGCTACACGGGGCAATTAAAAATAAAAAATAAAAAAAATCAGTGACAACATTAATACAAGGAAATCAATAATCAATTTTATCAACCCAGCACTGTGTACAAAAAAAATTCAAAATCTTGTTTTTCTCTAACTCTACAGACATGACAATATGTCTGCTGATGCTTCACTCCTTACCAAGTGATGCTTTCAAAGTCATCAAGAATTGCCTGTGATTTTAAAATTTATTATATCACAATTATATTATTCTCTTCCCTTTCTCTTGGTTTGAGTAGAGGGAGCTTAGTTAAAAGCAAAAAGAAAGCAGTTCATGTTTCTTAAAGACTTTGCTGAAAGCAGAAGGAAAATGTTCATACAGATCTACAAGTTCTCTCTTATGCACAGACCCAGAAGACGAGCCCAGCAGGAGCCACATCGTACACAGACCGTGCGTGCATCAGTAAGGCCACAGCTGACTGGGAAAGTGGATGCTAGAGGACCAGGATACCTTTCCCCTAATCCTGAGAGTGGAGAAACAGCACAGAGTTCTTTATTATTAAAAAAAAAAAAAAGCACAGCAGGTTACCTGGTGCCCTGCACAGACAGCTCCAGAACATTTGCACACTTGGTAGGACTCTGGGGGCTGGCAGGTAAAGGGGAAGGAGATAAACAGAGAGCCTGATGTGTGAACTGGCAAATAGACTTTCAGTCCTCTCTTTCTCCCCTTCTTGTGTTTCTTTCAGAGAAGGGGGTAGGTAAGACTGAAATTCAAGTTTGCCAATAGAGCTGAAACCTGTTACATCTACAGAAAATCCATTTTGGGGGGCTAAAAATAAATAAATGCCTCCTCACACTCCCACCACTGCCTTCAGATTCTTATTCATTTCAGTATTCAGATATCCAAACTCCACTTGCTTCAAATAGCAGCAGAGAAAGGAGAAGGAGGGGAAGAGGAAATGAGGAGTAGTCTATGGATTTAGAAACTACTACATATAGAAAATATGAATATGAATTAACAACGGAGAATGGGACATGAACATGCCATATGGGATCAACTCAATTGACCCCTAAGGCTTTATTTTAGCTACTTAGAGTCTCACATTGATTGCACATTTATCTCTTGTTTATATACACACCTTCAGTTTCCCACTGGTAAAAGAATGATTACAGCACTTAAAAAAAAAACTTCACCAGTCCTACAAGGACTGGAGTGCTGTCAGAAGCCTCCACATGCCCTGTGCAGGGAGACCTCCACAAGAAGGTTGCTCTACCCACCATATTTTCCACTTGAAGTCTATACTTTGTACAAATGTACAAAGCACATTTGAAAACAATTTGTTCTTGCTGTTAATTTATAAGGAGAAACCTGCTGCATTTGCAAAACATTAACAGGGAAAAAAAAGAAAAAAAGAAAACGTCCAAGTAGATAATGTATTGGATTCTGAGATAATAACCCTGGATGGATTGCTGTAGCTGGCAATGCCATCTGCCTGGTGGATGCAGAATCCAAAGACCATTGTAGTCCACGGAAAGACCATCTTGAGACTGATTCCCAGCCAAGGAGTGCTGATTGAGCCAAAGGGACTGAAAGTCAGATACTGACAGAAATGCAAAGGAGGCACCAATCAGCTGTGGGTCATACACAGCTTTTCTTTCAGGAAATCCTACTGTTTTGTACCATTCCTCCATTGATACATCTGAAGGCATGAAAAGGCTAACATTTGTGTTTTCCCCCTCCTCCATATGAAACTAAGAGGAGGAAAGCATGGCTGAATATTATGTTAAGAATTTTTAAGTACTGGAAGCAGAGGAAAAGCCAGAGATTTGTCAGATGCTCTCTACTCAGCCTGCAAGCACATGAGCCACAAACTGACGTCAATATTCTATCTATTTCAGCACAGCTTTTCAAACTTAGCATTTCTGACCACAGGGATAGAAAGGTCACTGTTTAAGAGACCCCTTGCCTTTGCCACACTTGACTCAACAGGTCTCATTTGTGCTGTTACACAAATCCCAGACACACACTCTTGATCTTGATGGCCTCATATACCCAGAGTCAGATTTGCTCCTGTAAGTTTTCACTTATACTTGTCTGACTCCTGTGCAATTATCACCATTACAGAGAAAGGAAGGCTAAAATCAGAGTGAACACTGGTTGCCTAAAATAAACAAATTAATTATCTATATAATTTCTATGTCCAGTAAAAATTACATTTTCTTCAGTTTTTACAAAATAAATTTAAAAAAAAATCCAACACAGATTGCCTGTTTTTAACTGAACAGAATTAATAAAGACAGATGTGTCCTGTAAGGTCACATGGAAATCTACTGCAGAGCAATGGACCATGTACATTAACCATGTTTTTCTGCAAGAACTTCAGTAGAAGAACTCATTCTACTATACACTGAATTTCTGCAGCTTTGACTGACACTTATGAATTGGTTCAAGTGAGAGGTTTGAAAGTCTCCTGATCAGTTAGTAAGTGCTGGTGAAAAGGGATAATATATGTTAGTGATGCTGTAGGTGGCAGAGGCAGCCGTGTTCTGGAACCAAAACATGTAATCATTTGAGAGTAACTTTTGCAATGGGATTTAAAAGGTGCCACTTGACCAGGAGGTGATTTAATTTGCTTCATCTTTCAGGCCATGTGTGAAAAGTCAGTCAAGAAAGACACAGGTAAGGGGGAGAGAGGCATAAGCTGTAAAATAGCAATAGGGGACATTTTTAAGATACACAACACTAAATTGGGTGGAAGATCACTAATGGCACCTGCAATTCTCTTCTGCAGCTGCACACTAGCCCTGAACCAATACTGTGAAGTGCTTAAGAAAAACATGAGTTCATATCTCCTTTCATTTTTTTACTACTGCTCCCTCCTTCCAACTTTAAAATGAAAAAGGTAGGGATAAAAAAAAAAAAAAAAAAGCTCAACAAGAAGTCTAGACTCCCCAAAGCTACTAATGTTTTCAGATCACAGAATGTGCTGCTAAAGGGCAACTAATTCGTTATATAGCAGGAAAGCCTTTGTGTCTCCTTGTCTATCTGATAAATGTTGAAGTTTCAGTTCTCCCAAACATCATATGCAAAACATTTCCAGTGTTACATACATGGCTATTTATTCATTTTCTAGTAATTAGTATCCTGGGGAGAAATTCTATTGCCACTCTATTTACCTAATTTAATAAAATATTGCAAAATGCAAAGTGGGAGGAATTTCTAATGTTTTATTAGCATTTGGCAATTCTGATCTTTCTAATGATGTCTACTGACCCCTAGCCTGTAGCTCTGTTTCAAAGCAGTATCTTCAACAATTCTTTCTTTAATTAAAAACTATTACCAAAGAGAAAATTAGAATCAAATATCTCAGTGGCAGAGAAGATTTTTACTTACTCAGGACTTTTATTTTACAGTAAATTAAGTGAGAAAAAAATAATTTTTAATAATTTTTATTTTACAGTAAATTAAATAAACGAGTAAAGAATATTTTTAAGAGTTTTATCATTTTGATGCAAGGAAAAAAAAACAAATTAAAGACATATTAGATAGTAGGAAGAAAATTAAATGAGCTGCACTTTCCCCCCCACCCCCAAGTGGAGTCCTTTTCAGCTATAAATACTGTCCCCAGTTCTGTTCTCGTTCACAAAATCTGTCAAACAAACCTGCTGAAGTCATTGTGATCATACCAGTACTGGCATCTGAATGCAGTTCCTTTGGCCAAAGTATTCAAATGGAGGAAGGAATAGAACCAATCCTTTCCCATTTGCACCTGGGCTTTCAGATAGAAGCTTCTGACAGTCACCTACACCGAAGCTTCTCATATGTGGGATGTGGTTATTTTTTTTTTTTTGGTTCCTGGGTACCTGGAAGCTCAGTCATGTTTTAAAGCAATAGCATTTTCATACAGCTACTTGACTATATTTCAGGATACCGCTTCAATATTTTAGCCCGTGTATAAGCTTTCTTGGCCCAAAACTGAGGAAGAGTGCAGCTTCCCTGAGCTCCAACATAAGGAGATGATTTATTTAAGAAGGTGATGAATTTTCATACTGGGTTCAATTATTGAGGTCCGTGCAAGCACACATAGATCTTCACATGCGAATCTAACGAGGTTTCTAGGGAACTTGCAGCTATTACAGATTCACAGGCTCCTTCACTCAGCTCCTGGGAAAGCACTTACAGCTGATTCCATGCTAATTCATTGCTCAATGAATAAGTAAAATCTGTACAGTATAATAAAACCATTGATCATCATGCTTTAAGATTGACTCCTAAATATTTAGGAAGCAGCGCATATTCAATGGAAATGTTTATTGGCACTGTGAAATTAAACTGTCACCCGTGAAATAGTAAAACTCATTAACGCGGAGTTTCTTTTTAAGTGTTAGGAATTAACTTTATGGCCGCATCCGTAATGGCAAGCCTCAGCCTTAAATCGCCTGCCATTTAGTATTCGCGAGCGTTATTAAAACATATTAACCGTGATTTAATTGACTGGAAATTAAAGAAGATAGAGGAGGAAAATATCTATGTAGGGAAAGAGAAGCAAGAGGCTAGAGGGCGGGCCGGGCTGTTGGGAGGGGGCGGACAGACGGACGGACAGACGGACGGACGGACAGCGCTGCCCGCGGGGCTCGGCCGGGGCAGCGCCGCCGGCGGGACAACAGCGCCCTCTGGCGGCCGCCGCGCCCCCGCCCGCCCCGCTCCGCCCGACGGGCCGCGGGGGAGGCCGGACCGGGAGCCCCGCTCCCAGCCCCGCCGGCCGCCCGGCCAGCCCTCCGGCCCCGGGGAGCAGCCCACGGAGCATCACCGCCTGCTCTGGGCTCCGGGACTCGCCGCACCGCCGGCCCCCGGCTGCACCGGGTTCGCCCGAGCGCGCCCGTAGAGCAGCCGCAGCTGCCTGCCCGCCGGAGCACCGCAAAGCCCGGCGGCAGGGGATGCTCCTGCCTGCGGGGACCGAGCCCGCAGGGCCGGCAGGGATACGCGGCGAACTTACGAGCGGATCTCCCTGGGGGAAAAAAAAAAAAGAGCGAACGGCGATTTCCCAGCCAGGAAATGCTGGGGCACCACGCCCCGGGACACAGCCGCGCCCGTGGGAAGCGCCCGAGGAACCGACGGTACCGCCGGGCCAGGAGAAGATGCTCGGTGCCACCGGCGCTGCTCCGCCAGGCTGGAGCCAGGCTGCCCCCGCAAAATCGCAGCAGCCCCCGGCCCTTGCGGGAAGGACCGACCCTCCCCGCCAGGCAGAGCCGCGACCCCGGCCCCGTCCCGGCCGGTGGCCCGCAGCCACTGAGCGCAAAAAGATGCGGCCAGCGGAAAGACAACAAAGCGTGCGGAAAACCCCAAGCGGCTCCTCGCAGGCTCCAGCGCCTCCCGTTCACTCCCACGTCCACACCGGCAGGACGGTGGAGAGCAGTCCCTACATCTGGCTACAACTTTGCATTTCTGAGCTCCATCAGCAAAGCGGAGCCGAGCTAAGTTTCTCAGAGGTCATGGCGCGATAACCCCCTTTTTCCGGGAGTTATATCCCATCTCTTCCTCCCGCCCCCGCCCCAACCCCAGGCAACTCCTTGCACTCCCCTTACTCACAATTTGTTGCAGCTAATCCCAGATGCCATAAAGTGAAGAGCAGCAGAGTGAAGCCCCCGAGGGCTCGGGAATCCATCTTCAGCCCCGGAGGGGAAAACCAGCCGCCCGCCTGTCTCCCCTGGTCCCGGTCTCCGAGCGCCTCTCAGCCTCTGTGCGCTCGCTCTGCCTCCGCTCATTTACTCCATACAGCATCCAAGCAGTCCGGGTGATGGGAAGCCGGGGCCGCCCGGGGTACTCTTCACAGCCCTTGGAGGAGCCGCTCCGGACGCCGGCGGCAGTGCCCGAGCCGAGCCTGCTGCCCCGGCTGCCGCCGCGGCGATTCACCTTGCGAGCGGCGGCTGGGTGGGAAGCACCAGCCGCTCTCTGGGCACCTCCTTATAGGCGAGAGCCGCGCTGCACTCCACCTCCTCCCAGCCCCCTGGAAGTTGCTCCTCCTCGCCTTCCAGGGAGGATCCTTGCTGCAATCTTCACGCGTTGTTGATAAGCATCAGAGTCACGGAGTAAATCAGATGCCTGGAGGAAAAAAAAAAAGAAATTAATTTTTTTTTTTTTTTTCCCTGCCGCTCTCCTCTCCTTTGGGTACCGCTGTGGCTGGAACATTTTAAAGATCCCCCGGCTCAGATGTTTGTTTGCTTATGAATATATATGTTATATACACATACATAAAATATACATGATACCCGGGCATGTCCAGGGCCGACACAGCCCGACGAGCCCCAGCCCCGCTGCCGAGGCTCAGCCTCACGTCCAGGGAGGGGGGATGAGCCTCGGACGGGACTGATGCTCTATCCGCTCTTCCGTCAAGCCTGGTCCAGAGCTCCCCTGCCTGGCCCTCCCGGAAGGCGCCCAGAGGTTGCCCCAGGGCTTCCAGAAGAGACACGGGGAACTCTCCTTAGCGGACCCGGACCCGCACCCATGGGCTGAGCCCAACTCCCGGCTGGGTGAGGCTTGCAAAAATCAGATTTCCTGGCTGATTGATTACCCGACTGCTCAGCAGCTGACCGGGCCGGGATTATGTTCCCGAGGGGCGTGCAGGACCCTGGAGCTGGACACGCATTCTGCCCTCCCCTGGCGGGGTGCGCGCCGAGCGCTCGGAGCCGGGCCCGCACCGCCCCGCAGCCGCACGGGAGGGGAAAGGCACACCTGAGCCCAGGGACTCCGGCTTCAGCACTGCCGAGCTCTAACCTTGCTGCTCTGCTGCGGCGTCACCCCACATCAATAGAGTGCTGCATCAAAGTCAGGCCAAAATTGCATTAGCGATTCCGCTGTAATCTGCAAGGAGAGTGTGTTTGGGTCAAGTCTTTGGGCTGGGGAGGGGGAAGCCGCTGGTGCTCGAAAGCCGCTGGTGCTCAGCCATAATCCCTCACAGTGGCAAGGAATAATCAGAAGAAACAGACTGTTCACCAAAGCCATCCCGACTTGCCAACGGAGAGCGGAAGTTTAAATTGCTGGCGTGCTGTAAGCCTCATTTTAAAAAGCAAGGAGGGTGGAGAAAAGACATTGTGCGTAGCTATTAGGCACTAACTATATCAGAGAGGTGTCAGGGGGACATCTTATCTTTAAAGGGGTAGTCAGCTTGGAAAGCAAAAGTCCACATTTAAAAATTGACTAATTATTTCAGTTTCTGTTGTTACAAGTGACACAACTGACACAAGGTTAAACAGGAAGGATAGCTGCCTAGCACCAAGGCTTTCAGGCAGAGTCAATGAAGGATTTAGTCAGACAAAACTAAGACTTAGGAGGAACTTAAAAGCCTAATGAGCTCTACAAGTGTTTAATTTTTGACATCTAACACATCTGAACATGCCAAGGTTTCATCTTTGCTCATGCAAAGACCTGACCCAGTTGCTCTGCACTTGTATCTGAGCAGAATGAGATTTTGGAAATTAGGGATGGCAGTCAGACCAAGGCTAACTCATCCTCATGAAGTGTCTGCTTTCCCTTACACAGGTCCTGGTGGGGGTATTAAACTGATCACACAGAAGAGCTTTGTGCAAAAGCACAGGCACCCTTGTGTCTGAGCAGGCCCATTTGTGAAGGTGGTGAGCTCCCCTCATTTTCCTCGGCAGATGGGGAGAGCGAGGGTCTCCTATTCATGTTTTCTGATCCTAGTCAGAAACATCTCATCTTCTCCATACCAATTATATAAGAATCTGGCCCTGGAACTAGGAACTTAGTTCTTAATACTAAGCAATACTTAAAGTATTGCTTTGCTGGATTAGGTTAGGAGGATGGAGTACTGAGAAAATTATGCTATTAACATGACTTTCTTAGGTGAGTGATCAAGTGTTAGAAGGGCTAGCAGTGCTTCCAGAACTACCACTTGAGTAAAGATAAGTAGTAGAGTATATCAGAAATCTTAAACCAGAGTGGATTTTCTGTGGAAGACACAAGTCTTTGACTCACTCACAACCTTGCAACTATGTATTCTGAAATTAGTGGAGGAGTTCAAAAAAAGGAAATTAAAAATGGGGAGGGGTGTTTCATGCTTTCCTTTTAAAAAATAATTAAAATTAAATTGACTGTTTCACATGTTTTCAGTGTCTCTTTAAACTCTCTGGCACATTGGTACACTTTTTAACTGGCTCACAGAACTAATTAGAGACTTGTTTATAGGAAAACAGATGTGGAAATGAATTATGCAGACTAATTAAAAGTTATCAGTAAATATGAGCCCCATCCTGCAACACATCCCAGTGGTCACCAAATAAGGATCTGACTGCAGGATCTGGACCCCAGTTATAATATTGGTTTTCAAATCACC
Organism: Parus major; assembly: GCF_001522545.3. Taxonomy (NCBI): domain Eukaryota; kingdom Metazoa; phylum Chordata; class Aves; order Passeriformes; family Paridae; genus Parus; species Parus major. Next base: position 24,685,268 of record NC_031776.1, read on the forward strand.
CTTGTGAGACACACCTCTTCCATAATCTCCTTTGTATCATAAATGCCAGGCATTGCCTTAAGATTTGTGAATGTTTGGGTGCAGGAGCACTACAACTGAGAAGTTATGACCAGAGTGGAGGACTACGCAGCTGTTTGCTGCAGGAAATTATGTAAATAATGTCATGTTTAAGGGCTTTTTGCCAGAAATATTTTTATTAGAGTAAATTTATTAATTAGTATTAAAGCTGTTCAGACAAAAACTGTGGCTCATCATCAATTACAGATCTGAGTACCCTGGATTTTGGGAAAACTCAGTTGTTTATTTAGTTTTAGTGTATCTGGATGTTATTCAAAATCACGATGATGGTTGCCACTGAAGGTGTTTCAAAGCCTTAGCTGTGAGTGGAGGCTTTATTACATCTATATTAGTCATCTCAAACTCACCAGCTTTCTAACTCCTTTCTAACTCTTGCATTCACTGTGGCACATTTTCTTCTCCTCAGTGAAAGCAAAATTTGCCTTAATAGTGAAGACCCTGATTTCCTTCCTTTCTGTATCTGCCTCTTCTTTGATAAATTTCATTTCTACCTTTTTGCCAGTCACTCAGTGTTCGCTCCCTGTTTGTTAAACAAGAGGAATACACCAATATCTCCTCTTGTTCATGTGGCAGGAGAAATATCCAAGAAATGTCCAAGTGTCTGGCACCTGTTCAGAACCTGCAGTCATGGCGATCACAATTTTGGAGATGCCAATCATCATTAGGTCATCCAGAGCTGCACTGATGGTTGTGTTAGTTCTGGGTGAGAAAGCCTAACATGGGAGAAGAAATCAGGTCCTTACTCTCTGCACTGCAATGGCAGCTGAGTGCTCCTGTTAATGCTGCCCAGGACACAGGCAGTGCATGATGTGTGTGATGGGAAGAGGAAGACAAACAGCATAACACCAATAGCTGGTCCCATCACAGCCTTACTGACTTTACAGTGCAAGCCACAAATTGCTGAAATTGAGCATTTAAGTTTTTTAGCCTCTATATCCTCAAGTCTGTTCTACCAGTCTGGAGCCTTGTTACTTGAGCTGAAGGCGCCATTTGTGGGAATTAATGAATAGGAGAGCAAAGGAAGGACACTAACACATAAGGAAGAGCAGGAAAAGCTGGCTGCCACCAGGGAAGTTAGGGGATGCATTTTTGCATTTTGAAGGAGAAAGCTTTTTTATTTAAAATATCTATCTGAGGAGGCAAGTTTATCTGTGATCAGATAAACTTGTTTTCTTTCCTAGAATCAGTAAACAGCATTAGTACTGCTATAACCCACGTTGGGTTTGACACTAGAAGCAATAGCAGCTTAGCCCATGAATACAAACAATCCAGCTGTTTGGGTAATTGCAGCTGGAAGCTTTATCTCTGACCCCGACTGTACAGCATTCATGGAAGGAGAATAGCATTACGTATATGCAAACTTAATTGTACATGGCTTTGGGATCACATATTGCAGTTTCCTGTTGATAACTCAGAATTTGTCTGAAGAATATGCTTCCCATCAAAAAACTTAAAGGTCACATAAAAAACCCCCTAAAGGTCATTTATTTCTTTTTCCCTTTGAGTATTCCCTCATAAATAGAAAGGACTCATTCATTAAAGAGCATATGTGGGAAGCTTTTATAAAACACACCGACCCCAACCAGGTGAGTACAACAGCAGGTTGCTCATTATCCTTGGATAGTTCCACAGCATACCTAAGTCTGGAGGATAGGAAAATTTAATGATCTGCTGGGATAATCTGATGGCCAGGAGCATTTTTGAGATGCATGCTGAGATTAGGTAAAAGAAATCAGATGTCAAACTGTGCAGCGATTATTGGAAGACAACTAAAATCACCACTTCCTCCCCCTCGCCCTCCCCCCCATTATTTTACCACTGTCTGCTGGTATTATTGCTTTCATTACATTATCTTGTCTGCCTATGAAGACACTTGTGTCAATCATGGTCAGATACAGCTACCGGCCTTAAAAGATCAATAACCTGAGTAAATAATAGTCCAAATGGCTATGGCTGCAATTACCTGGGGACCGAAATAGGCCTTATTTGGGACACACTCCTCCCTGGTGTGATTCCAGTGACATTGTGCATTGCAGTGCTGGAGTGAGTCACAGAGGACACAGCCATGGTCTGCTGTCTGTGCTGGTTCTTACCAAACACAGTGGTCAGCTCCAGCTGGGCCAGTCACCCTTGTCTCCCTGAGCAACACTGGTTTTTTTACTGAAGTGCAGCATAATCCTGGTGCAGTTGTTCCAGAACCAGCTTTCCACCAGTATCCAATGAAGAGATGGACTTCATGAGGTGTTGGCATAACTGCAAACCCCATTGCTATGGTCTCATCAACCACAATCAGCCCTGACAAGAGAACTCATACACAAAATAAGTAATGCAATTTCTTCCCCTTGTTCTGAAGCCATACAAATTAGAATGAAGAAACACCTAAAAAGTCCCTGGACAGTTAGGTGTCACAGAATGGATGTAATGCTTGGAGTAAGTTGGCTAACTAATGGGACAATTGTGGAATAAGGTCTATGAGTGTCCCAGCTGAAGGCAAAGCCCAGTAACTGTCTCACAATACCTAGAAACTTCAAGGCAAACAAGACCAATAGAAATTACAGAAGCTGGGGAAGCATTTAGCAAAAATCTCTATTTGATAGGCACCCCAGTTCAGACTACAGAGTTGGAAGGGAGGAATGTTTTCTGTATGAGTGCCTTTTTCTATACATAAAGAAGACAGCTTTACTTGTCACTCACTCATGGCTATCAAGTCTCCATTTTGCAGAGATTCAGTCATTCAGTCATGGAATTATAGTGTCTGCCATGTCACCAATGCAAGTAATGACATATAATGAATAGACACTGGGATAGATTTTCAGAAGCAATTAGTGATTTTGCATGAACAAGCAAGGTATCCCTTAAGGGGCATTTTTTTCAGAATGATTTGGGCCTTTACTTGCTCACTGCCATGATATGCCTGTTCAAAAAAGACAGCTAAAAGGAGAGGCATCCAAAATCATTAGCCTCTATTGAACATTTGCACCTCAGTCTACCACCAATCCATAGTCTCATGCTCCATGAGAGAAACAATCACCTGGGCCTATATACATAACAAACAACTTTGAATGTCTCCATGATTTTACTGAGGAAGTTTTCAAGGAGCGAAAAAGAGCGCTAATTTCATCAAATAAATCATTCGTGACAAATGGCTCATCCAGTACCTGCACTCAGAAAATTATTATTAGCAACAGCTGGGCTGGGTATGACAACCTATATTCAGACATTCTCTTTACTTTTCTGCCTGTCCTTCACTAATCTCTTATTGTGGATAGAGGTCAGAGAGGAGTGAAAAGAAGAAAGTTGTGTGGAAGCTAATGCAATCATTAGGTCATTTGTAACCTTGCTGCAATTATCATACTGAAGGAGTCAACTGAGAATAATGAAAGACAAGATGGTAATTTAGACTCCCTTGAAAAAGAGGAAGAAATGAATACACCTTGTCTCAAAAGCTATCAGGATTTCTAATTTCAATCCTGTGGGAATGAGCAGCTCTGAGCACTCCTGTGTTGCTCCCTTCTCAGCATAGGCTCAGGATATTCAGAATCTTGGGCCCATGTTTTTGTAGAAACCTGCCTTTCTAAAGGCTGATGCTGTAATTTCTTTGATGCAGACATTAAAGGACATGGAACAGAAAACGAGATTAACAGGGGTTCTTTAGTCACGCTATCACTGACCTGCTTCTGGACAAAGTGCTTGCCGAGGGCTGAGCTGAAAGTTAATCTGGCCTAAATTATGAAAATTCCCATTTACTTATGTTGTGTATGTGTGTATCTGTGCACACACGTGCATATATACACACATATTTGTAAATAAGTATATACAGACACACAGAAATCTGTGTAAAACAGGAAATCAAACAAGGTAAACTCACCCCTCACTAGGAGATCCATTTATTTCCTACCTACTGACTAAAACTGTTTATTTCCTCTAGGAAGTGAATGTGTTTGCATCAAAATGAAACAGTTCCATGTAGACCTACCACTGTCTTTTCAAAGCAAAGTGATTTTAACTCAGTGAGAGAGAGATGATTATACAGAAATGTGTAGGCCTGACTCAGACACGCTCATCTTACTTCTGACTGCAGCCAGCTTGAGGCATAGGAAGGCTCTGCTTTCTGCCAGTCTGGATTGCAGATTGCACTGGAGTTAATGAATCCCTCCTCCCCACTAAAGATCTGCTGACAACATCAGAATATTAACATATATTGTATATATTTCATACATGTATATATGAAATATATATAAATATATATATACATATAGTATCTAAGTACCAGGGTGGATATTCAGGGGTTCTCTAGCAATCGTGTTTTGCTTTAGTTAAAAAAAAAAAAAAATCATTAGTGATTTGAACAACCACTATCAAAACTAAGAAGCTCTACTTGATGCACTTACTTTTTTATGACCTTCAGGATCTGTTTTTTGCCTGTTATGAGGGCAGTTATATTGGATGGTGTTGTAAATTCCGGGGTAAGGAAGAAAATCAAACTCACCACTGAAAATTTTTATGCTCAGGATTTAAACTGGAGCAAACAAGTCCCACCATTAAGGAGGGGAATCCCAGGAGGCCAAACTTCTGTTCACTTCCTAGTTGTGTGTTGAATCAGTTGAGGTTCAGGCAGAAAATGTGCATGAGTAGTCCAAATTTCACTGAGCCTGCATGAAGGGAGCTTTCTTGGCTGTGTGCAGGGCTGAAGACCAAGGGGTGAAGTGCAGTAAACAGTGCCCTGGAGTCCACCTAAACCCCAGACTTCAATCTGTCATCCCCACAGTGTGACTATAATCTAAGTTTAAGCTTGAGACTGGATTCAGACTCATTTTCAATGGTTGCAGAGATGTATCCAGGGTCAAATGGCAGGATCAAGCTACAGAAAGAGTGTGGCAGAGCTAGGAGGCTAGCCCAGCTTCTCTTTGTTTTCTTAATTGGATTCATTGTCCCATATTATCTCTCCAGTCTGAAAATCACTTTCATAAATGTAACAACTCAAGAGAATTATAGTCATCTGTGGCAACAGAATACAGCTCTAATCCTGTCTGAATAGGCAGCAAATACAGCGGAGACACTTGACTTTGTTTCTCCATCTTAGGGGTTAAGATGTTCATTGCAGGCAGATCTAGGCAGTAGAGAATTTCAACAGTGTCAGGAAGGTCACAGGCACGCAGCTGTGCTCTGTAAAAACCTTTAGCATTGTCTAATATGAAGAATCAAATGTGGAAATGAGGAGTATGTATTGACATCTATGTGTGTTAGTACCACTTATGCAATTGAATTTATTATAAGCAACTTAATTCCCATAGTGCAATTATAACAGATGGATAAACAAGATGCAATATATTGTTCACTTTATGACAATGATCACATAATTCCAGCTTCAATGCTTTTACTGTTTGCATGAAATACTGATTAATAAAGCTTTGAAAGGCTGTCAGACAAAGATATATGAATATGTGATATGAGTGAAATTACTCCCCAGTATAAAATCTAGGGAAGCTGTATTGGGGATGAACATGATCTATTCTGTCCACCCAGTTCTCCTTGACAAAGGCTGAGCAGTGAGTACAACCAGCTATAATCATTATCCTCCACTTTCGTTCTCCTTTAATCCACTCTTTTGTCCGTTTAGATCATGAGCCTTTGAGAAACAGCCACTTGTATCTATGTCTACATGTGCTGTAATTCTGACCCCACTGTGAAGGCTGTAGAATCACAGTGTTACCATTGGCCAAGGATTACACAAACAATTAACAATTAACACTCTGCCAACAAAGCAGTGAGCCAAAGTCACAATCCCAAAAAAGGAAATAATCACCAAGAGCTTAGGAGGATGAAGGGTTAATTCATTCACCACAAGCCCATGTCACTGGAGATGCAGTCTGTGGATTAACATTACTGATACATCCATTTTGTTAAGTGGATACAGTTGTCTGCTGACACTGCTTCACTTGAGATGATTGCATTATTGAGGTATCTCACAAAAACTGATACCGATTCCTATTAGGGATTTTAGCAAAACTACAACCCAGCTTTTAAGATTTTGAGTATTTTGAAATGAAAGAATGGACTGTGTAACAATAATTTTGGTTCTGAATTAGAAAATGTGTTTCTTAATAATTATATTATTGGTCAGTCTCAGAAGAAAAAGGGATGCGTAATGAAAGATACCTGGCTATATCTAGGTGAAATCTTTCTCCTTTTTATCACCTCAAAGATGACTGAAATGAAAGGCCAAGGTTAAATCTGTGATTTTGAGGCTGTTAGGTGATATCTTATCACTCTAGTTCATGTTTCTAGTACCTAAAGTTTTTGTTTTGTTTTGTTTTTCCTGAGAATTGTCTCATTCCCAAATCTGCTGAATATGACCTATTTATTACCTTTGGGAACAGCCATTTTGAAAACTATTGCTTAAACTTTCTGGGTTAAGCATCCCCTAATGGAACAGTATGCAACTCCATCTAATTTTAATACTCACATCAGCTGGATGTCATGTGGAGCTAAAATGAAATGCACTATCCAAATTCTACAGGTTTTATATAATTTTAATTCTATCTGGAGAAACGGAGAGTGTTTAGCTCTGGGACCTTTGTGTTACCTTGTCTTACACTGATACAAAGGAAGACAACACCAAATGAAGGCAATGTAGAGCAAATTAAGAGAACATGGAGCAGAAGGATTTTTTCTTTTTTTAATTCTGTACTATCTTCACAGTTATTTTTATTTTTCATTTTTCTTTTTTTTCCCCTTTTTTCATAAGCTTTTCCTAAAGTGTAGATCATAGGTTATTAACTGGGAATAATCCTGTTAGGAGGATAGTGTTGTACACATCCATCTCTCCATAGATCTCATTCTACATGGACACCAGCATTTGAAATCAAAGAGTGGTATCTCACTATCTAGCCCTAAAGAGAACTCCACTTGATTGCATTCTATCATCTGTATCTGTGATATCAAATCATAAAGCATAAACTGTAAAGCAGAGGTGAGAAAGACACTTAAAAAAATAAAAGTTTTGTCTTTTTGATAGCAAGAGATTTAGGGTGAGAGGGCATCATACGACATTCTCAGTAAGTGCTGAACAAGGCATCCCCTGAATGTTAGAGGGGTCTTGAAAGAGTCTGAGCTAAACTCCAACAAAGGCATTGAAAATCACTGCCCACTCTGATTTCAATGGCTTTTTGGCCAGCTTGTTTAGTGAGCTTTTCTCTCACCCCAAGAATGAGCCCAATTTTCTTACACCAGAGTGATGGGCAACAAACACCCCTCAATTCCAGAATGCAAAAAAGATCAACATCTGACCACTAGCTCTCCACTGTTTGGCTTTCAGTCTGCTTAAAGAATAAACTATTTGCTTTCCCTCTCCATTAAATACTTTTCTGAAGATAAACAGCTTTTTTAATGGAACAGGAGATTGCATAATCATTGTGAAGTCCTTGGGCTTTCCGCTGGCTGCAGATTTCTCTGTCAAAGTCCAGATGAGCTATACAATGTAAAAATGTATTTGGTAAGTTTTTCATTGGCATTACTAGGAAGGTGTAATGACTGTCGCTCTGATGTCAGCGGGAGGTGCTGTCAAGAAGGGTAAGGAAAAAAAACCCTTAAAACCCCCTGCAGACAATCAAGAAGAAATCTTGTACTCTTGAGTAATTACAATTCTCAAAGAAAAAAATAGACTTGGATAAACCTGGAGGCACCTTTATATTTTTCTTTTGAAACCTTCCATCTCCCTGACATTACGCTTTGCTGTTCTGTCATTTCTGTCATTGTGGCATGCTGGGCAGTTCTTTTTTCAGGGGATAGGGAATATATTTGGTTCAAATAGCCCACTGTGCCAATATTTAAAACAAAGTCTTTGTTGAGACTTTAAAAAAAAGTCTTTTAATGAACAAACAGATATATTCTTTGTCTGTTGGAAGAGAAGCTGCAATTATCAGGGGAATTTCATTTCAAATGGCACATATATTTTTCATGTGGGTGGTGAGGTAGGAAGGCATCTCAGTGGTAGGTTATAGTCATGTTTGTTATGTACTTTGAATGTTATTTTTCTGCTTTCAGTATGGTGCTTTTTTTTCTGAGGTGCACAGGAAGCCTGGAGCAGTAAAGAGCCTCCCTTCCATGCCATTTTCCCACTTGTAAAGAAATTATGACTGAAATCGTAGTTGTGAAGGTATGCAGTCACAGAAATTGCATCCCAGGGAGATGTCATGTCTTGCTGAAAGTTGTCGCTGTCCCTTTGTCTAGACAGAAAATGGCTGAACTACTCTCTTGTGTTACTCTGTTCCTCCTGTTCCTTCCTGTGTGAATAGTTTTCTCTGATTTCTTTCTCATTCCCTTTCTTTTCACCACTCCATCCCCATCCTTTTTCTTCTCAAGCAGTTCATGGACCAGTCAGGTCATGTGCCATCAAATTATGCTTTTCCTTTTGACCTTTTGGATCTCATGTGGTTCTCAAAACCATCCGTGGTACGTTTTGGTTTTGGTTTTCCTTTGTTTTGGTTTGTTGGTTTTGTTGGGTTTTCTTCCATTATGAAATTGATGTTACCTTGAATTTCTCCTTCTTCCCTCAAAGTCCATCGTACTGTCTGCATTGTTTCTATCTCTGCTTTCTGACTCTTCTATTGCTGCTCCTCCAGGCTTAGAGAGCTCCAGTGAGAGCTCAGCTATCTTTAGCTTTGCTTCCTGTTCTCCAGTTTAGGAGAAACATTTTTATCTCACTAGCAGCAATTTCCCTATTCACTCTTTTTCATTGTTTTGCATGTTGCTTTGTTATTACTATCTTTACAAACCTATCTTCACCTGTCACTCTCTGCCCTTGATTTAAAAAACGGAGGGCAGGCCATGTATCTTGCTGCATGGAGGAAATGCTGCTGATAGAAAGCTGCAGGGCTAAAGCCAATGCCTAAAATGCTCAAACTTTTCTATGCAAGATTTCCCTACTACCTCGTCTTCTTGATCTATGGCTGTTTTATGACAGTGAAGCAACCACAGATTAGATTCATCTGGCCTAGTGCTTTCATATTTCATCTCTGTATATGTTGAAATGTATTTGCTATTTGCTGTGTATATTTGCTATAGCTCCTTTGTATTTGATGAAGTGCTTTTGCCATCTTGCAAAGGCTCTTTGGGTGGGACTCAGCAGTGTGAGTATGGGCACAAAGTGCTATTTTAACCATTGTAGGGTTTCCTGTTTGGCCAGTTATTGCCTCTCCAGAAGGGTGTGAAGCTCTCTCAGGTTGTGTGCTCCATGCAGATGGCTCATACTGCTGCAGGATGCTTTACCCTTCTGCCACTGAGTATTAAATGGCTGTCACTGACAGTGCAGCATCTCTCATCTTATCTTGCCATCTTAAGCTTCCTCTGGCAGCTTCTCAGGAAGTCAGAGAAGTCACACTTGTGCAGAATCCAAACAGACAGACAAATTATAGCAAATGGGAGACAAGCCCACATTACAGAGCAATACTTTCCTAGTGCTAATACCTCTGAGTGAAAACACAGAGTCAGGCATAGCAATGAAAGAGAAAAATAGAAAAAAGGAAAAATAGAAGTAAAATAAAATAAAACATCAAAGGTAGCCTTATCAGAAAGCCCCGCTAAACACGGCATTTGTAGAGGTCAGACTGGACTGCCACATCCCTCTCTATGGCTTTTGTTAGCTTAACCCTCACCTTGAGAATTTTGTGCTCTGTGGGTCTTCTGCACAATCTTCTACTGGAAACACTTTTTTTTTTTCACCCTTTTCTCTTAAATGTTTTTTCCTGAATCCATTTATAGTCTGTTTTGGAGTAGTGTTGCTGTGTGCATTGAGACTGGCATACATTTGTTTATTACTACAGGGGCAAAATGATTTGCACAGCGCCTCTTCCAAAGATCTGAGACACATTTTAATTCCACCGAATTAAAATCATTAGCATGAGGTCTTTACCCATACTTATGTCTTAAAAAACACCCCTAAACATTATTGATGAATAAATTAGAATGTAAAATATATCTCCTTTTTATCATATATGTTTCCTCCTTCCTTTATGGACTTCATATCCCACACAGAAAAGTCAAGACAGAAATTTCCACTTATTATTTCTTTAAAATAAACTACCAAAAAAATTCTCTGTAATTACAGGGAGTCTCTAAATGTTAGAGGCAATATTGAAATGTTGACAGGTGTCTAACTTCTACTGTTGAGGAATGAGCAATTTAGTTAGGAAGAGATAATCATGCATTTCCAGTGGTAAGTAACAGCTCTCTGTCCTGGATAAAAATGAGTATTTTAATAAGGCTTGAAATGGCAGACATGATATGTGCTGTGATAGTATGTAGGATGAACCAGTATGCAAAACCAAAAACAGTAAATGGAGCTTGAGCAGGGATCCTCTGAGGGATTATTTAAGATTATAACAATAGCCGGTTAGCCATGGAAATAAGATTTATGATTTTGAGTAAAACAATTATTTGCAATCTGGGGGAAAAAATGAAAAAAGCCCCAAGGCATTTTCTACTCATGTCTTTTTCTGTCTTTTAAAAATATTTTGCTTTTTAATATTTAAAATGCCTTTTCACACTTTATTGTTTTTTTCTGTTATCAAGGGTGATACACAACTCAATTCTACTACTATTTACAAGCTTCAGGATGTATCTCAGGCTATCATGTTAATACTGCAGGAAAGTCTATTTTTCTTAGGGTGGAGGCTGGGGTTGCTGTTGATGTCCTTATTGCATTTTATCAGCAACAATATTAGACAGAAAGTACCCCTGGAAGAGTCTCATGGTCTGTTTCAAAGCAGTACCTGTGGAGTACCACGGCTCTCCTGGCAGCCAGCTCGGTGAAGGGTGCATCAATTTTTTCACTTTCTGTCTCTAATTGTCTTCTCACATCCTCTGTTCTTTGAAAGCTGAAAGGTCTTTTGGGAAAAGCTGACCAAATCTACTGCACAAGGTTGTGCTTGGCACAACAGGAGACAGATCTTGACCAGAGCTTTTTGGCAACGCAGTGATACAGATATTGCACTGATAATACAGGTTTCACACAGAAAGATCAATAGGTACAAGGCATAAGTGCTTTAAAGCCTCCTCTCTCCTATGATTAGCAGGGAACAATTCATATATAGTCCATCCTAAGAGTTTTGTGAGAATTAATTACATAATGCTAGCACAGTGCTTTGAAGATGCAGAGGCAGATAATCACAGTTCAGATAGCACAAACTGCTCTAACACACCCAAAGCAAAAAATCCTCTACTGCATCTCTTGGCTACTGGACAGCAGTTGTGGAGGTTATTTCCTAGCCTGGCTGTGAGGCTGAGAAGTCTCCTGCCTCTCTCTAGGCTCACAGCTCCTGGGGAATGGGCTCAAGACAGCTCTTGATGTCTTGAATCACTGTGGATACTCAGTGATTCCAAAAGTTCTCCTTCATGTGATCTGGATAGAGCAGAACATCACAGCAAAGCACAAAGCAGCAGCATTTTATGTACCAGATCTCACCTTGCTCAAGCCTTTTGTGTATGGAGCTTTAATTATTGTAATTCTCAGTCTCCATGGCATGTTGCCATTTATCACAGTGTTGAAAATAAGTGTGAACAAAAGTGAAAATAACTACATAAAGCAAAGCCTAACTGAAAGAATAGGTAAGAAGATAGTCTTTTTTTTGATAATGTGCTCTCATTAAGGAAAAACACTAAGGAATTTTTTTGTTTTTCTTTTTTTTTCAGACTATAGAATTGTTAAGGCTGGTAAACACCTTTAAGGTCATTAAGTCCAGCTGTTAACCCAGTACACTGTCCACCACTAAAGCATGTGTCCAAGTGCCACATCTCCACCTCTTTTAATTACCTCTGGGGATGGTGACTCAAACACTTCACAAGAGTATTCCAATGCTTAAGAACAGTTTCAGTGAAGCAAATTTTCCTGGCATCCAATCTAAACCTCCCCTGGTGCAACTTAAGACCATTTCCTCTTGTTCTATCATTTGTTACTTGAGAGAGAAGAGACCAACACACACCTCAGTGCAGTCTCCTTTCACGTAGTTGTAGAGAGACATAAGATCTCCCTGAGCCTCATTTTCTTCAGGCTAAATAATCCCACTTCCCTCTGCTGTTCCTCATAGGACTTATAACAAACTTTTGAAATATCAGAAGCACTTCTGAAACACAACAGGACTGAAGAACTCATGTTCAATTTTGCCCATTTAAGTTTTTTAATGGGTCTAGATGGACACCTTTCAAGGCTTGCACAGTCATAAAGCATAAAGCAAGGACAATTCATGTTTTCCTGATACTGGGTTTTTTGGTTTTTTTTTTTTCTTTTTTTCTTTTTCTTAATCTAAAACAAAAGCATTCCTTGGAAATAGAAGGGAGAACATTTCCTTCTACTTTAGAATAAGCCACTGGAACAATCTTCCCATAGAACTGTAGTTGTGGTCTTCTGATCATATTTGGTGCCTTTATATCGGAAGAAATTCAATGCCAACAGAAGTTATTAGTTTGTTATAAGCCACTAAACAAAGTCTATGGCTTGTATAATGGAAAGGGTCCTAGGAGCTCATATGTTTTGGCTTAAATATTTTTGTCCATTAATTTCTTTATAGAAAATCACACCTCAACATCAGCATTCACTTGTTTGTGGGGCAGAGCTGGAAACTGGTCTGGGTCTTTTCCACCTCTGGAAGCCTGTGCTGCAATTTCAGTGGGGTAGGCATGGAAAAACTATTTCATTCACCATCACATGTTGGGATTCAGTGTACAAAAGTGATAGAAGTCAGGATAGAGAGATGTGGTGTTTTTTTCAGAAGCAGAAAAGATTCTATGAAGAGTGGAAACCTAGCATTCAAAACAGCATGTGAGTGCTTCAGATGCTCTGATTTTGACCAAGCATAAAAATGTGAAGAGCTACTTCACAAGCACTTCTTGTCCTCCGTTGACTTCCATTAAGAATCACAGTTCTTGCAAGCCTAAATAATAAATTTTTCTGTGTGCAGTTGTGTGTATGTATATACATAGGTACAAGCTTTGTCACCAGGGAAGATGGCAAGATCTGATGGAGCCCTTTTTCCAGAGCACCCACAGAGCATCCCCTGGATTTCTCCTATTTAAAGCCTAAGCACTTTTAGAGAAGCTGCTTCTTCCCAGAAAGTTAAGAGGTTTTATTCTCAAAGAAGTGTTTTATGAAACACTAAAAAAAAAAAAGTCAAACAAACAAAACACTTCTATGAGTAATTGCATAGAAGGCATAAGTCTGCCAGAGCAAGACACAGTACACCTTCACTGTGAACACAGAGTTGTCCTGGAGTTCTTAAATAAGCTTTAGTGTCAGCTCTATTTCTTTTGCAGTTAGGATTCAAAACAATCTTTGCTGTTCTGGATTTCTGTTTAAAATATACATAGGAGTTGCTCTAAAAATAACCAAACCAGAATTTTCCTTCTGCACAAAATGTCATGATTTTTATTGCTTTCCATTTGCAGGAAAGTGGAAAATTAAAAATTAATTTTTTTTGTATCAACACAGAAATTGGAAAGTTTTGAATTGATGATGGTAATATGGAAACTTTTGAGGATGCTTTTGCACAGAGGAGTTTACTACTTCAAAACAATTTTCTTTCCCTTGAACTAATTTTATGAAATTTTTGAATGTTCTTTCCGAGTGAGTATGGAGGAAGCAATGTGAGATTTTTTTTGATAGGAAATGCTCTGACAAGTCAACAAAAGCCTCCTAAGATCTACTGCAGATACTGAAGAAGAAACCTAAGTGCAACCAGCATCTGGAAAGGAGAGGATGGCACAAGCTAATCCTGTTTGGGGTCACGGGGCTGATGGTGCCCATGGGAAGGGTCAGCAGCAGGCAAGACCCCACAGGTCAGAGCAGCTCCCTGTAGCTTCTGCCCTTGACTCCTGACAGACACAATTCTCCAAAAAACAGAGCACTTCTCATGCCTGCTGCTATAACTGCAGATATTCAGCAACTGGAGAAATGTCTCTGCTTTGTTTGGGCCAGTCTCAAACCTTTTCTGATTAGTTTAACCATTTGTACAACACAACTAATGATGATTTGCTGATTATGCAGAGACAGGTAGTAGAAGGACGATGCAAATAATTTCAAAAGATTTTGTTTTCTTTTGCTGAAAGTTATTCTAGTAGAGGGGAAATACTCTTTTACTACCATTTTTAAACAGATTTTTGAAAGGTCATTTTAAATGGAAATTCTGATTTAAAAGACAGGAGCCTATTTTAATACTGCAAAGCCAGTACAGAAGGAAAAAAAGAAGATATCCTCTCCTTTTTGATGCTAATTATTTGAATTGGTTGCATTTTTGTTCATAGCTATTGTAAAAACAAAATGTAAATTGCACAATTACAGATTTGGAACAGCCTCCTTTATCATTGCATAATTTACAGTGTGTCAGGGACATTTAATAACATCCTATTACGGATCACTTATCAGATATTTGTTGAGCTAACTGCTATTATCTTCTTTGCCATCCCCCATAATTTGATGTGAATAGTTTCCGTTGTTTGCAGGATGGTAATAATCTTCCCACATTGTTATGAAGCCCTTTTCCTGTCATTTTTGTAGGCCTTGTCTCCCGTTCTCGTTCTTGTCCGCTCTGTGTTATCACCTGGCGGTAACGCTGTACAGATTATACCGCTTCAGCTTGCTCTTTCCTTGCACCCTGCAGTCGGCCACTGCTGTGGATATTTTTGTTCTGCTATGACGGGGCTCCTGTTCCATCTGCAGTTGCTGCTGGTGTTCTGTGTGTTTCCGAAGGCAGATTTTCCCGGTGCGGCTGGGAGCTGGAGCTCCTGCATTAGCGCTGCCTGCCTGCGGTGGCCACTGTAATTGCCTCTGACACTCCCACCATCCCATCATTTAGGCAGCGGCCGCCTTTAGTGCCTGTCACTGCCTAACGCTTCCTAGATGTGGCTGAGCAGCGCTTTTGAGCACTCATTCCCCGCTCCCCTTTTACTCCCCTTTCGCTGTTTACAAGCTGTTTGACCTGCCAAATGCCGGAATCCCGCTGCTGCTGCTCCCTGGGCAGCCCGCACCCAAGGGGTGGGAGCGCTGGAGGATGCTGAGAACCTGAATCCCTGCTCCCTACAGTGAGCACCTTCTGCTCCTCTGCGCTCCTGAGCCAGCATCCCAGACTGGCTTGGAGAAGATGTCAGCAGGCAGCGTTCAGCCACATGCAGGGGAGATGGGGAGAGGCAGCAACTCTGGGATCACCGGCCAGTCTCAGCTAGCTTTGTGCCTGCAGCATTTTTCAGCTTTTGAGTAGTAAGGCAGAACAGCTCTGGTCAGGAAGCTCTGAGAGATGATGAGCTCTGTTCGCTCTTAAGAAGGAAGTTTTGTGCCTGTGCAATATCGGATAGCAGTCAATGCAGGCAGAAGATTCCAGAAAACTCATCAGAGCCTTGAGAATTATAATGCAAGCTTCTTATTTTTTGTTGTTCCCTTTCAGTTCTGATTTTTAAGCACTCATTCTCTGGTACATCAGGACAACTGCTTTTCAGCATACTCTGGGGCATGTTGAGTCAGTTATAATGCCCAAATATGCACCTGTTGATTAAAGAAATCTTTAATTTTCCAGACTTGTTTTACTGAGAAATTTAATTTTTAATCAAATGGTCAAGCTGACTAAGCAGTGTTTTTATAATACTTCCTCACCAACAGACTTCAAGCTGGAATGCTTAATGCATCATTAGTACTGCTTGCTACAGTAGGCTCACCTTTAACCATTAATATTCCTAACTAGAAATACCCAAGACTTATGGGATAACTGTTGTCTCTCTCCATGTGAAACACTCATGAAAAATGCTCCAGAGTATTTTGGAACCATTCATAGCACAGTAACAAAATGTCTTGTGGTGCATATCTTTTTTTTTTTTCCTGTCCAGATACTAATTCAGCACTCAGCTCAAGTGACCATAAAGTACATGAACACATTTCTAATAAAAAGTGAAGTTTCCCTACAGGAGCAGTGAGCTGTCAGCTATCTTTCTGACTCCCTTTATTTATTTTCTGCCTTTCCCTTTTGTTAGCTCTTGTCAAATTTCTCTGAAACATTTTTTCTCTGCTATTCTGAAAGAGCAGAAGAAAAGAAAATTGCAGGGAAAAAATGGGCTTTAAAGTTTAAAAAATAAACACAATTTGGGAGCTGTAGAAGCAGCTGTTAGTAGCACAGACCATAATTTATTAGAATACACATGGCTGTTGTCAGCAAAATTAGTGTTTGCTTGGGTTTGCATTTCAGGCAACTCACCACTTTTGAAACTAGCTTATAACAAAGACATCAAGGAAAGCAAAAGAAAAGGGGTTTTTTTGTGTATTATTTTTTTTTTATTATTGTAGCACACTTATTCTCCTATAAATTACCCTTCTGCAAAAAAAAATTGTAATTTATTTCATTCTATGATCACCATCATCATTCTATGAATATCACCAGCCAGTGTAGTTATCAACAGCACAGTCTCATGGAAGCCAGAGCTCAGGAGAGGATAGGACTGACTGTAGATGCGGGAGGTTTATGAATTAGGTGAAAAAACTACAGTTGTTTGGCTTCATTTCACTTCCCTTTTAGCAATGTGTATACCAACAGTAAAAAAACTTGGTGAGAAAAACTTCCCTCGCAAGATCCCCCTCCAAGCACTGTCCATTCCTCTGCTTATTATTGGGAAAAAAAGAATCATATTTCAAATGCTTCTAAATTCAGAGGGAAACAAGCTGACTCCTTCATTTCAATTCAGTACATCAGCTAACAAAAACAAATATGCCTTGGGGGATTCTTGACCTGTTGCTGAATCAAAGTGGACCAAAATGTGACTGTGCATTCCTCCATTCCCTTGCAGCATTCTTTGTGGCCTGCCTCTCCCTCTGAGGGTCTCTGCCGCTCCCTCTGAGGGTCTCTGCCGCTCCCTCTGAGGGTCTCTGCCAACCCCACAAACTGTGACCAGGCCAGGACAGTCAGGGCTGGGAAAGCACGGGTCAGCTCTGATATTGTAGTGCTGAAAGGCCAGTGCTGTTCCAGTTCTGCCACGTGTGAGCCATGCACACTCTGAACATGGTCGTGTTTTGTTTATAGAGCTGGAGCAGAACGGGTAAATGGAGGCAATGAAAGATGTTCCTGATCAAACAGAAACTGCTAAAAAAGACCAATTCAAAACACAGTCTAACTTAAAAGAGGTTTTGCCCAGGAATTTGATGTTTCCAGTAATGGAAATCCTAATTCTTTGGAGGCCCCAAATGCTTAGCATGAGTCCCATGAGACACAGAAGAGTTCAGATGATCTGGTTCAAGCCTTCTCTCAACTATAATTTTTTATTTAATCTTGGCAAAACTCTGAAGATAAAATTAAGAATTTAATTAAAGACTGAAGGAAGTTAGGCCCCCTAATTACTGCAGTACTTTTGGAAATGTTTACACTTTGACCTTTTCTATTTTCAAAACATGCTTCAAAGTTCTTCCTTATAATGTTGCCAGCATAAGGCCATTAAAAAGTGTGATGCTCACAAGCAAGAAGATAAATAGCTGTGGTATCTCAGCAGCAAAAGGCAAAAAAAAGCCCAAACAACTCACTATTGTTTTATGGTTGCTACTGGGTTCCTTAACAAAATGAGACATAGTAAGAGACCATGAAACAAGTAGCCCTCAAACAACTATCAGCACTACAAATCTGGCCTTTCTTCTTGCTTTCACTTTAAAAATCATTGTATATGTGAAAATTAACCCTACTTGCCCTTCAAACCACTGTTCATTATGACATTACATACCAGTACCGCACTACCACAGAAATGTTTCATCCAATATATATTCCACAAGCAGCACTGACCCCAAAAAATAAAAATAATGGGAGGAAACAACAACTAAGATAAATCTTCTGATTAAATATTGATGTAGAAATTATTATTTGTTTCCTGACTTTCCTACATTTAGTACTTGTTAGCAATGTCCCTCAGTCATGAAACATTAATGAGCTATTTTTATAGCTTGCTTTTGTTCTTAATCTAAGTTGTTTTATGAAACTACTTCTTTTTATGGTGCTGAGGATTCAGATTCTTTCTGCCTATTGAGCTACACCATTACTGTCACCTGAAGTGTAGCAAATTTTTTAAGAACTGTTTTCAGAAGTAAAGCATAGTGTTTGTTTCCCTCTACGGATTAACTGTTGTGAAAAATTTGAGTTTGCCGATTGCACGGGCAGCAGAACACCCTCCAGACACGTTTCTTTAGGTGTTTTGTTTCTGTCAGGGAGGTGAATCCTGTCAGCCTCGAAGCACATGAAGTAGTGAATCAGAGCAGTGTCAAATGCAGGTGACATCAGGCACATGAGAGCATCAACACCAGGAGCATCAGGACAGGCACAGCCAGTCAGACTGGGCTCCACTCTGCTCAGCACCCACTGTCCCAGCAGGCCAGTGACAGAAACCTGGGAAAAACTACACAGTGTATAATCAAGAAAAGGGTACTGAATGTCTTCTCACTGTGTCTTTCCAGATTTCACCCAATCTGCATCTCAGAAACTTCCTGAGTCACAGATAATGTCTTGGTGACAGTCTTTGTGTAGTTTTTTGTTTCTGTATTTGTCAAAAGCATTTTGTGGGATGCACATCCTTCTGCAGCATACCTGTCCTGTAAAATGCTATCTGCTCTTTGTTTGGAACACATCACTTGAGCATTTAATTAGAGTTGTCCAAATTTTGTGTTTTATAAAGCAGTGAACAATCCTTTTTCATCCACTTTTCCTGACCTACTCATGATCCTGCAACCAGTGCCTCTTTTTGAGGCCTGAGTCCTAGTTATTTTTGTCGCTCCTCAAAAGTAAACTGTTCTTTACATTTGATCAGCTTTAGAGCATTTTGTGAATTTCAGTTTTTCCTCAGAAAAGAGAAAAGCATGGAGCTAGTCACTATGATTTTGCACATTTCTCCTTTTCTCTATCAGTTCTGTTAGTACGTGTCCCAGCAAAGTCCATGGGGAAATTTCACTTTAAAGTAGCTCTAGAATAACTAGTTATCAATAAAGAAATTTAGATTTCTAAGGTCTTGAAAAATTTCTGTGATCTCTGTTAAGTTTCATCTTGCTTAGGTGAAGAAAAAATGCAGCAGTTCAGAGCAGATCTTCTGCTGGTGTAAATCTAATGGCTCCCACAGCTGGTGTGTATTGATGTAGCTCTATTGATTTACAGACTCTTACACTGATTTATCTCAAGCAAGGACCCGGGCCTCTACATCCCAGCAGGACCCAGTGATAAACTTTGTTTTAAAACAAGCTAGGGGGAGTAATTCTGTTGGAGCACACCCTTGTACCGGGAACACCCTTGCAATGACGGGTCTGTGGCTGCCACTGGCCTCGGCAGGGCCCCGTCTGTGCCAGCAGGAGCAGGAGCAGGAACAGGAACAGGAACAGGAGCAGGAACAGGAGCAGGAACAGGAGCAGGAGCAGGAGCAGGAGCAGGAGCAGGAGCAGGAGCAGGAGCAGGAACAGGAGCAGGAGCAGGAGCAGGAGCAGGAACAGGAACAGGAACAGGAGCAGGAGCAGGAGCAGGAGCAGGAACAGGAGCAGGAGCAGAAGCAGGAACAGGAGCAGGAACAGAAGCAGGAGCAGGAGCAGGAGCAGGAGCAGGAGCAGGAGCAGGAGCAGGAGTAGGAACAGGAGCAGGAGCAGAAGCAGGAACAGGAACAGGAGCAGGAGCAGGAGCAGAAGCAGCAGAAGCAGGAGCAGCAGGAACAGAAGCAGGAGCAGAAGCAGCAGGAGCAGCAGGAGCAGGAGCAGGAGCAGGAGCAGGAGCAGAAGCAGAAGCAGGAGCAGGAGCAGGAGCAGGAACAGGAGCAGGAGCAGGAACAGGAGCAGAAGCAGCAGAAGCAGGAGCAGCGGGAGCAGGACCAGGAGCAGGAGCAGAAGCAGCAGGAACAGGAGCAGGAGCAGGAGCAGAAGCAGGAGCAGGACCAGGAGCAGGAGCAGAAGCAGAAGCAGCAGCAGGAACAGGAGCAGGAGCAGGAGCAGGAGCAGGAGCAGAAGCAGCAGAAGCAGGAGCAGCAGGAGCAGAAGCAGGAGCAGGAGCAGCAGGAACAGGAGCAGGAACAGGAGCAGCAGAAGCAGGAGCAGGAGCAGGAGCAGAAGCAGCAGGAACAGGAGCAGGAGCAGGAGCAGAAGCAGGAGCAGAAGCAGGAGCAGGAGCAGGAACAGAAGCAGGAACAGAAGCAGGAACAGGAGCAGCAGGAGCAGCAGAAGCAGCAGCAGGAACAGGAGCAGGAACAGGAGCAGGAGCAGGAGCAGCAGGAGCAGAAGCAGGAACAGAAGCCGGAGCAGAAGCAGCAGGAGCAGAGCTGCGGTGTGGCCACACGGTGGCCGCGTCTCTGAATGCGGCTTCCCGGGAGTGCCCCAGCGCAGGATGTCGATTTCTCCCCTTCACTGGCGACAGTGCCATCGTGCTTAAAGCACTCGCTGTGTCCCAGCTGCCTGTCCTGTATCACGGAGCACAAAAACCTGCAGGGAACGGCGGATGCCCGTATGCTTTAACAGAGAGAAGCAGCCTGGAGGTTGGAATTGTGTGAACGGAATGTAATTCCTAATACCCCACAGACCACACCCTGAATTTGGTTGTGCCAGACTATTCCTTGGTCTAAAGACAGCATCAACCCCCTGCCTGTCAGGCACAGTAAAACGGTCCCACGCAATTTGTGGCACCAAGAATGGGATGCTGACAGACATAGCTGGTGTGTCACTGCCTGTCGGAAAGGAAGGAGTTAAGGCATAACCCGTCTGCATTTTGGGTTTGAGCCTGAACCAAGGCAGTGCTGATCTGGTAATTTGTTCAGCAAACAATTCACCACAGTGACAAGGTGGTCATTGGAAAATCAGACTGAAAAAGCATAGCTTTCTGGTGTGTACCACACATCTAAGGTTTCAGCATTTCTGTGGAGGAATGCCATTAACTCTTCAATCTTTAAGGAATTTTTCAATAAAATAATTCCTCCATTTTACAATTAGAAACTGCAGACCACTCACTAATTTCTCAGTGATTAATGTCTGAAGTTTGTTCCTTATTTCTCTATTTTATCACTTTACATTTTATTAAGAACATAATAACATAATAAGAGGTTTATATATCTGTTGATTTATTGATGTTTCCACTGACTCATGCAACAGAGGAATGGAGGCAAGAATAAGAATTTGAAAATATAAGTCTCTTAAAAAGGATTTAACTGATTATGCCTTGTTTCAACTACTGTACCCATCCTTCATAACTAAACAGAGAATATCACTGTTTCTCTGTTTATCTGCATATGGGTAAAAGTTCCCAATTTGGCTCATGGTGGATTCATCTGAAGAAATCCCACGTTGACTTCAGTAGGAATTCTACTGTCTCTATTCATGTGACAAATTGGATGATGAACTTTTGACACCTAGCCTACTTCCTCAGGTCTTACAAACTTCTATTTGACCCCGATTTAAGCGTATATACTTAACTACACAAGAACTTCAGGAATGTCACCCAACAGTTCTACTTATGTGTGTATATTTATGCCTGTTCTGAGCTATTCTGCTAAAACTCTGTTCACTCTTTCAGGTATCATTTTTTCCTTTTCTAAAGTATACTGAAAGATAAAAAATAAATAAAATAAAAAAAGCAGGAATACAAGCAACTGAAACTGAAATATTCACTTGCAAATCAGCTTCATAGATAATTACTATTCTTTTATAGTATTTTATACTATATAGATATATAGAATTTTATAATTACAACAGAAATCAGGAGATCATCACTGAAATAGGTTGTCTTCATTGCTTATGCCTGTCTCAGTCAGATCATAAAGTCTGCTTTTGGAGAGGTCCTTTGATATAAATGGTTTCATTGATTGAAAAACAGTGATACCAAAATACATATGAGACTTACTGAGATCTCAGACAAGCATTGAACAAGAAATCATGTACCAGGAACATGCTTCTGAGCTGCTACAAAGCTTCATCTTCAGCAGTACCTGCCCAGCAGTCTAATTGGCATCCTTTTCACAGAGCTGTTCTATATATAGGCCCAAGACCAGGAAAATCACAATTTCTCGTATTTTAGGAAAATCCTCAGTTGTATCAAACAGCTCTGAAAATCAAATGTTTGCAGTTTTTTATGGCAGCAGACTAGTATTATAGCACTATACAGATTCCTAATTTAACTGTAGATAATTGGTGTATAATTTAAAAATGTGCATACATCATAATTCCAATATTTTAAGAGAAGTAGCATAGCAAATATTAAGGTGGCATACACCTATTATTTTCTCTCTGACATTTGGAATTGAGAAGGAAGAAAGCAATTTGCAAATGTAAGTTTGAATTAGATCAAGAGACCAGTGAATATTTTAGCATTATCTGCCAGAAATGCTTTTTGAACAGTCCAGCTGTAATGAAAAAACAACTGGAACATCAAATACAAACAGCACGTGAAATGCTGGCACTGCTCTGATATTCCCATGGCAAGATCCCAGGTGCACAGAGAATGTATGGTATAGAGAATTTCATGCACTTGTGATCATTATGTGGTATTATAACAGTATTCATACATTTTAGACTTCAGGCAGGGTTTTGTGAACATCGTATAAGAATATGGAATGAAAAAAAGTGTTCATTCCAATTTAATGAGAAAAGTAAAATAAGAGAAAACAGGTGAACAGCAAAACAGAATCTAAGAATATTTGACAGAAGGATCAGTCATGGTCTGACAATTTATCTGTTGTGGATATTTTTTGCATCAGACATCTGAAAAATATTTCAATAGATGAACTGAGAGAGGACAATGAAGTGGCTTTGTGTGTTCCTTGGGAAACATCTCCCAGAGAGCAGGACAGAATGACAGAAGAACTCTAAGTGCTTGCTTGAAAATTTATCAAGTAAAGTGGGATCAGGACACATTGGGAACAATGAGTTAACCTCTTGGCAGTTCATAAAAAAATATGATATGGAGAGAAAACTGGAAAGGATTTCACAACAGGGACAACTCCTTCACACTTAAATGTTTGAATGAAACCATTAAAACTGTTAATATGGAAATGACTGGAGTCCTGAGTCCTCTTTAGTGAAACAAAGCCCTGCTCAGCACAGCAGTCAAATAAATGCTCATTCTGCAAGTCATTATGAAATATTTCTTACTGTCCCTCTGCTGGACACTGAGGTTCCATGACCTTTCCTTAATCTGCTTCAAAAAGACTCATTAAGCCATTAAGGAAAGTGGATTGAATTTACCCCACTCTTTTCATCTGAAGCAGATTAGGGAATGCTAATCCATTAAAAATATAAATATAATATAAAATCTAGAAGATCATGCTTATTTATGACCACATTAAAATTGAAAAAAAAGCTTAGATTGGACATAGCCTATAATCAAACAAGTGATTTAGACTTTTTACCCAGCCCTAGAGTTTGTAACATGTTTTACAACAGGATGTATCAAGGCACTTGGGTACCCAGAATAGCTTGTATGGCACATGCTCCACACAAAAATATTTCAAATGGTCCCTCCAAAAGAAGGGAGAATACCACCCATGAGGCCAGAAAGCTCAACTCTGCCTTCTTGGAGTACAACTGCTGGAAGTTCTTGTACCAGTGCTGGGAGCAATGCAGCCGGTAAATCCTGCAGAATTTCACAGAATTTCACTAAGCACTGAAAAATCTCCTTAGTCCAGAACAGATTTACAACAGGATTATAAATGTACCTGCCCCACACCCCACACCCCCCGAGTTGCTGTTTCTAGCTCTCACAAGCATCTGCAAAGACATCATTAAACTCACACTTGTTTTCAAGCTTCTCTATAAGAATATCTGTCTTCACCATTACACTGGGAGACACGTTAATGCAGTCACACAAAAATCCCTTTTTATAGAATGGTTTGGATTGAAAGGAGCCTTTAAAAGTTGTCTAGCCTCACTCCCAACACTCTTCCCATGAAGTAAAGCAAAGGTTTTATAATAAGCTGCAGCAACTTTCCTCTCCCCAGTCTCAACATGTCAGTAAGAGCATCTCCTAATGATCACCCGTGTCCTGGGACAAACTAAAGTTCATCTTTGAGCCTATGGCTCATTCTTTGCCGGCTTTAGAAAACTGAAGATGGAGGTGTGTTGCCAAGGTGAGGGAGCTGAGACCTCTGCACCACCCTGCAGCTCAAAGGAAAAAGCCCATGAGAATTATTCATCTTCTGGATCTGTGCAGGATAATGGGAGTGAAGAATGGCCTTTGACACCCACCAATTCTATTATCTGTCAGCTCTAGAATCTAGAATCATATTATGTGTCTATCAAAAGCCAGGCTTGATCTGTCTTTGCATCATTCCAATATTCAAACCTTTTGGAGGGTTCAGTGAGCAGAAGGATCCCACCCCTCCCAACTACAATGGTGGGACTAGAAGACATGAGCTGAGGCAGAATGGATGGCAAAGCAGAGGTTCCCTCTGGCTGCCCCTCCTGCTGACCCTGTCTCTGTGACTTACAGATATCTCCCTCTGCCTTATCAGTGTTTATTTCTTCCCACCACTCTCCCAGTCTGGGAAGAAAAAGTGTTGCCTATAATTTTTGGCATTGTCACATAGTGGTTCATAACACAGGTGGTACCTGGATGTGTCATGGCAGGTTTGAGGCCACCAGATAATGAGCTTTACTCTGTTTCTATTGCAAAGAACACAAAAAAGTTTAGTGTATTATTTTGCACATTATTTAAGAAATTTTAGAATATTAAAAAAGCAGCTTTACATGAAAAGTCCCCACTTTCAGCTGTGACACGGTTGATATTGACCTGCATATATTCTCTTTGGTGATAAACTGTTTAACAGCACATGATGCAGAAACAAAATTAGTAAATTACTTGTTGAACTTGGTAGAAAAATCCAAGGATCATCCTTAGCAGAGGTCAGATAATCTGCTGGGGGGAAAGATCATCAGACAGTCATCTTCCTCTTTAAAAGGAGCACCTCATTATTTGAGTTGAGCTTGAATTGTCTCCTTTGTACAAGCGAGGTGTTATTCTAAGATTTGTTTCAGAGATTGTACTCTGCATTTAAAATCTCCTTTATGTGTTATCTTCTGCTATCTTCTTTGTTCTTGTCAAACAGATGAAGGAAGGAACTCCTGCCAATTTTTTTTTGTTTCTCATTTGGTGAATTGTCATAAATTGTACACACAGACCTTCATAAAAGATTTTATTCACTATCTTTTATGAAGGATCCGTATGCAAGTGTATGTGTCTGTATTTATAATTATCTATATTTGCATAAAATGGAAGAGGCCAGTACTCAGAATAAAAACAAAATAGAATGCAAACCTTTGCAGTGAGAATTCAGAACTATAAAATTGTCAGGCTCATTAAAAAATTTGGACTAATTCATAAGAGGTTTTGTCTTTGAAACTTCTTTCCTATGCATTTGCTTACACAAGTACAGCACATCAGTTAATAAACCAGAATTCTGCAACAATATTTCTTTTTTTTCAAGCAGTTTTCCAAACAGTCTGATATAATGAGATGTTCTGCATTAGAACTGAATGTGGTTCTTTGTAGCTATTATTCTGAGCATAGTTATGTATGCATAGTGCACTTTAGAAATACAAGGTAGCACTATCTAAGTGCAATGTATTTATTCAGTGTGGTAAATATTCATGGTGCTTCCTATGTCAATAGAAAATAACAAATTATATTGTGCTTTTGGTTACAGTGATACTGATCTCTGATTATTCCACTGACTCAACAGTAGTTTCCAGACTTTAATAAGTGTAACTAATACATGGATATGGCCTATGTAAAAAAAATATGGAAGGAAAGAAAAAAAAAAAGCACGGAAGTACAAGGCTTTTCTGTCTCTGTGTTCTTTCTGCTTTGAATTCTGACCTAGAGATAAATGACAGGCATTTTGCAGTCAGACTTGAAACTGAAACTTGGAGTGTCTGCCTTGGGAGAAACTGCAGGCACACAGAAAATCTTTTGAATGTTGTTAGTAATTTTTAAGTACCTGACAAAGGCTGTTAATAAGAAACCACTGTTTACTAATTCGAGCTCTAAACATTCAGATAATTGCTGTGATAATGGATACTGCTTGAGTTAAAACAGGTAATGTCAATATGACAAAAGATGGAAAAGGAGAAAGGAGGGAAATGAGCAAGATCTTGCTCAAACTATCCAGATTGTCCAAACTTGTCATTTGTATAACTACAGGTGAGCCACACTATTGCTCTTTTTCAGCAATCCCTGCATTTAATCTGAAACTCTGCAGAGATTTCATATTTTAGGTATTGTAGCAGTCATCTGCTAGGTTAGGTAGTGGCAGATAAACAATGGTAAGTCAGAGTCTGGGTGTGAATGTATATAGCGGGAAAGCAGAGGTTTGCAGTAAAAGCACCCTGTAATACCTGTAACTTAGCATTTTTGAAATCAAATTGCCTGACTATGGCTTGAAGAGTAAACAGGGCAGAGCTAAAGCTTACTCATTGTACCTGGGTGATAAGGGGACCCTGGAAGAGCTGAGTCTGGGAACACACCATGGACATCTGTTCTGGGGGGTCTTTGCAGCAGCATAAGATGAAGTTACACCTTATTGGCCTCTTTCTTTTCGGAGAACAATTTTAAAAAATGAGGAGAACTGGGAAAAAGATTATAATTTTTTTGTTCCTTTTAAATTTTGAATGCTAATGGGATACCTCACATCTCTCAGAAAAGAAATCATCAAATGAGATTCTAGTGCCTTCCTCTTAGATGGGCATTTTAACCTTCACCAGCACACTAATGATGCTGGCTCTTACTTCCTTGTTATCAAAACTTGTAAAAAATTGTACTTTCCTGATTCTGAACAAAAATCAAAACCTGAAACTTAAAGATATAGTCTACAAATTATGAGATTTGTAATAATGAGCAACACCATTATATTCTAACGTAAATGATGTTACCTGTGCAATCGGTTTATTTAAAATTGGGTTCTCATTTTTTCATAGATAATGATTATTTTTCTTCTCTGAAAATCAAAGATATTTTCACCTACCATAAACTAGGACTGATATACTGAAAAGGCAGACCAACAGTATAAATTTCACAGATGTGGAAGTGCTTTATGGACTAACACAAAATTAAAGGTTCAACAATTCACCTGCTTTTACCCCATTATACACTGACCTGCTGCAGTAAAGTCATAGATCTCTCAGCAGAGTGCAGCCCGAGAGGGAATTTAAGGCTTTCTGTGTCAGACACGTGTTTCTCTCATCTTCAAAGCTTATGTTAAATATTAATAATATTAACAGTATCACAGACTCACAGAAGCATTTAAGTTGGAGCAGGCATTTAAGATCATTAGGTCCAACAATTAACCCAGCACTGCCAAGCCCACCACTAAATCATGTCCCCAATTGCCACATATACACATCTACACTCCAGGGATGGCAACTCAACCACTTCCCTGGGCAGCCTGTTCCAGTGCTTAAAAACCCCTTGGGGAAAGAAATTTTTCCTAATAAGAAATCTAAGCCTCCCCTGGCAAAGCTTGAGGCAATTTCCTCTTGTTTGCTTGTTCCTTTACTCAGGTAGTTGTAGAAATTGATAAGGTCTCTTTTGAGCCTCCTTTCCTCCAGGCAAAACAACTCCAGTCCCCTCAGCCTCCCCTCATCAGACTTGTGCTCCACATCCTTCCCAAGCTCCATGTCCTTCTCTGGACATGCTTCCATGCCTCAGTGTCTTTCTTGCAGTGAGGGGCCCAACACTAAACTCAGCATTCAAAGTGCAGTCTCACCAGTGCTCAGTACAGGGGGACAATCACTGCCCTGGTCCTGCTGGATTCCTTCTCAAAGTCTTTTTCTTCTGTGATTACCTTAATGGTCATAAGGCACATGGGCCATAGTAGTTTTCAGAGCTGTGTCCTGTATTTGTTTGGAAGACATATAAAGGTTTCTATGCTTTGTCACTGCCTGCTGCCTTCAACTGGTGAAACACCTTTGGGATGCAAATATATGAGCTGGTCTGTGTCCTTTTAGGCTTCTTGACCAATGGGACAGCTGTGCTAATATTGATGGTGGTTTCAGTGACATGGATCCACAGATCTCAGCCTTTCCAATCCATTATATCCTCATTTCTTAAAATGTAATCAGAAGCTTATAAAAAATGTAGGATGGCTCCAGTTGTTAGGAGCAGTCCCCTACATATTTGTTTGCACCTCTTTGGAAAATGAATGGTCCCAAGGACAATAAACTGCAGTTTAATTTCACCTTGGTTTAGGCAATTTGAGCTACCGAAAGGGAATATATCTGGTCATAATTACAGAGTCCAGCATGGTGTGGGTAAACAGAACTGCCAGGGCTGGAGTGGCTTGTAATAAATAAAAGGAGATCCCCCACACTTGCTGGCTGTTTTGCTCACCACCATATTTCTCCTTCTTCATGGCATTATGTTTATACTGGCCAATTCTGTAAGCAGCAATTTTGTCTTGCCCTCAATATCTCGAGGCAGCGAGCCCCAGAGCGTGCTCTGTGGAGCAGTAATTTATCCCCTGCATTTTACATCTGGACAGAATAATTTCTTTGTTCTGGGAAAGTAAATAAGAATGTCAGATTTACCTGCCTCAGGTCACATCTCTCTATATTGTGATTTTTCCAACTCTGCTCCTCTCTAAACTAAACAATATTAAGCTATTTCAATCTTTTTCTATCATTAGCCATAATGGACTTTCAGAGCTAAGAGAGGTGAGACTAAATATGAGAAGAGATCATTGGGTTTTTACAGAAAGCTGATCATATAACTTTTGTTTTACACAGCTCTCAGCTGTATACTTATTTACTGATTTAGCAGAGGTGTAGGAATAGATAGGATGATGGAGACATCTATAGTGAGAGGGTACCAAAGCTAAACCCGTTTGCAGAAGAGATTGGAAGGGAGGAAGTGAAATCACTTCTCAAACAGCACAACAAAGACTGTAGAGCGTGATCAGCATGAAGAACAGCATGACAATGGTAAAAGAAGGGTATAAGGGGCTGAACCATCCACAGGTTGTACACTAGCTGAAATATTTAATGACATTGTTGGAGAGTGTTGTCTTTCTTGTACAAATTAAACCATGTGTTTTCAATGGCTGAAGGGATCAAGATATTAGTGACATATAGTTAGACATGAATAATATGCACAAAGAGGTGCATGAGGAAAAGAAACCTAAACATGAAGATTCCCTATGTTTTTCTACGATAACTTGTCACTTGTTTACTACATATCTTAAGTTTTGTGGTTTTTGGTTTGATTTGAGTCTTTCGGTTTTTTATTTGGTTTGGTTTGGTTTTTTGAGTCTGTATTATTTATTTTCTCATTCTCCAATGAAGAGCACTGGGATATTCTGGAGTTCTCTGTGCTTTGATAAACTGTATATTTTATAATCACTGCGGAAGAAGCTGATGTTCTAAAAAATAAGCTATATAATCTCTATATTACTGTATTTCTTCGTCAAAGCCGTCACAACCATTTCCCCATAGGAGCCCCTGAAGCAACTCTGCAACAAATAAGACCAAAGAAAATATCCTACGTAGATTTTTTCTTTTAATGAACCAGTTTAAACAAAAAGGCTTTGGAAACTAGCTACATATTTTGCTGAGAATGAACAAAACAGATGAAAACTCAGTTTCTGCTCCCTTATGCTGAATTTTGTCAGTGAAGTAGAATTAAAAACTGTAGCAAAAGGCAAAAAGCAGTTTCCAGCTCCCTCCGGACAGCAGAACAAGTAGCATTTTGGCTGGTCAGGTCACAGAAGTAGGGAGTGATTTGAAGTTTCAAGCTTAATAGAGTTAATAGGACATTTGGAAGAAAAAGAAACCACAATGAGCCTCCTACCTTACTTTGAAGTTACAGTTTTTGAGAGATGGCTTTTTAGTACTACTTTTGCAACTCTTCTGGAAGAACGGTGCACAAAGGGATGCTTATTACTGCCATTTAATCTAGATCCCATTAAAATCAAGGGAACAGTGAGACATTTAACAGTATATTTTCAATTGTTACATCATCATAAGAAATGGAGCTAGAAGTAACATACACCAAAATGGTGTCAGTCACATTGGAAATAAAACTGGAGAAAATTGCATGGATTTGAATGACAGTTTAAAAACCTGTGAGGAGTGCTCTCTCAAAAATCACATCTTTCTGTCTAGGTTTCAATTAGTATTTTAGGGGAAATTACATTATCATCTGAAGTAGAGTATGATACAGAATTTCTCTATTCTCTGCCTGGTTCTCTTATTCCTCTTCTATACAGACTCAGCAACTTGATCTGTTTTCTTCTTCACTCATTTCTCTGTGCAGCTAAATTCTTTCTTAAGGGGTTTATATACACAGTGTTGAGCATACAGAGTCTAATTGCAGTAATTGTTGCTACTATGTAATTTTTCAACATCAGTGCTCATGAAGGCACAGTGATGTTTTGTGATGTCATTACCTCATGACCCTTAGAAAAAAAGATGCACGAAATTACAACTGCCTCCTCCCTCCTGACTGTAATTCCAGGAAAAGCAGGAGCATAACATGGATATGTTACCATAAAGTAAAAATTTATCTGGGATGAGGTTCCAGGTGTTTTTGTAGTTGTTTAAAAATTATGCTAGATAATTTCCCTAAATAAAGGCATGGAGTACTTTCACTTAACATGTCACATACTCTAGGTTTGCATCTCCATGAAGAGCAGTTCAGTCTCCCATTCAGATAAGCTACATATATTTATATATAAGGAAGGCTCTTAAGAAAGTTTTATTTTAAGCCTTTTTTTTGTTTGTTTGTTTTATTTTAAGCTAACATCCCTGATATTTGTTTGCTTCCATGGAGCCTATCAACATTTTGTAGAGCTGGAAAGGAAGTGAATACAGGGAGTTCCATTCTCTATACCCATCTCAAAAAAACAATGTCTCAGGTATATGCATAAACCAAGAAATGGGTCAGTATTACATGAGAGGATTGCACACAGTTTATTCTGAACCCACTCTGTCAGGGAGGTTTGTGCAATCTGTTTACCCTGATCTGGAACTACACAAACTATCACCAGTCCCTTCAAAACACTTCTGTACTCTGCAAACCAAGAGTAATTGATCCTGCTTCACAGAGATCTCTTTACTTAACCCTTTCTACAACATACAAATCTGTTATTTCTTTAACTTATGTGAGCCAGAAAACACTCCTTTGAAGTAGATTGTCCTGACTCACCTTGAATTTTAAGTTTGAAATTGAATTGCCTCAGCATGAAATTTGTATAAAAGAAGACATAGTTAATTCCACTGAGCTAAGGCAGTGTGGGGAGGAAAATGCTCCATGGACCCAGAAGTTTGCATAAACTTTCACCTATCCACCTTTCTATGGCCAAATGTGAACTAGGGCTCAGAACCTTCTGCTTCTGCATAATCTGGGAAAATACCTTGCAAGGAAAAGGCTGATTATTTTTGCAAGCAAGCAAAGAGAAAAGTGCCAAACAAATGTGTGTCTGTTCTCAAGCAAACAGGAAGGGTCTGTAGCATTTTCCTCTTCACTTACCTAGGGAAATTCTGCAGCTGCTTAATCTGTTTGTTTAGAGACTCGTGGGAGAGGTCATGAATCCACGCAGAACTCTAATGATGATAATCATTAGATTCTCAAGAGCAGACAAGCTAAGACAAGGAAGAACATGGTAATGAACTGCCAGAAGACCTGGCAGTAGATTTCCACTGCACCACGGTTCTATTGTTATTTTGCTAACAGAGCATTTAATGGTGGGGGGGAATGCCCAGATCACAGAACCTCATATCGGGTCAGGCTGGAAGGGAGCACAGTGGCTCATCTCGTCTGACCTCCCTGCTCAAGCAGGATTATCCCAGAACACACGGCACAGAATTGCATCCAGGTGGTTCTGGAATATCTCCAGTGAGGAAAACTCCACAAGTCTCTGGGCAACCTGTTCCAGTGCTTGGTCAGTGCAAAATGAAAAAGGTCTATTGGTAACTCTGGGTGCCACAGATGCCATAAGAAATCTTTGAGCAAGTTCACAAGAGCTTTATTGTTTCTTCTTTGACTTTTAATTTCTCATTCAAGGTAGCTTATGAGACTCTGATGAGTTTTTTTGTGTTCCCACATATTCCATGAGTGATATCCTGGATATTTGTTCTGCTCCCATTAGCTACCACTTAAAGAAATGCTGCCCTACAGAGAGGTGAATGACGAAGGGTTTTCCTGGCTAGGTGGAGTCTTGCAGAAAATATGATGAGGTTTGCTGATTTGCAGAATTACTTAGATCTCTTTAGAATACCCCTCCACAGTTTTGTAATGATCCTGACAGCCTCTCAGCTCATCTCTCTCCTCAGCTACAGTATTGTGAAAAATTGGGTAGCCATTCAGTTTTGTGACAGGGATAGTTTTACTGAAAACTTAATATCCCAACAGCTCCACATTTGCTATCTAAATCAGTGCCCAGGTCAATCTACCTTTCTAGTATTCCTCTATATTCAGTGGAGAGAAGAAGGAAAAATTCAGAAGGTTTTGCTGTACCTCCTTTATGATCAGCACATGCACTGGTGTCTGGATAGGAGCAAACATCCCCTGAGTGATTAATCTGTGCTCTTCATTGGATACAGGGGGAGTCGAGACAAGATGCTACAGGGCTGAACTGAGCACACATCCATCCCTCTGAAGGTCTCTGAGGACCAGAAACACAGTCAGCTACACTGTCCTGTTTCTTTGTTCAGTCTTCTCTTTTTCTTCAGGAATATGAAAAAATAATGATGTGGTTCCACATTCAGAGCACTTATTACAACTTTTAGATTTTGAATGGGATGAAACAAGGTTTCCTTCCTCCAAAAGACAATAAAAAAATTAAGATATCACATTTGAGCAATCTAAGTGTCTGACCTGTGTGATTTAAAATTCATTCTTCCTGTGAATAGAGGCAGACTCGCCTGCTCTCCTCACCACAACAACAATATTTTGATTTATTCTTAGACTTCTCCAAAATTATGTGAAAGGACAAAACACTTTCCTAGAGCTGTAGAAATCAAATTCTCCACTCTTTTCCCCATGCTCGTTAAAATGTATCCAGCAACAACATAATGTTGCAGCCCTTTCGGAAGGCCCTGGTTGGAAGGGGGGTTCACAGCTCCAGCAGCTGGGCACTGATGCACTGTGCCAGCAGCCCAGGTGTGCCAGGACTGGGAATGTGGGAGGGCACAGACAGGCTTTGGGATAAACTAATCTGATTTACTGCAATGAGCTTTGGTCAGGCTCTTAGTTCATCTACTTCTTTGCAGCCCATTCACTGCACATCATCATCGCTTAATGGGGCTCAGTGCTGCCCTTTACTGAGCTTAGAGAATAACAGAAAATGGAAAAGTAATGGTGAGGAGGGTTGGAGGGATGTTAGGGCCTCTACTACCAACGAATCACTGATTTTTTTTTTGCCCACTGCCACCAGAATGGACAAAACATTGATGTAGTTCTTTATAGAGGTTGATGATGGTAATCAAAGTGTATTTTAGGACTTCCTCCAGGTTAAATTATTCTCTGAAGCCCAGGAAGTAATGTAAAGCTTATTTTACTGTTGATCAAACTTTCAGACAAATAATCTCTTTTAAAATCTGAAGAACAGGCTATTTTCTTTTTGTCTGAGAAGTGAATGATATTGAATCCACTAAAATTATTGCTTTTAATTTCAATACATGTATTGTCTGTTTGCTTTCCCTCCTTAGATCCGCAAATTCTGTTAGAAAACATATAAATTTTCCCAAAGGTGTTTTTTGTTTGCTTTGGTTTTTTTTTTAATGCAGATTTTGGTGAGGGAAAAGAAATTTTTTAAAAAATAAATTTTTATATGTGGTGGAAATCCAATTTTGTTATGGTTAAGAAATACTTTATAAGAACTAGCTTTAAGTTAAAATTATTTTTCTTAAAATAATATATACAACATGCTGCCATTCATTCATCCATTCATTCTTGTATTTTTTTGTTTATTTATTTTAAAATTCTAAATAAGGTTTATTATAGGACTTCATAAAAGAAATAATGCAATCTTTCATCATTGATAAAATCCCATCTTTAAATGTATCCTTCCCTTCTGGCTGAATTACACATTATTTTGGAATTTTACTTTGATGTAAAGCTGCTTGATGTGTGACTTTCTATTCAGTATGGTTGGTAGAAGGGCTTATCTGCAAAGCAATTGCTTCATAGCATATCTGTAGCACAAGAGGTATGTTTTTGGTTTTTTTAGTTTGATTTTGGTTTTTTGTTTGTTTGTTTGTTTTAATTTTCCATGTTCAAAGGAAATCCACTTTGTTTTCCTCATTTCAGAAGGTAATACAAGGTTCTGATTGTATGTAAAACTCTCCTGGCACCTAATGTATGCACAAAAGCCACCTTCAATTTAGCTGGTTGCTTGCCTCATTTCAAGTCACTGCAGACTATTAACTCCAAAGCAAAGCTTTCTTACAGCAAGTTCATGACCTTGCCTTCTCTCCCAGCAGTCCAACCATCATTTATTTAGTACTTGGTGTTACATGGTACTTTGATCCCACAGGATAACACGTTGTCACTGGATACAGTTTCAACTGGCCTTTATATGGCCCAGAAAATGATGCATCAAATACAGATGTTTGAACACACAACCTGCCTTTTCAAACTCCTGTTTTCATGCCATAGCCATTATTGCTCAGAATCTGACTGGATACCAAGTCATCCATTCCATCTGCATCATCTTCATGTCAAAACAGCTGCAATTTCAGGGGTAGCATAGAAGCAAAATTTGTACAACAAAATACAACCCTTGGCTTTGGTACAGACGAGTTTGTCTCCCTTACAGTCTGGCCAAGGAAAAAAGACAGTGTGCAGTGCTCCTTCCCAAGGACAGGTTGTATTGGCCTTGGCACTGCTGTGCTAATTTCCTTTCTGTCTACTACATCGAGAATTAGCTAAGGTGCTTCTGTGCTGTGCTTCCTAAATTTCAATCACCTTCATATTCAAGAGGTATTTCTCTTGAGCAAGAGAAAAATATTTAATCCTTTCTCACAAAATGCTGTTTTACACATACTGCAGGATGGGTCTGGGTGGAGAAATTCCTGCTCCTATTCTCCAGCATCAGATGAGCAATCTCCACTGCAGCAGGCAGGGAGCTGAGTAACAGTTCTCAGCAGAAGGACCATATCCCTACTTGAATGGGAAAACACAGTCTCCAAAGTGAATGTGTAAAATCTTTGAAAATCAGTTTTAAGAAGCTCAGGAATTTGTGCATGTGTCACCACATATTTTGGTTGAAAATATTCTTAGCAAAAAGAAAGTCAGTGCTGAGAAGAAATCATTTTCCTGCTGTGCATGGCAACATTATTAATCTGTGTGATTAATTCTGTGGCTATTAAAGAAACTGCAAGGCACTTTCTATTTAGTTAATATCACTAACAAATACACATCCGTCACTCAAAATACTGTGTACTCAGCAATGTTGTTCTTACAATATTAAATATTTACTATTTATTATGATTGTTACTTTTGTTATTTATTGGCTTGTAGCAGCTGAAACATGCCAGGCAGCCTGGGGAGCAACTCGAAAAACATTTTTAAACCAGCCTGCCTTAAAGTGAGGCAATTAAATACAGCATT
The DNA here is from genome assembly GCF_001522545.3 of Parus major. Taxonomy (NCBI): domain Eukaryota; kingdom Metazoa; phylum Chordata; class Aves; order Passeriformes; family Paridae; genus Parus; species Parus major. The sequence goes on from NC_031776.1 coordinate 24,720,907, forward strand.
AGCTATTTTGGCCTTGATTAACAGAAGTCACCGTGTGTCCAAATCCCACAAGGTGAGTGTTAGGCACATGCTGGAGTTACTGGCTGAGGAAGGGAGAAGCCAAGAGGGATTTTTCTGGATCATGCCAGTGGCCCATGGCTTGAAGCATCCTCCCACCTCTCACTGAACAAAGCTCTTTCCTCTCAACACTGAAAATGGGAGTAAAATTTGATGGACATTCACAGATTTATTTTTTTTTTTTCTATAGAAACATTTCCAGCAGATGGATCTTGATACTGTGTTTACACTTATTTACTACTTTTCTCAGCCTGAGTAGTTAGAAATGTTAAAACTTCCTCTGCCTGAGCTGCACCATTGGTCTGCAATCCATTTACAAAAGACCCTACCAAACTATTAATGCATTTTTTAGACTTCACAGCCCTCATATCTCTTTGGACCTGCAATTCTGAAAGCAGAAATATAGTGAATAAGAAGGAAGCAGTGAAGCAGCTTACAATAATAATAACTTAGAAGAATGCTTCTGATGTAACACACTAATTTCTGTCCAAAATACGTGCATTGATTTTTAGGTAGCTTTTATGCAACTGCTATTACATTGTGGATGAGTATAACTATAGCAAATACTGCTTCTTATCATGTCATCATCTCCCTTTTCTTATGATTCTGGAGGAGCTGAATGAAGCTATGATAATAATTGCAGTGATGATAAATTTCCATGCCTCAAAAAACAGCAATTTTGACAGGAGGGACGTTTCCCTTCACGATGTAAAATTGTGTAACTTTTCAGGTTCTTTGCCTTGCCTGTAAGTTCTTACTCAGCTGGCATTAAGGATAGATCTTAGAGAAACAAAACAGACTAGACAGAACTAAATGAACGTTCATCCAAGCATTTACTATAAGTAAGGAGTGTGCAAATTGCTAATGAAATGGGGAAAGAAATTTCAAGTGCAGAAAAATTGTCTTCTAGTCATTGCTTTTGTTGTTTTGTTTGCCTGCTGTGAATTTGTTTTCCTGCCATATTTGTATTGCATGTTTTTGGGCTTTTTTTATACCTTTCAAAATGAAGTCAGATTGTGTTCTCAAAGCATTTCTTTCTCAGGGTTTGATAATTGACTATATTTCCATGGATTTCCCAGAATTGTCTTTAATTGAGACCATTTGTTATGAGACAATATCAGAGCTCAAGACCAACGGCTGCATTTTCTCTTCACAATGTTGCTTCCAGCAAACAAATTGGAGGCTCCTCAGAAACACAGAGCCTTTTTTAACTAGCAGTATAACTCACCAGAAAATACAGAAGGTTATAACATCTTAAAATAATTTATGGTACTGTCAGGCCTGAAGAAGAAAAGACTTCTCTTGGGAAGCAGTTTCAGCAGGAACTTCAAAAATTGTATGTTTGATAAATAGCACCACAACTAACAATGTTCAAAGTGCAAGGATCAAGGGAACTTTAAATTAGGAATTTAGACTCTCAGGTCCACATAAAACTATTATGGAGGAAGATTGTATGACCAAGAAAAAGACAAGCATTTAATGTGTCAATGAAATCAACAAGAGAAACATATCTACTGATCTTTTGGGATCTGGGATTTGACCTGTTGGTACACCAGGATGTCACTGACAAAAAGTGTGAATTTTTATCCTAAAATAGTATTTTCCTGTTGTTTAAAATGTTTGAGAATATGAAACATTTTTCTATGTCATATTTAGGCCCAGAATTCAAAACACAAAAAAAGAGTAAATATAAATAAAGATATAAATATAGTTAAGAAAAAGTAGATATTACTGGTACATGATTTTTCAGTTATCAAAATTTTTATCTTTCTGAGATGTATTTTAGCTCATATTTAAAAGCATTGAGTTGCTTCATCTGGAACAGTTTTCAAAATGAAATGCTCATATTTGAAAATCTAGATTTGTTTTAAAATTAATTTCATCAGGAGGTCCACATAAATTCATGAACCATACTGCTTCTTACTAACTGGCATTTTCCAATGAAAAACACTTTATTGCAAGATTCCTGACAAGTTCTACCCCTTGTTATAGGTTGTGACTTTTGGAATAAAGACATTACTCATGGAGTTTTTGCTCTAAAACCATAATGCACCTAGCCATAGTTTTTCTAAGGATGGATGAATAGATGGGCTTTAAAATTAGTTCCTCATGAGAATACCAAGTACATAAAGTGTTAAGTTTTGTTAAGGCTCATTTCAGCTCCTTTGGACATAATCACTCAGTATCCTAAATTTAGAGGACATCTGCATTAGGCTACTGTTATCTTGGTTCCTTTCCTAGGACCATATGCTTTGACAGAGATAAGAAGGAGAGGATTTCCTATTTGTGAATACTCATTATAACTGTAATGAATGAGATAACGCCAATTAACAAAGAAATTAGGAGTTCTGTTCTTTGGAGAACAAGGTACCCTACTCCATCAATCCCTTTAAGTACTCAGGATTAAACAGGTGAGTTGTTCTACTGATCCTAGTTTCTTAAGAGTTTAAACACCTGTTTTAGTGTTTTATTAACACATAGACCCTGCAACAAAATTCCATTTTTCGTCAAAAATTTCTTCTAAAAACAAAAATAATCATAAAAAGGAAAAATATGTTTTGACAGACTGAACACAATCTGTTCATATCTTGATGTATCCAAACAGTTACACAAAATATTTTCTCTATGTCTACACCTTTGTCTATTTGTGCATCATCTGTCAATGTTATGCTCTTCTTTGAAAGATTTTTCACTCCACAGTGTTTAGAACCAAGTTTCCAATTTCCCATTTAAATTGCTATTTGAATCATTGCACTGATTTCATGGTATTTCTAATAAGACTCATTGTTTTGCCACAGAGAAGAAAGAACGTGAACAGCACCTCTGAGCAAGATACCTGGGTAGAAGAGAAGGGAATAGTAGCTTCTTTCATCGATAAAGAAGTTTCAGGCCTCATGAACCTCAGGTTTCAGGGCAGACTCCAAACCTGGGCCACAACAACAGTTTTGTATTGGAATGGCCTAAATAACATGCAAAATTATGAATATAGAAAAATAATAAAATAGCAATAATAATTAATAAAATAGAAAAAAAATAATAAAAAATACCACCCTCTTACTATTCCAAAGCTTTCAGTTTCAGCTAGTAGTCTATACTTACAAACACTCAGATACTCATCCAAACACACTCCCCCTCCATACACCTACACCTCTCTCTTCTGCAGTGAGTCCTACAAAGGTGTAGACACTTGTTCTGCACATGGTTTGTGTAATAACCAGTCTCACTGGGGCTTCTGTTCTGATTGCAAAACAAAAACCTTGAAATTTGTCTTTCTGCCTCACTCTTGCAAGTGAATCCAGAAGCACATCTGCCTGTCTGTCAGTCTCTTCATATTTCTACTGAATTGATCACTGAGGATAATTTTCCCAGATGTGCAAAAGCAAATTATAGTGATGGGAAGTCTCTGTGTCGAGAAAGGAGTGGAGTCCATAACAGAAGTCCTTGGAAGAGAGGTGCTTTGATGTGCTCTGTAAAGGTGTATTTTAGCAGCAACAAGAAAGTTGTCCATGACCTGACCTTTCAAAGCTTCTTTATCATCACAACTTCCAAGAGTCTGGGACAACAACTTGTCCCACACAGGGTGCTTTTTTCATTAAGTTGTTGCCTCCCCAGTGCCTCTGTTTGAATGTCTTGCTCTCTCAACAGTTGAAAACCATCACAGATGTCTAAAACATTTGCCAGGTCCCACACTGTGACACATGCAATCTCAAAAGGCAGCTTAGCCTCTGCGCTATTGCTGCCTGCTTATGGCACAATGGATCTTATTTATACCTGAAGTTTTACTCTCTTTAAGTTCCTTTCTCATATCAGTAGTTTTAGAACTTAGCTGCACTGGGTAATCTGTGAAACAAAATGCAATGTTAGGGAGCTGTTTCACCCAAACTGGAAGAGCTGCCACATTTTAATACGTTACCCTTCTGCACTGAGACCAGGGCAGGCTTCACCTGAGAGTGGCATTCAGGAGGTTTGCTGATGTGATCCTTTGCCAGCCAGATAATCACCTCTTAAACCAGGCAGGCAGGCAGGCAGGCAGGCAGGCATCATTGTGAGACAAGCACATTTCATGATCGTAAAGTGCCATCTTCAGAGTGCTTGCAGACCCCACACTGTGAGTGCAGGCTGCCTGCCCCCCTCACCCCCTTTAATTAAGAAGCCCTCTTGTGCTCATGCTGGGACTGTTGCAAACGTTGAACCTTGGCATTTTCAGATCCATTTCTCTTCTTTAAAGCCTTATTGCTTCGACACAATCTGCAGAGACTGTTGCATTTCAAATGCATCTTTAATGCATTCATTTGTACATAACTTTGCCCCAGAAAAATTCACAGCAGGAATACCAAGGTGCCATCAGCTTGATGTACACACAAGGATCAGACTTAGTCTGACTCCAGGTAAGTAGCCGTAGTCTGCAGAAAGTTTCATCAAAGAAATGGCAAAAAAGAGAAGATTTTCAGCATATTTATTGTATCCACTTCCCATCTGCAACGTTCAGTGTAGGTCCATCAGGGCAGGTATAGGGGAGGCTGTGGCACGTTGCACTTAGTGGTATAATATTTCTACAATATTGCAGTCATTGAATCAGGGATGAGGATGAGACACACATATAAAATGAGATGGAAGAGGAGAGAAATAGAGACAATCTCAACAGCAGGTTCAGCCTTATGAAAATCCTCTCCCTCTTCCTCCCCCCTCCCATGTCAGGAAGGTTACCCCACCTCCTCTTTTGGAGTGGTTAAATTCACTTCTACTGATAAGAGAACTGAGTTCTTGGAAGATTTGGAATCCAAAGAGAGTCAAAGTCAATCTCAAATAATCTTAATGTGAATTTTCTACTCTTGTAAGATTACCTCATTATTCAGGGATTCAAGACATGCCTGCAGGTCTTTCAAACTGGAATAGCTTGACTTTCTAAGGCTGATCTGTTCAGCTGCCCATGGCCTTAGAAATCAAGAAAATAAATCACATTTTTATAAAGATCAAAATAAGGTATGAACATACATATTCATTATCAGATTTTGTCACAGTAGGCATTTTTTGCTTTAATCATTTTCCAATGAACAGTTGAACGTGCAATGGGAAATTATTTATATATCCCTTTTTGTCTCCTGATACCTTTTCATAGAGGGCTAAATCTGATGTAACAAAGTGGAGAACTGTTTTGGGAGTTTATATGTTAGATTTTTGGGGTTTTTTTTAAACAGTCAAATGTCAGCTGTAGTGGCTGCTACAGAACAAGATACAGCCTTAATAATTTATACAGCCTTTGAGAAAAGAAGGGATTAGAGTGGTGTGTCCTCAACCTGGAAATTACTATTGTTCAGAAAGAATAATAATAATGAAAAAAAGATTAAGTGTCCATATCTAAGCTGGAATTGCTATTGTAAATGAGGTTGTAGACAGAGGAATTGACCCTCTTAGACAGAACAGCTGAATCCTTCTGTGAATTATGGGACACCCCTACAAGTTAACATCTTTCTACAGCCTGTAATGTTTCATAGTAGCTAGAGAAATGATGTGCTGTGATGTGGACCTTGCCACATATTAGTCCAGAGTGTTAAATCTGTCTGAAGTGTCCCAGACAAACTGTAGTCCCAAGGAAGTAATTCTGAAATGCCAGGATTCCAAATCTATGCTTTCTTTCATTTTAGGGAATCAGAGAGGAGGTCCCTGCTGCCACATTCAGCCTATCACCCTTTCATGGCAGTATGTTTTCTGGGATGTATCTTCATCTGCTTTGCTTTGACTTCTAATGATGTAATAACCACTGTTCCCAGATTTTCTCTAGGAAGTCTGAGTTTCTTGGAAATCAACTGCCTCCAGGAAGTTCTTTTTAATAATCCCAGGCTACGCCTGCTGGAATCAATGTCTGTAATTCTGGCACAGAAACAGATATGCAGCGAAATGACATTTTTGTAGAATTATCACACCACAGTCTTTGCTTGCTTTGGACAAACCTGTAAGGCAGGAGTGAGGAAAGACTTTTCTATCCATTATGGAATGGCATTCAGTGGAGTATTCCCTGGAGGCAGGGTGATGACTTGGGAAGTGGAAGATTCAGGTTCAGCTCCCTGGTTCACTGCAAAGGCAGCAGATAGGAAGAATATGTGCCTACATTTCATCTGCTCTAGTTCACAGCCACAGATGAGCACAAAGGCACCTTCCTTGCTCAGCCCAGCAGACAGAAGCTGTTAGCTTTAACATGGATCAGGTACCACGCCACTGCTCACAGCCTGCCTGGCAAACTTAGGTGCACTTTCAGTGGTTTGTGAGTGTCACAATGTAAACTGAAAAGCAAAATATATTCCCACTGAGCTTGCTTAGATGGTGATGTCTGCATTATTAAGTACTGCATAAGTCTCTTCACTCTTTGATTTCTTATTGTGTCTTCAGACCTGTCTGTAAAGCACTGAACAAAATTTTAACAGTAGATAAATCACGGGAAAGAATAATGGTTTCTGATTGTTTACACTATATGATATCTTGTTCTAACCTGCCCTTTCTGACAACTCTCCACAGATTCCAGCCATGGACTTGGATGCTGTTTTCAAATTTATGTACTTTTAGTACTTTTGACTGCAGCCTCGATGTCTCCCACACAGCTAAACAATTATTTGACTATTGGTTCTTTGATGTTAATACCTACCTTTTATTGCTTCATCAATACTGAGCACAGGGTGAAATAGAGCCAGCTACAACTTTTTAAGGCATAGAGATTGTGGTCATGAAGATGACAGAATACAATTCAACTTGTCTATAGTTATGGGGTTTGTGCTATTCCTCACACCAGTGACATATTTTTGGCCACAAAAGTGAAATACTAAATTCACTTATTGTACCTAAAGAGAGATGATGCAAGACCTTCTATTGAATAAACATCAAGTAGCCTCAAAGGACTTAAAAAATAATGAAATTAGATGTGTAGTTTTTCCATTTTTTTGAAGGAAAAAATATTGAGCCTTTCCAACAACACATTCATTTTAATTTTTCTCTTTATCAGATTAATTCCCTTTCTTGTATATAAAATTTTGTAGTATTTCTGTCCAGATTCTCAGCTGAGAAATTTGCAGCTGCAAATAAACAAGATGTTGAAATGTTACAAGAAAAGCAATTTGGTTTCATGTCAGTAACTGCATGTGTTTCCTGATCTGGAGATTTAGTTGTCAACTTTTAAAAACAAACAGATAAACACTGAAGAATAACTTTATTCCTTTAGGACTATCTTGGAGTGCAGATAGCTAAAACCTGTTTGTGTGCTTATGTTGCCTGTGATGCTTAAATGAATATTAATTAGTGAAGTGTAAGAGATTGTAATTGCACAGTAATGCATGAAGCCAAAGATCAGGTACAGCAAAATTCTCTGGTATAAATCCTGTGTAAAGTTGTAAATTAATGTAGTTACCTGGCAGCTCTTGGGCTACAGTTGTGTGAGATCAGCTGAGAACTCAGAAAAATGAGGTGCAAGAGCAGGGAATAAAAAACAATTTGCAAATTTGCTTAAATCAAGAGCTGCTCTCCTGTCAAGTCCTGCTCCTTTGTCATCCTTGTGCAAAACCATTTACATGGAATAGTTTGGGAAATGGTCAAAACGGATTGAAGCTTCCCCCTCAGAAAAGGTACCCAAATCACAGAACAGATAGACTGGAAAGAACCTCTGAGATCCTCAGGCCTGACTGTCTCAGATGGTTGCACAGTGAGTAGTCACTATCCCACAGTATTTAATAAAGTCTGTCACTCAAATGAGAGAAAGCATAAAACAAACAGGGAAGGGTGCAAAGAAAACACTGAAAACTAATTATGATTCCTGGTAAATGTTTTTTGTTGAACATATTTGATGGATAATGGGTTTTGATTAAAACTAATATTTTTTTCAGGTAATGTTGACTTTCTGCATTTCTTTGCTTTTTTAAGAGAGTCGACTACTTGAAAGGGTTTTCTTTTTAATCTGAGGAATTATGTTTCTAAAAGAAATATATAATTGAAATGTTATAAAATACATACATATGTATTTATTAATATATTATAAATATTTATCTATTATATAAATATGAAGTAGAAAAGGCTTTCCAAATAACTCTATAATTAATGATTAACCTAGAGCTAGTTGTAATACTTTTTTCACATAAATTCCTGCTGCTTATATGTCCCAAATACAGTCACTTCTGGAAATACACAAGTTCTCAATCAACATAAGAGTGTGTTTAACCCAGTGACATGGTGACTGTCCCTTTTTTGGGGCGCTGTGTCAGCAGCACAGCTTCCCATGGCAAGGGCAGAGGCAGCCACCTGTGCCCAGATCCCAATCACTTAGCAATATTGCTAAATATGATAAAACAGAAACTCCTGAAAATAATTTGTAATGCTATTTTAGCTTAGGAAAGCCTGAAGAGGATTAAATGGTCTTTCCCACAGGAAAGAGAGATGCTTCAAAGATACCAGTAAAGGCAGTCACAAATGCCATGTCCCATTCTTAGCTATAAAAGCCTTCTCCTCAACAGGTTTTGATGAAGAAAGATGAAGGCAGGGTTTATTTTCCAGAACTTCCTCGTAGCTATTTCTCATGACATGAGACATTTCATTGGCTTTTCTCCTGCTGAGTCACCCCAGCCATGAGCAGAGCACAGAACTGACTCAGCAGGCCATGTTTCCTGCCTTGCTCCCTATTTCTCTGCCTTGAAGGACAGCTCTGCAGCCAAAACCAGAAGTGCTACCTGGTTATTTGGGAACCAACAGCTGAACCATGGAGAATTAGTTTCAAGGTGGAAGAAAGTTAGCAACACAATCATCTATCTTTTTACAACACTTACAATGCCAGGGGTTTGTTGACTTGTTCCCATCTTATTTTTGTGGTACCCAATTTGGTTAGAATGAACCTTCCCTCTGGGTGCATTGGCAAACCGTAGAGATACATTGAAGCCTGTTATAACATCAAAATCTATAAATAAATTTAGAGTTACACAAAATGATGGCACACTGAGCATTTTATTATTCAATATGTCTTTTTGCTAGTGGCATATCTACTTAATTCTGAGAGACCTTTGTTTTCCTAAGCCCAGCCAGCTTTTAATAACTAGCACTTTAGAGCAACTTTTGTATAAACAAATATTCAAAGGTGCTCCTCAAAGATCCTAGATCTTTTCTTCAGTAAACAAATGGAAATGTAAAGCTCTTTGAAAGGTTATGGACAATTTCTAGTTCAAGGGTGAAAAAAAGAAACTTGTATCAACACAGCACAAACGGAAACCTGTGCCTGCTTCTGATGGAGCAGAATGTTTTTATACAGATGCATCTACAAACTTACATTGGTTTTGATATCTAAATGAAATGTTTATGCTTCCTAATTCAACAACAGAGCTTTCTAAACTAAAAAACTAGTGTTTAAACTAAAAACTAGTGTTTTTTCACTCTTTCTTGTACAAATTAGTTCAATCCTAATCAAACCCCTTAATTTAGATGCCTAACACTAGGGGATGTCAAAATTGTGTTCAGTTCAATTCTGATATGGCATCTGGATCTCAGAATTCTCAAAACTGGTGGCATGCAATCCTTTTTGGAAGAGAAGCTGTCCACTGAGACCTATTCTCTATTTAAATCCACAGCTATCTGAATGTTTGCGATTTAAATTCTAAGCCATTTCCCCAATTTAAACAATGTTTTCTTGATTTACATGAAAACCAAACCACTATAATGAAATGCATCCATTTACACTGTCTGCATACTTGAAGTTAACTAATATTGGAACAGGTCCAATGTAATATAAGACTTCCTCCATGGCCATAATTTTTGAGCTACTCTGTACAAAAATTGAAAGGCAGACACTTTATGTAATCTCAGCATTTAAAGATGTTAAAAGCAGTTGCAGGAGTAAAATGAGGCATAGAAGGTTAAATTTAAAAGATCAGTATTTTCACAATTGAGCATCCTCAGTAAAGGCATACTTTTCAAGTGGACTGGCAACAAAAAAAACCATACTGAAACCAAGGGATGGGACCAATGCTCAGGACTTTGGAATGTCTTGGGAGTTTCTATAGATCAGAGTCCCAAGTGAAGCAACCAATAATTTCTCTCCTCTGATGCTATGGAGATGACATTGACATTTGGCTGGAGATCAGCAGGAATCAAACACAATCCTCCATGTGTCTTTGAGACGTGACTTAGTTGAGCAGGAAACCTCTGCCTCTTTTGTAGATGAATAACCCTGGTCCCAGTAATTCCATGAGAAGAGGAGAGTTCTGTCTCTAGCTGCAGAAAATCTGAGGACTGGGGTCAGGCTGTGTCAGCTGAGGTTCTGCCCTGTGGATTTGCCACTTTGTTTTTATACAACCTGAGTGAGGGCAGAAGTTCCCTCAGTGAAAGGGAATCCAGCAAAATTTATTCTGAAGTCAAACAAAACTTAGTCCACATCAACTTGGTAGGAAATGTTTTAACATTTCAGTATATGCAATGATCAAGAGAATCTATAACTGAAGGCATATTAACTTACTAATTTCAAAGCCTGGTAAATGCCAGGGGGAAATCAAGTAGGAGTCTCTGTCAGATTTGAAACAAGGTGAACAAATGTTTTCCCAGGTAGTAGAGCGGTTGGATATCTGAATTATACTTGGGTCATTGGTATTCCCAGTTAAAACTGTCTTGAGCTCAGTAAGTTCCACTTTGTGAGCACTTTTAGACCCAAATGGCTGAGCCCTAAAGCTAAATACATAGTTGATCCTTAGGTCATGTCAAGCACTAGTCTTGAAATTCTTAATTAACTCATTTTGATAATACAGGAAAAGTAACATTATCAGCAAACCATCAGTCTCCACAGGGAGACTGTAAATGCCACTGCTTTGCATATTTAACACTTAATATGTGAAAATTTATTTAAAAGTCAAGTAATATAAATTATTTGCAATAATTCAATTAGTTGTATTTTCTTTCTCTTTATACATATTAAATCTATCTCCACATCATTTCCAACATGTAAATTAATTACTATAACCCCTTCTAGTTCTTACAGTTAATAGAGATAAACACAACTCTCTCCTCTCAGAATGCTACCATGTTTTGTGTGGATATGGTGTGTTCATTGTGCTTACTGTTCTGTATTTAATGATGAATATTTATCTTTAAATCAAACACACCAAGCTGAATGCCATTAACATACAATCAGATATTGTATGATATTGAAAGCATCAGCCAAGGGGTTAGGCATGGTCTGCTGCAGAAAGACTGGGAAAGGTTGTTAATGCAAACATTGATAATAGAAACTCATATCTTATTTTATTCTGATTTTTTGTAATCGAAGTCCTGTGTGGAAGAAGACAGGAAGGAAGGAGAATTCCTTTATAGCAATGATACATTCTGTAAAATCTACCATCCACTGTATTTTTGTTACAACTCTTTGGTTTTCTGGCACCCTACAAGTCACAACTGCAACAGCTTTGGTTGCTGCATTAATTTATATTGATTTCTCAGGCTGCAGTTCTTATTGCCATTGCTATCATTGTGTCTGGATTTGTTGGAGGAAATTAAAAATCTCAGGAGACAGCTAGATTGCACCAGAGAGGTTAGTTGGTAGACTACAGCTCTATTTTCTGCTTCAGTTAAGGGTCGTTCTAAAGACTAGTTCTGCAGCACAGGCTGGGTAGATGTAATGATAGTCCTTGCTTCCTACCAAAGTAATTTGAAAAGAGTTTTCCAATTTACATAAAGCACCACTGAATAAAGAATCTGACCTTTCCCTACGAAAACAGAAAAATTTAAATGGACAGTTTCCAGTCTTAGAGTGTCTTTGTGATACTTGAAATCAAATGCACTTGGCTGTGTTTGTGCCAGGGTTGAGGTTGTGTTGGTATCCTTTTTTTCCCTGAGCCTTGTGATTGTTAGATCAGATTAACAAAGGAACTGTTCAGCTATGCTGACAAGTAAGTATAGCTACAAGTCCATGAAAGAAAGAAAAAAAAAACCCTCATATGCCAATCCTGTGAGGACTACCTTGCCACTGAATAAATCTTACATTGCAGTGGGATAAGCACTAAGTTTGTACTTTATTTTGAATATCTGTTTACTGTAGTTTATTTTTTTAGCATAGGCAAAAAATAAACAATTTTATCAGTTCAGTCATTATCAGTGAGACAATCTTTCCAGCCACATTAACAGGGTGAGCAGCTTATATGGCCTGTCCCCTCTTCAAAGTGCTGTGCTACTGGTAATTGGCATCCACATTTAAAGACACTTGAATTCCCTGTTCTGTTCCTTAGGCTTTAATGAATTAGAAAATTTTGTCTGTTGCAAATCATGAACAAAACACCTCATATATGTTGTGCCTGAAGCCAGCAAACTTTCAAAGTGTATAAGGAGCTGTTTAACACTGCACTTACCCTAGTGATTCTCCACCTCAAGAGTCTCAGATTCCTTGCTTTCCACCACAAGAGACATAAAGGACTGGAGCCTTCCCTGACATGTGACAGGCTCTGTTGCAAAGGTTCACATGTGCCAAGGATTTCCAGAAAGAGAAGATGGTCCCCAGCATGTTCACAATCCCTGTGAGCATCACCTGCATTGCTGCGTTAGGCTGAGATCAACTCTCTCCATCGTCTAATGATTCTGCAGTCAGTACTGGCAACATATTCACTTAGTATCCAGTGGGAATCTTGCCATGGACTTGCAATCAAGCCAAGATTTTAAATTAAGTTGTCAGATGGTGAGGAAGGGAGGTACTGCTTGGGCTCTCAGCAAGAATAAGGCAGAGAGAATGTGATCCTGTCTCACGCTGTAACCCCGATTTGGCCCTGCGTGGTGACGTGAAGCGGCTTCCGAGATGCTCATACACTCGCAGGAGAAAGCTTGGCAGTCATGGCCAAGGGCTGCTTTCTGAAGGGCAGGCTGTGAGTGCTCAGAGGCTGAGCACAGGGGAGGGCATGGCACAAAGTGAGGACCTGTTTGGAGGCAGGGGCCTCTCAGGCACCAACCCAGCTCGCTCCCCTGTCTGGGGACAGGACAGTGGCACTTGCAGCCCCTCAAGGCTGTGTGACCTGGACAGAAGGGCTCTCCCACACAGCCAGCCCAGGCTGCCACTGAGCCTTCCCTTTCCCTCCTCCACTGCTCTGCACCCTATGGAGGCTGTGCAGCCCTTCCCAGAGACAGAAAATGGTTTGGTACACCTGATGGCTGGTGTGCTTGGTGGGTTTGCTGTCAGGGACTCAGTGATGTAGAATGACACATCTCACACAGTACAGACAGTCACTGGTATCTGGGTGTTTATGTTCTTTTTCCTGAAATAGCCAAAATTCATCCTTTTACAGCTTCTACATGATCAGAACACCGTGTTCATTGGCTTATTTAAGTGTAAATGCCATGATATTTTTATCTCTAGACCCATGCATCCTTAACCTAGACTTACTTTTTCCCTAGATAGAGATGCTGCTCTCAACCTTTATGTGATTTGGGTCATGTTTTTTTTTTTTTTTCTTTTACTTTTGACTGACATTTAGTTCATTTGATAGCATGATGATTTAATTTAATATCTAATAGAAGCGTGACTGATAATCTAATGCTTCACAGATAACTCCAAATTGCTATGTATCACTGAAAAAAATAAGGATTTAAAATAGTGCTAACATGAAATGCTAATGTCAGGATAAAAACATTACTGTTTCCTGCCTTCAAAGAATCAGGCCTTGTCATCCCAGTATCCTTTTATCATTCTTAGGCATTTTTACTTTTTACCTATAATTTATTTATTTTAAGCATGTAAAAAATGAGGCTTTAAGAATGTTCATATTGTTCTATTAAGTCAAATCCTTACATCCTACAGCTTAAGTTTTGTCTTGGAAAAAAAAAAAAACACATTTAATGAGCTTTTGTGTAATGTTAGATATTATTCATGCAGGTACAATGCAAAAAATGGTTTCCTACATAGCATATGAGCAAAGAAGTTCACTTGTAGTCATGTAATTTCTGAAGAAAACACATTTATTATTCACTTAGTGGAAACCTGAAGGAAAATTGAAAGGAAAAAAAAAGAAGAGCTAGCTTTTGGGAAATGCTGCTCTCATCCTCTTCTCAGAGGAAATTTAAATCAAATTAGAACTAGCATATTTTCATACAGCATTTATGAGCAGGTCGATTTGGGGGGAAAATTATGATCTGTTTTTACTAATTATCAAAACCACTTTGATTTTTAAAACTGTTCACAAAATTCAACGCACCCACATTGAAAATTACCTCTGGGTAACCACCCACCCTTTCCCCAGATGAGTTCACACCACTGCTTTGCATGTCAATGCTTACTGAAGCAATTAATCACTTTTTTGGACCATTTTAATCTTTGACCTGATCAACTTCTCAAAAATTCTCCAGTGGTAATGCAAATCTGAAGGGCAGAAAGCAGCAGCTCAGATTTAAATTTTGCTGTTGGCCTCCTCCCCAGGGCAAAGCAGTGAGGTCTGGTGAGCAGGTTCAAGCCTGGTGAGACTTAGAGGAGCTGGGCAGCCCCTGGAGCCAGGGCAGTCTATCCACCATTAGTGTAAAGGTGGAAGATAAACAGAACATCACAGTGTAATAGAGCAGCCAAAAATTGAAAATTCTATCAGTTTATAGACTGTTTTATATGTAATTTCTTTTTTGGAGAAGAGACTTTAAATATCAGAGGATGAAGAAATGCTGAAATTGAAGCCCCACCTAAACAGTGACCACAGGCAGTGGATGTATATCCTGAGTGCTCCAGCAGGGAGCCTCAGATTCCACCAGAGCACGTAAATTTCTTTGTTCTCAATAGTATTTTATCCTTTATTTTCTTTAAATCCTATGCATTAGCTGGTTGGTTCCTACCTTGCTGTCTTTAAGTCTTCTGAAAGTCACACCTCTTTAAAAAGCTCAGTGGGCTCCCACTTCAACAGAGCAGGAACAAGAACAAGAATCCCATGCAACAGCTGCAGAAGGGAAATCTATGTGCACCATCACATAGACTGAACTTCTTTCATGACTTCATTTTATATGAGGATAATCCAGAAAGGTACAGATAGTTGTCAATAACTATGTTCTCCTGTTCACAAAATATATTAGCTCATTTCTCAAGGAGAGGGAATAGTGGTGTTTCTATGGAAACTTCATAATTAATAGCTCACAGAGCTAAGCCTTTTTCATTTGCAGATTTCTAAATATTTTCCAGTGAAATTGCAGACTTCTGTACAACAAATACAAGCCTACTAGGCACAGTTTGGCCTTTCCTAACTACAGACCATTAGGAAATATTACATGGAAAAAAAACCTGACCCACTTCCATCATGTCCTTGATTCCAAATCATTTAGGCTTTAGCTCAGTAAGTGGCTTAGGTCCCATTGGATAAATAAGCTGTGTCCCATTAAATAAATATAATCAATTATTTTGGTTTCAAAAATAACTTCATATGTCAAATGCCATCATGTACTAATAGATGGATTAGGTTATCAGCTATTGAAACCTTTAAGGCATAACTGCTGTATTTGCACCACTTTCATGGCAGAGTCTGCTGACACTGCAGATAAAAAAAGAACAAAAAGGGTATTGGGCATTACTAATTTTTTCTATTTATAACTGGAGCATACTTGGATGAATGAACATTTCAGATTTCAATAAATTAAGAAGAGAATATTTATACCAAACATCACTGGAAAATTAATTACTTCTAGAGGTCCAATTAAGGTCTAAATTATTCCTGCTTGTCTGTGATAGCAATGATCTCCATTTAGGTAGTAAATTTAATTTGTAATATTTAAAGCCATTGTGCTGATATTTTTTTAAATGACGTGACTAAATGCAGAAAAATTATCGATGCTTAAAAAAATTTGCTCATTTATAAAACTGAGCTTATTTACCTTGATTTGCTCCACTGGTCCATTGTCTCATACTGAGTTGCTATGAGACCTGTGACACAGAGTGAGTATGCAGGGGTGGCCTGTGGCACTAAACCACACTGAACCCCAAGGAATGGCCCCTTGCAGAGGATCATCCTCATGACAGAAGTCAGTGGGATTGTTCACTTATCAGCCCCTTGTTCCAGGACTAATAATCTTTAATTTTAGAAACATAGATATAACTTCGTAAATAATTTAGTGGTCTTTATTTTTACTCTCATGAAGCACCTAATAACAGATATAGAAGAACTCAACCTTATTTTTCAGGGTTTAGTGGAAGGTTTTAGGTTTTTATGGTTTTCCCTGCCTCAAATTAAAGAGCAGATGATAAGACACAATATTTGAGGAAGAGAGAAACATTATCAAGAAAAAATGTTGGGGACTTCTAAGAGTGGAGTACAGAAAATAGCTTATCTTTCTGTCCTTATATTCTTTTTGCCATGGCAGTTTTAGTAGGGACTACAGCTTCTGCTTGAGAAAATAAACTAAGAGGGCTTCAAATCCTTTGAACCACCACTGAAATGCCAGTAGATGGCCTATCCTACAGATGTGAAGATATTTATTTAAGGAATCCCCAATTTGCAGTCAGGAAACTTCCACAATGATATTTTTTACCTTCATAGTTGCTTTTATACATATATATATGCATACTTTTAACATATTTTTAACTTTAATGATTCATTACCATAATGCATGTGTGTTTATTCAGAAAAAAATATTCTCCAAGTCAAATGTAGATTGAAAACCTCCACTCTCCCAAACTGGAGGGTTTTGGAGGACCTCACATTCTGTCGGGTTCACTCGGTTTAATCATACAAATAACCAATGCCGTTAGTGCAAGAGGAAGATTCAGGCTCAGTATCCAGAAGGGAAAAACAATAATCTGGACAGCCAAGATGTGCTGAGCCATGAAATTAGCCTCCCTGGGGGACATGGAATAAAAGAAAATTCTAAAATACCAGAAAGTTGCTGTGAGGCAAAGAGCTCCAGGGATCTGAGATCTCCGCCAGGCACCCTCTGTCTGACTCTAGGAGTGATTGAACATGCTGCTGTGCTCGCTCTCCTGCCAGATAGGATCACCTCCAGAGCAGAATCAGAAGGGAAACGGGAGGTTTATCAACTTCACAACCCAGCTGTACTTTCTAGGTTGAACAGCTGATAAAAATGGGGTTAAGCTCGTGGTTCAGGCTGTCAGTCAGTGAATGTGACGTGTAGGCTCCTTCCGGATTGTGTCCTATATAGTGTGGGGGAGGAGAGACAGGGCAAGCATAGGAGAAGGAACATTTTAAAGCTCCCTGGAAAGACTTGTCAGAGGACACCTGTCAGAACTCTGACAGTTTTTGTGGGTTTTTTCTCACTTTTGACACCCACAATAACTTAAAACTACAGAAAGAATAGTGAGGAAAAAAATTAGGTTTAGATACACATCTCCAGAAATAGGGAAATAGAAATAGATTTAAATAAGCCAGGGTAAATAAAATCGTTAAAGACAAATTTACACAAATTATCTTCCACCCACTTCTGAGTTAGTCCCCACATTTAAAGACTTTCTTCCAACCCAAGTGCTCTGGTGATGGCTAGGACAACTACTCTTGGCTCTATTTCCTTCCTTCACACATTTTTTGGGGTAAGAAAAGCTGCCAAAAAGTGGGAGTTTTATGAAAGCAATCATAAAATGTTATGGGTAATGCTAAACAAATTATGTGTTACTCTACAAAAATGGCCCTTTGGGAAAAAACCAACAGATGCCTGAGAGAGACCAG
This sequence comes from Parus major, assembly GCF_001522545.3. Lineage (NCBI taxonomy): Eukaryota > Metazoa > Chordata > Aves > Passeriformes > Paridae > Parus > Parus major. The sequence continues at coordinate 24,738,600 of NC_031776.1, forward strand.
GTTACCCCTCTCAAAGCAGTGATAAACCTATTGTGAAAGGCCATAACTGGCAACTGCAGAGGCTGTGGAGGGGCAACATCATCAAACCTTCTTTCCTGATAGTTGTTTCTGAAAAGCTAATAATGATTTGATATCTTGATGTCACCATCGGCAACAGGTATTTCCACACATAAATGATGCACAGTGTCCTACCATGGGATTCAGGACACCTCAGTTCATTGCTTTTTACTGTCCCATAGCTGCTGTACTTAGACATTTTCCTCTAGGTCTATCAAATTTATTATTGCTTTACTAAGCAGGAACTACCTTAGCTCTCCCCTCTGTATACTGTCTGACATGATGGGCCCAATTATCAGGATCATTACACAGTTATGATAAAAGTTGCTGTTAACAATATTTGGGCTGCTGGGCATTACAGTTTTTATTTTCCCCGTTTTCCTTGTTGTTTTGTTTACTGTATGCTATTAATGTATATTGCAGGCAGTTTATGACTCTGTGGAAAATAGTCCATCTCTGACAGTCAGCATAAGCCTCTCCTACATTCTGTCATTCTCCTGGACCATACCTGTGATGCCACCACAGACTGCTTCAAGCACAACGGAATTTTAGGAACTGAAATAAGACCTTTGTGGTATTTAAAGTACCTGGATGAACAATTTTAAAATTTTCACTTAGCTGGCACTGGAATTTGGATGTGAAGTGCTTTGATTGCCTTAAATTCTGTTTCTCCATATGCTAAGCTAAAAAGTGTTTCTGATCTGACTCACATAAGAGGTATCTAATTCCTCAGCCCTTTGAAGTCCGTGCCTTGGACACTTCTCCACCTACCGCACCCAATTCAGCAAATGTTTTTGGGCCACACCTCCCACACAGCAGAATACACAACATGCACCCATCTAAAGTACTCTGCAGCTACACCGAGCAGCTGAAAAGGAGGGGACCTGGATTTAACTCTTCTTTTTGAGATGCAAATCCAGTATTCTGGAGAGTGCAATAACTACTAATCAACTGGCTAATGTGAGTTGGCATTTTCAATTTCTCCTGTAAAAACCCGTTTTGCGTTGTACAAAAGACTGGAAGGAATGGGGAGAGAGTGCAGCAGAGCCTGACTCCGTGTTCTCATGATAGGCATTCACCTGGAAACAGAGAAATATGGCTCTCTATCTACTCTTATAGTACTGTTTATGCATTTCATTCCATGACTATTTAATGCAAAAGGTATCAAATTAGGAGTCCATGAAGCATTAATTAATTTATAACCATTGTTCACTGGCTTTCATCCTCTGAGAGTAGAACATTTTGTGCTCTGGAATATGAATGACAAGTGCTGCTTCTGTAGCCTCTCTGTTCCCTCTGCTTTCAGTTTCACCAGATCACACACTCTTCTACCAACACTCAGACCTTCAGAGTTCTTCAGGGCTGCCTTGTTTCAGAGGTTACCCTGTGAAAGCCAAATGTGGAGAGCAAAATGGTGCACTAGCATGGCAAATAAACAAAGGGATCTCCCAAGGAAAATGATTCTAGTGACTTTTTAAAACCACCACAGAAAAATTCACAGCTCCTCTTAGCAAATATAGGGTCTACCTGTGAAGGTATAAAGCTGTAACAGGAAACACATCCGTGGAATTCCTTCCCTTCAAGGTAATCCTTGCCTTTGTTGCAAATTCTAAATTATTGAAATGATAAACATTCACAGGTGCCGAAAAGCAGGATTCACTATGAAAGTCCAGAATTCCAGAGTGAAGTTATACAGTATTGCCATGATGTAAAGTGCAGAAATACACATTGTTGTCAGGATAAACAAACAGCTCAATTTTCCCAGTCTGTTCACTTTGCACTTCCCCAGCCACATATGTGCAGTGTAATAGTCTCTTTTCCTTTTCTTGTAATTCTTTCTGGCCTCTTATAAGAAATGAAGAGAATATTATTTTCTTTGCTCACTAGTTTGTATGTGTTCTATCATCATTGAGAGAGGGTTAGGAGGGTTACCCTCATGGAAGTCATGTTTCAAGACATAGCCCAAGACTTTAAGCTGCTGAGTGCCTATGGAGGGTTGTATTTTTGCCTCTAAAAGTCTGTAGGTGAAGGTGAGGTACAAGGTCTGTCTGAGAGACATGAATCTTTTAGCTGGCAAGTATGAACATGATTTTGCTGTAATTGGAATAATCAGAGCTTTAGCTTTTTCTCACCATGAAAGGAGTATAAAAACCAGTGAATGAGTTAACTTATTTGAAGTGTAGAAGCAAGGAAAAGTCAGGAATCGTGATATTTGCTTATAACATTCAGAAAGCTTCTATTTTTTAGGAATGCTCTTGCGGCAGCCTTTGTGTTTTCTAACTGCATAGGATAAAGCAGGAGATGGTGTAGGTTCAATTTGTATTTTAGCTCTGTAAAAGTTATTTTGAAATATTTCTTTTACTTATGTTGGTCCAGACAGGTCATATCACTGCTCTTTTTTTTCCTGCTCCAACCAACCTTTACCAGGCTTGTGAAGCCATCAGGGTAATCAGCTAGTCCTTTAACTGAGATGAAAAGACAGAGGAAGAGGTAGACATCTGAGGTAGACATCACCTGAACAGCACCACTGAAGACAACTGATTTACACTGACATTTTTTCAGCTACAGGGTTGACCCTAATGTGAACATATCAAAATTTTCAGCGGCTTCTAACCAATTTAGTATTTTAAACCACTAAATTTCCTCAAAACAAAAGCTGGAATGAAACATTAAAGATTACTTGCAGTGAGATATAAACTTCATGTTTGCAAGTCCATGTTTTCTGCCCATGGAAATCAAGCTTATAAAGTAAAAACCAGAGAGAAGCTTGAATAGACATACTAGTCTTGGACAAACTGAACTTAGAAACAGAAGCAATGAAATACAGCCCAGGGAAATCAGCATTGTGTGGAAGTCTGTACACTGACCCAGGATCCCTTGTGCAGCCCAGGCTGAATGCAGCACCATTTCAGCTACACTGTTATTGCTATTGTGCTAAGGTGTGGAAAACTATCTCCAATTCTACCTATTGAGCAGAAACAACATTACTGAACAGGGATTTATGATAGTTTTCAGAAATACTTCTGAAATCTATTTAATACAGTCAGCCAACCAGCTTTCCCTCCCACATGTATTTTGGATATAGTGAAATTCTTGATCTGAAAGAAAACTGCTGTTCTGAACATTCACTTATTTGAAAAGTGTACTTGCAGGAATTGAGAAATATAATGGAATTTCATAGAAACAGAAAGATCTGTCATAGAAAACATTATATAAATTTGAAAAAAAAAGGTTAAATTTTAACAATGATAAAAAGAAAATGTTATTTTCCATTTTTTTTTCATTTTCAGGTTTTTTTTCCACAGGACCAGTAAACTAGCCCCAGTGCCTCAAGGTTAGAAATATTTAAATTCAAAAATTCATGCATATAATCCATAATGACAAGGGACTGTAGCTGAAACTGCTTCTGCTAAAAGAAATTTCAAACACTAAAACCATGTCCACTAAAAAATTCTGATTAATATCTTAGGTATCCTGAAGAGACTGTGAACATATTGCTCATTTAAAGTGAGCTGGATAAACCCCTCTGACAGCTCTGCCAGTGAAATTGGACGTCAGAAGCCCAATTTCCTTTGAGGGTCTTGGGGAAAACTTCCTAATGTTGGAGAAAAACAGATTCAGTTTCTTAAAATGTTATGATTTTAATAATTCAATAAATGTAATAATTTACTTTTTTGGCATAACAAATACCAAGCAAGAGATAGACTGCTCTTCCAGGTCTCTTTTATACAATAATGAATAAGAGAACTCAGAATGATACAACTCTAACACATGTATCATAAATTCCCAAATAAGAATAAAAAAATATATCATATCCAAACAAAGCCACAATATTACTTGCAAAATGAGACAAGGAGTGCATATAAAGATTTCCTACCATGAGACTGATATGATCTCTTAAATATTTTACCCTAATATCTTTTTTAGCATTATTTTTTTCAGGTTTTTGCACATTTGTCAAGGCTGAATTTGTTGTATTTTAATATATCCTGAAAACAAAGCAACTGTGCTTATTCTCTTTGTTCACCCTCTATTCCCCACTTTCCCCTCTATTATTTTTTCAGCATCAATGAGCAAACTTTCAATACTTTCACAGTGTACAGTTCACTTGGAGAATTAGTCAAACTTCCTGGAAGGGAATGGAAGAATTAACAAAAGCTTGCTGTTGTTTCCATGGTCATAATTTGGAAAAAAAATGAATTACTTTGTTACAGAAAAATAAAGGAAACAACTTGTAATGCAGCACATATATTTCCATATATGCATGGGGGTATGGGAATGTGAGTGCAGCATTCTGCCTTTCTGATTCCCCCTGCATTTTGAATTTTAAATGCTATTCTCCCCTCACTATCCATACACAATCGTGTAATGTGGATATATTCTTTAAATGGGTGATATTTCAATTGAAGCTAAAAGGTCATGGATCTTTATTTTCATGAAAAATCTTTTGTGTAGATAATCAAGCAAAAAAAACCTTTATTTTCTTTCCACCACCACTCACTGGACTGGTGTGATTTAACACTCTGACATCTTCAAATACTTTCTTATTTTGTAGGAAAAAAAAACTTCCATCCAGCTCAGTGAAGGAGAGGAAGTTTTAAGGTAAAAGCCTTGTTTGACTATTGAAAAGAGAAGTCTGCAAATGGAGAAAATGCTAATGCAGCCATTGAAAAACCCCACAATGCAGTGTGCAGTGAGAAAGACAACCTAAGAACTTTTCAGAGTACTGTTTTGGGTCCTGACATTAGAGATTCATGGCAACAATTTTGTGAACAAAATTACAAGAACAGTCTTAAGATAATTCAGTACTCTAACATTCCTGTGTCTTTCCCCTCCCTACTTTTCCTATCATAGTGGAATCAGATGATGGAATCAGACATTCCTGTATCTGATTAGCCTACAGTCCAAACAGAATGACATAATGACCTCTCATAATGACAGAAGGGGCTGAGTCACTTGCCTCAGTTTACACAGAAAATCAGAGAGCAAGCTGGAAACAAAAGTCCATTTAGGTCCAAACCAGTTTGTGTTGATAACCATTGGACTGTGCATCTTCCCATGTGACCTCTGACAGCAGTTCATGAGAGGAAATGGTGACCCTCAATCATCAGGCTGTGTCAAAGAATACAGTATTTTTCCATTTCAACATGTTTCTTCTTTTATTCCCTCACATGGCCATTTGTGTGCCTTTTGAGACAGCCTCTGCAGATGACACCAGCAGCACATTAAAAAAATGCCAACAGCCTATGGAAATAACTTGCACTCCTGTGTTTCTTACATTGATGAGCAAAGACCCTTGATCCCAAGGGCTGTCATCACCTGAGTTCAGCTGAGCACTGAACTCAGGTGATGACAGTTGTGAGGACGCAGACCAAAAATAATGAGGTTGAGACCAGTTATTTATATCACTTGCCAAATTTGCATTGGTCAGAAGGTAAAGATTTTGAACTTGTGTATTTCCTCACAGTGCTGTTTCAAGGAGCTCTTCCTAAACTAGCCATACTGATGATTTCTCAACTACTGGTTCAGAACAGATGATCAGAGTCATAAGGCATTGGAAATATGAATCTATAACAGAAAGAAAATCTCATTCCCAAAGTATTCATATCCTTCAGGGCCAAGTGCTCTCAGTAACCTCTCATAAATCGAGTTAGCACTGTTACCATGGTCACTTTCTCTTCTTCTTTTAATAAGAAATATGTAAATTTGGAAATAAGTAGAAACAGAACTATATGATCTTTTCCCCTGTTCTTTTGTTCTTCCTGTTGTGTTGTTTTTGGTTGAGTTTGTTTTTTTTTAAATTTATTGCCAGCATTTCTAAGTGAACATGAAATACTTTCCCTCCCACCTCTTCCCATCAAATAGAAATGAATACCAGTTAAAAAGGGGAAGCATATTAACTCTGTCTCAGTTCTTTAATGAAAGAACAGTTTCTTACCCATGTTGAGCAGCACTTAAACCTCTCTATGAAACAGGATAGAAAACTGAAGAAACACCAAAGCAAGAGGAAAGGAATCCTGAGACTGCAAATTCTTATTCTGTCATGGCAAAAGCCAAGCTATCCAGGCAAGAAAATCATGTTTGTTACATAAAAGCAACTTATTCATTTATAATGAAGAAGAGGAAAAAAACATAGGAACAAACAACAGCAAAACCAATAAACATGCAAATTCCTAACTCTGCCTTCAAAACATATTCAATTTTAAAACCTGTTTATCCTTCAGAATAGCTAAAGAAACAGGAGACAAGATGAAAAAAAAGTGTAATCTCTAGCTTTAAGAAATGGCTTATGGAAAAAGCTTAAGATGATGAGACTATTGAGTGAACAAGATGATTTCATAATACAATTTGTGCCAGTTTGGTAATGACACTAAATACGTAGAATAAAAGACAAGAGCAATCATCCATCATGATTCAAGTCACAGCTCATTTATTTATCTTCTTTAATATTTTTTTGCTAGTGCCAGACTTCTTCCAGAAACTGGCTGGATTAATTGAAAGTGGACAGTGGAGAGCTTTAGCCTAAGAAACATTCTGACATATAAATTACGTTCTATAATGTGCATGCTCTATTTTTACAGAAGTTTGAAGGAAAAACATTTTCAAGATGCTTTCAAGAGGAAGCAGTGAAGCAGGTTACAGATTGTTTTCCATCTGGGAGCCATGAAGGGACCTTGGTCATTGCATGAGATACAAGGCAGAAGAGAGTATGGAGCATGAACTTTATGTATGTAGTGAAATAAAAAAGTTAAATCTAAGTTGTACTCCTTAAAGGCTACAAAGAAAGCTGAAAAACAAAGATTTCTTTTGGCTGCTGAGTGGGGTGGATCTGCTTTATGATACAGGCATCTCCCAAGGGTAGAGACATTCAGTTTAAGCAGTCTTGGTTGGTTATTTTTCTTTTGCAAATTCTCAAGTCTGATGTGGTGTGGCAAATGTTTCAGTAGGAATTTACCCCATCTGAAGACAACTGGTTAATAGGCAGCCACTTTCTGCTGATTGATTGATTGATTGACTGGTTGGTTAGAGAGTGAGCTGAGACATAGTGGGAGAGTCTTTTCACTGATGGCAGACCACCTAGTTTAAGATGTGACAGTTCATTTTCTGTAATGCCTTTCTCTTTCCACTGACAGGAGCCTGTTTGCCACATTTGGACTGAGCGCCTTTGAAGCAGACAGTGAATCCCCTGCCTTCTGGCTCAAGCTGGATGTGATACATCATATCCAGCAGAATCCAAGACCTCACTTTGCTTTCTCCTTAGTACAAACTGTACCTGCTAGAGAAAGCTTGCTGGGAGAAGATGAAGCCTAGATGAAGAGCTGAGGGAAGAGCGAGTCCAGGTTTCATCTCAATTCAGTGGTTTGGTGCTCATGCACTGCCTGTATAAGTGAAAGCTTTCCTCTGATACTTTCATCCTTCCATTCTGGGGCTACAAAATATTTTTCAGAATGGAAATTCATACCCTGTTGGAGCTGATGGGCAGCCCCAGGGGCTGATGCAGAAGAGACATTTCTCTGGCAACAGTCCCAGGGAAGCCCTAGGACCACAGATGTAAGGGTAGATACGATCACAAAACTTGTCTAGACTTTATGTCTAGCAGTAGGTGACATCTGGGTAAAATAGGCTGGCACTGGAGGTAAACAAAATAACATACTGATTATCAATAGAGGCACTCAAGTGACACCACTTAGAATCCTGAATAAGAAAAGCTACAGCTTAGAAATGTTGTGATACCAATCCTTAGCTATAAAGCACCAATGCTACGGGGAGAGATTATTTCTGATCCTTTCTGGGTATTCCCTGAGGCCGGCATTCCAAATTAAACTGTTTACACTGCACAGAGTAGTAGAGCTGAATGATTTGAAAGGATAGGTAGAGTGACTATCTGCTTCAATATTTTTTAATAGCTTTTCTATTAAAAGATAAGCAGAGAGGTCTGTGAGAAAGAATACAGAAGTGGAAATCATACAAGTCCTGAAGTTTAGACCTCATTCTTCCACTGACTTTTTTTTTACCTTTAGTTTTGGGCAAACCACTTCTATGGCATCTCTTCCTACCCTTAATTATAAACTCTAAAACTCACAAAACACAAAAAAAAGGGTTTTTCTGCTTTTCTTGTTTAAGCATCACTTCCTAACTGTACAGCACATTGAACTTAAAACATTAACTTTTATCCTGTCCCAAATAATAAGCCTTAATAATGATTCGCTGAAATGGTTACTTTACAGCTGTCATAGAAGTTAGTTTTATTAGGAATGACCTTACCTCTCTGCATTTGGCTTTTGTGCATTCTCTTGTAACGCCTCAGGTTCATGCAGTTAAATTTACATTAGTTCATTTCTGTTTCTGAAAGCAGTTATTGGAAAGGTAGATTGTCTTTGAGTTAGTGAATAAATATGCTTCATATACTACTGGCAAGACTTGACTTTTAAATTCTCAGTTTTAAGTTTTTCCTTTTATGCAGAACTGTAGTCCTCACAACAATCCATCAAATAGAGATTTTTGGGTGTGTTTTGCCAGACAATGTACTTTAAAAGGGGCTTATACTTAAATCTGCTCTTCAGACTATGAACAGCTTAATGGATTGTTGACAAAGAATGTAGAGCTCAAGCAGGATGTGATAATACTGGGTGTTTTCTCACTCTTATACAGTTGGTACAACTTTTATTTTCATTTCATGCCTGGCTGTCACTTAGAAGAATGCAGCAACAGTGATCTTGGTACTAAAGACTAGAATTAAAAGATAGAAAGAAATTTTAGACTCAGAACATATATCAGAGGTCACAATAGGCTTCTTGTGGCCAGAGGAGGTCAGATATCTATATCCAATCGCAGTATGAAGTTCAGGTAATGGTTCAAACTCCTTTCAGTCTCCAGGCCTGCAGAGAATTTTTTGTGCCTATAGGGAAGGAATAACTTTGGTTTAATAACTGAAGTTATCAGGCTTGAAGGTTGCCTTATGAAATTTCAGCAGATGCTCTTTACAGAAGGAACAATTAAATGTCTGGGGTAAACAGGGACATTCACAGAGAGGCAGACTTGCCTCTTGTGTAATTGTCTTCTGACTTTTTGTTTTTTCACTTCAGTTTTGTGTCACTGCTGCTTCAGTAGATCACTGTCTAGGAAAATTCCTAATTCAGCAGAGCCATCATGAATCAGGAAAAGTTTATTTTGTGGATGGCTCCTTCTGCATGTACACCTGGCTATTGCATATCACCACCAGCTTCCTGCCCACTTCCAAAGAGCCCCTGTAGGGATATGGTGGCTGAAATGCAAAGCTACCCATCCCCTCCTGGATTAATGCAGACTATCCCCTCAGATGATGCCCAAAGAAAAGTTCTGTAAATTATCTGCAGAGGTCTCTCACAATTATATTCTATTTCTCTGAATAAGATAGAAAACAAGGAAAGGAATAGAGACAATCTGCCAGTCCATCTCCCTATGAAATTTGTTCTCAATTATGACTTTATAATCTTTCCAGTCTTTTCTCCATGGATTTTTCAAAGTTTGTTCATACTAAATCATAATTACCTGAAATTGCCACAAGAGACACTCTAATACCACTAGAAAAATATCATCTTACCAAGCAGGAGAAATGTAAAGTACTGCAGCAGTTGTACAGAAATAGTTTTTCTTTGCTTGCTAATACAATTTTGGGTAAAGATGGGGGAGGATTCTGAGGAATTGATTATTTTTAGGCTTTAAAGTCAGGTGAATTTATATATATCTATATACATTTTGTCTATTTTGTATTTATTTACCTCAGGTAACAAACACACAGGAACATATCTTGTACTCATCTGCATTTTTTGTTTCTTTGGAATGCCAAGCTGACAATTTACAGCCTGTGCAATCAAACCAGTGCTTGTCAAATAGGGAACTGCACTCTCTGTATTCTCTGGCATGCAACAAAAGGCATCCAGTCACACAAAGAATCAGAGATGGTTTTGTCAAAATATTTATCGTGACACTGGGAATTAATGTAATTACAAAAGTTATCAGTCACAGAAAGCTGAAAATCCAAATCTGGAGTAAGAGTTTTATTTAAGAGAAGGAAATTAGCTCGTTACTAAGAATGGAGCTTCTCAGTTCTGGCCTCTCTTGTTTTATCTCTTAGTTCAAATGTATTTGGAGTCCAAAACATCAGTTTTGCTAAAAACCAAGTCAAGAAGACACTACAAGGGGCAGGTTTGAAGCCAGTCCAGTTGGAGAAAGGCGCTATTTATCTATTGGCTGTGAAAATGAAATGAAATCCTGAGTCTTTGTACTAAAATTAGTATTACGATTTTGTTGCATGCAGAGTGGTCTTGAGTTAAGGTCCAGGCCCAAATTTGCAACCACTCACAGGTGTGAGAAAAGCCTAAACTGGTCATGCCTGAGGGTCACTTTGGTGGATGGGGCTTCTCTAGCAACATCACATCAATATCAGGTGCAGGGCTGGCTGCACTGCACACCTTGTATTTAGGACTTGTTAACATGGTTGTTCTGATTTCTGTGCTTGTCCTTTGGGTTCAATTGCAGCTGGTGGGATGTTGACCATTTTAAGAGCAGCCAGCACTGAGATGCTGAGAATTGAAGCCCACACATGAGAGTTTCTAAAGTATCTTTTTGCAGGCACAAACTGTGCTGTGTGGACAGCAAGTTTTTCTGTTATCACTTTTCTCACTGAGGTTCAACTAAACCATAGTCCCCAACATAAGATGGATGTGGACTTACTGGAGCAAGTCTGGAGGAAGGCCTTGAAGATGATCAGAGGTCTGGAGCATCTCTCCTTTGAAAAAGGCTGAAAGCATTTGATTGTTCAGTCTGCAGAAGACTCTCCAAGGTAGAGCTTAATAGCGCTGCCAACAAGCAGGACTGCCTAGATCTATCACTTGTAAATATGGGGGAAGATTTCACACAACAGGGGAACAAATTACAGGCAGCTGTTTGTTTGGGTTTTGGGATTATTAAATTCTTCTAGGAGATCTGAGAGAAATTACATTTTCAGTCTTGGATCTTTAGGTTACTGCAAAGAGGCCTGAGAGAAGAGTGGAAAGAGGCATCTATAAATTACCTGGTTTCCCCGTAGTGTCCTTGCAGCCTGGAAGCAAGATGAAGATAAGGGAAGAAGGAATTCCAGCCTGGCACATGATTTAGAAGACAGATCAACTTGTTGGCTTCATATCAGTAGAAAACGATGCAAGACAAACAACAAATCTATTCTTTGCTGGTAATTTCCTCATTTATTAACATAGTCTTAGCCGGTGGGAACCTCTGATGGGGAAAGGCCTTCAGTGATGGTTACTTGCATTTATCTATATACAGAAAAAGATACACATAAAGGTATCTTTCCTCTCCTCCATAAAGATATTCTGAAGCAACTTGTAGTGAAAGAAAACATGACCAGAATTTCCAGCTAATATTTATCCTTACTTCTACACCTCAGATGGAGTTAGAGGATTGAGATGCAACAGTTCATGCATCTATTCAAAAACAGATGGAATATAATAAAGGTCATGAAATCTCATACTTTGGAGATTTCAGGTATGCAACCTATCTCGTCAGAAAGCAACTGTCATACTAATGTAAATGAGACAAGTGCTTCTGACTGTATTTCCCTGTATTTCCTGATATTAATCAAGAGCTGTCAAATTTCCTTCTTTTTTTGCCTTCATCCGGGTGCAAGACTCCTGGAGACCTCCAGGAGCAGATGTGGTATTTGCCATTTGTTCTGAACAATCTGGCTGTTTTGAAAATATTCACAGTAAAGCCAGTTACAACACCAGATGTGAAAGTAGTAAAGCAGCATCTTGTGTTTACATTTTAATTTCTCCAGCTAGGAAAGCTGGAGTGTTTATGCACTGGAAACTCATAATGCAGGCTGCCTGCTCTAATAATCTATTACTTTTATATGGTGCTGCTCACCTCACAGTGCTCTGCAAAGCCTTCTATGCACAAGACCCACCCACTACAAAACTGAGACCCCCACAGGTCTGTGATACAGCACCTGGATATTAATTCTTAATAGTAATGACCCTAGTGTAGGAGTAAAGGGTAAATGAGAGCTGTGACTAACAGCAGCTGCTGAGAGGGCTTAAAGTTGGCAGGTCTAGGTGTTTGTGTGCGTGTGTGAATTTTACAGCTTTTGAACATCTGTAAGACTCACAGACTTTATAGTGCTGTTTAGAGTCAGGACCCAGGATTCTAAATTCAAGGCACATGGAGTGGAAATCCCAGCTTATCTTTTGTCATGGAAGAGGTATTTTTCTTTTTTACATGTTTGAGGGAGCCAAGTAATACCAAATCAAGAAAAAAAAACCCAACATCTGGCATTGTGGCAGCCCATTTAACTCGGGGCAGGTAAATAATCTGACTCTGAAGTTCGTGCCAGGTTTGAAGTAAGGCAGAGATACTGCTCTCTATCTCAGAGGGAAGGGATGACATGACATAAAGCTCAAATCTCTGTATTTCCTAACAGTGGTTTTAGGGAAGTGCTCAATGTTTCCAGCACACACAAAATCAGCACACAAAACCAGAAAACTAGAAAACTCAAGCTGCTGTTAATGGGAAGGCAGAGGTGTATGCTGATGGACACAGGATCCAGAAACAAGGTTATATGCCCTCCCCGAGGTCCCCACAAGTTACCACATTTGTCCTTTTATGTTTGTGTAAACATATGGGAGAGGGTTCAGCTTTGGGGGTTTGTAATCAGCATGTGACTAGTAATGACAACAACAGTACAGTCAAAGATACACAAGAGCTATTTATTGCTAAACCCCTTCTGTTAGCTGAAATAGAAACTTGGCCATGCCAATTCCTGCTATGAAGCCCAAGTAGCACTAATCTGGGAGAGGAGTGCAGCCCTCAGCACAGGACAGACCTATGGGAAAGAGCAGAGTTGGAACTGCAAAGGCAGTATCCCTGCAATGCCAATCTCCAAAATTCTGAGCAGGCCACCAACACCCTCTTTTCATCCTGCTCTTCTCCACCTCAGTCTTGAGAACATATTTTTCCCTTTTTGTCAAGATATTTAATGACAAGGAGGGGTAAATTGAAAAACTTTCTTTCTCATTAAATCAATGAATTCTCACTGTGGCTGTTGGAATAAATGTTCAAGGAACCATAGAGCACTACGTCATTGAAAAGAGGCTGAATTTACATGGAATTGATATGAGCCTGGTATTTTATGACTCCCATGTGAACCTGATGTGGTCAAATTGGCTCTCTCTGAGGACACTTTATCAGGCAGTTATATCTGTTGTCTAATTAAGGTGACTCAGCACTAAAAGGCTGTATAGAGGATTTAATGTGCAGGCTGCAGTGGCAAAGGAACACTTTACAGTGCGCTGCTACTTGAGCGAGAGGCAGCAGTGGTTTTAAGAAAACCGCTCAGGGGAAAAAAAAGAAAAAAAGATCCTATCCTGTTTTTCCCGACATCATATCTATGTTTGGAAACTTCCTCCCTAAATCTTTAATGAAGGCAGAATGGGGTTTGAAAAACAGCTGGAGGACATTGATCTACACATTCCAATTTGTTTATGTATAAAACATGCATAAAGGATTAAATGCTGCTTAACAGTTTGTCTGCTTTCAGCTGCTTTTATGCCTCTGCTTTGCTATAGCACCAATCCATGTCAGAAGATACCCTGGGGGGCTTTTAAATAATAAATAGGTTTCTTTGGAGGATGTCTTTTTTTTAATCTAATATTAATTGCCACACAAAATGGTAATTATACCTGCTCTGGAAATACGCTGTGCCACTCATTCTTCCCGGGTCGATGGCATTTGCCCTGTCTCACCGTAGCTATAGGACCATGGGAGACCCGAACTGAGGCTGGAGAGTGACATCAGATTAAATTAAGGGCTCATGCATTTATGTATCAGTATAAAGCGATGTGAATGCATTTATAAGGAATGAATGATTTATCAGGAAGTGATTTTGATGCCTTTCTGTTGCATGTGACTAATACGGTGAACAAGTCAGTTCATTGATTCAGGTTCAGGATCTTGGTTCATCTGTCATTATGAAGGGGCTGTTTGAAAATCCTGGCTTTTAAGCACTTTTTCTTTTTTTTTTTTAGTCTATAGAGGTTGGTTCACCTCTATCAGTCTGAATGATTTGTTAAGCAAGAAATGTGACTGGCTGTGCTTACCAGTTAAATGCTGCAAATTATCTTTTAAAAATAATACATTGCATTTCCCACTCATCTAATCCTATTTTGCACAGAAATAGACTGGAGAGGCTGGTAATTTTAAAAGATAGGCAGCTGTCCATGCTGCTGGAGGTCACAGGCACAATCTGTGCATAAAGAACCAAATAAGTTACCTGTCAATCTGCTCAGCAGGGGCAAAATTCTACTTTGTGATGGCCTAAAATCAAAATTTCCAGCTGTTCTGCAGATACGGCACTGATAACTGACAGCTCTGTGGCATGGCATAGGGATAAGTTTGTAGATAAGATCAAAACAGTTCTAGCAGAGACATGAGCTTCAGTCTTGTGTTGGATATGTGAAATTCGTTATCTCCCCGCGATATATCTGTCTCCAGCGCTCTTGGTTCACAAAGTGAGCCATGCCAAGTTACACAATTGCATCCTATAACATAGAAAAGCACCATATGGTCACATTCTTTATCCTTATTCCAACTGTCACCATGACTCCAGGGTCTTTTCTGATCCAGTATCAGGCAGTAAGATCAGCAGAGTTAAAACTGGGCAATCTAATATCTCTAAAGGGATATGTTCTGGCTGCACACGTAGACCAGGTTCTCGTCATAATGATACATCATTACTAGTACCAGCACACTCATAGAGAAACTTCCAAGGAATCAGGAGCATAAATTCTTTAAAAATCAATTTGTTTAACATTCTGTGTTATCTTTCTATTGAGAACAGACAAAATCTCCTGGAGTTTATAGTACTGCTAGAAAAAGCCACAGAATACTTTAAGAAAAAGAACCCAAGTCTTGTGGGAGATATTCCCCCAGGTATAAATGTAAGAGTGGAAAACTGGTGAAAACCACAGACTGCAGGAAAGAATTGTTGATGAAATCCGCACAAAATCCCAGCACAGACCAGATTTTTGCTTAACTCAAGGCAGAACTAACTTAACTGCTCAGATGTGCTGTCAAGTATTCAAGTTACCCACACAATGGAAACAAATGCTTACCACTGATCAAGTGACTATGGCTTATCTTGTCTCATCAACTCTTTTTCTTATTTCCAGTTGAATGTTATTTGTGTCTGGTTCAAGCCAAAATGTCTTTCTTTTAATTAATTAGCAGAAGTAATGCACGTCCATCCTGTTAAACACCCTGACCAAATGTAAATTTAAAGTACATAAACAAAGAAAATCTTAAACTCTAGGGGACAAGAATTCACTTGGTTAATATAAATTATATAGTATATTATAATATAATATATAAGTATATTAACTTCCCTTGAAATACAGGGGCATATTGAAGAGCTATGTTGGTTCAACCTATTCATCTTTCAAAATCTTATGGTGCCTTTCTCCTCCCTCTACCAAATGCCATCTAACAAATTAGGCATGGAGAAGTAAAATTATTTATCCCATGTCAGCAGAAAGTTTGCAGAGGAACTCGGAGCTCAGGTCTTCCCACGCCCACAGTCCATCACCAAGTTACATAAAGGCATTGCCTATATAGAAAATAGCTCACAGTATTACATCTGGGTCAGAAAAGCACATGAGTATTTTGATTTTCCTTTGCTACAAAATGATTAATTGGAAACAAGTGCTAGCTCTTTTCCCATAGAAAGGAGATGACAGGTGTCATTGCATTCTCATTTGCATTATGAGATTAGAGCTTCTTTAGTCAAGATATATCCCTAACCAAGCTACAAAAAGAGATTTTGGTAGCCAGGGTCCATGCTTCCTCACCCTTCCACATTTGTACTCTCAACTCTTTCCAGCTTCAAGCTCCATCTCCATCCCTGCCTGAGGATCTTTCAGCCCTGTAGTCTTCTCATCTCCATCCCTTTATCACACCTTACTTGCACACTAGCTGAGCCAACACCTTTGCACAAAAAGCTAGAAATAAAAACCATCTACTCCTTGACTGCAGCCCTCACTACTCCTGGGCACAGTTCAGACAGGCCCATTGTTGTCTCTGCCAACCTTCAGCAGATGCTGGGGGCACCTAGGACCTGAATCTATCCTTTGAAAGTAATTAAGAGTACCTTAGGATTGTTTGGTCAATATTATCATTTAAGGAATATCAGGTGTTTACACAAATATCTCACCCTAAGGTCGGTTCCAGCCCAGGTTTTCTACTCTGGTAGGCTTTGGATGTCGTCCTAGGTTCATTTGAAAAAGAAAATAAAATCATTATCTTTTCTTTCCCCCTTCTTTTCAATGTACTAAATATAGATGTATAAACAAAATCCTCAGCTAGATAAAGATAGCAGCACACAGATGGCATAAAAAACAAAGCATTTAGCAAGCTCTGAGACAAGTTGTACCCATATACACTTTGCATTACCGCTTATTGCTGCTAATATATTTCCACAGTAGTTAAAAACTCACTCAAACTTATAAATTCTCTCACATTAATAGTTAATAACTATCACAAATAGGTCTCTGTGACTCTTTGATGAAATCTGAGTGGTTTTGGGTTTTTTTGGTCCTGAAATATTTACATTTTATTTTGTGGGCAAAGTTTCCTGCTTTCAAAATATTTTGCTGGATGCTTCCCCTTTCTGATGCATGCATCCAACCAGCATTCACACCTGCTAGACCCAGGAATGTGGGGACTAGGGGTGCTGATGTAGCAGATGTTCTCAGTCTCTTCTGCCAGGCAAATATCGTTATCCAGAGTACATTTGGCATTAGATGAGGGAAAGAGCATTTCTTCCAGGCTTTCCAGAACTGCTGAGCTAAATTCTCCTATTCACCAGCTAAACTAGCTATGCTTCTCATCATCCAAAGCAGACGAAAATGGATTTCAGAGAAAGGTCTAGTTCTCTAAGTCTGTATTAAAAAAAGAAAAATCTTGACATTTTAATGTCAATTTTTAGATTAAATAGTTTATATTCACATGGTGAATGTCAATTCATGGGAGTTGAAAGCAGAACTTTCAAGATCTTAATAATGAAAAATAAATACATATCTGACATTTTTTAGTATATATTATGTACTTTGTTATTTCTTGTTTATTTATTTACAGCCCATTCTCTATAGCAAATTGGGAAACACTTTGGTAAAACAGTTAGGAGAAAAAGCAGCAAATGGGCAAGAAGAACTGGAAGCCAAAAATGGTTGTTGAACATATAGGAATACTGGACATACACTCCGTGGAATTGATATAAAAAAAATATCAACATTTCTCTTTTAAAAGTTAGAGAAAAAATCTTGAGAACATATGAAATATTCAGACTTTGTAGGCTTTTGTTGTTGTTGTTGTTGTTTTCTTTTTGTTTGTTTTCTTTTTGGGTTTTGGGGGTTTTCTGCTTCTTTATTAAAAATCTCCTGGAGCTTAGAAAGAACTGGTAAGAAGTTACATTTAACAAATGTAAATGGAGTTATTTGCATAATCAGGGGTCTGTCAGGTTCACATTGATCCTGGGCAAATTACTAGAACACTAGTACAAGACTTAATAAAGAATTAACAAAAGCTGAAATAATTAATGGCAATGAACTTTTTTCTTTGAGATTTGTGTGGCCCTGAAATGAATGTAAGGTATCATTGAAGTGCCACAGCCAAAAGGTAAGGCAAGGTCTGAAGCAAAAGACAGAACATTAGCTGAGATAGGATAGAGTATCCATAGCATGGTGCAACCACCCATGAAAAACTTGGAGCTGAAACTCAAGAAGAATACTGAAAAATTCAAGAATGAGTTCACTGGAAGATGAATCTTACAGAGAAAAATGCAAAAAAAAATCAATAGTATATTTAAGTCCAGATTGGATTTCTTCCCCCTGAAAGTTATGTTCTCCTACAGATATGAGTTAAATCTGGGTACCTCATCAATGTTAAAAAAAGATAAACTCAGTATGTCGATGAGTATATTTTATGAAACAGATATAGGCATTTAGAAATCAAGTCTACACTTTTTAAAATTCTGTTGCATCTCTTCACTGTGTTCTGATGATTAGCTGGTACCCTGCAGCAGAAAGGAAAGGAGTGAAAAAGAAAAGTAATAGAGGAGCTGTTTTAAAATGGAAAGTGGGCCAGAAGGAAATAAGAAGGGAAGAAACTTTACTTTTTTTTCCCAGATCTTACCTAAAGTGTAGAGTTTTACCCTTTTTGGGGTTTTTGACATGTAATAGTTAAAGACATTTACTTTCTTCCCCTTCTGGCAAGATACTTTCCCAATCACATGCACTCTCTGCCTTCCTCAGGACTAAAGCCCCTCATTAATCTCTCACTTTTTGGAGGTTATCGCTTTATCTTTTTCTTGCTTATCTTCATTCTGGAACTCAATTATAATGACCACAATGGCATGCCATGAATCACACAGGCAGAACACAAATCAATGTAACTGGTGCACTTAGTTATAGTGGATGTTACAGAGAAGAGAGCTGGAGAAAAATCCATGAACAATTTCTAAAATGGGGGTGGGGAGAAGAAAAAGAGAAAGTCACATTTTCCTGCTACAGATCATTTTTCCATTATGGGAAGTTGCTGCAAAAACCTTTTTTCAGACTTGGGATTAAACTATCATCCTTTCCAGTGCATTGCCTAGGGACGGCTTTTGATGCAAAATAGATAATAATAATAATAACAAAAACAACGCTTAATTAATTATTGGATGGGATTAATTCCAGATGACATAAGAGAATTCAAGCCCCAAATCAAAAATGTCCTTGAAGCACTGCTCAAGACAAAGTACACCTACAGTCCCTTTGGACAGTGTTGGTGATACTTCACAGATGATCTGAGTTACAAAAGCCTTTCAGCATCAATTGCTGCTGGATAGACATGAACTCAAAGAACTACTTAATATTAGGAACAGACTCTGTGTCTTCACACAAAAGAATGGCTCTGAGCAACCTCAGTCAAGTTGATAATATAATTCCCAGCATAAGACCATGATTTGTTTTTTTGCTGAGTAAGTTGCTGGCAGAATTTGTGGAACAGAAGTATGGTTTTCAAATGGAAATCTGAGTTGATAAAACAGATAAATTATTTCCCTTCTTAATCTCTCACATGTTGGAGCAGTAGGAGAAATTTTGATCCAAAAATTGTAATTTTTACCTGAGAAGAGTGAATTTTAAATCTTTTTCAGTAATAAGAATAAAATCTGTCTGCACTCAGAAGCCCAGCTTAACTTTTCCAAGGATCACTTTTATTGCATTCCTTCAGTCTCCTTTAAAATAATTGATTAGACAATAAACATAAAAAGTACATTAATTATAATGTGAGAAAAATTTTAGTTCAGCCTCCAACTTGACACATTTTTCTTCCACAAAATCTGCTAAATTGCTATGAAACAATTTGATACTGCTTGTAATAAATTTTTAAACCTAAGTTATGTAGATATGAAATGACAAATTTAACTGCTTTTATATTAAAGCAATTTTCTGCCCATCAGAGAGATGAGAGAATTAATATGTAAACCATTAACTTATAGTCAGAAACATTGTGCACTCCAACTGAAATAAGTATTTATTTTTTTTTTATGTCATCGCTTATGTTTTATTGCTTTCTCAGTAGGAAAATACCAAAAATTACAACCACTGCATTTAAAGGAAACTCATTAGAAGAATATATACTTTGAGGGAAAGCATTCATGAATTATGGACCAGTCATGACCCTTAGTCTATTTTTTTGGTTTTGAATTTGTTTTTCTAGCCTGCAAGCAGCTCAGTGCATTTCCACTGCAGCAGTCAGCAGGCATGGATACACAGGGTTGTGTTAATGCTCTGTCATGAGCCTTGCTGCTGACCAAACTAAATGTGAAGAAATTAAATGTAGTATTTTAGAAGCCTGACATATTAATATATTTTTATTAAAAAAAAAAAAAAGCAAGTTTGTTCCTTTTTCACATCAGCTGTCCCTCAGCCTTCATCCCCTCTCCATGCCATGGCATTCTTGTTGGCCTTAGCTTTCTCTTGGCTCTCACTCATGCAGCACCACCTTCCTTAGAGCTTGACATGACTGAGTAAATCAGAAGCTCCTTGCCCTGGGCATCTGCCAGCTCAGCTGAGGTCCCAGGGCTGCACCTGTAGATCGTTAGGGTTTTCTCATCCTGTTCCATTTACAAAGGAAAATCCAATCTTTCCTGGCCTTGCTCGCTAGGCACCTGCCCTCCTTCCAGTTTTGTTGCACTTCAGTGTTGTGGGCGTGAGGCACTTACCTAGAGGGTAGACATCCATCCTGCTCAGGAACTAATTTTGAACTGGTTTCATGTGTATTGAAGCTAAGGATAGGTCTACTGCAACTTATTTGATCAGAAGTCTAGCATCAGAATGGTGTTCCTGAACTCTGGTTATTTTCTCTGTGAAGATAATGTTTTATCCTCATGCCCTTCCACCCTGCTGTCCTCCCTGTTAGTGGCAACTCTCTTTGCTCATTTGTGGGAAATCCATCTCACCTGCACAACTGCTGCCTATCTGTCCATATCAGAATGGAAAATGATGTTTCAAAATCTTGGGCATCACTGCTTTGCTACAAAGTATGCTTGCTGACTTAGTACTGGTCTATGTGCATTGCCAGGCGTCTTTCCTTCTCCACCTCAACTTTGTTTATTCCAGATACTAATCCTTCTCCCTTAACTACTAGTGTCCTATGGCAGGAGCAGAGACCAACTACAGAATCAACAGGACTAAGGGACAGTGTATCACTGAATAACTTCAAAGTCCTAAGATCAAGTTACCACTTTCCCCTCTCATCTCCACCCCGGGAGGTTGTTGCTTCTTTTATAGAAGGCTGTTTTCCCTCAATACCCATACATCAGGTGAATCATGGAATCACAGAATGATTTGAGTTGGAAAAGGCAGTTAAAGATCAGCTAGTTCTACTCCTCTGCAATGGGCAGGGACATCTTTCACAAGGACAGGTTGTTCAAAGTCCCATCCAACCTGGCCTTGAGCAATTTCTGTGATGGGGTCTCCACAACTTCTGTGGATAGCATGTTCCAGTATCTTCATACCCACATAGTGAAGAATTTCTTTCTTATATCGAATCCAAATCTACCCAGTTTCATTTTGAAACCTTTTCCCCTTGTCCTGTTACTACAGACCCTGAAAAACAGTCTTTCTCCATTTTTCTTATAAGCCTCCTTCATACATTGAAAGGCTGTAATAAAATCACCAAGGAGCAGGTCCTCGTGGCCAGATTTTTCTGTGACTGATGGCCACAGATAATGAACAACAGATAAAACCCTCTCCTCTCCACCCCATGGCTCAGATTTGAGACAGTCTGTACATGTAAGCCTTTTAATATGAAACAACAAGACTAGGCTTCAAAAAGGTGGGTAGGTGGAAAGCTAGGCATGATCACAGAGTAACAGCTCAATTTCTTGAAGACTTTTATCTCACATCTGGGTGTGTTTTCTTTTTTTGCTACAATATGTAAATTCTATCTCAATCTGGGAAATTAGGCTAAGGAATAGTATTGCAAAGCAAGATAAAGTTGTGTTCTCTTCCTTAGTGTTATACCATTTGTATAGTGCTTTCTTAGCTGTAAAATATGCAGAACAAATTTTAGCAACAAGATTTAGCTCTAAAACATACAGCCACAGGCTGTCTCACCTTCTAGTTGTTTGAAGCCTAATTAATGATCTCCAGTTTTTCCATTTACAAATCACAAAATCTCTGCACTGTCAAAGTACATGCATTCTTTGTGGAAGTGTTTATTAAAAAAACCCAAAGAGTGCGATACATTTGGATCTGTCACAAGGGCCACTTTGACCCACTGACTTTCTCATAAAAATACCTATTGGCCAAAGGTAAATTATCAAGCCCAGAAATTCTTTTGGGAAATGTTTCTTACACTGACATTTGAGGCATTGATCTATCTTGGGGTGAGAGGAATGAGAATTCCAGCAGGACTGAGTGAAACAGCTTTCTCTTATTTTCTGAAATGAGGGGCCAGGATAAGATGAATACAGAAGAAATTATAAACATATATTGTCCAGTTCCTCAAGACTGTGAAATAATGCCCAAATTCTGTTGCAGCACACGTACACCGAAAAGTACAAAATGTTTCTAGTTCTTAGATTACTCCACAGAGAGGTGGAAATCTCTTAAGATTCACATAGTTTTTCTGTCCGTGGGGAATGGATCCATTTGTTGCAGAACACAACCTTTGAGGTTCTCTTGACTATATTTCAGTGTTCTTGAAATAAAAAACAATGGGCTTTACTCATATTTCATTGTTATTGCTACACCTGAGTCAGGTAAAGGGTTGTATTCTCATTGTCTCAATTGAATACACAAATAAAGAAGTTCAAAATGAGGAAACACTAATAGAAGTGATTTCCTATCAGTCAAATGCCATTGTTTGAGTTGAATTACATGCTGATGTAATGATGCTGGCTCCCTTCCCTCAGTTGTCAACATCAGGAGTCCTGGAAGGTGTTTCTCTGACTTTCCCAAGTCCAAGTTTTGAGTAACTCTGTTTTTTTTAATTGTTGTTATTTTTTTATTATTTTTTTAGTTCAAGACTGTTTTCAACTGGAAAAAGAATTCACAGCACTTGTTGCAAATGCATTAACTAAAACCATATATCACAAATTACTTCAGTTTTTCATAGTGAAGACCTGTGTGGTGTCTTCCACATTTTTTCAATGCTGGGGTTCTGTCCACGAATACACCAATATCCTCATTTATCTGCTGGTGAGTCTTATCTCCTAGAGCCACTGCTGTCAAAGCTTTATCAATGTTACCTCAATATAAGACTTTGTAGAATTGTCAGAGAGTGAGAAATTACAGTAACTGGTAAAATAAATCCTCAGTGCAGGGTAAACACAAAAAAAAGCCCCACCAACATCATCCTTCCTCCATCCTTGGATTTGGGATGCCTGAATGGGAGACAGAAGAAAGGACTGGTCCCTTAGCAGGCCCTTATCAAAAAAGTCAGGTACTCCCTGCGAACTTAATCAGGTCCTGTGGCAATTCTTTACCTGCCTGCAAACAGGATCCCTGTTTTATTCAGGGAGTGAGGTAGCTGCAAACTCTCCCACTATTTACACTGAACTGCAGCACAGCGAAGCAGAGCAGAGGAGCTTGACACAGGAGATAGATGAGATATACGAATATTTCTCCCACACACAAATGAAGGCAGCAAATTCAGCTGCAATATGCAGCATCAGGATATTTATTGCTTGCAGGTGTTCATGAAAATATATGAGAATCCCATGAGGTTCACAGATTTTAGAAGGAATTATTGTGCACCTGGAAATTTGTTCTGCAAAGTGTGGTATTTGTTTCCTGTTGTTATTTGCTGTCCATTCTTTCCTAGTCAACATGCATTATTCATGGTTGTACTTGTAGGAGAGCCAAATTCTACAGATAGTCTTCATCAACAAGAGGGAACAATTCAGATAGAAAATCCTCCTTGGGAAAGAATAACTTGTTTGTTTAAGAGATCCAGTACAGAGTGGATTTACCTTTTGGAGCTTTTCTTTTAATACTAAATTTCTCTAACCTATCTCCAGGAAAAAAAAAGAAACAAAAAAACAAACAAAAAAACCAAACACCTAAAAAACCCCAAAACAAACAACAACAACAAAACCCAAAAGCACCCTCAAACCAAACCAAAAAAGTCAGGTGAAGCCAGTATCTTTAATGTATTTCACATATATTTACCACATGGAACATCAAGCTTGTACTTGGTCTATTGTGCTAAGACACCCTTTATTAAAGTTTTTTGGAAGCTGTGTACAATTCCCTTTCCTTGAAGTTTTTTTTTAAGTGCAGTGTGTGTGCTTCCCTCTCTTCTGAGCAAGCTGAAGCTCGCCCATGGTGAGCCCATCCTCACACATCAAGAGTCCACAGGTCACAAATCCATCCAGCTCACAGCACAGCACAGGCCAGTTCTGCCAGCACAGTGCACCACATGCTACTGCACAAGGCTGAGCAGAAGACACTGAAATGACAAAAGCAGTGGTCAAAACTATGACAGATCATACAGATTTAACGTGACTTTTTGGCAGGTGGCAGGATTCACAGCAGATCCTCAGGAGCCATTAGTGTGGTCACAGGGGTGCCTGCCATGCCTGTGTTTTGGCTGCAATTCTGCATGCATCAATTCCCTTCAGCCTTTAGGAAAAGAGGCAATGATGCTCCTGGAGCTGGTTGGCCAGACAGAGGAGAAACATTTTTGCAAATATTTAAAATTCACACCAGCTTTCCTAAAAGTAGGACAAAGGAAAAAAGTGACTGCAAATAGATGGAAAACAAATCAGATAACAGCCCATAGACTGCTGATGTCACTAAAACACTAATACTGACACGATTTTTGTAAAGTAATGCTTGCAGAGAATAAAGGATTAAGCCTCTAAATATTAATAAAGCATTTCAGATTTTCACTTTTTTTTTCAGTACTATTCTGTACTGAAATGTGAGTTTTCAAAATTTAACAAAGATCGAAATAATTGTGTGAAATGATGTGCATTTTCTTAGTGTTTCTGTAAAATGTATTGCTGCTCTCTCCAGTCATGTCTAATAGCTCATTGTATTGGGTCTACACAGCAAAGTTTTGGTGGCAGGAGGGCTACAGGGATGATCCATGATGGAGCAGAGTAAGAGTGAGAGCCCTGCCCTTGAGGAGGATGGAGCTGCTGGGGGAGAGGGAGAAAAAATTGTGAGTGAAGCTGTGCCCAGGAAGATAGCAGGAGTAAGGGAAAGGTATTTAAAGATTTGATTTTTTTTCTCATTATCCTACTCTGATTAGATTAGCAACAAATTCAATTAATTTTCCCCAAGTCAGGTCTGCTTTGTGGTAACTGGTGAATCTCTCCCTACCTTTATCTCAACTCACAAACCTTTTGCTACACTTCCAGTAACAAAAATAAAAACAAAGGAGCTATTTGAAAATAAAGGATAAAGCAGCTTTGGTGGCACCTGGTGTCCAGCCATGGTTAACCCACCTCAATTGTTTATAGATCAGTCAATGCCTAGTCACGACTAAAATTGTACTGTAGAGGACAGAAAACTCTGCACTGCTAACAAAACATTTCCTTCTTATCATATTAGTTAAATGATTATAATTACAAAATAGAGCTCTTTTACCCTCTTACTGCACAAGAGGAACAAGACAGCTTGACATAATGGAAGCAAATTATTAATGAAGGAATATAAAGAACATTTTGCATGCTGGCCTTTTCCAGAGAACAGTGGGGAGTTAAATGCAAAATAGCATTTCGTTAGAGGAAGCAAAATTCTCTGTTAAGCCTCTGTGTTTTCATTCAATTTTATATACCATACCATTATACTTGAAGCTCTATGCTGCTAGCCCTTAAGCCTTCATCTGAATAAATCTCAGATCCATAAAAGGATATGGTCAGAAATCCTGTCAGCTTTTCTAGAGCCATTAAATATAGTTCAGCTTGTCCTTCTCTTTCTCTTCCTATTGTTTTCAACACAAGTTCTTCTATTTTCCTTTTGAATTAGGGGGCAGCAGTCTCACTTATCTTTTCGTGAATGAGGGAGAGCATTTCCATTCACTGGAATTCAACACCCATTTTTATACATCAGTCTCTCAACTCTGATCTCCTCTCCAGTTTCATAACTTATGAGAAAAACAATTATTCCATAACTACATTTCTTTCACTAGCATGGCAAAATAGGTTGGAGGCATGTTTGCAGTCTGTTAAAGGAAAGGTAAGACTGCCCCAGTCTGAGAACACATGGCAAAATGACAACTTTAATTTTAAACACTTTACACCTCTAGTAGCAGTGCCTTATCAGATCTCAGAAAATAGTTATCTGATGGGTGTTTCTTCTTATGCTAGAACACATCTTTCAATACCAGGCCCCTCTTGGAACTCCTGCTCCCTGATAAATGACCAGCAGGCGCTACAAAAATATCCCTGCTTCTCTCCTCTGTTATTCTTACAATTTAGACAGGGTGATAACAGTCTCTCCAAACAGCTTCGCTTTTCTATCTGGAGAGACAGTCCAGGCCTCCATACTCAAAGCAAATCATGTTTGGACAAAGGCAGCCTTGAAATACACTAGAGTAATTAGATTAATTAGCAAATCAACAGACTTTGAAAAGCTTGCAGTAGAAAGCTTTGTCTCCATCCCCAGACAAAACCCACAATACACCTAAAAGCTTTGCTGCATTTGAATGTGAATCCATTAGTAGCAGTAGGGTATTTCTTTAGCAAGCAATTTGAAATTAGGACTGTACTGGAGTAGGTGTAAATATATTGACAACAGATTGTGCTGAAGATTTTCTAATTTAAATAGATAAAGGGTGAGAAATAAACCAGAACTCAGAAACCCAGAGTTGCTTAGAACACAGGTCAGAAACAGAGCTAGAAGCAATATCAGATGCTTTGAACCCCAATCTAGTTATTCTCTTAATCCTTATTTCTTCCTTAGTCCTTTAGACAGAAATAAAAATAGTAACAACAGTAATATTTTCCTTACTCATTGAGGAAAAAACCCACAACCTCACGTAATTTTTTATTCCATTTGCTTACATGGCTGATATTTGCATAGTTAAACCCTCTTCCTCATAAATATTACTTCACATGCCTAACTAAGAATTATTTTGTGATAAAATTGCCTAAACTTCCTCATCATTAACTTCTTTAAATTATACTGTCTGAAGATGTTTATGGATTTGCTAAGCAATCTACTGTGGAGCACAAACTGCAAACCAAAGTGAAATTGAGTTCCCAACTGACTTTGAAGGTAATTAATGATTTAACTGCACAACTGTTAGCAGATCTATAATGCAACTTAAAAGCTAATTGAGAGCTGTACAGCCAAAGGAAAGAGGAAAGCCTAGTGCAGCCACAGTACTCCTCTGAGTAGTATTTGGTCAGCCTGCTGTCAGAGAAAGTGGAAAAATAGATATCCCTATACCTTATAAAAATAAAGATACGATACAAAAATATGTGTTAGCTTTGGGGAATTGGCATTTTATGATCACCTCATTAAGAGGGCAAGTTTCTAGCAGAGCACTGCATTCCACAACTTCCCCTTCTCCCTGACCAGTAGCATTAACATGCTCCATTTCTCTCACCGCTCATAATGCATCAAAATCCACCCCAGAAGATTAGCTGCCCAGAAGAGCCAGGAAATGCTTTTCACTGCCATTTTATAGCCCAGTTATCTTAATTAGTCCCAGTTGACTGAGGAAGCCCAGAAATAAGACAGTAGATTGGGTTGAAATGAGACAGTAGATTGGATTGTGCTTTTACCTGGAGGAACTTTTCCAGATTCTGGCAGCTGCTACAGAATCTTTAAGCACCAACAGCTCTTTTGCCACCTTACATCTGAACAAGTGTTAATCTTTTCACAGTATGTGTGAGTATTTAGCATCCTACCACAGCCAAGAAAGTGAATAGTGATTTAAGCTGTACAAGGATATGCTCACTCCAGCAGTCAACAATCTGGAAGGAAGGCCATAGATTAGATTTACCAGAGGAAGTGTGTGCCTAAATCTCACTGTCATAGCCCTCAAGCCCTATGACATACACAGAATACACAGATCCTGAAAATTTAGATTAATAAGTATTAGTAAAGGTGCTAAGGCCAACTGTGTAAAACTTGGTAGTATTGGAGCCCTATGCCCCTTATGTAGATAAAGGGTCACCCAGAGATGATGGAGATCCTTGGTTCCCTCTCTGAAAGGACACAAACTGCACCATCAGCTCCTGCCAAGGGACCAGCAATAACCTGTACCTCACACATTGTGCTAAGAGTACATTGGGAAAGTGAGAACATGTATGTGCTAACACTCCTGCAGACAAGGAATTTCAGCTTTAACCTATTCCCTCCTGGCAGCTGCACTACCCAGCCCTCCGTGCAACCACTGCAGCTCTCTCTGCCCATATCTCACTGGCCAGAGTGGATACAAGTGTGTCAGTACGAGGGCTGGCCACAGACCTGACACCTATTTGCTGTGTCCCCACAGGTATAAGGCATGTGATGTTCATGTCTGAGAACATTCCCTCCTCAGCATCTTCTCTTGTCTGCTTTTGGTGCCTTCCCACTCCCTGTGCTGGCACTGACAGAAATGTCCCTTAGCAGAGGCTGCTCCCACACATTTACTGGTGATGTTGATTAGGGCTCCATATTCTATTATACAACAAAGCCTCTGAGGATGAGTTCCATCAGGAACACTGAGTCTACCTGTACTTACTTTAGTATTTTTTTTTACGGTTAGCCGTAAGTTTTTCCTTTCACCATAGACTTTTCCTGGTTTGAAAAATCCATTATAAACCATGGAAGTGTTACATGTGTAAACAGAAGGACACAAGTCTATATACAGTGGTCCACAGTATCCAATATATATTTTTGCTGGCTTCTTTTGAAACCAGCAAAAATATTCTTTTGATAAAGGACAGAACTGGCTTTTTGCAATTAGAAGCAGTATTTAAAGATTTGTCCTCTAGTCAGGTGACAGCTTCTGGGAAGTTTTAGGAGAAAGACCTGTCTGCCTGATCTATTTGGTTGAAATTCATCATAAGTTCAAAAGGTACTGGGGGTGATGATTTATTACAAAAAAACAAAACAAAACAAAACAAAACAAAACAAACAAACAAAAAAAACCCCAAACCCCAAAAAACAAAACTATATGAAGAGAGAACACAGATTTTCAATACAAACACTAAAACACTGAAACCTATGCTGCATCAAAATCTTGGCCTTGCTAAAGTCAAAAATTACTGTATTTCAATCCTGACAGTGTTTTTTACCTTACATGTTCTATGAGCCAGCCTATGGAATTGTATATCAAAAAGACAGCTATTTGTTTTGGTAATAAAAAAGAAAGGAGATACCAGTAAATCCATCAGCATTCTTCCCCTCCCTGATGAATATATTCTCCACAGTCCCAGCCTCTGAAAGGTTAGCTGTCTCCTAAAGGCAGGATCAATGAAATCACAGCATGCAGCTTCCTACCTTCCTGTTTCACCTAAAACAGTTTTATTTGGAGGGGAAAGGATCCTAAATTTTCTAAAATCAGCACTTCATTGTATATTTGAGCCCCATGGTTATGAGATAACTACAACTCTCCTTTGATTTGAACCTGAACTTTTCAAGCAGTCTTTTTGGTTATATGTCAATACATGTGCATGAGATAATCAAGCCAAAGTCTTTACATTCTCTAACACAGTGCATAAATAACAATAAAAATTATTAATAACATGTCCCTCGCAGATCAGTTTGAAGAATCAGACCAATAGCTGTTTTCTTTTTAACTTGTTTCAAGACATTTTGCAAGGCAGAATTACAGAGCTGGACAGAATGCAGAGAGAGACTGTGTGAACAGACAGATTGGCTAAAGGTACAGGTTGTTAATCCCCTAGAAATGGCCTGTTATCACAGTTAAATCCCTCTCTTCAGGATAAAAAATAGAAAATGAGAGAACAACTCCTGTGCTTATGTTTGTGTTAATTTTTTTTGTTTAATTGTCATCTTGCAATACAAGTAATGCTTTCTACCCAAGACATTCTCAGGAGATAAAAAAGGTTCTTCCCTCCCCCCAGTCTTTTATTATCTGTGTCCTGACCAGAGCTGTTGAAATGAAACAGGTTTTAGAATGAAATGGCTTTAATTTTAATGCAGTTTGTTCAAAGCTTAGAAGTGCTGTTGCTGCTGCACAAGTGGAAGGAGAGCTAAGGAAGATACAATCTAATCAGGAATATTCCCTTTTGTACTTTCCCTATTGGCAGCATGGTTTTTAGATGAAAGAAGAAATCTTGCTTGCTCTGTTTGGAGCAAGGTGCTTGAAGAGAAGGAGAAATATTCTTCAGATCCCTGTCAAGAGAATAAGCAGTTTCATCATCTGCAGAATTCTGAGTCTCTCTGAACAGTAAAAGTGAGTGTCTGCAGTAACAATATACTATCAAGGCATGTTACAGGTATCTGAGAGCTTTTAGTACATATACATGAATATAACTGTACCTGTAGAAAATACCAAAATACCAGAGGTGCCTATATAGAACAGTAGTTATGCAAAAGCTACTTATGTATTTTATTTGGTTTTTTTTTATGAACAGACTGCTCATTAACTGCATAACAAAATGTCTGTTCAGAGTTTAAGATTTCACTACTTGCAGCCCTCTCTTTAGTGTGAAGTGTGGAGGGACAGTATGCAGAAATGGCATCGATACAGTGACTATGTATAATCAATAGAATCAAGATGATGCTCACAGTGAGTTGGGATCTCAATGTATGAAATATTCAGCCTTACTGGATTTCTTACAGATGTACTTTAGATCCCAGATCAGCAACCAAAATTATCTTCCACGTCCTGACAAGTCTTGTCTCTTATTTACAGTCTCTCACGTACTCAAGTATCAACACAGTGTTATTGTAGTTACTCTAGGAAAGCTGTGTGTAACACTTGGTCATGCTGGGTCAGAGAATGTTATTAAACAATCAGAACCAAAATACTGGCATGAGAATATCGACTTTCTCACATGTTGCTAATGCCTCAGCCCAGAGGTAAACCAGTGACAATGCCTATTTCAATTAAATCAGATATGTACGTAGCATTTTATTACCTTGCTGAGGAGGAATAAATACAGGCACGTTCTTTGGAACTTTGCTGATTCTAGGCCTGATATAGCATTTCTCCCTTTAAACAGCCATTGGGAACAATATGTTCTTATGATATTAATATAACCCATCTGCCAGTTGCATCAAGGCTGGCAAATTATCTCATAATTTTTCATCCTACATTGCAAGAAAAAAAGAGAAAAAGAAACCCACCCCCAGTATTACTGAGATGCTGCAAAGCTGTGAAGGAAAATCTTGATGGGTACAAAGCAGCCCTTTTTTATGCTCTGAGCACAGACCTGCACTTCTGATTAATGCACAGATAAACCCCCCATATTGAAAATTCAGGACAAACAAATCTCTGCAGGCATTAATAGAGACAGTCACAACCACCCTCTTTCTGGGCCTGGCTGTGTTTTTGGAAAATTGAGCAGAGACTCCTTTTGGCCTTCCCTGTGACCTGCAGTTTACATTGCCCAAGCAGCCAGGTATTCCCACAGCTGTGATAGGCACAGCAAAGCTCTCCATTTTCCTAGGCAGGTTCTCCTCCATCCCAGGACAAAGGCTGCTTTACCCTACTCAACTGAGAGGGCACTATCGGTAGAGCTGTGCTGCTAAATGATATAAATAAAAAGAAAGCTCTACTTTCATAATCCTGGGATTAAGAATGTAAGAAGAGTCCATTCAAATCCATGCACAGGACAGCTGCACCCCTCAGGGCTTTGCAGGCCAAGTGCAGCACTGCACTAATAAGTGGTGTTTAGAGTCAAATGGGTTTCATATGAACTGACTTAGGTACTCTGCTCTGCTAATTCCCTAAATTGTACTCCAGTTTGACCTTTCTCAGGAAAGACAGTTTCCAGCCTCTTGGTATCAGGTTTTCTTGAGGAGAAAAATCGTATTAATCTTCTCCATTGCTGTAACCCAAGGACAGAGAATGACTCGGTTGTGCTTACAGTTGTAAAAAATATCTGAAATGGTACCCCAATTTTTTTCTGCTTCAATAAACATGCAAAAGGCTGAAGCAGACATTTGAAATGTGATTCCCCAAAACTGAGACAATCTAGCAAGGAAAAGGCTGTTTCATATTATTCCCACTGTGGGCTTACTTATTATACTGCTTATACTACTTATCAATCAAAATATTCTTGGAAAAGAAATACAGGAATATAAGAAAAATGTACTTTAATTATGTGCATGTATTCTATTCATGAAGAAGATTTTACATAAAAGTATCATTTGGTGTCAAGGGGGAAAAAACCTCATGAATAACTCTTGGCTGACCACCTGCAGAGTATGAGCTGAAGGTCCTTGTGCATTTGTGAGGCTGGACAGGCTGTACAAGGTCTGGGGGAGGGCCACAAAGATGACCAAGGGGCTGGGAAGCTGCTGTGTGAGAAAAGGATGAAAGAACTGGGTTCATTCAGACTTGAGAAAAAAGGCTTAAGAAAAACAATACCACCTTATTCCACTGCTTAAAGGGTGGCTAGGAAGAAGACTAATATTTTACAAGGAGTCACATGGCAAAGGTGAGGGGCAGAGGGTACAAATTATTCCTGGGAGGATTCTGATTAGACACAAGAGGAGAATTTTTCACTATGAGAATAGTCAGCCATTGGAATAACCACAGGGAAGTGGCAGATTCCCTGTCATTAGAAACTTCTAAGATTCACTTGCACAGGTGCTGGGACATCTTGTCTAGACCATGCTTTGCCAAGGAAGGTTGGACCAAATATCCTCAAGTTCCCCTTTCAACATGGTACTCTATGATTCTATGATTTCCACTAGACCCATACTTTTTAGCTGAGCTACAGGTTAAGAAAATATATGCAAATAACATACCTCGTCCTGATGAAAAGATACACAAATAAAAATCTTCCAAATGCCATACTGGGTCATTCCAATGCTTAATTTTCCCCAATGTAAAAATAATGACTTAACATTATTAATTTCAGTAGAGCCATAACAAAGAATACCAGCTGTGCTTTTGGCTCTTGACTCAGGTTTGCTTTACATTTGCCAGGAGCAGCTCTGTTTGTTTGTACCAGCTTCACCACTGCTTTCATTATAAGGGCACGAATCCAGTGCAACAACTCTAGAGACAGGACCTCAATAGAGAAGCCTACTTAGAAAAACTGATAATAAACTTCTTTCATAAGACTTACACAAATCTGCAATAAAACAAGCAGTAACAATGTTTATGTATATTTTTTATTAGCTTTTGTTTTATTTTCTTCCAGGAATTGTTTAAAATTTGAATCACAACCATTCATACCACAGCTCAGAAAGGAACAATGTCATGACTGAGAACTGGCAAAAGGATCATAAACAGGTGGTAAGAATAAATAATAGTGAATTAAGATGAGATGCTCTATTCAGCAGGAAGAGAGAGACTGGTCTTAGGCCTCCTTTTACTTAACAGCATTATAATGGTCCTGAAGAAGTCACAAATGCGAGATTAATTAAAGTTTGTGGATCCAAGTGAATTCAGATGTTTTGCAAACATCATTGAGAAAGGAAACGTTATACAGTGGGAAAGACACTGTAAAAATGAGCAGGGATCTACACAGGCTTCACCTTGACCAAATGCAGGTAATGAGATGTGGGAAAACACATTTACACATAAATATTCAGTGGATGGAAATTCCCAGAAAGAAAATATCAATGTAGACATGTTAAATTGAAATACAGATAAAAACAAAAAGTGACAAGACAATAAGAAACAAATAAACAGGACAATCTGAAAAAGGATGTGGCAGTAAGGCTCTGACTCCTGACTCTGGAAAACATTCAGCCTTAGCCACAGCTATCAGCAGAAGGAAAAATTCTGGCTTGGATTTACAGTTTGGCATGAACTGGACAGACCACAGTAATACACCTGAGACTTACTCTGGAATAATACTACTTTCAGATGCTAGAGATATACTGAGGAAACAACCTGAAGATTATTTGTAAGTACAAAATGAGTCCCTCAATGTCATTTTTAAAAAGAGGTTAAATCAAAGAGCTGTCAGTGCTTACTTTTAATCTCACATCAGAGAGCAACAGGTACAGTACATCTCTTTGGGAGATGGATCACCTTGATTGGGTTATCATGGCAATTAATAATTCCTGCTAGTATGTGATACACATAGAGCTTCCATGTCAATCACACAGAAACTCCACTAATTCATTGTTCTTACTGCAAAGACAAAATAGCTACAAAATGTGGGCAGATTTAGAAATAAGAGAAAAGCATGCAAGATCCTACAACAATTAAAAGGAGTTAATTGAAAAAGTGCAAAAGACAAGTTGTGGTTCAATCCCAGCCAGCAGCCCAGCCCCACACAGTCACTCTCTCACTCATTGCCAATCAGCACACAACACAAACCAAATATTCACAGAAGGCAAGAAAAAAAAAAAACAAGAATGAGAGTTTGTTAAAAAGATTAAAAGCACTGAACAAAACCTGAACGATTTGATGTTCTACCATGTGAACAACTTTACTTTCATAAATCACAACTGGCAACTAGTTTAACAACAAAAATCCTATTCTGACTGACCATAAATGTGCTGGTAAGAGTAGCACATGAATAGTAGAAAGCAAATATGTAATAGATATCTCTGTTTAGCAGCTAGTAAATCCAAGTGGCATGAAAATAATTGTGGGAGATTGAATCACATTCTTTCTGTGCCCACCTGTTTTAAATCTGGAATATCTCCATGAAGGCTCTGTACCTAGTGTGGTATAAGTGTGGAAATTTTACAACTCTGCTGTGAATAGCTGAAGTTTTCCAGTTTCTCATATGAGCACAGAATAAAGCTGTATTAATTTAAATGCAAGTCAAGACAGATTTACAGCCAGAGGGAATTAAAATTACCTGTGAAAATAATACAAAGCAGAAAAAAAATCCAAATGTAGTGCAAAAAACAATAGTTTTACCTTTGTTGTGTTTTGCCCTCCTTGCAGGAAATGACTTGCCTGAGATTTTATGATAGTTTTCCTGTGCTAGTTTGATGCTTCTGCACTGAGAATTAAAAATAAAAAAATAACACTAGCACTGGGTGCAAAGGAGAAGTCCCACTGGTAGCACTGTGCAGAAGTCTGTTCTGTTAAATACATCCACCCTCATGGATCTGAAATCTATTGAGGAATCTAAACACAGCCAAGCTGAACATTCTTGGGGAGCAGGAGAATATTCTGAGAAATGTTTTCTCTAGTACTTTATTTCTTCATTGATTTCACTTGTACCAGTCACAGATGGGGCTTTTGTCTGAGCAAATTCTTCTGTTCTTTTGTTTTAAGGTCATATGGCTTCACCCATAAAGAAAAGATGAATGATGGAAATTACTGGATTTTTTCCTGGTGTTATGGCATTAATTTTATTTATTTAATGTCTGACAGAGTACTCCATATCATTGCCCAGCCAAACATTGAAGCACACACTGATTTAAGCCACAGAAACAGGATCTTCTGAGTTGTTAGTTGTTAGAAAAATATGCCTGTGAAGTATACTACATATAGATTAAAATTTTGGATAAGAATGTCTGAGGAACATGTTTTTATAGAGGAACGCAATTACAGGGCTCTCAAAAAAGAAATAAAAAAGGCAATAGAGGAATACAAGTTCTTGCAGCAAATAATACCTGCAAGGTCTTGATCAACCCCTACCCCTCAATATATTAGAAAGCACATTCATTATCTTTTAACAGCCATGGATGGGATCAGATAAATTTGGATAATACATTGGTTGATGTTTTTACTCTGAATAATACCAGGCTAAAAGTCTCCTGGAAGCTCAAGTAGTTTTCTATGTTATTATGGTAGAAGCAAGACAATTTCTTTTGTGGGTTGACCCTGTGCAAGAGGTCAGATCACCCCATTACACCCAATGTTAACCACTTCCCTGAGAAAGGAGATCAAATTCTCATCTAAAACATTGTCAGCTGGAGGAAGCTCTTCACATAAGTTCTAGTGGGCTGAAACTCAAATCCCTAGGCTTGTAACAAGATACCTTAATCTTTCTGTTCCTAACTTTGAGTCTTCCTGGGGCTTTAGAAGAAAAGAATAAATATAACATTTAAGGAGATCATAAAATGCACCAAGGTGTGTAGCTATTCCAAGATAATTATATACTCAAGGGGTATAATGAGGGCCATGTTCCTTGAAGATATGAGAAATGTGGGTACTTCAGCTGAATAAATTCCCTGGACTATATAATTCTATGCTGAATATGTTATAATGTACTCTTAAGTGGACAAACCCAGAGAGGCTAAGTGCTTCTGAGGTAAGTATTGTCCCATCAGACACAGATTGGACTCTTAATTAATCAGTTAAATTACTTTCTCTCTCCTTTTCAGTGGCTTCTTTTAGATGTTTTTTCACCTGCAAGCACAATTTTCATTTTTCTAAGGTGGATCATAACCACATAAAACTACAGGAACTCACAGTAGTCTAATGTAACCCCCTAATTACCGGAGCATATTAAAAAATAGAATAAAATTTTACTTTACTTTCAATAGCACTAAAGTAAAAAAAAAAAGTAAAAAAAAAAAAAAAAAAAAGGAAAGCAAAGATAAATAGACATTATCTGTGATGTCAGGGTCCTGAACCCATGGTAATAAAACAAAAGACATTGATAATGATCTCAAATACCAGACACCATAATTATTCTCTCGTGGGACATCCTGTTTGATAGTTCCTTTAATCCTTCCTTGGTTCTACAACAGCCCAGTTCTGACCTCACACGTGCTAGCACAATGCACAGCATGGCACCAATAACCCTGCACCAACAGACAGCAGCACTAAAGCCCTTCCCATCCCTGCTCCTGTCACCAGCAGTCCCCTATCATCCATTCCCTCATTCTGCAAAGCCTTTTGATAAAAAGGCCTTGGAGATCTCCACAGTAGTCTAGGGATTAAGATATTAAATTGGTTTGGACAGTTTATTTTTCCCTTAAAACACTCTGACATGTAGGTTTTTCATCTAAATTGCTTCTCCAGTCTGAGTAACTTTGGAAAGTATTTGACAAAAGGAATCCTACTCATGGGGCCATATGTTTTTTATTCTACATTTTACTAACCAATATATGCACAAGCCAAATTTTCCATGCTGCATCAGGTTCCCAAGGTGCAGAGCCATATATGGTACAAGATACATGTGAAAACAGTATTACCAAACTGTACTGGGCAGTAATTTATTATTTTTTTAATAATTAGACACAAATCAGTATATTTTTTAAAAGGACTCCTGGAGCAGTCCTCTAAACTCAGCCATGTCTCTAACATGACCTAAGGTGGATTAAGTGCTTAAGTGTAAGAACATAAAGAATTTTTTTTTTTCTTTTTTCGCTTCTAGACTTCAGTATCTAATTTTATGTTTATTTCTGTACCATATTATATGCAAGACATACTTATCAGGGGGTGCAATAAAACCCCTTGATATCTAGACATGATTTCCTATCAGTCTGAAGAAAGAAAGGATAACATCTGATATGTTTTATTGCCTGAGGGGGCAAGTATTAATTTGATTCATAAGAAGTAATAATTTATGCTATAAAATTTTAATGCATAATTGGCACATTTGGACATATGAACTGGTGAGATCTCCAATTTTAATTTTCTCTCCCTCTTTTCCAAGAATTCTCTCCAGCCTACTAAGTTACAATAAATATTCTTGGAGTATACAGATCTGAAGCACTCAGGGAACACTCAAAAGTTTGGTTTGGCTTTTTTTTCATGTCTACTGTTTCTCTTTCTGCAAAGGAAAGATTTGTTCCATTCTCAATGGAATACATTCATAAATAACAGTGGGTCACATTGTTTTATTGAATAGGTGTAGAAAAATCCCTCACAACCATACACATATTCCTTTTCTTGGAAGAGAAGGTACATATAACAGAGTAACAGATGTTGAGGTAGCTCCAATGGAGTTGCTCTTATACTTGCCAGGAAAGGTGCCTCCAAACTATTTCTGATCAGTGTTATGCCAAAATTTGTATTTTAAGGAAAAAAAAACACATTTCAATCTATGATGATTTTAAAAATAAGAGATTCCCTATCTACTTACTGAATAAAGATGACATATTTATACAGAAATAAATTTAATTTTGTCTCTCCTCTTGAACCAAGAATGTAGAAATTGCAATATCTCATAATATGATTAATATTGTTCTTACTGTTTTAATCACAGACGGTTCATCTACTACAATATTGCATTTGTATCTGCAGATAATTGCTTTCCTTCAGAGAGTGGTCTGAATAATAAGCTGGAGTAATTAAAATAAACTGGCATAATTTCAGAGTGTATTGCTACTGTATAAAAGTAACCAACAGGCACATATTGGGGAAGTAAACTTCAGTATGACTTATTCACTCTCAGATGGCAAAGGCATTTTCTGCCATCATAGTTTAATTTCTGGCACAGTGGAGAATTCTGCAAAGATTTGCCTGGATATGCAGGCTTTGAAGAGTGTGGATGAAGAAGGTGTATTGTTTAGGAACTGTCTGCAAGGATGGTCACAGCAAATTCCCTCCCCTCAAACACAGAATCATCTGGACATTAACCTGTCCAAAAGCTGTGAATCCATTGCAAAGGGATCTTTTCTTTAGGCTCTTAGGGCTACAGCTGCATGCAGAGCTAATACAGATTATTCCTCACCAGTTTTGGAATAAATCCAACACATATGATAGGTTTAGGCTTATGCTTTCTCATACTCAGGAGAAGTAAGGTGAAATTCTTTCTATGCAATTTTACCTCCTAAAATATAAGCATCTAGTTACCCACTCTCTGTGACCCAAGGAGCATGAAGTATACAAAAAATATAATGCAAGCCTAACTTAAAACATCAGACAGATATGTGGATCATCTTCAAAAGGTGGCAATTTCTTGCCATTGTCTAGAGGGAAGAACCAACAGAAATGGCAGAGGCCTGGGCTTCCATTTTTTACAAGGTTAAGTAAGTTTGTATATCCAACCACAATACCCAAGGTACATTGAGCTTCACACCTTCCATTACTATCCTGCCTCTGTATCCACTCATTGCCATTGATGCTGGGCATCCTTTGTAGAAAGGCTGTACTCTGAACCTGATGCTAACTTGAGGTCCCCAAATTTGTCTGACATTTTCCCTTGTCTACATAAAATTTTATTATTTCCTACATCTGCCCCAGTTTAGAAACAATCTACTAAAAATATGACCAGAAATAGACAGTTATTTTATAAGTCTTTTTGGTATGATATTTAAAATTCAAAATAACCTCCTTATATCTACCACCTCCCAGCTTATAAATTGAAAGCACATATTATCACAGCACTGTGTTAGAAATACTTACCTTTCCACACTCTCTATAGAATGGCTTCTGGCTATGGAAACAAGGTGTGAAACTCTGATTTTTTAAAATGTATTTTAATCTAGTCCATCTTTTCCATCACATCTACCACCCTTCAACTCAGCTCCCAATTTTAGCAGCAATAATATTACATGCATCTTACTGGCAGAATTACAGAATAACATCAGGTGAACTGCTACTTCCAGCAGTGAGACAATTCAATCAGCCAGTCCTTAATTAATTCAATATCTGCCCTTTTAACATTATATAGTTTTAACTTTTTTTTCCAGGATATTTTGCAGTACTTAATTAAATGTTTCAGAAAAGTTAAAGAGTAGTTCATCTTTTCTATTACTCCTCATACTTCTAGACCCATCAGAGAAAATAAATTGTTTTATATTTATTTTCCATAAAATAACATTGCTATTGATTATATTTCTTGGCCTTAATTATTTTTTAATTGAATACGGTATCAGTTTTCCATTATTTTACTTAAGATTACCAGTAGACTAAAATCCACAGTTACTCACATCAGTTACTCATTCCCTCCCAGGTTTTTGGCTTTCCTTCAGGGATCAAAGTTAATAGCTAGATAAGGATATGTTCAACAAAACCCTCTGAAATTCCCAAGGGAATTTATCTGAGTTTTATCTTTGAAAACATATTTTTTTTTTAGAGAAAATTTCCTTTATTTTAAAGTTCTTAATTTCTAATGGACTGGGAATTGTTTTATTATTTTCACTTGCTAGAAGTATCTTGCCCTTCTTCCCAGATACTAAACCAAATATTTATTGAACTTTTCTCCTTTAATGTATTAATAATAACTACTTTATTAGCTACAGGTGTAAATGTCTTTCTCAAGTTCTAATATTTTTCCCCTAATATGCTAAAAAAAATCCCCACTCTGTGTGTCTACCTGACCCACCTCAGAACTATTTACCTGTTATCTTTATCTTCCCTTATTAAAGTCTTTAATTGCTCTGCCAGTTCAAGTTAATTTCAAGATAATTTCCTCTTCTTTACCCTCTCTGAACCACATTAAAGTGTTCTTTTACATCATTAGACAAGACTCCTTTCTGAGGTTATGGGTCACTGAAACACCCCTCATTTTTCATCTTCCTAATATTTGATTTAGGATACAAAATTAATATGAAATTAAAAGATAATGGTTCCATTTAAAATTATCACATTTTTACAGTATTTACAGGAGTAAAATCAGCCATGATCCTAACAGTCAAGGAAGAAGACATTAGAACTATGTGGATTCTGCTCTAGGCCTCAGTATGGAGATCAGACACCAGCTGGAACTTATAAGGCTGGAAAATGGGTAAAACTCCCTTAACTCTGCCAGCTTCTTACTAAAAAAATATGCCTGATTCAAGGCAGGATGAAAACCTGAACACAGTAACTAAATTAAGAGGATAATTTTTAATTAGTATCAGATTTTTTTCCTGAATATGACATATGTCAAATTTTCATGTCATATTCCCTACAATCTTGCTGTTATACTTCCAATCTGTAAAGCTCACAGTCGTTTTCTAAATTTTCATGAGTTTCTTGCTTAGACAGTTTTTTTTTATCTTCCTGTCTTCTCCTCTTGTATCAAGTTGGGCAAGACATCTACTTTATAGTTCCAAGAAACCTTCAGTTCTCTGCAAAAGCTAAACTATTTGTTGCTTTAGTTGTTTTGCCAAATAGTTTTGAAGAGTTTCTGTGTACAATCCTGTAAATTTCTGTGTAATTTAAATGAGTTTATTTCTCTCTACCTAGAATGGATTTCTGCTTCAAGATGCTCCTTCAGCTTCTCATAGTTCATCTTCCACATTCCAAACATTGCTTTAATTTCTTGTTATTGACTACATATACTCTTCATATTTGACTGGAGATGCATCAAAAAAAAAGCTTTCATATAACTTTTTAATTAGTTTTTGTTTTGGTCTTTAATCTGTCATTCATAGGTGACAAACTGCCAGAGACAGTTCTTCATTACTGGTCCCCCATAAGACTTTTAAAATATTCAGCTGAAGCCAACAGCAAGGGCACAATCCAACACCATCTCTCTTGTGTTATTTGTTCAGCACTGTTGAAAGTTGGGACCACTGCTTAAAGAAAGCTTCCAGACAACTCTTGATTAGTATTTACCAATTCTACTTTCTGTCAGAAGGTAGAATTCTAGAAATTCTACTTGAGATATATTATACATCTCTTTGTGTTTGTCTCTGGGAATTTTGTCCTCAGCTGTAGTAGATATTGAAGGTTTTAATTTTTCCACAGTTAATGAAGCAATGGTGTCTTCATTGTGTTTTAGAAAATGTATTCTGATCTATTTGGTCCCTGATGCTGAAAGCCTAATCTGTTTATCTAAATCCATAAGAAACCCCGTCACTGCAGGATGGAACTACTGTTTTTATCATGTGGACATCTATTAAATGCTCCTGATGATTTAGACTCACCTGACTCCACATAAAGAAAAAAGAAAAACAAACCAATGAGGAAAACTGAATTTTGAGGCTGCATAAAGTCCTTTTGGAAAATTATACTTAATTTACAACATACAGATACCCTCAAAAGAGAGACACAAAAAAAACCTGCTTCTTTCTAATTTTATTTTAATTACAGATGAAATAAATATTTGTGAGCTTAGATAACTCTGTGTCTTCTGTTGCAAACTTGAAAGGAAAAGTTGCAGAGACATTATATTTTCCTCAATAAATTTCATATTTGGAAAATATAAACTACTGAACTGTTCATGGTTATTGCAAATGACCTGACCTGCCTTTTCTGTTTCACAAATAATTTTCCCTCTCTGTTAAAGTCTGACTTTGTTTCAGTCTGGAAGAAGTTGAAAATAGAGAATTATTTGATAAATATTAATGCTCATTGTGCCTGCTAATGAATTAGAAAGAAAGAAAAATCTTGAATCTTCATTTTGTTTCTCCAATTTTGCAATGCAGTCAAATGATAAATTCAATAGTGTAATTCTGAATTAGTCCCAGTAGAGCAAGCCAAAGAGGAAAACACTCAGCTACTGGGGATTTTGTTATTCTTACTAAAATTATTATTCAACTTAATTTTGAACAAATATAAACAAATTTGAAAAGTTTATTCAGGAAACAGGCATATATACACTGCGAGAGTTGCAGATGCTCAGTGGAATTAATGCTTTTCTGAGGATCAGAAATTGGTTTGCAGTTCTTGTTTGACCCAGGTTTCCAGGGCATTCTAAACCCTAAATTCATGTGCAATAATGCAGAAACCTGTCTGTCTGCTTGCTCCAAGATGG
The DNA here is from genome assembly GCF_001522545.3 of Parus major. Taxonomy (NCBI): domain Eukaryota; kingdom Metazoa; phylum Chordata; class Aves; order Passeriformes; family Paridae; genus Parus; species Parus major. The sequence goes on from NC_031776.1 coordinate 24,780,880, forward strand.
ATTCTTGGAGCAAGCTCTGCATTCTTGGATTTCCAGAAGATGCTCAGGAAACCTGCCTTAGGTTTGGCAAGACACCTGGGAGGAAAGGATGAATCAACAAATTCTTGCATTTTTACTTTTGCTAGAAAACATCTCATTAACTGCTCCAGTGGATGAGATTAATAACTTGAATTTAAGCTTCAATTTAGGTTCACTCCAGTCTTAAGGAAAAAAAAATATTTAGTTTAAAAATACGATTGCTGATAAATATATATGCAATGTACAAAATGCACAGATGAGAATTACTCAAAAATAGCATGAAAATCTGTGGGAAATGTCAGCAGGAAGAATTTCTTAAACCATTTTTAATCTTTCTGCACACCCACACAAAAAAGTAACCAGAAAATATAATTCATGTAGAGATAATTCATTGAATTAAATAAGGAAATACAAAGCAGAACCTAACTTTTCTATGGTGAATTGACTATAAAAACGCATTTTCAAATTAAGAAGAAAAGTTCATTCCAGAACTTGTAGTAGCTCTGACTCTGGTGGTCTTCATCATCCCTTGCTTTTGAAATTAATATGCAGTATGAGAGAGGTTCTCAGCAGTGTTGAAGAAAGACACCTGTGTGTCATTTCTCCATGCCCATGATATAGTTATTATAAAGTGAAATGTTGCCAGCCTTTGTGGTACAGGTTCTCAGAGGAACCTCTCAGTTGTAGAGGGACTTACAGTGTTCACTGGCTCCATTTTCAGCCACAAAGGACAAGAAGCCCCAAAGCAGATACAGCCATTCTGGCTTATCCCTTCTTCAGTGTTTTTGAAAAAGCTTTAAATGCTGCTAAGTGATTGGGCAGGACCACAGCAGCACTTCTTCCTCTTTGGCTGACAAATCCAAGCATCCTTGTGTTTCCAAGAGATCTATCACTGCAGTGAGCATCTCAGGGACAGCAATAGGCAAAGCAAAATAATTTGTGGGCTTTCCTCTCCAACTCAGGTCTTCTGACCCAAGACAGAGAAGGTTTCAAAGAAGAACTGTGCATTTTCAAGCTTCATATTTTTCATGGTGAGTTTTGAAAGCCTCATGTATTTTTTATTTTATCTGGAGCAAAGCTAGTATTCAAGTTCAGAATATCATCTTGTGGACAGGACAGTTTAATCTCTGGCCATTTTCTGCCTCCAGAGCATATATAAATATGACCAAAACTCAGTAGTGAAGTGCCAAATACTTCCTTCCTGCCAGAGGAGTGCAGAACTTGAAGCAAGGTGTCCTAAGAGCAGAGACTTGAAGGATAACTTTGTGGATGGTAGGTGAAACCAGTCTCAAAAGTAATTCAACTTCCAGTCTTTCACAGCATGAAGAAGGAAAAGAGTCAGTGGTAGAGTCCTGACAGAGATCTGCACCCAGCACAGGTGTTGTAAAGAAACAGATATGATGTAAATGGGGTAGAGTGGGAAAATGTTGGCATGTTTCTAAACTGCCTCTGAGTTTCTCTAAGAGAAGGACAGAAAGTAGGAACGTTTTACACATGATCCTTTGCTCAGGGCTGTGCCTCAGGTTGCAAGTTAGCTCTTAGAGCAGCAGCTAAAAATGTGGAGATGACTCCTGCCAGGATAATTACATAGCTCCTGTGTCACATCTTTCAAAAGCAAAGTAATACAGAGGAACTGAGAACCTTAAGGTGCAATATTGTGTCATTGCTTCTTTAGGAAGAGAGGAGGGAGATAAATGAGGGGAAAATTGTATTTCAGACATACGGTATGTGCACAAGGACTACCGGGTCCTGCAGGGAATCCTAAAAACAATTTTCTTTTGCCTGAAAAGCTCAGGGGTCTGGTTAGATCTCAATGACATTTTCATTTCCCTGGTGGGAAAATAAAATGTCTCCAGCAGTGTAAACTCACACTCTTAATAAGTAACAGGCTTTTTAAAGCACAATGTTATATGATGACATTTTATGCAGAGAAGTAACTCATAAACCCGGAGAGCAAAGGATAAAGAAAATGACAAGCTAGATACAGTACACATTAATATATGGCAGCTGTAAAAATCACAAAGGATGGATTGGCCCCTTACACACGGAGGTAAACATGGAAAATATCTGTTACAACAAATAGGGATATGCCAGTTTGGTGCTCGTGGGAAATGAAATCTGAATCAAGAACCAATAGCTCAAAACTTACTTGTCCATAAGCACTATGGTTTCATACAAAGGCAAGGAACTATCAATGCCTGAACAGCTGTAAATATGTTATTCAGTTACTGTGATCAATGCAGTCATTATCAACTTAAGCAGTTCTTGCTCTCAGTGTAAAATTCATTTCTCCTTGCTACATATCTATCAGGTGAAGATCTACAAGAGAGCTGGGTGAGGGCAGGTAGCAAGCATTTAAAGAAATCAAACAGAAAAGTCACTGGAAACCTTTTAAAGAAGGAAGCACTAGACTGCAGCCTGTCCCTTTAGACTAATATAACAATGTGTTAAAATTTGTGTGAGTGTGTTTAATGAGGACCTCAGATGAGAGGTGAATAGACACTAATGTATCATCCCCTTGAACTGCTTTGAATTGCAAAATTCTAGTTCAGTTTGGGCACTGGGTATTTTCAAATAGCTAAAATCCTAATGCAGATAAAGAGAGGTGTGTGTTTATATTTATAATGTGCATCATACACATATGTATATTTCAAACAAAATCATTCTCTAAGTAAACTCATTTAATTTTAAATCTAGCACTGGAGGTTATCTCAATACACTCTACCCTGCTTAAAGCAGGGCCAGTTTCATAACCTCCTATGTAATGTATGCAGTGAATCTATGATCTCTCTCTCTCTCTAAATATATAATTTCATATATGTATATTTGCATGTACATAATGCAAATACAAAGTACTGCATAGAAAGGACTGGTCTGACCTGAATCTTGAGAATGCAACACTGAGACAAGGAAAACAATGTTTAACATGTCTCTGGAAAGGCTCTGGAGAAACAACCCCATATGAGGACAGCAATAATGGGACACTGCTTCCATTCATGGGTGAGAAGTAGGTGGAAATTGACCTGCTGCAATATCCTGATACTTCTTTCTTAATATTTTCAGAATTACAATTAAAAATATTGCTTGGAAGAGATGCTGAGTGTTCTTTAAAAACGGGATCAATACAGAAATCAGTTCATAAGCTTAGAAGACTAGAAACAAAGTGAAGCAAGTCCTAAAATAAAAAGCTTTTTTTGCACGATAATATATTTTCTGATCCATAGTCCCTCACTGTGTTCAAGTTTCTCATCCTCATCTAGTTTTTTCCTTTCTTTGTGTGTTTACTGACACTTTTTAAAAGGCTTTTGCAGAGGGCTGTACTTTATCTCTTTTTATGTACAGTCAAGATTCCAAAGGCATTTTTCATAAGAGCATTTGACACCCATCCTGTGCTGCCTCCTCTCCAACTTTATGCACATCTATTCTCACCCCTGCAGCAACCATTCCCCATGCTGTTGTATACATATTAAATAGAGGTTTTTGGAGGCTGGCAAGGAACTAGTTTCAAACCGTTATCTACATTAAAAATAGTTATCACTTTTTTTAAGGTTTAATTTTTGTTGGATCAAATTTTTGTAATAATTCCATTATTTACTTCTCTGCTCAGTCCCCTATGAAGCTGCTGTGGCACAACTGAAAAGGATCTGTGAGAACAGGAACACAGAGTAGGTGAGGACAGAAATCACTGCCTTAGTGCTGCTTTCCAGGGACATATCCATAAACCCATTCATTCCTGGGAGACAGCTCCTTCCTTTCCCTGTTTCTGAAGATTGGTTTGATCCAGAGCTGAACGATTAGGGATAGACTTGTAAAGTTTACAGCGTATCAGGAGTTCAGGATGTGACTGTGGTTACAACAGAAATAAATCAATTGACAGTGTAATGGAGAGAACCCACTCATCATCCATGGAAGGCAGGTGATCCACAGAGCAGACAGAGCAGGAATCTTACCCTGAAGGATTTATAGTGACTCCTAGACTTTGGCCTGAAGAGGGTAGAACTAGCTCAGGCATCAAAGTGGGTTTTTGAATACCATTATTTGTTCTTGTCGCCCAAGGACATCAAGAAAAAGATTGGTAGATAATCAGGAGAGGTTTTTTGACAGGCAAAAAGACAGATGATGGTTTGAGAGGCCTAATATGGATATTCATTGCAATAAACTTAAAATAAACCACAAGAGAATAGTTGACACAAATTCAGACATCCTGGAATGGCCACACATTCTCACTGTATGAACTTGTCAACATATGATTCTCTTCACATATAATTAACATGCATTTTAAATAGTGTGCAACTTTTTTTGAGAGGTAAAATAAAAGATCCTTCCTTTATTAAGTCACTGCAAATTCCTTTGCACTAAATGATAATACATGCACTGTTTACAGTACCAGAAAGCTCAGAGAGCATGCAAGGAAAGAGATGGGAAAATATACACAGAGTGTTTTGAAAAATGACTCATAAATAAATTATTCTGATTGAATTGTTGTGACTTGAATGTTTAATCCTCCAATCTATTTTCATTTGTGAAAAATTATTGAGCAAGCCATGGATGATAATATCAGGGTTCGAGTCTAGGGATGCTCAGACTTTTCTCACCTCATTCAAACTGTTAAAAAGGTAATTAGTTGTTGCAGGTTTGGCTGAATTAATTGTCTTTTTTTACAACTATAGGAGTCATGCATTTCTTATGCTGGTGTGACAGTGACACAAATGCAGGGATAGTAAGGGAACAATTTCTTCTGTGTTGCTGTATGTATGATCCCATTTCATCTTAGAGCTTGCTCAAGAATTTTCAAGGTTTTACAACTATCTTCTACAAAAAAGAAGAAAAAAAAAAAAGGAATTCACCAGAAGAATAGTGGCTTGTTTTCACCCTTTTAATAACAACAAATGTATTCTGCTGTGTTGCCTACAACACTGCAACATAGCAGTAAAACCTTGTTTATTTACAGCAGATCATCATAAACATGACTTCCATTCTTTTGTGGACGTAGCTGATGCAATTGTGTGCAGTGAACTTACACACCTTTGGCTGAAAAAGCCTCTGCAGTCCTGTAAGTTACAGATGTAAAGCACTGCAGTTATTTCATTTAGATCCAACGTTGGATTAGTGTATAAACCAAAGGGCTGGGTTTCTAGCCATAGCCAGACTTTGTGTACATGTGGCCTGGCATGCAGAACTTTGGTTGACCCATGTAAAAGATAAAACACCAAACGCAGTATTCACGTGTCATATATAACATGTGTGCATGCACATGCACAACAAGAGGAAAATTGAAATCTCAGTTTGCAGCAAGCTAAACAATTTAATTTAACACTCAATCCAAACTTTGGAAACTAATTTCTAAATTTTAAGCAAAATATTATATAGCCCTTGCCCAACTGGATTTCATTAAAAGAACCATTACAATGCTCAGCTGAAAAAAACCTCAGAATAAAGTTCTTTTCTGGTGCACTTCCTCTAACAAGAACCTCCTTGCACACCAAACAGGCTATGGAAGAAAAATAACTTTCCAGTTATACTAAGTTCTACCACATTTTTTTCTCTTCATTCTCTAAGACAGCGGTGATCTCAGCCAACACCAGCGTGCACTTCTTAAGAGAACTGCATTCTCTCCTGCTGCACAGACCTCAGAGTCTTTAAATAACACACAGCAAATAGCAATCTCTGCTATAAACCACAGACAGAAGCCCTGGGAATACACCAGAAGGTGGGCATATTAAAACATGTGTACAATTTATAAAGACAGTATTAGGTGGACAGGGGAATAAAAACGTACAAACAAAGAAGAGGGTGTTTGAAAAATGGGATTTGAAAAATACTGATATTAAATGAAGTGGAGAAATGTTTCTTGAAGTAACATATTTTTTTAAATCTACTGAACATCCTAGTGGAGTTGTGAAAATGTACACAGATGGATGCTCACAAACACACTTCAGGTGTGTGCACAAATACACAACAGTACATACAAATAGTTCACAAATCCAAATACACCTTCTAAATACACAGGAAGTGAAAGCAAACTGAAACCTCTTCACCAAGTCATAAAATGTCAGAGATATTACATAAAATTAATGGTCCATGCTCTGAAGCCTTCACTCTGGTTAAGGTGTTTTAACTAAATAAGAGTATCACGGTTTCCTGCCACTGCCTCATAGTGATACGTGCAAAATAATTTGAAAATCTTGATAGAAGGGCATAGAGAAGGTTAGCATGTCTTTTGAAAGCACTTCTCTTACATATATGGATAGGATAACATAAAGACTCGAAATCTTCAGCAGGTTCATCTTTTGAATAGCTTCTGACAAAAAGGGGTGTAGGTTCAACACATACAAAGAAACAGCAGAAGCCACAGTGAGGTCTAAATTGATTACCTGAATCAAGTTTAAGGTCACCTACAAGGCACCAAAGCCTGAAAGCAGTATTTCCTAATCAAATCGATTCAGCTGAGCTTCTGGCTTTGAAGCTTTCTTTCCCACCGCATTCCTTCTTTTTTCCAACTTAAAGTCATGCTCAATCATTCAAGCATTGGAATCCTGCCTGCAGCAATTTTGGGTGAAAAATCCTGTAACAGCTTTCTGACATCCAGAGCATAGGTCTGTTCCTTTAGTTGTTCCTAACCACAGACCGCCCCAGAAGGACAACCAACACATCTGCAAATAGGTTCCTAGAAAGGCTTTTTATTCTACACATTGTGGCAAAGCCCAGACACATCCTAATGGGCTCAAGGAATGAGCAGCTGAAGACAAGCAGCCTTGCCAGGGACTGTGAAGTATAGCAGAAGAGAGACTGCTACTTGATTAATTTTTTATTCCAGCCCAGTCAGCTGCAAGCAGTGCACCACTCCTACCTATTCCAGATGCTGGATACCACCTTTGTAACTCAGGAAAGTGAAGAGACACAATATTCTACCCAAATATCTATTTTGGCATGAATAGCCTAAATCCAGATCACCTTTCTCTGCTTTTTATTTGCATTTCACACTGAGAAGATGCTTTTTCCCCCCTATAATCGCCCCTGCTCCACTCCCCTCTTTTTTCGCTAGGACAAAGAAGAAAATTAAAGTTTCATTATGACTCGAGGTCACATCTGACGTACGGATTTGTGAGACTCTGCGGGCAGTCAGTGCTGCCTCTTCATCAGGGCATCTCACAGTGTTACTGAAGCACAATAGGAGGCTCACATTAAAAACTCTCATTGGTTTAATGAGCTAGATAAAACACGGTGATAATATTTACCATATAGCTGTTCGGTGCTCCACAAAAGATGGCTGCAAAATCCTGCTCTGCTTAGATACCTGGCTCTCAGTCTTGACCTTCAGAGGTGAGTTTATAGAAAACTGTATAAATATTAAAATTAGAGGTGAGGCTGAACTGCAAAGTTCATACCTAGATCTCATATCAAACTAGCCCAACACTTCAGTGCATTGGGAATGACTGATTTGGTTTGGGACCATCTCTAATTAAAAAAAATATATGTATCTAATAATCTCACATCATTCCCACTGCTATTTTTGCTATGTACCTTGCCCTAGGTCTCTCTCACTTATTTCAGAAGCCTGAGTCATACATTTGGGCTTTGGAGAATTGAGAGTTACAGTGCAGGTAGCTCATAATGAATACATAGTGTCCTTAGGAGAGCCCATGCACAAGCAAAGAGCGAGAGAGAAGAAAAATACAGCTGCAGTGAGAATCTACTCAAAAGCTGGCAAACAGAAAATACAACTAAAGTGATCAAGTCTCTAGCTAGGACACAAAAAAAAAATTCAACCAAGCTGTGTTCATGGATAAGCAGGGGAAGAAACAACAATCAGCTGGGAAGGGGCATCACAGAGGCATGAACAAAATGGCTAATTTATTCAAGAAGGCAGGAGAGAGGGTTATCCATTTCTACCTGTGTGAGTTTGCTGGAGGCCCATCTCTTTGGATCTGAGAGTTTTTCCCCACCCTCTGAATCAAGAATGCCCTCCCTCACCACAGCCCCCAGGAGCAGGGCTTTGATTTCTTCTTCAATGTCATGGTAACTCCAGGTAAAGCAAATACAAGTCTGGAACACAAGTCCAGAGTTGTGATCCAAAGTGATAGCCCAAAGTAACACCATTTTAGTTGATGGAGGAACAGCTAGGAAGCTAAACCACCACAAAGTGTAAACTCTATGAGCATGAAATCAATTGAGTTCCTTAGAAACACCTCACCTCCTTGTCCTTGTCACCTCCTACCATCACTAATCCTTGCTGATGATAAATTATGTCCTGTCTGTCAATAGCCAGATACCAAGATGGGCAACAGTATCCACGACAGAGTAATTGGTCTTATCATCTGACAGTCCATCCAGATCTGAAGAAATAATTCAGTAATAGTAGAGTTTCACAAACAAAAAGAAATCTTCAGTTAGGGGTTTCATCTTTAGACATCATGACTAATTCTTTTATTTTCTATCCTACCAAAGCCAAAGGTTAAATTTATATTAGATGACACAGAATATCAAAATCAGTCTAATCTAAAATTATAAGATTCACAGCTAGGATTAGCACAGGCCAGAGCTCCCCAAGCAAAAAACTTCAATTTATTTAACAGAACAGATTATCAGTAGTTCAGGAACTTGGCAATTTTTTTTATGTTACCTGAAAATCTGCAAATATCACTGGAAATATTCTCAATAAATAATGATGTATTGAAGTCATCAGGAAAAGCCAGTTGATGTCTAAAGAGAGTGAACTGGTCAGGAAATTGGTTTATTTTTCCTACAGTTTTGAGGTTATTTTGTTTATATTTCCCATAGTACACTGATTTTGTGTGTGTTTGTAAACTATCCCAAAGTAATTTTATTTTTCTAAGAGAAAACCAAAGCTTCCTAAATGAAATATATGCATTCTGGAAACACATAACATTTTTTTTAAAGAACTGCTTGCCCTTAAAAAATTGATAAGAACTTTTCATACCAATCTGCAAAACCAAAGAAACCAAAGAAACTTTTCCACTATGGAAAGAGAGTCAGTAGTTGGTAGGTAGGAGGTTGTTTCTTTTCCTATATAAAGTTTGGTGTGTAAATGATCAAAAGGAATTGTAGGAGGTAGGCAATTTGTGATTAGCTTACTGTAACACAAATTGATGGTAGATGAAAGGAGGAGAATGTATGGTATAAGTAATAGGGCCCATAAAAAGAACAAAAGAATATAATAAATAAAGACACTAAATTTCAGCAGAGATAATTTGTGTAGACATGCAAGAAGTGTTCATTGAAATCAATGGAATGAGGCAACAGAGGTAAAGGACACAGAGGAGAAATTGAAAGTGTTCCTAGGTAAATTAATATATACCCAAAAGGCTGTGAGCTACCCAGTAATAAATGTTTGGAGGGGGGTAAGAAGCAAATGTATGACCTATGTAGTGAAAAGAGTAATCAGATGGAAAAAAAAGGCACATGCAAGGAGTAAAATAACAGATCTAGAGGAAGAAGATGATGATTATAAATATTTGGAACTTTTACTTACTAAGATTATTAAAAGATGAAACTGCTTGGATGAATGAGGAAGGAAAGAGAAAATCTCCTGTATTCACACTAATAGTTCTCTTCAATCTTCATTAGATGAAAAATATAAATGAAATAAAATAAAAAATATCAAAATTTTTATGAGGTCAAAAATCTCCAAAGTGTCAAGTAAGAGTAATCACAATCCATGTTAGTTTACAGATACTGGTATGGGCCTTAAAAAAAAAATTCTTACTCAGTGAAATGGAGGGTTCCTGAAATCAGTGATATTATCTACTAACCCTTCCTTCAGCAATGTAGGGATAAAAGGAGAGATTGTAGCATATAATATAAAATAATGTCTTCCTGTGTTTCTCAGAATTGAGACTAGGAAGTGGAGTATGATATGCTAAGAGTACATGTGACCTGTCAAGAAAGACTCAAATTCTCATAAAAAACCACACCTCAGCTAAAGCAAAAGTGACTTAATTTTCATAATCCTAAGCAGGATGTTTAATTTTCATAAAATGTTGTGCATCCAGCCTCTGTATCCCATAAAAGAGCACCTATTCATACCTGATTGCCCCACTGCAGAAGGACCTGCTCTATAGCTCTCATTATTCCATAAGCTCTCTCTCTTATAAAAATTAGTTTTGCAGCCTCAGATGCCAAGGAATATAAAGCTTAAATTATTTAATTAATCTTTTTGGGAGGAATTTAATGATTTGTTGAAGACTTTCCCAGAATATTGTAATTGTAAGAAAAGATCAATCACTCATTCTTTGCAAGCTCAGGTTAGACTTCATGGAGGGGGAAAGAGAGAAGAAAATAAAAGACAAAATCAACATCCACTGATTCAATGTCTGGAAAAACTATTGATCAGTTGGGCCATTCTTTAAGCCCATTTCATTCTCTGTGTGAAAGAAAACAGCAGTCTTCTAGGAATAAAAGATACTCTTAAGGCAGCATCTTAATGCATTTCCACAAAGAGCCATGCTTTAAATCCTCAAGGAGCACTTAAAGTACTCATTTTTTAAGACACCATTTTAATACAGCTTTGGAATAGGCACATAATTATTGCTTTATGCTGCAGTACCAGATAGAAGCAGGAAATAATGGTCAGCTGGGCTAGGTGCTGAGCTAATAATAAGCCACAGCCTGGCTTCCTACTGAGGGACTGTCAGTGTAAATAGCCAAAACAGACTAAAAAGACAGGATATATTTGGGAAAGCATTTCAGACCCACTGAGAGGCTGAATGACTTGCCTAGGATAACACTAGGGGCTTGATTCCAGACAGGAATACAATGCAGATTTCCCAAGTCAATGACTAACACAGAAAACATCCTTCCTTTCCACTGCAGCTATGCTCACATTTCCAGTAAAACCTCAGGAAAGGCAGAATTTTAGAGGCAAGCATTTCCCTTTTCTTAGGAGTCAGGTTAAAATTATAAATACCAGCCTGAGCTACAAAATTCCTGTCTCCTATGTTTCTCCAAAAACCTGGAGACATCTTCAGTCCAACTGCGATGCGTCATTTTGTCAGATGGCGACACTTGGCACTCTGGAGTAGGCAGAGGCTGCGTGACTCAGCACCGAGGCACAGAAGAGCACCTGGCAGTGCCTGAAAAGAGGCAGGAATCTGCAGAGAAGGAGACACTTCATTTTAAAAGGTGCTTAATGCAAGCTTTTGCCTCTGGAAGAACACATCACATTTCTTTCCACAAAAGCCATCTGCCTCCCTCCATGCCTAGGAAAGCACCCTTCTGCACAGCTGGAGTGCTAATTAGAGCGGTGCTTTTGGGCCTTAACTAACAGCGAGTTGTGGCTCTGCCCCAGGAACGAAACATAATCAAGAGCTAAATGATGCTTTTGAAATGTAATGGTCTAGATTAACAATAGTGAGCCACCAAGCATGAGAAGAAAGAGGCAAGAATTAGCTCTGGGTCATCCAGTGGCTTTCAGAGGAAAAGTCTCCTGGCCTTCAGGAAAATCCTGACCTACTTGGTCATTTTGGCCTGGGAAAGTGAAGGGAGAAATGGAGCGGTGAGATCTCTGTATTTCCACAGAGCTTTTAGCAGCACCAAGGTATAATAGAAGTGCTAAGCCAGAACATGAGCTCCATGGTCATAGTGTGCACCTTTCAGTGGAAAGACAGGAACAACATCTGTTAAATAGTGTGTGGGAGGAAACCTTCCTGGCAGCACTGGGCTCTTGGCTCTCGCTATCAAAAGCAGAGCAGCGCCTGAAATAAGCTTCAAAGCACCAAGTTCAGGAAAGGATATCCACTAAACAGAAGAGGAGAGGAAATGGGAGGATGCAGAACAAATGTGAAATTCCCCTTTCCTCTCAAGCTCTTCTCTTGCTGGTGCTCTCTGCAGCTATTTTTAGGGACAGGATCTTGGATCCAATCTCGTTTTCATGTCCTTCTTAGGAAAGATCACTGCTCTTTGCTTGGCTTTGAGAAACCAGTCTTTAAAACCACAGCTAAAGAGAAAAGTGATTATGTGATCTGTCCTTCAGTGCAACTCATTCAGGAAGAAACTGAAGCTTTTCCTGTTTCGGTCGGTTTGGATATTTTGATGCCCTATGGCTCAAATTGGTGCTTCAGAATATGAAGAATATGAAATAATATATTTTGGGTGGGTTTCTTGGCTATTCAGTCCACCCACAACTTCAAATCTCGGGTTCTGATTGAACCAGAGGAACACTATCACTCACAACCTCTGCTGGGGAGGGAGAGAAGTGGGTGTCTACCTACTCTGCAGTTCAGAGTTGCAACTACAAGACACATAAGATTTTATCATTTACTGTGCAGCAGTAGCCATGACAATGCAGCAGTGGGCTGTGGGGTGGCAGCAAGCCAAGGAAGTACCCAGAATGCCAGTACTGACTTTCAGACCCTGTGCACTTCCTTAATTTATTTTTTTTTCCTACCTGCACTTGCTAAATTAGATCTGAAGCAAATATAACTACCTGAGCTGCAAACATACCTTGGGAATGTGGAATGAGCATACCCTTAGGCAGAGGAATGTTGGGAATGAGAACAACCTTTGGTAGCAATGTTCAGTTCTAAAAATAGGTGTGTAACAGCTGACAATAAGCATTTTTGCAAAGTATTGCTTTCAGATCCTATATTGGAACAGCTGGATTCTCAATCATTTTGCTTCTAGAGACAGTCTTTGGATTCCAGAAACACCTAATGGAAAACTCATCAGCTACTAGAAAACTGACTGCTAAAGACTTTATTGTTTGAAAAAAAACATTTACAAATTCATTAATTTAAAAATAACTGTATTCCTCCTAACAGAGATAGGTGAATTTTATTCTGAATGTTCTTGTAAAAATGTCTTCAGATTAAACCTGTGAAATTTTGGAAATCTGGCATTTTTTACTGGCTTGATCCCTTCTGAGGTTTTCAGTGCTTGCTGGTTTTGGGGTTTTGTTTGTATTTTTTTGGGGGGTTATTTGTTTGTTTGGGTTTATTTGGGTGTATTTTTGTGGGTTTGGTTTTTTAGCTGTTTTTGGGTTTTTTGTTGGGGTTTTTTGTTGGTTTTTGTGTGGTTTTGTTTGCTTGCTTAATGGTTTTTGTATTAGTTTTTGGGTTTTTTGGTTTGTTTGTTTTTCTGAATCATTTGGAAATAGAGAAAAAGAAAGTATCATAATTTTTCCAGCTATGGATTTCAAGCCTGGGGTGAAAATTTAGATCAGTTCTAATTTTATCTGAACCAGTCTATCCACTGCTATCAGCAACCTGGGGCAGGAATGCTGCAATTGCCAGAATACATGGGAAAAGGAAATGGCTATCATTACGAATAAGGATTGTATCACAGAAACCCTGGATTTACAGCCAAGAGAGTGGCAGTGCTTCTCTGTATATATGCTTGTATGGTTGCACTTCTGATTGGTAAGAGAATTACATCTGTAGTCCTTGTTTTCTTGGTGCTGGAATGTGGTTTTCTTATTATTTCTCCTGGCTTGTTTGACTCCCAGGCCACAACTCAGATTGCAGAGATGATTAGAAATATCTGCTTACAAGAGATCTAAAGAGCTACAGACAAAACCAAAATGTGTTACAAAGAAAAGAAAATAGAATACTTATTTCTACTGTGCCTTATCCTCTTCAGTTCCTTTATCTTTTTATTTTGGTATGAAAATGAATATTAGAAAAATTAAAACAAGAGAAAAATATTAGTAAATAAAATCTGAAATTCTTCCTTATATGCAAACAACCAAAGGAACACAGATATTTCTGTGGCATCCTACATATGGTATTTCAGAGTTACTATCTTTATACACTCAGAAAAAGAAGGAAATTAATTTTTGTGTCTAGCCTTTTTCAATCTCTGGCGTTAACTAAGATACTTTATTTAGATCTTTCTACATTCTTTCTCTCATTGTCCATATCCTAAATCTGCATGTAGTAATGCAAATTTTTATTTAAATAAGCAGAGACTTTCAACTCTGGTCTCAGAGGAAAGCCCCAGCACAGCTCCTGCACCAAGCCCTTGATTCTGTGCAGAGGCTGATGCTGGGGCAAGGCTGAGGGCAAAGAAGTCTATTTCTAGCATGGCTGACCCAGTAGAAGAGGAATAATTCCATCAACACAGACTGTGAGAAGCATGTCCTGCGTAGAGGAACAGGCTTTGGTCTGCAGGGCTGACAGCTAAGACACTTTGTGTAAGCAATACCCTCTAAAATCCTTATTTTCATGCAGTGGTGAAAATGCAGTAACCTGAGATAGCACTCCATCCTAACACTGTCAGACATCAGGTGTATGTTCCAGTACTCACATAGTGTCTGCAGAAAAAAGTTTCAGCCTGGATCCCTGGATTTCAAGCATGTATAGACATGTATGATTAATCTTGTTTATCATTGATCTTATCAAGGGATAACTTTTCTGTGAGCTAACAAAGTATCATTGTGCTTGCACAAAACTGCAGTATTGTCCTCCACTTCAAGAGGATTTCCTTGGCAAGGTGTATCCACCTTTGAAGCAAAACTTCCTTTGATTTTGGGAAAACACAGATCATGACACAGATGACTTCGCTGTAGATGAGTGAGAAGAACCTGGTCCTTGATTTGTTTAAGTTTGGCTGCAGGGAGGATGCTACCTCGGATGAGCGGTGCAGTTAGGAAAACACGAGTTTTCACATTGCATATGATCCATGTGGGTGCTGGAAGGGCACTCACTGACCATTTGCTGTAGGATGGGATGGGACAGTCCTACCCTGTGACTGCCAGCTCAACAGCACAATCAGATCAGAACGACTTTCAGTCTTAAAATGTACAGGCCTCTGTTTTCTCCTAAGCTCACAGCAGTTATTGAAAGAATTTTTCTTGTTGTCTTCATGTTCTTTCAACAAAATTACTTTTCTTAGAGGTCTAGTGTACTCTTATTTAACTCTTAGCAAATCAGTGTCAAGGGAATAATACAGGAAATTATTTTTGATGCTCTGACTATTCTTATATTCTATAGTATCAGAGTGATAAAGCAAGAAAATGCCTATTTATTTTGGCAATGCATTCTTGATTAGCATCCAAATATTGTGAAAAATCTGAATATTATTAGGCAGAGATTCCCGACAAAACACATTTCCACGGGTCAGAAAAAATTGTGATTGCATCTGTTGTAATTTTTTATTCATTTTAATGAATGCCTTGAACCTTTGAGGCACTGAGTCACTGCAAACTCTTTAGGTCTGTCCAACCACAGAGATATCTGCTATGCTGTTTATGCCCTCTTGATTTTCCAGTAAGAGCTGCATGCTGAAATGGTGTGATGTGGAAAACATGTATCCAATAAATCCTCCCTGACTTTATACATATATTTCCTCTGAAATAAAAACATCTGAAAGAGTGTACATGGTGTTACTTCATGGGGCTTTCTTTACAATGTCATAATGCAGGTTAATACTTTCTTTCAAGGAGAAGCCATAAGAGCTTGCCTTCTCATGGCTTTTTGCATTAAATAAATTGGCAACCCACTACAGTAATTTAAATCATGTGTATATTACTATGTAGGACGATTTTCTGATACTGAAATTTGTTGTCCATTTGTTTCAAATTATCATGTTTCAAATATAGGATATTTCTTTTGCAACTTAAATAAAAGAAATCCCAAAAAAATGTAATTGTGAGGGTTGAAGCATGGAGGTGTGAGTTGAAATCTCAATAAAAACAATAACTTTTTTTAATTGTCATTTATGGGCTTTGGATCAGTTACAATTTGGTTTTCACAGGATGTTCTTTTGTTCAGAAACATTCTGGCATAATACACAGTTAGAGGCAAAAATGTCCATTATGAAGCAATGTAAAGTCACCAAATTGATTTCCTGCTGTATTTTTAATGACATTCTTTTGCATTTGCAGCCAGTGGCCTGAGCCAAGGGGGCCATTGGTGTCCCAGGTATTAAACAGAGCCAGAAACTGCATATACTAAAATACACAGGCTCCAAATAAACAAGGCAGACATAAAGGCAGGAAGCTTAAAGAGTATTTTCTGTATTCTTTAAAGCCAAGCAAGTAAAAATAATAGTGATGCAATGATTTCAGACCCTGAAAATACTTACTATGAAAGTGGATCCTTAACTTCTATTAATATCCTAAATGTTTTTCCAAAGTTTTACTTTGGCAGTTTCTTATATATTCACACCAGGATTAGCTTCAGAGAGGAGTTTTAAACAGAAATCTAGAAACTACATTTTTGATCATTTCAAAAGGCTACATGACCACTCGTAAAACAAAATATGGGTTTTGTGTCTCAGAGCACAGCCAATAAATTAATTCTGAGAAGGTGCCACTATTTCATGAGCTGCATATGTGCATGCTGGGGTTTTTCAGCCTTAACTTATACATACTGCTACCACAGAGACCTATAAAACTTCCTCCTCTCATAAGTAACACTTGAAAGACTTGTTTTAAACTGTTCTGAAAAAACATTATTGTCTTAATAATGCTGTCTATTTACATTGGGGTTTTTAAACACTGGAATGTATTTAAGATTTAAAAGCATTTTTTGAGTGCAGCATGCATATAAATATATCTCTACCTCTATACTGAAATAAATGGCTGTTTATTTTAGTACAAAAAAACCATAAAATGCTAGGAGCACACAGTATGAATATAATTGCTATTTGCCTTTGTTTTGTTATCAGTGATAATTTCTAGCAAGTTTTCATGTGAGATATTAATTGGATTATTCCCTGTCCTATGTCAGTAAATGAAAGACGGTGATATGTAGTCACTATGAAGAAGGGTTTCACAACACAACTATGACTTGTTTCCTGTAGGTTTCTGTTTTAAGTAGCTCTCTTCCTATCATGGAACTGGACAGTCCATATGTGCTTTAGGACATGAGATGGTGTGCTGTTACTACGACTGACCAAATTCAGTGACCAAGGAAGTTTTCTGGAAAAATGCAGGAATTTTTAAAATTATTATTTTCTTCTAAAAGGAAGCAGTCAACATTAAATTTGCATATGCATATATATATATATGTATGTATATGTATATGTATATGTATATGTATATGTATATGTATATGTATATGTATATGTATATGTATATGTATATGTGTATATATATATACAAAAATATGTATGTTGTGTGAAAACCTGAGACTAAGAGGAAATGTTTCCAAAGTTGTTTTAAAATGCTAAAAAAATAGCTATTTCAACACAAAATATTTTTTTATTCTTTACAGCATTCCTGAAAATTGCTGATATTTAGACTATTCTCATCCAGTTTTGCAAAGAAAACATATGTCAGAATATCAACCTTTCCCATGGAACAAGGATTTTGAACAGCTCTAATCAGTGCAATTTTCATTGGCTTTTGCTTTGATGTTTGTATCTGTCTTCAAAACAATTGCTGTTGGCTTTTTGTCACTCAGAAAAAGTAAAAGCCTGGAGTCCAGAGATAAGGAAGAGATCTCATGAGTTCATTTAATCTGTTCTCCTCAGTACCATGTAAACCTGATACAGGTGTTATCAAAAACTACCCTGTGCAACGATCTGCTTTTTTTCCAGATGAGGTAGAGTCATGGTGTATCCTCCCAAAATTATACTTGCTCTTTCATCACCAAGTAAGGATTCACCTCACCTAGTCTGTTGTTAGCAGAAAGCAGGGCAGCCAGTTGAAGTGAATCAGCCATTCTCTGCCTATAAGTGCAGCAGAGAAAGGATTGACTGTCTCCCCTCAGTAGGTCCTGGCATATTGAGGAAATTCCCCCAATAGGCCCTGGCAGAGGAAGATTTATCCATTGTGGAGTACACAGAAGGACATACCTTCCCAATGCTCGTTCTCTCCCCTGATTACCAGGGGGGGAAAAATAGATGAAATTAGATCCTTGCCTTGACTTTTTCTTAGGTCTTCACCTAGACATGATTATATTATGTAGTAAAGAACTTTTAATGTGGGATTCAGTATTAGCACCTTATACTTCTCTGTATCTCCTTTCACCCAAGAAGTTAGTGCTTTATAACCCCTAAGTGGTTGTGATTTTTGATGGGGTTTTTTTTGTTTTTTTTTAATAGTTAGTCAGGCTGAATATTAAATACAAATGACACAATGAAATCTAACATTCAGTCTTTGCTGCTGATGTTATGAGAACAAGGGACAAGTGAGGGAAAAGGATAAAATGTAATTAAAAGATCCTTCATAATCTTTGGCCTAAGAAGATACTAGCAAGGTGTCTACCCACAAGCAAGTGTCCTCAAATAACAGAATTAACATCTTAAAAGAAAATGTTCATGAAAGCTGAAGTGCAACAAGGGAGCAGAATCAGTGAGTATTAAGCAGTGAAATAAAAATCTGAGGGATGGTGTAGGATATGAAGGGTGAAGTAAAGAAACTTGGATCCCTACAACCTTCTTGATTCTTTCTGAGCATCAACATGAAGTGAACAGACAACTCTTTTTGCTTTTGAATATCCTA
This sequence comes from Parus major, assembly GCF_001522545.3. Lineage (NCBI taxonomy): Eukaryota > Metazoa > Chordata > Aves > Passeriformes > Paridae > Parus > Parus major. The sequence goes on from NC_031776.1 coordinate 24,799,304, forward strand.
TTCCCTTACAATCCTGAGTCATAGAGGGGAATTCTATGCCAATATTGCAAACTACAAAAACTTTGTACCTTTTGCCTCTGCTCAGGATGTTGCTTCAGTGGCATCAAACAACCTTCAGAAAATCAGGACTTCAGGACATGTATTGTTCAATATACTACAGAAGATTCTGAGCTGTAGAAAACCCATGAAAATAATCAATTTTTTCTTTTTCTTCCAGATGAGATAGAAAAAAGAAAGGGAAAAAAACTGAAGACATTCCAGAACACTGGACTGTAAGAGCAGATAGCTTAGTGAAAATTGATTTTGATGGAATTGCATGAGAATCCATGTGGATTCTAAATTCAAGCTACACTAGTTATGACATATGAAAAAGTGTGAAGAACAGAGTACTAAGATTTGATAAGGAGCTGCTGCAGATTAACCTCTGAATCTGTGAATCATCTCAGCTGCTGTATTTCACAAGCAAAATATGAATATCTAGATACTGACAATGAAAATTAGATGCTTGATTTTTATCAGTGGAAAGATGGACATAATGACTATTGCAAAGCTAAATATAAGAGACAGAACTGACTTCTGTATAATAATATGTGGCATACACAGATTTTACTGAGCTGGCTTTTATATTTCTTTCTTTTTAGTAATATGAGTGAAAAAACAGTAAATATGAGGAATTGCTTATTTCAAAACTGTTAATATTGGTTAAACTTCCATGCTAAAATTAATTTCCATGAAATTCTGCAATAACCAAACTTCTGTATATGTGTGTTTTTTGAGATTCAGGCAACATTTGGTCATTTATTTGGTCAATATATATTAGCAACATTTAGAGATTCTGAGACAGAAACTATGATCCATGCTTTAGACTCAAGATCAAGCTCTAACCAAGAGTGAAAGGAAAAAATAAAATAATTATATTTTAAAGCAGTTCAAAGACACCTAGATTCCTAGATATGTTACAAATATATCTGTATTTTACATATATATATTACCTCCCTATAAAAGTATCTGGATGACAGTGAATGTGTAAGTTTTTTCTCTATCATTTTCTAAAAATTAAAGGAAAACATTTAAGGTGAACTCTATTTTGGAGCACACCCCTTTGATGAATTTCATTTGAGTGTTGTTGATGTAATTATTTGCACTCTGCTCTTTCTGGAAAGCCAAGATGCTTTTTGTTTGTTTGTATGTCATTTAAGCCACCAAATTTAAATGTTTGCTTCCCTGGCTGTAGCGAAATAAGAAGATAATGAGTTTTTCATTGTTCACTAATTGTCTACTAAAGATGAGACACAGTCAGCCAACTGTAAATCGCTGCTTTACTGTAATGTTTGGATATTTCAGTGCAAATAGTCACAAATACATCTGTTCCTGCATAAAGTGAAATGTCTGTGTTATGAAAACAAGCTGATGTAGAGAGCAATAAAAAAAATAAGTCTGATGACTTCTGTTGATTAGGATTTGGTGTATTGTTTGAGTTGCTTTTGACATCTCAGAAAATTGCTGGCATGTTTCAGCACCATAAAGACAGGTGATATTTCAGCAGCTTTTGTTGCTCTATAATACTTAGAATTTGAAACCCAGAACTGATATTCACAGATAATATAAATCCTAGGATTTAAGTTACTTTGCAATGCAAAATGACACAACCTGTTAAGGCTCAACAGGCACCATCTTTTTCTTATCTTGGATGGTTCTAAAAATAAAGGTTCCCAAGATGAGTTAAGCATCAAAGTTATGTTAACTTTGAATTTCCTGGCATGTGTCTTCTCAGCTTTTTTTTTTGATCTGTTTTTAGAATGGGGTAGATTTAACATTCTAATCTGATCCAAACTTCCGTCAATGATCCAGACAGAAATTTTAACCCTATTGAGGTTAATAGCAGTTTTAGTATTGATATAAAACTGACTAGGATTTCATGTCAAAATTTTCAATCAGATCATCCATAATGTATAAGTTTCAGTTCAAAGGCAGAAAATGACTGTTTCATCAGCAAGCCCATTTCTTTCTGGAACAGGGAGGTGTCAGTAGACATTGTTTCAAAATGGACTCGATCCAAAACTCTTAAAATAAAAAGAACAGACTTGTGTAAGAAAAACAACTGGCTCTTGTAGGTTTTTGGTGACTTAGACAATATTCAGTATGGACACTGTTCAGAATTATACTGCTTCTTCTTAACAGCCCAGTTCCCTTTGATAAAATACACAACTACCCCATTTGAAAGAGAAACATGTTTAATAGTTATTTAGTGACCACAAGATATTGAACCATGATTTTACTAAGCAGCAGTTTGCTTTGTCAAAATCTGGCTGTGAACATTTTGACTTAGATTTTATTATTATTATTATTATTATTATTACAATGTATTTTGAGTTCAAATTATCTAAACTTAGACTGATTTTATTTTTTTCTCAGGTCATTGAGTTTGCACGTTGTTTGTTTATTTATTTATTTTCTGAGCCCTTCCACCTTTTATTTCTATTTCATTAAAGAGAAAAGTGAAAGCAGAGATAGTTCATAGATTGGAAATTGCCATGATAAGCTCATGCTATCAGGACCATATTAATATTTACTCTTATTTTATATCTTTATATATTCATATACATCTTACCTATAAATACAAATGTTTTTTGTACATTTATATTATGGGCAATGTTTGTAGTCCCTGGCACCTGGTGCATTGTTTTGGTAAGAAAGGACATGGAAGGGTAACTGAGAATTAGCAGGGCAGGTGCTTAAATTCTTTTAAGAATAAAAACAAACCAGAGGGTCAAGCAATCACTGCTTAATTTATTATTGGCCCCAAATGCAAAGATGGTCTTGGGGCCATCTCTGAGTGTGCTGTTTGGAAAAGAGATAGTATTTTCCCTAGGATTTATGGTTTAATCAAGGCCTTTGAGTCCTCCCTAGCCAATGAACATTCAGTTTATAGCAATCATTTTTGGCTTTAGCCCAGAGTTGTATCTCATTCTCAGAGCAGTGAGAAAGCAAACTTGTCCAACTGAAGCACCTGGAGCAGAAGAGGTCCCAGGACCAAAACCAAGCACCCTGTTCTCAGGCAGAGGCTGACTGTGACTGAAGAGGCAATGAGCAAAATACTGGATAAGTGCTCACTATGCTGCAGAAAAAAACATTTGATATGCTTAACAGCATGAAGAAGTAAAACAAACAAAGTCTCAAAAGGGAAGAGGCAGAAATCACATTAAACTTCATCCTCCCCAACTCTCTTCTTGGTGTTGGGGTGGTTGATAGGAAGGACACACATCTATCTATGTTTCTTCACAAATGAAAATTTTGTGAAGATCTTGCCAAGAAACCCAGGAATCTCCAGAAAACATAAAATCTGTTACACAGGGTAAAGTCCAAGCAGCTATGACAAGACTATTCTGAATTAAACTACACAAACATTTTCCATGCTTCCTCATTATTAGTGGCTTTAATAACAGTGGTGCCTATACATAATACGTCCTTGTAAAGGTGTGTGTTTTTTCTACTTGCAGGGGCCATTACAGTTCCTCATAGTAAAACAGATCAACATTTTTTTCACCAGTTTCCATCTAGCCTATGTCCATTTCTCATTAAGATGCTGCAAGGATTAGAATTGATATTTTCCTGCCACAGAGAACCTAAAACACAACGAGTGAGCTAAACTCTTTCAATGACTTTGTTGCTTCTCTACTTGAAAAATATTATGAAAGGAGTATCAGGAAAAACATACATGTGTGTAGGTGGGTATTAATCTTTGCCTAGTGGTGAATAGACTATTTGAGTTTATGCTCAGCACTTACTACCAGGCAAACACTGCTAGTCATGATAGTGTTTACTGTCTGGCTAAAAGAAGAAACCCATTAAGGGAAATACTTGGCATCATTTGTAAAATTCAGCCTATCTTCAGCCCTCTGCTGAAATGAGATTCTTTTATGTTGATTTCTCAACAGAAAGGGCTTTTCCACTGTGAAGACTCCATTGTCTCCACAAGATCTGGTTCTGTTTGCTGTTAAGGTTAAGACTTTTGTCTTAAGCTGGCTGGGCTGTTTCCAGCTGTGTGGATAGGTTGGTTTTACGGCTCACCAAAGGAGCACCACAACAGACTTGCTAGTGTAGGTTGCTGGATGCCTGTTTTGAATTAATATGCCTCTACAGACCACAAAACATAAACAGTTTCTGCTAGAGAAGACCTCTGCAAAATGCCAGGCAATTCTTCCTATTATATTTTTTCCATTGTGTCCTACACCTTTAGTTAAATTTTGCTTTGATGAATTCCTGAAGGTGACTTCTCATAAAATGCAGAAGAAAGTAAATATTAAAAAAAAAAAAGAGACAGAAAACTGTAATTAAATTTCTTCACATAGGACAAAAGAAAAAAAAAATGTGATTCCTTTGAAAATACACATAACACTTTTTTTTTTTTTTTTAAACCTTTTTCTTCCCTCTAGGACCTTTATTTATTGCATATTTCAGCAGCTGCTATCAGGTGATGAGTCTATCAAATGATAATGTAACTGCTGACTTCATTTATTAAACTTCACAAGGGCCAGGCATAGAGTGTAAATAGAAAAATCACTATCTCTGGATGCCAACAATGATAATTGCAGCTGCAGTTACTGTGAAGGCAGTGGAGTGCTATGCAGAGTAAATGAGAGACAGGGTTTTTTTCAGTAGATAAACATCCTGTTACAGTTCTGAGTGGAGAGATAACACAAACAGCACAACTGTTTAGCAAATGCACTCCTTATCATTTGACTAGTTGAAAAGAACAGGTAGGAATTATAAAGTCAAGTAAAAATATAGGAATGATTATTGAACCCTGATCAATAAAAGAGATACATGGTCTGATTTATCTCCAGATCAACACTACATGGAGAATGAGTTTTCAAGTTACATCTCTGCATTATTCAAAAAATAACTACCTGTGTCTAGCATAGCATTCTCCTCTGCCTCCCCAAGGCTCTCTTCAGTGCATTCCCATAGGTGTCTTCCAGCATTTATGACTCTCATATATCACTCTGATTTCAGTGGCTAAGCTCAATGCAACATTATATTTAGAGGGGTTTCAGCAGGGAATGAATGACAGAGGATGGACAATTCTTTATAAAGAAAACAAATTTCGGCACAAACTGTAGAGGTCTCATTTTTATGCACAGACAAGGTTCAGATGGAAGCCTTGAGGGGTTTGTCACAAAAACACTGAATGCAAACCTTAGGCCACAGCAAAGCAGCAGAAAGGAAGTTGCACCCCACAGTTTACAGACTCGTTCCTGGCTGACTCTTCCATTCAGTGAGAGTGAACAGACCTGTCATTGTTCTGGCATGGAAAGTCATTCATCACTCCACTCAAGGCCAGCACTAGAGATAGCCAGCAGTGGGGTCTCCAAACCTGTTTGAGAATCTCCTCTTTTGCTTTTGCAGGAGATGCAAAGGAATTAGTGGGTTCTACCATCAGTCATAGGAGTGCCAGAGGGGGCAGAGCTCAAAGGCTGGCTGTGCTTTCTCTGAGTGACTTCTGCAGCCTCAAAGATTAAAGTGAAAGTTTAATGTTCAATGACATAAATTATAAGGTTGGGAGAAATCTTCATTACACCACCATCCTTTTACTAGGGCCAGTTGGATCAGACTTGTGACTCAACTTCTGAAGCAACAAAATGGCAATAATACTATTTCCCCATTGTGTATCTCAGAGAGAATGCATTTTAGCAGCACAAAGATGCTGCTTTGTTATTATCCATCTTATGGTAGGATGAAAGGCTGAAAGAGTTGTTATTTCTGAATGTATTTGAAGGCAGGAATTATTGTCTTTTTTTTTACCAGCAGTGAAAAAACAAAAGAAGATTTCGAGGCAGGTGGTAAAGAACCAGATGCCATTGAAAAATTAATAAATCTTCAAGTAATAGCAAGAATAACTTCTCAAGTGAACTCAGACTGAAGTTTTTTTGGTAATGGGTCAAGCTAACATATGGTCTGCTTAGACACTGAAATGACAGACAGAATCTGAACAGAAGCAATCAAAACAAAATCTGTTAAGGAACAGACAGCAAAAATATGATCAGTGAAGGCAGGAAAATTAGATTGACAGCTGAGAGAGGCTGATAAATGATAAATAAGCAATTTAGCTTTTTATTTTTTTTTCAATTTAAGCAATTGCCCCCTGCCTATACTATTTCATAAGCTTTGCATATCTTAACAGGTTGATAATAGGAAACTAATTTAAAAGTAAATATCCTGCTTCCACAGGGAGTATAACACAAAGCATCACTGATCCTGTTTCCAATATGATACACTTTTTGCAGTTGCCTGAATTTAATATCTCATTTGCATCAATAGAAATCAGATCTTGATATATTTCTATGCCCATTTTGCCAGACTCTGCTATGTCAGACGTTGCTGAACACATGGACCTTAAAGACCCAGACAAATCTCCAACAGGCAACTGCAGCAAGAGAGTCTCAACTTTGGCTTTCATAGCTTGCCAATTCTCCTGCAACACTCCCTGGGAGAAGGTCAGGAAATGTAAGTGCAGCAACACAAGTGTTACCCTTCAACTCCTGTCCCCCTGTTGCTGTCCATTGCCACCCTTTCAAACAAAAACACACCATGCAGAGCTGAAAGATCAGAAGAGTACTTTTCACCTGCTTCAACACAGAATAAGCTTATTTCAAACACCCTTTTGGAGAGAATTAGCTACCTAAATATGTTATGGAGATCTGTCAATATTCAATATATGTAGCAAAACATGGGTTAGAAACTACACTGTAATGGAATAAATGGAAAACCTTCTTATGTCAGTGAAATTAAAATATCAAGTGAAAACACAAAATGCAAAAACCTACCCTAGACACGAGTAAATGACAAGCAATGAATAATCTTAATTCAGGCTTTTCCTGAATTCTTGAACTCATATCTAGAGTAGTCAGTATATGAAAGGAGAAGATTTAGTTGAGAAAGCAGTTAAGATTTCAGTTTTGAGGTACCTGCTCTTGCACAAGTAGATATAAATACATATATATATATATATATATATATATATGTCATGTTATTATAAAGTCAAGAAATGTCAACAGATTCATCAATTAGCCAAAGCAGATATGAAATTTCTTCACACATCTTCCTTCCCACCATCTAATTCACAAAAGAGCAATAAGCTTTTGTGAGATATTTGCTAACTCTACTGTGTCACTCCACAGCTGCCAGACACAACATGATTTTATTATTTGTAATTATATAATAGCAGTTTCTATGACCTCATGTTCATGCTTTCAGAATTGCAAGAGTAATTAGAAAAACTTAAAAATTTAATATTTGCAGATTACACTCTCAGCAGTTTCATTTGTTAGAGAAATATTAATTTTCGTTATGGATAAATTAATTAAACATTTTATATTATATGTAAAAACCATAAGTGACCTTGAAATGTCTATCAACAAAGCTCAAAACAGACTGAAAGTGTGAGAAAGTGAATTTTAGGTGCCATGTAATAAATATTATGAATTCCAGAGACGTGACTAAAACCTGACCATATCCAGGGAAATTGAAAGTTCAACGTTCAGTAAAAGTAGTTTAACCAAGACTTTATGGATGAGACTTCACCACTGATGGTTTCCTGACTGGCAGCAGGAAAGAAGAGACCAGCCCTGGGTGCTGGCTCTTAAATGAGAATAGAATATTTTGTATTTGGTTTAACAAGCTCAAACTAGAACCAAACCTCAGGTTCTGAAATAAGCATCCCCTCACAGCCTTTCCTGTGCCTCAGTAAGGCTTGATTTCCTTCTTTGCACAGAATCACAGTCTGAACATGATGGACAGAAAACATTTCACCCTCAGGCTGAATTGCAATCAGGTGTTTAGGGTCCTCCCTGGGAATGCAATTTCTTTAAGAAGTTGTTTAACTATGAAGATCCAGGGTTTCTTTTGAGCCACACATCCTCACCTCATTTGGGTTCCTAATTCTCCCCACTGGAAAAGCATTTAGGGCTCTCCCTGCTTTACAGCATTTGTTTGGTTCGCCAAGGTGACTTCCCAGTCAGAAAGAAGCAGAGCAGTTCACTGTGGCCATGCCATGTCCCCACCTCGCCCACCAGCAGCTGGGAGCCACCACTGGATTCCCAGGGATCCATCCGTGAAATGCTGGAAATGGAAGTGCCAAAAATGGGCAGCAGTAACAGGAAACCCCCTGGTGAGCAAAACCTTCTATTGGTAATTAGTGACATTTCTCTTTCCTTACAAGGATGCATTCATTTGTCATGGCTAGGTGCTCAAGTTAAAAGGATGCTTATTCAACAATTAGTACAAAAATTAGCCAAATACACAATGGAGTGGAGGTGCATCTTATGAAGACTTTTCTTCCTCAGTGAAAAAAGACAAAATTCTTTGTCACACAATGTCTTATTAAGGCTTAAATTAATAAAACCTTTCTCTGTTTTTATTCTGCGGGCAGTTCCAAGTTTTATATTTGCATTTAAAATTAATTTCTTTTTGTAGTTTTTACACTTCTGTGAATAAAGAGTTAGATTCCAGAATAAGAATGCTGGACTACTACCCTCAGACATGAAATGTCAGAATGTGTAGATGTATATTTCCTAAAGAATATATTACCTAGTGGCAAAAAGATGATGGACAAAATATAAGACACATGTAATATGATAGTATGAGATATATAGAATTTGTAAGTCTTCTGAAACACTGAGAAAATATTTTCTGCCTAGAGATAAAGAAAACAATTTGAAAAATAGTAGAACAATGGGATATGTTTATGTCTGTCTCAAGTCATTTTCAAGTGTCATCAAATGGATGAAAAAATCCATAGAAGCCACACAGATTGCACGAGTTAACTATGTTCAGATTATGTTTTACACTGGAAAGAGGATTATCCCTGCATTGCTTGTTAAAATCAAGGCAGGGCTTGTTTTTCATCCAGCTGAAAAGAAAACAGCTTAAACTGGACTGACTGGTTCATGTAAGGTAGAGGTGAAATTAGAAAAAGGATGACCTGAAAGATGGAAACTCTGAGGTCCATTCGATAGTGTTTGTCAGATGGATGACTGTAATTTTATGTTTCCACTATGTTACATTATAAAATGATCCAAAATCCATTAGATTCTTTCTTTTTGTGGAACTACAGGGCTGGGAAATGTTTTTGATAGGAACTCGAAACACACTCACCTCACTCAAGAATGTCACTCTGATAAGATTCAAGAGCTCTCCTAGTAAAAACACTTACTTTGTGTTACACACACAAAATTAAAGGTTACCATTCTCTATCTGAGCTGCAGTCAGTGTTCATCTCAATAGGTGAGCTGTCTGCTACAACAGAAAATCAAAGTGTATAGCTGAAACTTTCTGTTGTTTACTTTTTCTTAAATCACTTGGGTAATTTGCAGCTTTCAAAAATTTCACTTAATCTCTTACCTGAATTGAGTAAAAGCACCCACATTTTTTTACTTTTCTGGACTTACTGTAAATGCCAAAAGTCCCAATTCCAGTGATGCATGGACCAGTAAGTTTATGTTAGTGCTCAAAGCACACTGTTTAAAAAGTCCATTTCTTTCAGTGGCTGCCTGCTTGAAGCTGTCTTTCTGTAAAAGTGAGACACTAGACAATTTGATTTTTTGCCATTTGAGAACTGCAAAGTAGTAGTAAATATTTTACTATCCATTTTATGTTTTTTAGTAAATGAAACGAATAAAGGAACTAAAGAGATTATAGCATTTTCTATATTTCTATTCCTTCTTTATGGCCCCCCAAACATTAGGTGAAAATCTGTAAGTTTATCTATAATGTTCAATGATACAGCACATAGATTCTAATAGATGGTATTACAGTGTATAGATCTCTCAAAGCAGAGGCTGATGAGAATGGATTTCACTGCACGTCGAGTTGGAAATGTACTTGTCAACTAAGAGTTTCAACAATATTAAATTCATAATAAAAAAAAAAATAGTCATTCTTGGTGTAGTTCCATGGGATTGCTAAGGTATCTGTCTGCCACTCTGAAAGAAATGGCTTATTTTGAAAATGATGTTTATTGCATACCATGGACTGCACGGGAAGGACTTGCAGAACTGCTCTACTGAAAATTGATTTTAACCCTATGTTTTTTAACATCAACATTTGAAAGAAGAACTTTCAAAGCCAGTGATAAACTCACATTCAGTGCTGACTGTGTATAAAAAATACTTAATGGAATTATTTTTAAATACTTTTTTTATCATTTCTTGTATCTCTTTGCCCTCCCTAATGACTTAGTCAATACCTGTGGTGTGGAATTGTTTTTGCCAGGGAAAGCAATCAATGATATCACTACAATGATACTCAATATGAACTTGATTGGATTTAGATTTCAGGTTGGCTAAGCAACTCTCAAGACACAAGGTGGCTGCAATTTTTAGTCCATACTAGAGACAGTCACAAGCAAATTCAATATTGAAATATGGTGAAGCATTATTTTCAAATCAGCAGCAGTAAGCCATTCAGAAGTGACTGAAAAGCAACCACAGAGAATATTTTTGAGCTATTTAATTACATTAAAAAAAGAATTTCCAACGGAATTCAACCATAAAATGTGTGCAACTGAAGAAGCAAGAAAGCAAAATGCTTGCCTTGCTGATTAACACACAGTATATTTATGAGCAGTCCAGGCTCTTGAGTTGAAATTAAAAAATCATGATAAACCACCATCAGGTGACCACCACAGTCCCTCAGGACATCCTAGGATTGTAAGACATGGAACTGATGAAATTTCAGACAGCTGGTGGGTTAAGAGGGAAATTGCTTCTTAGGAAACTGAGACATGAGACAGTCTGGACATAATTTCACTTTTCCATTTTACTAAGGCTGCTTTTGAGGTGAGCATGATGGCTCTATCAGTCAAATACTAGTAGTTCTCTAAGGACTTCTTACAGATCTGCCTTCAAGGTAGGAGAACCAAGTGTGGTGGTTCAAAGTACAAGAAGAAAAAAATCATAGCAGCTCAAGTAACTGCATTATTGCTGACCTCTCTCCAATGTCCTTGGAAGACTCTAGCAGAATCTGAGTAGCCCAGAGCAGGCTTTAGAGTGCATCTCAACTACACCAAAAGTCACCCTTGTATGTCTTTTTTTTTTCTTAAAGTTACTCTATCCTGGACTAAGAATATTGCAGTGATAAACCACACTGGCTGGTGCTGACACAGTGCATCCTACAGCCATGAGACCAGGATCACAGGCAAGATCATGTGATGATCACTTGGGATAAAGAGGAAGTCAGGAGCTCTGTAGTCCAACCTCCTGCTCCAAGTGGGATCACCATGAGATCAGACCAGGTTGCTCAGAACCTTTATTGAGCTCCCTTGATTACGCCTGCAGCACTCACTGCAGGTTTGCAGGAAGGCACTGAGTTTGCTCTTCAGTGACTTGCTCTCAGCCAAGACAAAAGATAGGGAAGAGTGGGAATGCTTACAGAATCTTAGTTAAGCTGTCAGATGAGAAACATGTTTTAAATTTACATTAGGCATGAATAGGCTGTAGCTACAGGCAGCTGTCTGTCCACAACACAAAGCTGATGCTCTTACTAAAGCACCAGTCATGCCTGAATATGCAAAAATGACTAAGAGTTGAGAAAAAAATAGTTTACCAAGAGCTGAAATGTAACAGCGTAGGTGAATGGCAAATCTAGTTTTGGCAGTAGGACTGGATGTATGTTTAACAGTATATATGCTTTCCTATCCTGCTCTGCTAGTGGGTACTTTTTACCTTGATATGTCTGCTATGCAAAGACCAACACAGAGCCCCAGAAAGAAGGAAAGATAAAGAAGGAGCAGCAGAAAAGGAGAGAAAAATACAGCTTTTAGGTTCAGAGGGATGTAAATGGAGTGCTTTGAAGAAAGCAGGAGTGAGTTATCCAAGGGAAAGAGAAAGTTCATAGACAAGGATCTGTTAAACACAGCTTGCAAACACAGCCCTGTGATTTATTAGGAAGGCCTACTTTATTGCTGTAAGACCTAAGCAGCATGGCTTTCAAAGTTTCCAGTTTCACAAACATGTAGTAGATTATGCTTGTTTTTCTCTGGCCACATGTGTGACCCCGATCCACAGCTCAGTGGAAGCAGCATTAGAAAAATGCTCACTACTATAAAATCACAAAGAAGTGTTAAGAGTCTTTCTTCACACAAAGCAGATATGATGAGTGCTTTTGAATAAGCTACACTGCTGGGGTGATTGTATTGATTGGGAAAAGAGGGATAATCTTGCACTGATTTTACTTTTTTTTTAATCAGATATGCTCCTGAATTTTCTAAGCAAGAAAATCTAGTGGATAAATTTATTATAACAATATAAATTTATGCACTGACTGAGGCAGTTGTAGATAGTATTTTTACCTTTCCTGTCTCTATTCTTTTTGCCGTGTGACAACATTTGTGATCCTTCCTGGAGGTGGCTGCATTTCAGGAGTGAGACAGCAGCTGAGTGACCAATTCATCTTGCCTGNTTCTTTTTGCCGTGTGACAACATTTGTGATCCTTCCTGGAGGTGGCTGCATTTCAGGAGTGAGACAGCAGCTGAGTGACCAATTCATCTTGCCTGTATAGTGATACATATGCACCAGGATTTATTGCTATTTTTATTTATTCCTGCATTATGCATGCATGCATATATATATGTGAAATGGTAGCAGAAATGTTTATTGTATTATTTCATACAATAGCAGTGCCCAAACCACTCAGGCTTTATCCCCTGCAAAAACTTTTAAAGGTTCCAGAAGTACAAAGCAGCAAATAAGCCTCAATAAACTGTTCTAAAACACTTCTGCTTCTTCACAGGGCCATAAAAATAAATAATCCATGCTCTTGTCCACCTCTTCTTTTCACCCCAAAGGGCAGCACCATGGGATTTGGTTCTATTTTCAGTGTGACCCACTGAACAGTTGAGAAGATTTACAAGAGCTCTCCAGTAAGCAGAGATGGGAGTGCCAGTGACACCATGGTTCTGCTCTCAGACCATCCTGCAGATGGCTGTTCAGACAGGCTGTGGCAGGCAGCTTCTTCTTTGTCCTTCCTCTGCTGCTCAGAGAAAGGAGACTCCAGATTAGGCCTTTAAGCCTGAAGAGCTAGATACACAGGTACCATTTGAAGGTACCATTTGAAGATACCTGTGTTTAGTGTATATCCTTCCACTCAGAGCCTTGCAAAGCTCTCATTCCTGCAGTGTACTTCTTATTGCTGAACAGAGATGAAAACAGTATTTTGATTTTTGAATTATTTTTTCAGATTAATGTAAGGCATTTATCAAAGGTATAATTTGATCAGTCTCTCTGAGGTCTCCAAAGTGAAGTCACGTGGAGTGGAGCTAGACCCATTAGGAGCACTGAGGAATGCTAGTATATTCCATACTTATCCTTCATACAGAGAAGAATGATGTCTAGAATAGTTACAAAGGCTGGATTTGCAACAAAATGCGTCAGGACTGGATGGATGTGTGGCAGATATTGTGGAAATAAATTTGCATACAGAAGTGCCAGCTGCTTTGGCTGATTCCATGCTCACAGCAAAATATAAAGCAAGACAGAAATGTCTGCTCTGCTCCAAAGAGTTTCTTACCAATCCTGTTTGAGTGCAAGCTTCACATGATATCTATGAGGGTAAATTTAAATTTTAACTGATTTAGATTTTAAACTTTAATCTGGTGGAAGAAAACTGATATATCAAAAAGTGCAAAACAAACCTCTGTTTTGCTGTCACAGATATGTGACATATATGATGTCACAGAAACAGAGCATGGCTGATACTTGTAGGGAAACAGTTCTTCCTGAACAGAGCCACAGCCATATATTTTAGGCCTCTGTTTAAGCTGGCTAGGCTAAACCACCACATTAAGAAATCCTTTTTCAAAGTATAAAGCTGTATGGCAATTTTCACAACAAATGTAGTATATTTGTCAACTGAATAAGACATGGAGATCTTCTAGCATTTAAATAATTATGAGAATTGCACCAGAAGCATCTTTTGCTGCTGGTTAATTCTTAAGAGAAAAGTATTATACTTTAGCTTCAAATTCTAGGAAAGCCTTTTGGTGTTTAGCAATAGCCCTCTTTCTCACAAGCCTCATCCTGTTTCTCAGCTTGTGTCCTTTGTCATGTCAAGATGCTCTTTTCTACTCACCCTTTCTTGACACAATCTGTTTTCTCCCACTAGTTACAGGGAGCTGATGTAGAAAGAAGTTGACTCAACTGCCAGAGTATTTGCTTCATTAAAGGGCTGTCTCATCAAGGAGCCATTTACATGTTCTTCCTGCTGCCACATTACCTGTGTTTTTAAAGAAGCAGAGTCTCAAAGAAGTGCCTTAGCCTGTAAAGTAGACAAGTACACTCCAAATTCCCGTCTAGTCAATGTCAGCATTATCCACAGGAATCTCATACTTTCTTGAACTTGTCCCAGTGCTTAACTTCTTGTCTAGCATTCCTGGAATCAAACTGTGGCTTTGTGGATGCCTCAACACTGCATCCTAACACACAGATGTAAAAATAATTAGCCAGGGCACAGATCTGGGCATGGATTTCTGAGATTGCTCTCTTTAGGTGAAGGTCAGTCACTGCAGTTTCATTTTTCATAGGCAATCAGGATGCATTTCCACCCCAGCTGAATGGAGTGCATGCTCTGCAACACTGACACAGCCTAATTTGTTTTTAAAGGCTGGACAGTCTCAAACCCTGCGTATACTTTTTTTTTCCCCTGCTTCTAGCCCACAAGAGAGATGTTCCAGCATTTCCCTAAGCTGATGTAACCCACTAGGCTGTTATGAAACTCAGATACCCAGTGAGAAGTTTCTGGGCAATCAGCAGAGTCATTGGCTCCATGATAATTCAGCTCTCTCCTTTGGTTCACAAACTGCAGTATCACCCATGAGACTTATTTGGAACATAATAACTTTTACTGTAAGATTCAAACCAGCAATAACAAAGGTGAAATATATTTTTTTTCATAATTTTTTTCTTCTTCATTTTCTGCAATTGAAAACTACAGCATTTTCCAGTCTGTTCTGTAGTCAAAAAATATTTTAGAGGTGTATGAAGCAGCCGTGGAAAGAGGTATTTGCAATAAAAACAGCCATTTAAATGAAAATGTCATCTGCCTCCCTCCCTGTCACAGCCTGCTCAGGAAACTGGGCTGTTTCCCTTTCTTTCAATCTGGCACCCACTGACAGACCTCCATCTTCCCCTTGAGGCGTGTGATGAGACAGCCAGCCTGCATTTTCCTTTTTCCTTTTGGCTGTCCTCATGGACAGACTTCTACCAAGAAGTTCTATGGAAAAGTTCTATTCCTTGTAGGGAAGGTAAAAGCAGTAAAAAGCTGCATCCCAGAGAGTCTGGGCTCCTCTGCCCTGCAGCTCAGTGGAGGTTTTTAACCCTTGACCCACCAGCCCACTCTGATGTTGTGGATACACAGCAGGAAGCTAGGATACATCTTAATTTCTTCTCTCACAAGATCTGGGAGGCCACCTCATCACAGTCTGAAAAAAGGTTTCATGAGGTTAAAAAACAGAGGCTGCCCTTGCTGCAGCCTTTACTGTTGGTTAATCTGTTGTCTCCATGATAGACTCCTCTCGGGACCATGTTGACTTGGAAATCAGAGCAGTGATATTGTCAATCAATATGCCTTGAAGCCAAGCAATTAACAGGTCTGACACTGTGCTTTAAGACTATGTTTTATCCTTATTTCTTTAGTAACTGTACCTGTTATTAAAGTCAAAAGCAGATTTCTCTTACAGAAGTTCAGGAAGTGTGTCTAACCAAAACTGGTATAATAAATTAGGATGCTGGAAAGCTACATATACTCCAGGCATAAAAGTTAAGGAATGAAAGCCCTTGCAGTTCTCATCAAATAAAATTGGATGAGATTGAACAAGCACCAAACCAATGTAATTTCTATGATTTGCACCATGAAAAATAAGAAAATTATTAACTATTTTGCAGGTCTACAAAGTATAGGTATACTTTATAGTCTTTGCTTTAAAGTCAAATTTTCTGGACAGCCAGCTGGACAGTTCTGTGTCTCTCTTAATTTTATAATTCACACTGTAGCCATGAATGCAAAGGGCATTTCTCACAGGTATCCACCTGTTAAAATCACAGTACATTTGCCAGCTTCCAGCTGTGAAATGACATGGCACCAGGGAAACACCAAGTGCTGGTGAGAAGCCCTTTACATGGTGTTCTCAAAAACAGCATGAGTGACTCTGCAGCCATAACAGTAGAGGCAGTCAGAGAAGTTTCCAACCAGTGACATTTCATGTCAGCAGAGGCATTTTGCAGCTGAATTGCACTTTTGTTTACCAAAAATGTAAATGAACTGGAGAGACCCAGAATATTCTGGCAATAACCAAAGGACATGAATCTTCCTGGTTGAGGAAACAGGCTCAGGAGTAAAGACACTTTTCCCTCAGACTGAATTAAAGTGGTGCTTTGAATCACTTGAACTAGGATTTCGTTTTTGTTCTCACAGAACCACACATACAATATCACAGTCTCCCTCAAGCCTACCTATTTTCCTGAAGTTAAAAATTCAGGTTTTAATCTGAAAAAAAAAAAAAAAGCAAAACAGATACTTGGAAACTACTCCAAATCCACAGATCCGTGGATTTTTCTTCTTCATTTGTTTTGGGCTATCAAACAAGTTTTGATGCTGCAAATTTTTGGAGTGATCAGCAGCCAGCATTTCATTAACAGCTCTAGTGATGAAAAGTGCAGCCTAAGAAATACTCACATCAGTAGATGTCCATCTTTATAAATCCTGAGCAGTCATCAAAAACAGATGTCTAATGGGGCACCATACAAATCATTGGATTAAAAAAACCCTACAACTTTTATATGCTTTTTATTCATAGCCTTTCAGTTGGGTTATGCCATCCTAGCTTATTGAATTCTCTCTCACATGTTAAAAAAATTTGTAAAATTCCATTTTTTGTCCCTCTTTAGGGAGATATGTAAATTGCACATTCCTAGGATTCCAAACACGTGGTATGTTGGTGGCAGATACTCAAAAGCATGAACAAGCCATGTTCCAAGAATCACACCAGCAACACAGGAGGCAGCCAGCTGCTAAGACCTGAATCTTTGTATTTTCTACAGCTCATCACAGGCTAAATTATCTATAATCTATAAATAATTGTAATCATTTGTTCATGCTAAATAATCCTTTCAAACTCATCTTCTGCCAAAGAGGGAACTGTGTCAAACCATGATATAATGAAAAGTCAGACAAACATCACTGCTTTAACACCTATTCCAGACATTTTGGCCTAAATCACTGCTCTGAATATGAGTGTCTTTCCAAATTGCCTAGTGGATGTGGGAAAACCTGTTTTGTTTGGAAGATAAGTCTATTGACCCACTAGCACTTTACACAAATGAAGTTTCAGTCCAGGAAACCTTTTTTCATGCTTCAAAGCTACATATTGCTGCACCTGACATGACTGCTTACACTCTTTTCAAGAATTTCATCCCAGAAAGTGTCATATCTCTGACCTGTAGAGTTAAGTAGCACTTTCTCAAGACTATTATAAGCACTTATTTTAGACTTTGCTGTTTTAGAAGACAAATAAATACCACAGAAGGTTTTTTTGAGATAAGCTTTCCTTTTCTCTTCCATGCCTGAAACGTCCATGCTAGAAGTAAAATGAAGCTGAAACACAAAACTGTCAAAATGAGAGTTAAAAAACTAAAGTTGGTTCAGATGTTTGGATTCTTTCATATATGAAAATATATATTTGTACTTTGTACTATAAATACCCATGTCTCCATTTGTACTATATGGAGGAGAAAGAAAACACCACAACATAACAGAAAAACCTCTAATAAAAATTTAGAGGAATAATCAGGTTTGTGTTTTGGTTTCTTTTCTTTAATTACAGTTATTTTTAATGACTGACATTTGTCTTGTGGCTCTTCAGAATTAAGCAGATCACCTTTCTGGTCAACAGAAAAGAAAACAAGGAAACATCTTTTTCTGGCTTTGGAAGTCAAACCTTAGTTTTATTTTTTTCAGTACCACTTAATATACTTAACTAAAGACTAGAATATGTTTTTTGTTGTTCTCATGGAAGTTTATTCCATGTTGCATGTCCATGGATTTCTCAACAGCTGATTCACAGCTGGCATCTTTGAGTATATAAAAAGTCAAAGCAGTGAGCAGGGTGCTGCTAGACACAATGTTTAGAGCTGCTGACAAGTGCTTAATTCAGGCCAGTGCTCAGATTACTACAGCTCCTTCTGGAGACCAAACACAATCTAAGGAGCTCTTTGTTTGCTCCCTGTGGCTGGTGCTCAGGAGCTCAGGAGCAGCACAGTGAAAGACATGCATAGCTACGAGAAAACTTTTGTTTTTATTACCGATTTTTACCTATGAGCCATAAAATTGTTGTGCACAAGCCTGAAAACACATTCAACATAACTCTAAATGCCCAGAAATTTGCTTCATTTGAAAACTAGCAAGGTTCCACAAATCTTAAAGCAGTCGCTCTTCTATGAAGAAGAATCTCAGGTAAAAATTTTTCTTAGCCATCATTGGACTAATTTTTTCTTCTGAAAAATGAAAAATAAAAATCTAAACCATCTTCACAAAAGCATGACAGAGAAAAGAAATCCATCATCCAGTAAGAAAACTGGGTAAAACCAGAGAAAACCTCTTTTTTTAAAAATTTTAAATACCATGAGTATTTATTAGCTGTGCTATGCATAGCGTTGATTATCCAGCAGTGCAAAAGTGCCTAAGTATTCTAAAGAAGCTACTTCTAAAGGGCACAGAGAAGGGGTGCTAACAATGCCGATACCAACAAAAGGATTTTAAGCAGCTTTTATTTTCAGCTGTGTAAACTGTAGCCTGATCATTCTCATGCTTAAAATTTGAGAGGCGTGTGGAAAAGGTTTATTTCCTGAGTGAGGTCCTAGTCAGCTGAGCATAAGGGGTTTCTTTATTCCTTTTCTGAGAGGCACAAGGGAACCATTTAAAGGCATTGTTTTACCTTGCCCACAGTAATCTGCATGACATCCTTTTGTTTCAAAGGAACAGCATAGAGCAGGGCAGGACAGTGCAAGGATAAGCTACTCCTTACCTCCTGACAGACATTCTTCCACGTTGTCTGGGAGAAGGATTCACATTGTCTGACCGGGGATGAGACCACTCACAGGAAGAAATTTACACCCAAGTCATAAACCTAGGGATGAGGGGCAATTCACAGAGGGCATAAATGCAAAGTCACCAGAGAGGGACAGGTGCCAGGTCTGGTGTTTGGCTCTTGGGATACTTACTCTAATTATTTGCTCCAGTTCTCTATCCTGCTAGCTAAACTCAAGTCTCAAATTATTAAATATAAATAAGATTATGAGTATGCATTTGATGCTTTGTCCTTGCAGCTGGGAAAGGAATCTGACCATTGTTACGATTAGTCATTGGAAAAGGTAGGCTTTATAAAATCTTTGAATTTAACTGGTCCTTCACCTCCATGGCTCTGAGCTACTTTATGCCCAAAACTGCTGATCCACCTGCTGGTTGACTCTTACCTTTTAGCCCTGGCTCTTCCCTTCAAGTTGTCTCTAGATCCTTGTTCCCACAGATCATACAAGGTTGTCCACGAGCCTTATCCTTACACCCATAAAGCATGGACTTGCTTAAAAAAAAGAAAATAACTTTTGTAGGAGAGATAGTAGCAAAAAACTTAAAACCAGCAATCCCCATGAGAAAAAAAAAAGGCTTAGAAAAATCCATATTCCCTCAGCTGGAGGAAATTATATATACAAATAACACATTCATAATAAACATAAGTATTTATAAATATGAAGTGCTATTTTGGCAATTATAACTCAGCCTTCATTAATTTCTAATGTATAGTTCTCTGCAGAATGAGATGCCCTGTGAACAGAGAGATGTGTTGCAACATAGAAAAAAAACCCCATGTTTTCTGAACAAGCTGCAAACCCAACAGCTGGCTCCCATGAGAGCCATGCTCTCAGATTTATGCTCTTGAGCACTGGCAAATGGCCCTGTAAATGGGTGCTGTGTTTTAGCAGGCTCATACACCCAAAAAATTCTGTCTGTGGCACTCCTGAAAAAAATAATCCCACCATGAAGGAACTTGAGTCTGTAGATGGGTGCAGCCTGCCTTGAATGATGATACAATCTATGTCCTGTGAGTGAAGTTAGTGGATTTTGCTGTCATAGCTGCACTAATGAGGCACCAGCAGAGAACTCCCATGTGTCAGGGTAACTTGCAGCTGGATCTCTCCTAAAAGGAACAGGATATGCCATGAGGAAGGTGCATGTCAAGACAAGACAGAGAGGGGAGTTTTGCAGCCTTTGGAGATGAGCGAATGTGTGAGTAAAAATCTGCTGAGGTGCTCCTCGAAAGCTCAGGAGATGGGGATGAGTGGCTACATGGGACTGGTTTCAGTGGGGCTGAAAATATTTCCCAGACTGTATGAGATCCCCTCACCCTGCCCACTGTTGATGGTGTGTGACTGTTTAAATGCAGGAGATGTGAGGGGTGGAAAACTGTGAGCAGACCTGAGTAAACAAAGAATTCAACAGGAACCAAAAGCAAAATAAGCTAATTTCCTTAGGCATGAGATGGGAGGCTCAAAGGTTCTAAAGACATGTTTGTTTGGAAAACTTAATAAACTTAGGATTATTAGAATCACTCAACAGACCATATATATTAACATTTACTGAAAACGTATTTCCCCAGCAAAATAAAGTTTTCTCTTTAAGTGACCAGATTCAAAAGCATTATTATCAGAACCCTCAGGTTCTTTCTCCCTGTCACCCTCCCCTCCAGTGTCTCACATGCTACAAAACAGAGTTCTAGTTCAGCCACTGATTCCTATCCAGCTTGTACTAGTTCAATTCAGGTATTAATACTGCCCTGAAGAGATTGATATTAAGTGAAAAAAAAAATAAAAAAGAGCTCGAGGTACATAGCTCATCAAGACTGGTGACACTGCCCTTAGATAAATTGGAATATTCCTTTTTCATGTCATGATTTTACTCTCATCACTAAAATACCTCTGGTAGTAAAGTGGTTGCACGAGCTTATCCTTTATCCAGCTACTCCAAAGTAACCTAATTTAACCAAGCAGAAAATGGTGAAAGTCTGGCTGCATCCCTGGAAACAGAGCTTAATCACTTTGAAACTATTCTGTTTGAATGAACCCAAACTCTCACCAAAGAGAGACGGGGAGGAATAAATCAGTCAGCAGATCAGTTACAAGGAGAACCATACATCTGCAGGGTAGCAGAAGCTCATATTTAAGCTTCTAAAATCATGCCCAGTCACTCATGAAACAATCAAAAGCAACATCAGAAATTAAAATTATTTTACTTTTAATTACGTTTTTTCATTACACAACTTTTGGTAAAATGTTAAAGATGTCTGAAAAAATGATAAACATTTCATTAATTTTTCAAACTTCTTCAATTTTGTGCTGTAAGAAGCAAATAAAATCAGAATGGCAACTGTTTTTCTTCGATTGTATTGAGTTTTTTTAATTGCTTCAAAAAGGCTGCTGATTCCCCTTTTCCTAAATGGACATCAATTTATGGTTGATATTAACCAGAAATGATATTGCATATATTTAAGGAACACTTTGCTGATTTGATTGATTTTTTTTTCCTAAATGTTGGGTGTTAATCACTGTAAAATGTATAATTTTTTTAAGTATATTCTACACAGAATGAATCTTTGTATATATCCGCTATCATAATCCATGTACACACCACATAAAATAGCAACCTTGTCACAAATTTAAATTATCAAAATATCAAGGTAAGATCATGGCCATGTTGCATTAAGAGTTGCACAACCAGCTCCCAGTTTTCCATGTCATGAGCACATTTTCTCCAAAAAATAGCTTTGTTGAGATATATTTGGGTTTTAAATATTTTAGTCACCATCCTCTTGCTGTTTGTTTCCATATCTAAGCACTGATAAAGCAAGACCTATTATTTATTGAATTACCACCGAATCTGAAAGTTCACTTCTTCCTTTCTCAAGGTATGAAGCCAAGCATTCTTTCATAGCTATGACAGTTTCAACTTCAATGACATTTTCTTAATTAACTAGAACAGGAAAATTCGTGTTTCTGCATGAAAATATCACAAGTCTTTTGAACTTTTTTTTTTTTTTGTCTCCTCAGAGGAAGCTGATTTTTTGAAATGAAGAATCTCCTCCTATGGCATTCATATTGATCAAAGTGAAATTGTTTTCTTTGTTTTGTAAAGGGTCTATATCCCATGGAACTGTCAGAGCTACATAGCTATTTTAAAGACTGAAAATTATGGCGTGCCTGATCCTGTCTGTCTGAGACCATAAATTATCAGCAGCCTAAAAGCTCTCTCATCTCAGAAAAGGACAGCTATTAACGATGTCTTAGGCTACAGGAGACATCAACAACACAGCTGATTCCTTCTTGCAAAGACTTTTGTTACCAAATTTTTGCTTGATTTTAAAAAAGCCAAGAAGTCATCATTAACTCAAGAATCCCAAGCTTTGACAGAAATTGCATGTGATTTATAATCAACAAGTTCTCTGAGAGGGACCTTAAACCATGCAGTAAAACTCAATGAAGGGAAATTTATCGTTCATCAAGGATTACTCTTCCCTCAAGACATATGATGAGGGAACAGGGGCAATTAGGGAATGGGAATTACTGTGTTGCTTACCAAACAGAATTATTCTAGGGATTCTTGAATTGGACACCAGGGAGCAACTGAACTTTACATACTTTTGTGGACCTCAAGAGAGCCTGTTAAAATTTCACTGTAGTTAAAAATGGCCAAGAATGGAAAAAATAAACTTGAGCTGCAAGGAATGGAAAGCCTAGTGAATCTTGCTGGTTTGTTTAATGATAAGCTGTAAATTGGCAAGATTAACAAGTTTATTTAAGAAAAAAAAAGATATTACGTCTGTGATCATTACATGGCACACCCAATGGTTTATTACTCACAATGGAAATCTGATGTTGCACAAAGCCCATTGTGTTTCATGTCAGGGGACACTCAATCACCTGTATGACTCATGAGACACTGCAATGTAGAAATCTGACACAGAAAAAGGATCCTGGGGGTCAGCTCAGTATACCTCTGAGAAGACACCTTTTTCAAAGCTGGGTGCTTCAGAAGATCTAGCTGACAAAGGGAATCCAGAGCTGGCTGCCAAGCTGTGAAGATATGTGCTGACATATTCCTTTTTTTAAGCAACATTTAAAATACAAAGATCTCATAGTGTCAAGCTCAATGCATGTCCAACATCTGCACCTAAGGAGACTGTAATTCAGCAACAGGGAATACAATAAGTAGGGAATCTGATGAACTTCAAGTTGACATTTACTGGAGTATCACTGACAGACATATCCATTTTTCACTGTTAAGATTCATTCATCCCTCAGATAATTAGCACTTGGTTTGTAAGGGCCTGTTATTCACAAAAAGCCTCTGATTACAGGTCAGATTGAATATTCTCAGCAAGTTTGACAGCTGATAGGAAAACCACTTTCCTGAAACCCATGCTATACTTAAATGATTTAAGAAGATATAATTCTAAAGCTGTTGATACATTTTTAAGGTAAAGACTGATGGCTGGATCTGTGAATGTACTTTAGCACACTGGAACATGTGCTTCCAACTCCAGAACCACAGCCCTTGATCCCTGATTTCACCTTCCACTTCTCCCTCCAGTCATCTCTGGGCTACACAATGATCAATTTTAGACCTCTTGGGCATTCAGATTTCTACTGCTGAGCTTGAACAGGACAGTTTATCATAACAGAATATGACCTGGAAGCTCAGATCCTCAGGATCATTAGACATATGGTTCCCCTGCCTCCCTTACATCGGATGAATACACCCAGGGCATATGTTGAGTTCTGTATAAAACTTTGCCAGATAAGCTGGCACTGGTACCTTCCCCATTTCAGTGATTTTTCCTAAATTCATCCACTTATGCAGAATAGGAATTGTAAAATGTAAGTTAGATCTAATCAGCCTCTTTCATAACAAAGATTCAAATTCACACATCTTTCTTGACAGAAAAGCAGCCTAATTACCAAGCAACAGGAGATGCTGAAGCATGATGATGACATTTCTCCAGCAAAAAAAGGCCTCACAGAAGCCACAAGTATTCATCCATTAATAAAACAGAGGTTGTGCCATTAAATGTGCTTAAGATGGATGAAGTGGCCAGCTCTCAAATGCTGGAAAACCTCTGCTAGTATTTGATAACAAATAGTAATCAGCTAGGAGTTTTACTTCTACTGCAGAACTGATTCTCTATTATAACAGAAAAACATGCATGCAAAGCCTAAGGTCAAAGGAGAAATTTAAGCGTTAGGAGTTCCAGTACAGTCTGTGACAGCAGTCATTTCAATTTACCCCATTTCTTCCCCAAATTGTTTGATTCTGTTTTTCTTCACTACTCTCTTTATGCACATACATCAACAACACAGTGCCCTCTGTGTAACACCCCCTCCCCAAGAAAGGCAAAGCTGTATCATGGTTTTCATACCTCATTACTATCTGTCCTCATTAACTTCATCCTTTTTTTCCAGTTTTGTTCCAAAACATAAATATCAACAGGCTGATTAACTCAATTTTGACGCAGAGAAAGCTGGGCTCAGAGCAGACCCGGCCATAGCAGAATGTTATTTTCTATCTCCTGTAGCAGGGCAATACATCCATGTATGAAACTGGAGAAGCCCTGCAGAACATCAGGCTGTAAAAAGCAGTAGCAGTAGAACTTCAAACTTCAAAGCTCATGCACTCATTCAAAAAACTTGATGGCATTACTACAGGTTACTTCAGACAAATGAAGAAACTGAGACAAGAGTAAACCAACTGGACACTGCAGCAAAGTACAATAGCAGAGAACAGATCCAAGAGAAATTTCTTGGTGTTATAAACTTCCACTTTACTCCCAAGACTATCCTTTCTTTCTCCAAAGCAATACTTGAATGCATTTGGTTAACTGATCATCAGCTTGAGCCACCTCTGTAATCCCATGAATCTGAATCCATTAAAACCTTAAAGAACAGGAATATCACACAAGTATATCATCTCTTATTTAATCATGACACAGGAAGAACCAAGAAGTGTTTCTCTCCCTTCTCAGCTAAATCTTTATGGTATTTAGTTGATGCACAGAATTCAAGTCTTTTTGAAATAATAGTGCCAAATTATATTTGGCTCATCAAGTTTCATACCTCTTGGCTGGATAACTCCCTTGACAACTGACCTTCTGTTGGTTCTCAAATTCAAAGACTGATCTTATTTATCCATGAAGCAGATGGAGATGAAAAATTATGTTTTTTAAAGGTAAAGATGGTAAAAATATATTATTTTGGAAGTACAGGGAGTTACTTTATCATGCATCATATTGTTTCACTGCTAACTATTTATTATTACTATTATTATTATTATTATCATTATTATTATTACTACCAGAATTTTATTCTTGCTGCAAGTTCCCTGTACTTCTCAGGCTGCCTAGAAAACACTTACTCTGACACTTCCTCAAAGGCAGCTGTGACAAGAAGCACAGCATAAAGCATCTTGGTTCTGCAAAACCAGTTCTGGGTAGAGAATTTGATTTTAACAAATGCTGTGTCCTAGAAACACACACACACACACAGATCCAGCCTATACATGCCACCTGTGCAATATATCCCAAAGAGAAATCTAGCACCTAGAGGGCAGGCTAACACTGGCAAAACAACACTTCACACAAAGTGCACGCTCTTCCAGAACATGGTGTGCCCAACACTCAGCAGTCTCTCCACCCCCAGTCTCTCTTTATGGCTTTAGGTCTCATTTACACATAAATCACCCGAAGGAGTAGATGGACATACCTGGAAAGCACAGGGCAGCCTGTTAAATGCACACACTTTGCTCTCAGTTATGGTGACAGCCTAACTCCAGCAGCAAGCAGCAAGATCTCAGCTCTGTATTGTGCAGTTCTTCATCTGAATGCATAAAAGCTCCTTCACTTTGACTAGTCACTCCTACATGACTTTCATGGATATCCACAAGTATATTCATCTCTGGATTTTGGGAGGGAGGAGCTACTTGAAAAATACCCACAGTTTGAAAAAATATATACTTTGTCTTACTTTACTGGGCAAACCTATCATGGGATTTTCCGTGCTGGCTGCACAGGCTTGTATAAATGGCACAAAGAAAATTAAGCATTTCTCTGATCACCAGCTGCTTCCTTTCCCTGCTTCTTTCCTTGTTCCCACACAAAATCCCACTGGGTCAAATTAGAGGAGAGCTAGACAAACAGATAATCTTAGGTTTACCAGATTCACCTCAGACTCAGGAAACCTACATTTTTAATCCAATATGTGTTGCTAGCCTTTGCTGCCATTTGATCTATCAATTTCTATTTCTCTGGTTGCCCTCTGCCTGTCTCACCTGATGAGTTTTTGCTATTCTGTTTGCCTGTGGCAGAGTCACATCCTGGTCCTGTTCCCCCAGCAAAGGTCACCTGGTGCTGCTGGGACCTTATTTCTGCCACACTCCCTCATTTCTGCAGCGTTCCTCCTGTGTAAGAGAGAGGAGTCGCCTGTCCTGCCCTGGGAATGCCAGGGAAGGCTTGGGGGAGCCGCTGTGACAAAGCTGCCACCCCCTCCCTGCAGTGGCACAGCCAACATTGACAGCGTGCTGCAGTCACCCACACATGACTCAAAGCTAAGGCAGGAGCAGAAAGCAGAGCTGCACTTCCCAACTGGCAATTTGAGCATTTTGCAGCCTTTTGTAGGAATGGCCTCACAGCGACTTTTGAGGAATAAGATATTATAAAAACACCAGAAGAAAAATAATAGTATAAGCTTGATTGGAGGGGAAGAAACCACTCTGTATTGCATCATAACCTCCCGGGTCTCCTTTATTTCATTCATTGTCCTCAGAATTAAATGATACTCATTTAAAATTACTAGGTTCATGAAGCATAATGTAAAATTAAGGGGTATGTCAACTTCAAATACACAGTTCTCCATCACAGCAATTAATTGCTGAAATTAGTCATTGTTTCATAAACTGAAAGCAAGTAAAATATATGTTTGCAATTGACAAAATGTCAACAATATCCTTTAATTATTTTTCCAGCTAAGTCATTAGTATTTTCTTTACTCTTATAAAGACACATTTTTCATAGTATAGTATTAGCTCCCAGATATCACCACCTCTGCTTCCCAGGTTGACGCCTTCTCTTTTTGTGCTGAATAAATAGCACTAAAATACAGCAATTAAAAATAAAGGCCACCTTCAGGCTGTACATGAGTGGCTCCAGATTTACCTCAGCATGAATAAAAGCAGAATTGTGCCTGCCTTTCTAACTAAGTTCAGATTATTTCCTTCCCTTATTTTGCCTGTGAATATCATGGGGCCATAATGAAGCCAAGCCATGTTTTTCAATTGAATGGTAGGAAGGAATCATTGTTCTATATTTTCTTACTATTTCTTCAAGATTTATGATGGCTTCAGGAGTTCATTAGTTCCTGACTTCTCCAGACATGCATGGACTGAAAAGATGCACTTTAAAGAGAATGCTGTGCCACTGAGAACGTCCATAGGCTAAGAACATGATCTGACTTAATGCCCACAAATTGTCACTCTGAAGTCAATTACCACTGAGCACAGACAGGTCATGTGCATTCAAGCAGTTATAACTCATTCACTTTGCTACTTGTGATCTTGTAATATTGACTGACTCAGAGAGAGCTTTTTGACCCTTCCAAAGCCACTTTTAATGAAAATGAGATTTGACCCTGTGAAATTAGAGCTGCAGCCGGTTCTTTCAAAATACTTGTTCTTTTAAAAATATTTTAAGTCTGAAATAATTAACTGGAAGTAGCTTCATCTTCCAAACCTTATAGCAATGCCTAGGTGAGTGAGCTTCACTGTGGTTTTTAGGAAGTGAGTCCAGTGCCACCACATTCACTGACTCTCCATCCATGGTGTTTCACAAAGCAGAGGTACCTTTTAAATGTTGTTACTGCTGGTCACTGCAAAGTCTGTGCATCCATCCTCCAAAGCTGCCTGGGAGACCCTGCCTTTGCACCAGGGTCTGTCTGCAGCTGCAGGTGCCAGGAGTGCTCCTTCACACTGCCAGCCCCCCGAGCCTTAGGGAAGCTCCCACTCCAAAACAGCCTTGGGAGGAGAAAGAGAAAGCCTTACAGTGAGCTTGGACAACATGAAAAAGTTCAACTCAGAAACACTGTAATCTTTCATACACTTTATTTAACCTGTGAACTGCA
This sequence comes from Parus major, assembly GCF_001522545.3. NCBI lineage: Eukaryota > Metazoa > Chordata > Aves > Passeriformes > Paridae > Parus > Parus major. The sequence goes on from NC_031776.1 coordinate 24,827,570, forward strand.
GTAACTTAGAGGCACCTGGATGGATGCCACACTATAGTAACAGCTCATCCCCAAGTCACTCACAGCACTAACACAGATCCAACACCCAAATAAATCCCTGCAGCCCTGCCTTTGGAAACTCACACCTCACTGGGAATCCAGAAGTATCAGAACTATAAGGCACTGGTATTTTGTCCCCTCTAAGCTATACTATATTTTGGTCTTACTATGAATAGCTCTAAATGAATAGACATCAGCTAAGGGAATTCCATTCCTAGACTGCTGAAAGGGTCAGGACTCTTACTTCAAAATTAATTAGTGAACATTAATTACTCAACAACAGTTATGAAACATTTAAAAGGAAAATGAATATCCAGAAATATCATTAGTAAACACATTCCTGAGGAAATTATTTAATTAGTGTTTAATTACTGGTAAAGAAATTTATTAGTTGCTAAACATTAATTACATAAAGCAGCTCTTTTAAATTGCTGGTGTTGATCATAATTTAAATAACTACTTTTATCTATGTATTTATTTTCCAGTGTTAAGTGGCTTGTTTCTCATTAAGAGTATAACATAGTAAATGATTTGTATGTGGGGTTGATTTCTACTCTGGCTGGACCCCAGCTGCAAGCCTGGCATCTTAGATATCAAGACACAATTAAGCAAGCACGTTGGAGTTAAAAACCAGCTTTCTTATGTGATAGCATAAAGCCATTTCTGTCATCTGTACAAACCAATACTGCCCTTTGATTGAAGAAATAGGTACTAATTAGCCAAGGTGTCCTGAGCATTCAATAGCTGATACAAGGAATTGCATCAAAAATCAGATTTGAGCCCAGGCCTCTTGCCACTGATTTCTGCCCCTTTCTTAACTGAGATGACTTCAGCAAGAGCACCAGGAATCCTTTGTAGCCTGCACCCTCAACAATGACAATACTCCTTTGAGAGAGTGTTACACTGAGTAATAAAGTAAATCTTAGTACTATTTCTGTGAGCGGTTTGGGCTCTGGGAAAGCAACACTTATTTTGGTGTTTTTGCACTTTGTGAGGTGTACTGATGATCCTTTTGTTCTGCCTGGGAACAGAAAAACAGTAGTTTCTCCCAAGTCTTTATATTGAACAACCTATATGGAAAAATTTCAAAATAGTTGCATTTAGTATCAGATTATCCAAACTATTGGGAATAACAGCGGAATACAGCGGTCACTGAGGAAAGAATATAATTCCTCAGTTTTCCAAAGGATATCTGGTATCACCGAGGGTTTCCTTACACTCTTCCATCTGCTTAAAGGTATTAAAAAGCAGCTTGACTCCTACTAGGCTTAATTACATTTCTTATCTTACAGATCTCCAGTTATGACTTTTTTCAAAATTATTTGCAATTTCAAGATGAAACAGGAAGAAAAAAAACACATTTGCTCATGACCCAGATTGCTCAGTTAAAAAAAAAATAAAATTCTCCTGCTGTTTTTTAATTGGTACCATCTGTTATTCCTTGTCTTTCCTGAGAAGAAAAAAAGATTTCAACTCAGTCTAGGTGTCATCTATATGTAGCATGAAAAGTTAGGGCTCTAAGTTTGGGGTGGAAAGGTGTTAGGACACATTGCAGCTGATATATCAGATATCAGCATTGTTATTAGAGACAAGGAAAAATCTTGCTAAAATTCTAGAGTAAAATTTAACTTTTTTTTCCCCTTTTATTCTTTGCTGAAAATGTTTTGGTAGTTTTACCTTTTTTAAATCTCTTGTGTAGTGAGGGAAAACCAATATACTACAACTCTCCTTTCTTTTGTTTTTTGGAAACATTCTAATTAATTTCTTTTTAAAATACTTTTAAGGATGGTGACTACAGCCTCATTGGTCATCCTGACACAGAGTTGAACCACCATCATGATTTTTTTTTTTTTCCTTCATATCAAACACAGTTTGATTTGCTGCAGCTTGCATCTAACTCTTCTCAAAACCTGGCAATTTGAGAATAGTCTGATTTAACTCCCTAATGGGTGACTCTGGAGAAGATGAGGACAATAGACAAACCACTGCACTGATTTGGTTTTGCTCCCTAAGTACCTTAGCAAACTCCATGGTTTGGGTTATTGTAAATGTAAAGTATTTTAAAATATTAACTTTCCTGGAGCAAACCAAGTAATTTCTGAAGTAAAACAGTGTTCCTATTGACATATCACTGACAGCTGACAGATGTTATTTTTTTTTCCAAAATCTCTTCGAAATCTTTATAATGATACCTGTTTTTCCACTGACAATGACAATAAATTCAGTTACAGTATTTCTTTTTCTTTCCTGGCTCTCTTTGAAATGCTGTGTAGAACAAATATTTCTTTGTCAGAAGGCAGAAGCACTGAAAATAATAAAGTAGAAGAAGACACAAAATGGAATATTCATAAGGTGTTTGCATTTGACATGATCAAACAGCTTCTAGTATTACTGCTTTTAAACACTATTCTGGCTCAGCCTGTCATTCATTTCCTAATTCAACATAAAAATAGTTATACAAATTGAAGAGCAATGTTCAGATCTTTTTTCATTAATTGATGATCCGTGATGTCCATCATATTCTCTCATAGGAAGTTCAATACAGAACTTCAGTATATGTACCCTAATGAAAGTGTCCTGAGAATGCTCTGTTCAGGTGGAATCAGCTTCATCCAGCTTTAAGCACAAGGTGATTAAGTGTGAAACCCTGTTGTCTGAAGCAAGCTGTACAGTCAATGAGGGTATATTCAGACCATGATTCAGCTAATTTAAAATATTATCTTTTTAAAAATAAATATCTAAAGTCAGATAAATTAATCTGCACCATAAAGCTTTGTACATCTATAAAAGGTCAGGATTTAGGGTAGGAGCAGAAGGCTGTCATTAGTGACCATGCTTCCTCACTTGTGGTCCTGGAAAAGTCTCAGGACAAAATATTCCTGCTGATTATCTCTGATATTTGATTCAGTTCAGTTTTATATGAGCATTTATTCATAAATGTGGCTGAAAAGTTTTGCTGACCCCTAAAATATAGCACAGGATGTTGGTGAAATAATTTAGAACTCAGTAGACAGAAATGCATTAGTAGAAAGACCAAAAATATTACAGCAAAAGCAAAACAGTGGGATGTATTCCAGTCTTGGTGTTTCCAAACAAAGATTTATAGTTTCATCTGTGGCCTAACTTCCTTCTGAATGCCAGTTATATTATTTGCAGATCAGATCTGGGGAAAACTGAAATATCATATTTGGAAAATATGATAAAAATTAAAAATAATAATGATACTTTTTTAAAATAAAAAATCTTGGAACAAACGTCTACCCTTTCCTGCTGGGGCTGATGAAAATCCCATATCCTCTAACTGTCCTTGAAATCCTGTAGACACTTGTGTTAGTTGTTAGCAACAAAAGCAACAATAACTTGTCAAGAAGGTCTTCCTACCTTAATTCTTCATGTCTTTGAGATGGGAGAGAAATGGCAAAAAAAGGGAAATAAGCTTTTGAACTCTATCAAGACTGAGAAGAAATATTTTTTTAAAGTATTTAGATACCTAGAAATGGTCACAAGAACCTAGTAGTAATCATGAACCGTGCTCCCTGTGAAATCAAGTGGGCAATTAGAAACAAAAAAAAAATCCTATTTCAAACCTATTCAACCTAGGAGACATCTAAATGACTAGAATTTTGGCACATATGGGTGCCAAAGTAGGACAAACTGCTTTCAGCTGTACTGCTGAACATCTGGAGTCACTCTGCTGTGGTCACATGTGGGGATGGCTTTTCTGGAAGATATTTTCACTACAGCTAATGCCATTAAAATCTGGCAGGAGGCATCAGCATGTATTTCAGTTCTACTGTCCTTTTGATCTGGCAGGATTTGCATGATCAGGGGTTAGTATCTAAACTGGTTTCATCAATGAAGGGAAAAGAAGCAAGCACTATAGCCAAATCCTTTCAAGGCCAGTTGCCTCAGAGCATGATATACAATTTGAAATGAAGAGATAGTTGCATTGCAAGCCACAGGATCTGCTGCATTGTCTTCCCCTTCAGTCTCACCTTAGATACACATTTGATTATTCTGCTTGTGCTCTCCTTTACAGCATTTGACCCACAGACACAAATGAAAATTTACAGCACTTACACAGTTATGGTTTACTATGAGTTGTAGCTCAGTAGAAGCTGCCATAGCCTAGAAACTTCCCATTAGGAGTTTTGTTTAGGTATTATATGGTGGGATGGAGGTTTGAATGGGTGTTTGATGAAGCCTTCTAAAGTAAACAATGAAAAAATAAAATAAAATTAATATCCAGCCTTGGTTCTTCCACAGTAATTCAAGGGCAAGACACCTTCTCTTTAGCCCAATACACTTTGCCCTGTCACTATTAGTTTTTAATAAATAAAGTGGTACTTGAAATACTTTAGGGGTCATTTCCACTTCTCTGCATTACTGTATGACAATGATGATATACCTCAGTTCACACTGTCAGCTCTGTGTGATGTGTGATGTCAGCTTTATGTGATGAAACTTTTTCTTCGTGTAGCTGCATGAGTATTGATATGAATGATCTTTTTGTTGTAGATCATGTCAAGAATTTATAAACATGTAACGATAATGAAGCACCTGTCTCAGCTCATTAAGAGTTGAATTTTCACTGATCTGAAGAGATGCAGCCAACCACAAAAATTACTGAGATACTGCTCACAGAACTGGTTCTAAGTGTGACCTTTATTTTGATTGGTATTGAAACTTGGGACCTCATTGTGGGCAAAATCCATAATTGTTATACAAGAAAATGAATGCTCCAAGAAAAAGGACAAAATCTTGACCACACACGAGATGAATCATAAGACTTCTATTTGGCATGACTAGAGGTATCAAGATCTTCACACAAACTGTGAGTGTAAACTGTTAATACACTTCTGAGAGAAGGAAAATGGTAAAAATAAGAATATGAGAACAAATGTGACAGGGTGGCTTTTACTTCACCTTTTAATTCAGATAAAGATGGAATCATGAGTACTACCATAGCAGTACTACCATAGGCATCTAGGAATGGGAATAGGCATCTAGGAATAGGAAGGACAATTAAATCCATCTGTAGCTGAGATTGGCAAAGTCAGAAAAAATTGCATTTCATTTATTCATTTCTTTAATATTCTATTGTCGTTAGCCAACCCAAAGAGGACTAGGCTACTTGTTAGCAATATTTTGTTAGATTCTTTGCTAAAAATATGTCCAAATGGGACTGACCTGCTGTTAAAAGGTTAATACTTACCTCTGGAATCTGAAAGTAAAAGGTCCTATAGGTGTTCATAACATGTACAATATCCAATCAGACATTAACTCTTTGACTTTTTAAAGACACAGAAAAGCTTCAGCTGTAAGACATTTCTATTGTAAGGAAAAGTGGGTCAGCAAATACATACAGAACTGCTGAATACCATAGTTGATCTCCAATATACTGTAAAAATAAAATGAGAAATAAATACACAGAGCAGACTGGAATTCTACAGTTCTTTCCACATATGCAGAGAGACACATTGTCAGTGAAATGTCAAAGTTGAAAGCAGTTTCAGGATGTGTTCTGTTTCCAGACTCCCCAAGCAAATTTTTAACAAGGATATATTTACTATTATATACATGTTTTTCCCTCCTCTATAAATTCCTGAGATACCCAGACTAACAACAGGATGTTGTGTGAATAATTACACAAAATGATGTGGAAAACTGAATGAACACAAGGTCAAATGGAAAACTGAAAAAGTACAGAGGAGCTATGTTCCTTCTGGTATATACTTACATGATTGATGAGACTTGAAGTGGAAAAATGGTCTTATGTTTCGAATGATGGACATGGATTTTGACAAGTAAACTCAGTTCTCTTGACTTCCTGGTTAACCTGAAGTTAATTTACTTTAGTTACCTGAACGATACAGATATTGCTCCTGTCACTTCAGGTTCATACTTAAATTGTAAACTCTTCAAGGCACAGCTCTTCTCACATTATGAATGTGTTCAGCAGCTGACACAGGCTCTTGGTCTACAATTGCAGTGTTATCAGGCAAAACATCCCAATTCCCTTTCTTTCCTTTCTTTCCTCCAGCTGAAACCAGAGAATTGGCTCAGTCCCCTTTGCTGCCTGAGGACTAAATCCTCCTTAACTGTACTGAAGCAATGGAAAAGAATCCCATTTCCCTTTATATGCATGTTCCCAAGGTTAGTCTTCATCATGGAGAAAAAAGATACTTCAACTCATAAAACAGGGTTACAAGGGACCTATGGAAATTATCTGCTCTGCCTGTTCTGCTCAAAGCAGGGCCAAGCTCCAAGCCAGATCAGGCTGCTCTGGTTTTCACCCAGCCAAATTTTGCTGTACCATCAGAATTCATAATCATTGTTTGTGTGTTGACTTTTTGGTGCTGGTGGTCATTTTGGTTTGTTTTTTCTTTTTGGTAGGAGTTCTTAATCTTAGCTCTCCATCAGGATTGGCTTTACACCGAATTTTCTTGTGATTTAAAAGCCAATTGAAAGCTGAGTGTAAGTTGACATGGTCGACTGTATTTTTCTCTCTCTCAATATATTTTTCCTTTTGTTGTATAATGTCAATTAAAATTTCATATAAGAAACTGTTCCCATATCCAGAAACAGTGACCTCAAGCTTCATCCTTACATTCTTAGTCTTGTTTCTCATTTTTCATGCTTTTTAAATTAATCATGTTAATTTGTAAAAGTCAATTGATATAAAGGTAATGGGGTTTTGAGAAAGCTGTTAACACCAATTTGCTTAATTAACAAATCATGTATAAAATCATGCTCACTATAAACACCACTGTGGAGGAAATGCAATCCATTAAGATTCATTCAGCCTTCCTAGGCTTCATGTTCTGCTTTGTCACAAAGGTTTAAATGCTGATGAGCAGGGTTTGAATCCCGAAAAATGCAGTTTTCTCTTGTACATCCATTAAACTCTCCCAGACTGCTACTTGTGCTGCTGTCAGCTGCTGTCATCTGCCCTGTTGTCCTGTGTAGCTAAAGGGGATGTGTCATATCACAGAATATCACATACATTAACAGTGCACCATTTGGAAGTTTGAGGTGAGCATGCTGCTTGTGGGATGGGAATAGAGCTGTTAGGAATGGTAATGAAATCAATCAGCAGAGTGTTATTAGGGCATGGTGAAATGGAAGACAGGGTAAGAGAGAAATGTACAGCACACCATAACCAATTCCTCTGGTCACAGAAGATAAGAATTTCTTCAAATCATTGCCACAGATGTAAAGTAGATATTTTATTCTAGTGAACCATCTTTGCATTGATGAACCAGTTTAGACAATCCAACAGCTTCAGCTCAATAGGGCCTTTCTCACTCTGCTAGGTGAGCACAACAGCTCTGCCTGTGAGTCAGTGAGTTACTGGCCAGGATAGGGACTGGTCAGAAGCCAGGAACACATTAGAGATTCTCCATTCACCAGGCTGGATTTACTTCTTTTAGAGTGATATTGCTTTAATGGAATGAAGCTGCTCTGATTTATTCTATGAAAGAAATTACTTTTCTTTCAGCTTCCTTTTGCATTTGATTTAGTGCAAGAGTTAGCTGTTGTCCTCTATGATACTGACTGTTCATTAGCTTGCAATAACCACTGTAGTACTTGACAGGTTTCTGATCTTGCTGTGCCAAATTCAGACCCAGACTCCCAAGGTTTCCATCCTTGAGTTTTCAGAGACTCCATTATTCAGTTTTGACCAAAGGCAGGATCATCTTTCACACTTATATGACAACTGTGAGGCATTTAGACATGAAAAGAGATGAATTAAATTTCATTTTATGGAGGACACCTTGTAACAAAGACAAAGGCCAGGAAAATTGTATATTGATACAAAATTGGGCAGTTCTCACCAATATAGTTCCTAAGTAACCATCTAATACTTCTTAAAAATATCTGCAAACATATAATACGTTATTTACAGTAAATTATTTAAATTATCATGGCAGCTATGACAATATAAAAATAAGCTTTTAATTTTTTTGCCAAAAATATTTTAAAAATTCCCCTGATCAAGGGTGTACAAATTGTTTTATATTACATGAATTTGCTTTTATACACTAACAGCTGTGTCTATTTTCCTGTATAGTTACAATCCTCAGACAGAGCAGGGAAACATGAGGAGGGCTTTATCTAGTCAGCTTTAAGAAGCAAGAGATTTCCTGAAACTGACTGCACATCATTTATTATAACCCATATAGCAGGCAGTCAAGGTCATGGGCATGTTCCAGCAAAAGTTTCTGAAGGCCATACCATTCCAGCTTCCTGAATATTGTTATTATTTCAGAAATTTTCTAACATGGATGAAGGATATTTAAAAAGAAACCTGACTCCTTGAGATGAGTTTGTCAGAGTTTGCCCTTTTCTCAAATGGAAGTCTTTCTGCATAAGCTGTATCAGTCCCCATTAGCCCATTTTATCAGTCCCTCTGGTACAAGACACACAAAGCCAAGAGTGGATGGAGGCAGGGTTCTTGAAATCTGGGACCCTTGCCTAGAAAAGCCATGAATGCAACTAAGCCAAAGTCATAATGTTGGACAAGAACTCACTACACATCTGGTTTCTGCCTGCCAGCCATCTGTTTAGTGGATTGGGTGTTGGCTGGAAAACCCCAGTTATCAAGAGAAAAACAAAGGGCTGTGAATTGGGAAAAGACAAGTGAGAAGTAAAAAGGCAATAAAAGAGGGAGAAGATGAATGATGGAAAGTTTATGAAGATCACACTGACATTTTACCAATCCTTTTGCCAGTCAACTGTAATTCTTAAGAAGCCAATTGGGTGCAAAATTCTACTCTCAGAGAAAGGACAGCTTTGAAAAAAAATATTAAAATCACGAGAGATGCTGCTAAGAAAAACAATAGTGACTGTATATTATAAAATATGACCAGGAACAATTAATACAAATTATCCCTTCAGGCATTCTGTTCTACTGTGTACAGCATTACTTTACAGAAGTTTTACAGGAAAAAAATCTAGTCCAAGGTGAAAACATATGAAAGTGCTTGTGTGCCTATGTGTGTGTATGTGTATAAATATATACTCATCACTCTGCAGTTTCACTGAAACTGTACTGTCACACAAGCCAAAGAGCTGGCTGCCTAAAATGAAAGGGTTCTAAAATAAAGCCATATTCCAGAGGAAAATGATTATCAATATAGAGCTTCTGTGTGATACTAGTTTCATTGATTTTTGACGATAGTCTGTGTAAGAATGAGCTATAGTTAATAGCATAGGAAGTTATAACCCTCCCTCTCATAAGTGCTGCTTATTTGTTACAACACCCAGCTACTGAGTGTGAGGCACCTTCAGCTGCTGGCTGCCATGGAACTCAATCACAGTGCTCTGTGTACCATGTCACACCAATTGTTTGGGAAGTGAGTACAGTGTGCCTGTGCATGTGGGTGTGTGAAAGAAATGCAAGCCTGCCTAAAATTCAGATAAATCTCTGAAGAAAACCTGCAGATGCTCACCCATGGTATAGCAGGCAGACAGGCATGCAGAGAAATTGTAACATGGCACTCATTTGCTCAGAGTCTGTATCTCTGTTATACAAATCTCATGCCACTACCAAGTTCTCACATCTGTTCTCTGTAGATCCTTCATTAAAGCATATTTAGTGATTGATTAATTTTTTAACAGGACAGAATTATCTTATGACTCCATATTAATGTTCCCTAAGAAGGCTAAACATTAATAAACTTGAATATGACAGTAAAACTTCAAGAGTTCCTCCTCCTTCAGATCAGATGCTGCAGAATGACTAAACATTATTCTGCTCACTTTATGTAAATGAAGGAGATGGGAAGCTAAACCTTAAGCAATTTAATATTGTCTTGATTGTATGTAATTTAGGATTAACTAACCCTGATTAAGCAAGGCCTTACAAATACATCAACAGCCTGCAATTAACGTGCTGTTGGTAAATAGAATCACAACTTTTGTCTCTCACACAATAAGAAATATAAGTGTTTCTTATGCTTCTGCTTGCAATACCTAGTAGTCAAAATAATGAAATCTGATGGATTTTTAGCACTTCAGATGTGTTCTTAGAAAAGTATTACGAAGAAAAAGAGAAAAGGTAGTATTTCTAAAAATTTCTTTGTGTTTAATAAGTTATGCTGCAGAGTGCTCAATAAACCACACCACCAAGCAGAACTCTGGAGAAAGCAGAGGTAGTTTGCAATTAACTTTCCAGCAGCAGCTTCAGAATGAAGGGGAATAACTTGGAAACCAAAGTACAAAAAGAAAAGGTGCTCTCACAAGGTGTGTGTAAACTGGTTTTGTCCTGCTAACAGAGAAATTTGCTTCACATTTCTTGGAGAATTATATGACAGTACAGGAATGCCCATCCAAGACTACTGGAGCAGGGCTCTTCCATCCCCTTCCCAGCAAAGCCCAAAGCCCATTCCCAAAGAAAGCTGCATCCAAGTGGATGCCAGTGCACCCAAGTGCTTCTCTAACAGGTGCTGCCACCAATGATACTTTAAATCCCAAAGTGCCCCCCATCCAGGCTTCCAGCTGTCCTCCTTGAGCACTGCAGGTCTGTTCACACACCCTTTCACACTGTCTTTCTGCCAGCTGAACAAATGACTGACCTCACCTCTCTCCAGCTGTGCTGCATAGCTTTTTAACTCTCCTTATCTCTGCCTGCTGAACCATTCATGTGAGCTCTCTTGTCTCAGGCAAAAGGCACTGAGGTTAGCAAGGACAGGCTGTTTAAAATCCTTTGGAAAATTCAGATCATTTTAACTTAAATGGGTGAAGAAGCAATTCTTAAAATCAACTGAACTTGCCAATCACCAAAGACCTTTAGCTTGGGTAGAAGGTTTAAGGAAGTTGCATTGACACCTAGTGAAAATGCCATAGCGCACCTCCCAGCTACAAGAAAAATGGGTAAAAAGCAAGGCACAGGAATTGCAGAAGGAGAGCAAAATGCAAAAAGTCCTGACTATATAATTTTTGCTTTTTAATCACCTGACTTCTTTTCTCAGAAGCATTCTGCTCTGCTAAGGATAGCCTAAATTACCAGAATGAATGACAGTACATTCCCCCAGTCAGACTCCTGCTTTCTGAAATACCCACTCAAATCATGAGCACAATTAGTGTTGGAATAAAGATCCAAATAATGATACCTAATTTCAGTTATTAATGTTTTTCCCAACCCTCTTGTTAGTTAGTGGTGACTCTTAGATGATGTCTTCATAGAAGTCATGTTTTTTTGAATTAAAATAATGGTGATAAAGACCAGTCTGTAAAAAATTGATTGTCAATAAGATACACAAAGATTATTCAGTAAAACCAATAGAGGCTCATCTGTCAGCTCTTTTGGGATTAGAGCTAGCTGGAAAGTTTTGATTTTTCCAAAAAATACTTTTGAGAGAAAAACTGGTCTTCAGTGTTTTATTTTTTTTTTTAATAAAACTTTATTTATTTATTTATTTTTAGCCAGAATTAAACCTTTTTTCCTACTTCCTTGTTTTGTTTGAGTTTTTTTATTGCTCCCTAAGGGAACTGATCACTTAGCATGGTGTGTACTGTATACATTATAATATCTAGGCTTTTCCTGACTTTCCTAGGTATTTCCCAGGATATTTACTTGGCCAAGAGTCTGTGTCACTTTCCTTTCTTTGGATCAGAAAGATCAAAATCTAAAGCAAAAGAGAAGATCATCATGTTTCCCAGTGTATTGAGGAAGGGGCCTCATAAAGTTCTACTTGAGGAATCAGATGTAGGGAAGGGAGTAAAGGGTCATGAAGACTTATGAGTTCAGAGTTGGCTGGCTCAAAAATGCATGACACCTGAAGATTTTATTAATGATGTCAGTAAATATTACCTCAAGACTCTAATAAGTGAAAAAATCACCTAGCTTGAAAAGAATAATCCAAAAATATCCCTACTTCTCCAAAGGATTCTTTTATCTACTAGCAGAAAACAGGAGCAGCACGTTTCTATTTCCTACATCTCCATAGGATACAGACAAGCTAGGCTCTTAGCATTTAAGCTCAGACAAAAAAGCCAAAACTAACAGAAAAGAAAAAAGAAGGCAGGGGAAGGAGAATAAAAGGAGGATCTGCCTAATCTGCTTCCTGGCTTTGGCCACTAACCAATACTCACTCAGTGGTGTTGCATCTAAATGGACGATAAACAGATTTTAACAATTGCATGTGGTCAGCCTTGTGCCAGACACAGAACTGGCTGGTGCCAGTGCTTGTGCACTGCACTCACAACAGACAGCTGAGGAGCTGAGGGAGCTCTGCTCTCATAGTGAATTTGGCAGCCTGTCAGCTGTAGAATCTCCAGTACTGACAGGAATTTGTAAGCTCACATTGCCAGAACCCCATCATCACAAGCCCATACCACATGGAGATTGTTGCTTTCCTTGGTCTAAGACACATTCATAGAAGATTCATTATGTAGATACCCATTATAGCTAATTCAGAATCTGGATTGACTGATTGATTGATTGATTGATTGAGGGATGAAAAAAAGATTAGAATTTTTCCCCTAAAACCCATTAATCATTAAAAGCAGTTATTTAACTCTTGAATTTCTTCTCTGTATACATTGTAAGAAGACAGAGAATAGTTCTCACTGAAAACTTAGGAACACAAAACCCATATGTAGTCCCAGGTGTTATCTTTTCCTTTTTTGGTGTTTTCCAGTTCTTCTGAATTTCTCTTTTCTTGTGTCCCTCTGGACACACAAGATGATAAGGATGTGTGTGCATCATGGCAGATCAAAGAAAACTGTATGTAGGTTTTTTTATTTCCTTATATGACTTGTGTAGTGTGTAACACACAGCAAATTTTGCCTAGATCCAGCATATATCATGTTAGAACAATTTTTCCCTGTTCCCTTTATTCCCAAAATGACAGTGTGGCACTGAAGGCTCTGGGACTTTTACCCTTTCCTTTCCACATTTTATACCAGCTGAAAACATCTTACTATTTGTACACTGATAAGTAATCCTGACAAACAAGTCTGGTTTTCAGCCTGGTTTGAAACCAGTATTTTCCAGTTAGAAAACACTGTAGAATGGAATTGAAAGGTTAACCTCCTAGATGTAACTCTTGCAAATGTGGAGCCTATTGTGCACAGATTCCCAGGTATCCCAAGTGATTCATGAAAACAAGGAGGAAAAAGGGGAAAATCTGATTTTGAAAGTCACAATAGATTTGAATATAGAAAATGCACAAAAAGAAATCTAAAGCACCTTTCCAAACTAGCAGAACATGGAACAGAACAAAGCTGAAGTTGAGGCCCTGATTCAGAGCTTTGCAGTGTATCTAACTTAACAGCAGCTCAGACAGCTTGTGTTGTAGTACTAAAAGAGCTTCATTGGGAATACAGAAATCACTGCTCTCCCCCTGCCTCCACCCATGGGACCCTAATGAATTCATTTGCTATTAATTTCAAGAAGTCACCAAAAAGCTAAGTATCCACCATGACTGTGGTGTGAAGAGCCTGCAATAAAGCTTTTAGGAATTCCCAGATGACACCCAGGACAAGCTATCAAATGCTGCTCAAGAGACTGCAAAGTACTGATACCTACATTCTGACCTGCTTCAATTCATCAGTGGTTTCACTTACTCATGTACTGCGCTGCACAGAGGAGGAGAAGGCAGCAGCAACAGCAGGGAAGGAAAATTGACTCGAAGTGTGAAGCCTTCCAAGCAATGAAAATATGTTTTTGTTTCATTTTGGTTTTGGGGTTTTTTGTTGAAGCTGAAGGAATGGCAAAAATAAGCATTGCAGAGCATTGTGGGTCAGGGAGGAGAGGGGCAGCACCCTCCAGCAAACTGAAGCAAGTGAAAAAGATGGATATTCTCCTTCCTTAAGTCATCCTTCACAGGCACACAGGCTACTGTCCCACTGTGCTAAAGAGTTTGCTCTATGGAAGCTCATGGTCTCTTTTTGAAGACCTTTGCAGTGCCTCAGCCTCCTATGGTGAAGAGTCTGCTATGTGTGTCTGATATATCTATTTTGTTGTACAGCATCTGGAGATCATATGGAACTACCAATGTTTCTTTCCACAGTAACATATATAGATGGGGACCTCTCCCTTCTACAGACCTGCAAGTCCTTTCATAGATGATGAGTAAGCCTATTCCATGTACAGTGTTACCTTTCGATAAAAGTGTTTGTTACTTTGTAGTGCCTGTATACAGTTGACAAATTTTAGTGAAAGTGTTCTTTCTTTGTAGGGTTCTACTACAGTCCCAAGTGTTGTAAAATATGAAAAAAAAAAATGAAAAATCCAGATGTAAGTCACAGCAACTGAACTCCCCATGGATCACTTTTAACTGTCTTTGGACACAACAGCACATTCCAGTACCCCTCAAAAAAAAAAAAAATGTTTAAAAGATAATCAGACAGCCAAACAAGCAAAAATCCCCCAAATTGTCCATGACATTTTCCTGCTTGCTGTAAGATTACTCACTCTCATGGAAAAAGAACTCTTAAAGAGAGCATGAAGTGCTGAAAAGAACCCTCTGTCTAGGGAACTGGAAGCTGCACTTAAATGGATGGCCAGAGATTTTAAGAAGAGTTTATAAAACATTTCCATATAGTAAGTAAAGCAAAAGCCTCCCACACCTGTTTTCTGATGCCAAGAGTAGAAGGCCACAGGAGGTTGTCTCTGAGGTGTTATTTATATTGGATTTTTAAATGGTCTGAGGGGACAGAGGGTTGAGCTATCAATTATGTAACTGTAAACGAAGAACCTTTGGGAAGGGAAGCAGAAAATTGTGTACTTGGAGAATGAGCAAGACATTTAGGAGAGGTTCAAGGTTAACTCCTTTCTTTCGCTCCTCTGAATTCTGTTAGGAGTTCACATCACAGTACAAAGCCCAGGAAACAATTCTGGAGCCATAGGAAAGCAATTCCTAAAATTGTGATTTGCTTAGAACCTCAAGGGATGTAGCAGGAGCTGTTGCAGAAGGAAGGGAAGGACAAATACAGTCCCTAGCCCACTGAGACCATGTTGTAGCCACTGCAATTCAATTGCCATGAGCTTTGTGTAAGGCTGTTGTAAGGCTTGCTGTCAATGAGCCTCAGAAAACCAGCCACTGTCTTACTGCCAGTACTGCTGGAAATGTGAAAAAAGTGCACAGCTGTTGTGTAAATGGGAAATCTGATTAGAAATTAGAACAGAAACTAGTCTGTTTTATCTGTGCAAGAGGTAAAAGAGACGTGGTAAATTTTCCTCCTCAGCTGTAAATTCACATTGTAAAGTAGAGCAGTTTCTCTAAACTACTACTAGAGTAGCAGTTTCTCAAAAGCTGAGACAAATCCACATGAGAAGATTTTCTCTGATCTTATGGCTGCTGGAAATATTTAACCGTGTTTTTTTAGATACACAAGCAGGAAGCAGTGAGATTGATGCAAACCTTTCTCCTCTCTCTTCCTTATTTTGTTTCTAATATCTAGCCTAAAATTTAAGATGTGCCTTTCCACCCTGAAACACCATTGATTGTCCTGACCACCTTAGTCACTTCTTTCACTTGATTAAATCCTGCTTCTCCCCTTATCTAGAAGCACTCCAGTTTATCCATGGCTTTAAACTGGCTGCTGAGGCAGCAAGCTGGGCAGGGAATCTGTCCCACCTCCTTTCTGCTTCCATCCTTAGCCAAGCTGCAGGAAAAAGAACAGGGTCCTACTCTGACATTTCCAGCAGGGAAATCTGACACCTTATCAATGTACCACTCATTTTACCACTCACAGCAGCTCAAAGCTCAGGAAAATTCCCCACAGGCATTGCATCAGACCCTCCATGGAGGGAATAAATTGTGAGAACACCCAGCAGATTTAGAAAGTTGTGTCCATTTCCTGCAGGACAGTAGTCAGGGCAGGAAGATATAGAGCCCTGACATGCAGAAAGAGAGGAGAAGGTGGGGAGATACAGTCTCTGTTTGGGTTGTAGATTCAGATATTGGAGGTTGCAAGGATAACACTGCAGGGTTGAGACAACAGTTTCAGAGCCTGCACAAGTGATACAGCATATCAGGACAAAAGGCACTTGTTGGATGCCTTCTCTTTGAATGGGAAAATGCTCTCACTCTGTGTTTGTTTGTTTTGAGACTATTGCACAAGAGGGGCATAGATCATGGAAAGGATGTGCTTGTCCTCCTGTATATTCTAGAAACTGCTTCACAGGCTTCTGCCTTATATTAATGAAAATACCAGGCCTCACACAGACACAAAAGTGATCACTTCAGGTAATGCTCATGGGGAATTAAGTAACGAGTTCAAAATAAATACACAGTTTTCTCCCCGGTTAATTGATTTTATTTTTTCCCTGTTGAAGATTATGAGTACAGTAGATACACATTTTTAATTGAAATCAATGATCTAGTGTTTCAAGCCACATCACCTAACTCAGAACTCAGTAAAGTCAATGGCAGTCTTTCCATTCAGTGGGCTTTGGATGAAATCCATGCAGCTGAAAGTGATGACTTGCATTTTCATATGCAGTCAGTGCCTGCAGTTTTTGAATGTACTACTATTTTCTTGCTATGTCTCTTTAAAATGCTGTTTATTCACCATGGTGTTGTGTAATACCTATATACATTAGTATTAAAACATGGCTCTCCATTTTAAAACTCAAATTATTATAGTTCTTATATAAGCACTTTTTTAAAATCAAATAATAAAATGTATCAGAAAATGAGTGTTGATTTTCTTTAGTTTTAATCATTATATAAAAATCACTCTTTCATTGAAGGGTTATGTTTAACTGAATCCTTAATAATACTTATTTCCAGCCATATCATTATAATTAATAATAGTGATGACCTTTGTATAAGGTGTTCTAATTATATACAACCTCCAACATATTAAGTATCCCAATTCTTTGATCTTCTAGACCAGAACATACCATTGCAGACTAATTGCTTTTCCCTCCCATGTGGACATTGCATTCCTCAAATGTTGGCAAAAGAAAGAGCTTGGATGCATGAAAAAATTCACCCAGTCCCAGGAGCACCTGGAAGCACTCCCAGGTCCTGTAACTTAGACAAAACCATAAAATTTCTTTGTTCTCAGGCTTGAATTAAAGCCTGTGGTGGTACAGACTACAAAAACCCTACACAATGCAAGACTTTCCCCACACCAGAGGGTTTGCAATCTAAGGAAGAGAGGCCAAACCAGGCATCTACAGCTGGTCTCAGGAGCACTGGCCAGAAAGGAGCAGAACAGCAGCTGAGCTCCTGTGATTCTGTCATAATTGAGAGGTTTAAGCAGGAATTTGAAGGTAAATGCTGCTGAAATCCTGTGTAGGTCCCTCTGCTCTGGGTGTCACTTTGTCACTTTGAGAAAGGTCCACTGTGTTTACCAGAAAAGACAAAAATAGTTTGTACTAAAATACAGCCTCCTTTTCTCACATAAAATCATTTAAAAATTTTAAAATTTCAGCAACTTTTGCAGTCATAATGATTGCTAATCCATTAACAGAAAAGATTAGCAATGACTAATTACAAGAAGTATTAATTAATTAAAAACAGGAGAATGAATGCCTTTGTCTGAATGAATGGCAACAGGGAAATGCCAAGTGTTTCATCACTGACATCCAGGGCTGGACTGGTGACCTCTGAACCTGCCTCACAAAAATGGCAGAGGTGTTTTATGCTCTAGCTGTCTGGAACAGAATGACTGCACAAGTGTTTCCTTATTCTCCCTGCAAAGTACAGAGTTCCAGGGCATTGCCAGGTAGAGCACATGGGCTGGCTAAAATTAAATGCAAACTCTAATAATGGCTGTCAGATAGGAAGACAGTAACAGAATTAGCAGAACCTGGATTTTCTCCATTTGTCACTGAAGCTGTCTCATCAAATCAACAGGAATTTTAAAACCTCAGGCTTGATTGAAAATATGAGAAGCAAATTTTTGGCT
Organism: Parus major; assembly: GCF_001522545.3. Classification (NCBI taxonomy): domain Eukaryota; kingdom Metazoa; phylum Chordata; class Aves; order Passeriformes; family Paridae; genus Parus; species Parus major. The sequence goes on from NC_031776.1 coordinate 24,845,483, forward strand.
AAGAAAAACACCCTTTCTCCATTGAAAAAGGTTCTCTCGGGTGTTGTTAGAGAAGTGATGAATATCTTGACCCCGTCTGTAAGGAGTTTTATCACTACACACACGTTCAAAACACACCCAGGAGTGTTTGGCTTTTTACTGGTGCTGACAAGAACATTCAGCTTTGATGGGAAATAACTACATGTAAATTGCTGACAGCTGCTGTTGTCACACAGAATGGGGATTTCAATCCAGATGTGCTCCAGACTGCAAGGAGCCCTGTGACCAGCCAGGGCAATTCTCAAAGAGTGCTCAAGAGAAGAATTGGATTTAATCATCCAGTTACAAGGGATGGTCTGTGACTGGGCAGTGCTCAGCTAACTGAAAACCTCTTTCAATGTCCCACTGCCTCAGTGCACCCTTGGACAAGCAGGAATGGAAGTCAGATTGCAGGATGTAAATCTATGGCAGCTTCAGGATGATCTTTCAAGGCACAGAGACATTTGGGTTTGGGTAGGGTGTTTTGATATTAATATAATTATTAAATGTAAATTATAATTGAACGGAAACGTATCAGGAATCATTACCTTAACTGACTCTTTGTGCTACCAAAATCTCCTCTTTAGGCAGTTATTAGGATTAATCAAGCTAGTGGAGGGATGATCAGAGTAACAAATCCACCTTGCACAGACATTTTAATTTCTGTTTAGCTTCTATAGAAAGATTTAAAACTCTAGATAAATTATCAGTTGTCCTCAGATTAGAACCCCCTTCCTGCTTTATAAGACAGTTACTTGCAGGCAAAACCAAACATTCAGGTATTATGCATAAAAAATTAACTCAGGTGCCAAAGACTGAAATTTTCTGAAGATAAAAAGCCAAATGAAACTAACTTTTTCGTACTATAAAGGAACATAAATACAGCTGGCAATGAAATCCTTAGTAATACCTACTCCTCTCCCTTGCTAAATTAAGATAGAAAAGATAAGACTAAAAAAAGAAGTACCTTCAGTATGGGGATGATTTATGGATGAGGACTTGTAAATTCACAGTGACAGATACATATTTGTCTTCTTCTTTATCCTAAAAGTAGGTAATAATAATCATTTTGCTTATGTGGGAAGAAAAAATTAACTGCCACCAGAAATATGGTATGTACTTACACCAGCCATGAATCTGCCACACAGACTTGTCCTGTTCAGCTGAATGTGTGCCCTGATGGCCAAAAGATGCCTGCCAAGTGGAGTTTAAAGTGGCATCAGGACTTCAGAGCCTGGCAGTTTTCAGTCTTTTCCTGGAATGTATGAATCTGGACAAATCCCAGGAAACAGGAGTGGCTAGCACTCATGACTTCTGGCTCAGCAAGATGGTAGATAGCACACAAACCCCAGGAAAACACTGAGTAGTCCCAGTGAAGGCTGTCCTTAAAAATGTGGAAACAGTTCAATTGCTTATAATACCTTGTTTAACATTTAGCACAAAATATAGGGAGAACGTATTGCCCCTTCATGGGGGAAAGATGGCAATGCAGCGAAGAATTTGACACTTGAAAAGTCGGTTTGTATAGATCTTTAAGATAATAAATAAAATTTTTCCCATCTTCACAGAAAACAAAAAAGTTCCAAATGATGTGATGACCTCAATCAAATTATATATTTGTATTTCACTAAGAATAGGTGATGGGGTTTTGTTGTCTTTTTCTTCAGAATTTCAACCACAATGAGATAAGAATTCTTTTTTTGAGAGAGAGACAGAGAAAGAAGCCAGGAAATTGAACAGTAAACTCAATCAGATAATGCAATATAAAGAAATGACCCATGACTGGATAAATGAAATAAAAAAACCATGTTAATTGGAAAGAAAATCTGAAAGGATTATTTCCCCAAAGAAACAAAAGCAGAAGTACAGACAGACCCATGAAAATACAAGGCAGGAGGACAGATGAAGTTAAAATCTGCCAGTCTTGGATGGAATATTTATTTCTATGGAAGAAAAAGACAGTCTATATTGGATTAAAAATAAGCATTAATAAATAAGTTAACAACAAACATCAAAACAGAAAAGTTAATCCATAAGAAATTTATGCTGATTTTGACATCACAAAGAAACCTGTCTAGATAGTAAAGTCTGGCCTTGTTTTTGTACCTGCCCCCATCCAGATAGTGTTTAATTTAAAATTCAGCATTCATTTTGCATTTGCATTCTTTCAATTGTCCTGCCAGAGTGTGGGGAATGCACACACTCCCCCGGGATTTTACCCTCATTCAAGATGTTTTTGGAGAAATGTATAGACCAAGGCTTACACCAAGATCTTAGCCTAAGATATTGCTGTAATATTTCAATAAGCAGTATGAAAATAACTTTTGATTCTTACATTGCAATTGCCTGAGAATGTCCACAAAACAAATAATTACTGCTCAAATGCTTTAAAATACAATCAATAAAAAAGATCATGACTTCAGATTAAATTAATTGGTAGGTGAGAAAGGCTGAGACCAGATCCTAAAACTTATTTTCAATTACTTGAAGTGTCCAAAATATCTTGCCATTGTATTTCTGTGCAACTTCTAATAATAAACTATCATAGCATATGAAATAAGAACTTAATCCTAAAGTGCTTATGCATCTTGCCAGTGTCAGAGTTCTTGGAGTTTACAAACGTAAAAAAAGCCTCACATTTGTTTTTAGAGAAGGCACTGGTGCATAAGCAACAATCACTGGCACTTGGTACAGTGCTGGCCATTTGTAAAGGATGTGAAGCAGTTTGAATTCTGAAAAGCCAGTTGCCAATAAAAGAAACACATAATTCCCTGTGCATCATTGAGGAGGACTCAAACAGAAGTTTTGTTTTTCCTAAGCATTTCTGGTGATCTGAGGGAAATTCTTTATTTTACATACTTTATTTGCCTTATTTATTTGTTTACCTGTTTGGATTTTACTAAGGAAGCTCATTGATGTAGGTGTTTACAAGAAATGTTTGCAGAGGACTGGAAATCAAAATGAAGAAAAACACCCTGAAAGTTCAAGCAAACATGCAGGGGTTGTGTTTTTCAGCATAATCTGGGTCACACAGAAGTGAGGGATCTTCTTCATTAAGAAATATCTGAAGAGAAAGGTATTATAGCCCAGCTGGAGGGTGCAAATGCCCCCATGATCCTTCACAAAGGAATCACATTTCCACTGTTCGGCCACACAGGCAGTCTGACTTCACTCTGACTGTTTGTACAAGCTAAATACAATCAGTTTAGAAAATTCTGTTTATTCCACACCTTCTCTGATATCTGAATGAACATTTTCCCTGTGGCAAAAATTACTTTGGAAAAATTATATGTTCCCCCATGGATCTGGAAATCAAGAGAATATTAGCATCTGAGTCATTGATCAGTCACAGCTGGGCACATCAGATCCCATGGTATTTTAACCAAATGAAAGACTGAAGACTTGCAGTGGAATTTGAGATAAGAGAAAAGCCTTAAGAAAAGTATCTTTCAGAGATGTAGAGCTACCACTCCTATAGAATAGAGCACAGTATGGTATCAGCATGAAATGAATCAAACCAGTTTGACATTTCCAAACTACTTTTTTCATATAACTTTTTATCCCTATGAAAAATTTTGATATTTCAGTTTTATTTTTTCCTGACTCAGGATCAAGTGTCAAAACATCAATCTCTTTTGGGGGCAGAAATTACATTTTATATTAGCTTTTTCATGAAGAGTGACACCTCATTTTCTTATTTGAATCATCTCTATTTTTACCTTCTCCCATTCAGCCTCTGGAGAAAAAATAGTATATGGTAGAACAAAGCATTTGGGGGTTGATACTTTCATTTTATGTCCTCAGTTCACATGTAGTAGTTTAGATTTAAGAGGTTCAGTCTGTTTCTTTTCATAAATCCTGCTTTAGCTGGCTCCATTAGAAGGCACAGGATATCCACTGCTGCTGGGAAGGCTCACCATCGTGTCTAGAAGTTAATAAGTTCAGCCCTGCAAAGACCACCCTTGGGGGTGTTCCACAGGGAAAATGTAACAAAGAGCACACAGATCTCAAAATGCTAAAACATCACTGAGAATCCAGCAAAGGTATTTAAGCTGTGTGCTCCAGTGCCTTTCTGAGTAGATGTTTTGATAATTTCATATCCTCCTGGAACCCGCTGGAGGCATGGTTTAATTTTGACTGTAGCATTTTGCACAACCAGTTACACCAGGCTGGGAGCAGAGCCTTTCAGTGAAAGAGGAAGATCCACTCCATCTCAAATTAATATATTTCAAAGGGAAACCTTTCCAGCTGTGTAGAAAACACAATTGTAAGAGATGTAAATTATAAACTACTCTCCCAAATAATAATAATTAAAAAAATAATCCTTTGGCCACATAAAAACAGGTCCTTGGATCATTAAAATTTCCAGCTTTGGAGCTTGTGAAGAACCCAAATCAGGCAGAGTCAGATTACTCTGTCTACAGGGTAGTTTCCCTTTCTCTAAAGAGAAAATATTCTAAACACAGTAAAGTTTGAAGGGGAAATGGGGGTATGTAGAGAAGGACTTCACTTCATGGCCAAATCAAATTTGATATTTCTCATTTTAATACTTTATCCAGGGACTTTTCAACAATTTGGTGCAAGTTGTTATTAAAGAAGTGTGACCTTTTAAAATAGTGTAGGAAAATACTCCAGAATACTATATGGATCTTGGAAGTGGAAAAGAAATATCTGTGAATAAAATCAGCATATTTGTGACCAGCAGAAAGAAAGGAAGTTGCCTTCATATGGATTTATGCCATCACTTTGAACAATGTGCCCTCTCAGATGTCTAATAAGCAACAAGCTCTTGCTACAGCCTCTCTCATGGGAGGAAAGTAAATAGGTCTCTTGTTTTTTACCTGCCTTTCTATTTTCACACTGTAGAAAATAATTTCCTCGAGACCTCTGTACTACTGTCAAGAATGTGGTTGAAATTGCCCTGTCAGCCCAATATTATGGTGGAAGAGGGACAAAATCAGACATTTAAGCAGTTATACACATATTGTTTCACTCATACTCATGCATACAGCATGATCAAAGAAGCCATATTTCCTTAGGAAAACAGCCTAAAAATAAATGTAACACTACTTTTCTGACAGCCATTTGGAGCTTTGGCAGGACAAATTGTTTTATTCAATAGCATTTCATACAAAGAAAAATAAGCTACAATCTTGCTTGCTATACTCCATGAGGAAAATTAATTTGGCCCCTAGGCCTCCTTGCTATTAATCTCCATCAAGCACCCCTGCCAATGCACCCCCAGAGGCCATGATCCCACAGAAACACTTGTGCCCATGAGCAGCCCTATAGATTTTAACTGTCAAAGGCTTAAACTTTAGCATTCCTGAGAGATCACTGTCACAGGAAGTTCAATTTTTAATAAAATATTGAGAAGGTAGGTCTGGGCAACATGCATCACCCAGGTACATGTTAATGAAATCCTCTCAGCCTGCCCATTGTACTCAGAGGTGATTTCACACCAAAGGTAAAGGCAGTAAAGGCATTGGGGTCTGTACACTTAGCTCAGGAGGGACTTGCCCTGTACCTACAAAATGTCTAAACAGTGCACTTGGCAAAGCACATGACAAGCTGAGATGGGAAATCAAAGCTGGAAGGCTGTGAGTTGAGCCCAGCTCTGAGGTCTAAGTAACGACACAGATACAGTACAGGAATCAAAATATGTATATAATGAATTTCTGCTGGGCCAGCTAAGAGCTGCCAGTCGGGTGGGTGGACTTTTTCCCAAGCTAATTACACTTCAGAGCTCATCTAAAATCCATAGGTTTATAAAGAAAAAAGCTTTGGTGGGATTATTTTCAGAGTGATCAAGGCCTTCTGAAAGCCTAAGAAGTCAAGTATGATACAAGGAAATATATTATAAGCTGGCTGTTGCAATTATAAATGATGCAAATCATGTTCTTTTGAACTCCTAAATCCTGTAATATTAAGCACTAATTTAGCTACGTGTGGCTATTTAATTGTGCAATTTTTGCAAGAATTTCAGGTCTTTTCACAGAACATATAGTTAGATATGTAATCTCAAAATTTTGCTTGCCAATTAAAGAGTTGTGAAGGAAAAAACCCATGGAGGATACTGTACTTTTAGAGTACAGTGGTACAGCTGTGGATGCAGGTAAGTCAGAGGTCTCTAAGTTAAAAGGTTGCCAGTGAGAGTAGAAGCCTTTCAAGTCATACTTCAAGGTCTCATGAGAGAAAAGGCCTGTCTCTTCCTACTTCTCAAGCGTCTATATGTGCCACCAAAGAGGCTCTTTTTAGCTTTCTTTCATCAATTAAGCAGGCAATGCCTTCTCTGTAACAGATCCTCAAAGAGTTTGGAAATATAATAACAGCACTCATTTATTGATTGCTTTGATCAGATACTAGGCAGGAGGGAAGAAAACCTCAACATACACATCAATAAACAACCTGGAGCCTCTAAAGCCATACTGAGTGAGCTGGAGAACTAACTATGAAGCTGAGATGCTCAAAAAAGAAAGCTTATGACAGCAAATCAATATAAAGCCTTGTGGTAAAGATGCTGAAGAAAGAAAAGGAATGTTGGGTCACCCCGAAAAGAACTCTGAGCTGCATTAAAATAATGAGGCAAGTAATAAGGGAGACTATTTCCCTCTCTCCAAATGATTAAAGAAGAAGCTGGGAGTGACAAGGCCCAGGACAAGGGTCAGGCTAGGCTGAATCAAGGCACAGATTTTGCTGTATAGTTCTGGCATCTGACAAGTGGCTGGTGCTTAGACAGGCACTAATGGTACCTGAAAGCAGAGGGTTTGGATAAGCTCTACAGGGCTATGTGAGCTTTGTATGCTGAAATTGTTCCTGGAGTGCTTGTAGTGTAAATACACTGGAGAGAAGTAAAAAAAAAAATAAATAAAAAAAATGGCAGGAATTACACAGTCCTTTATTGAAGATTATTAAGAGAAAATGATAGGAAAAGGCTTTCAACTGAGATGAAAGGAATGCTTCCTGGAAGAAACTGAAAGAAGTCACACTATCTTAATAGTGTTTTTGAAAGAGCCAGGCTGTGACACAGTCAGTGTCTGAAAATTTTAGCTTCTATTACATTATATTCTGTGCACTGTAAACTGTAAGATAGAGCTGCCTATAAAGTTTTAAAATTCCATTGATGTGCTTTTCAAAAGTTCATTTATTTTGCAAATGTAAACATACAAGATGTTTTTAGAAGTCTAGTCATTCCCTTGATACAACTGACTAAATTCTCAAAGGAAAAGCTGTTAAGTATGCAAATCCACAGTAACCTCAATTGATACTCAGTCCTAAAGTGAATAAAAGGTACAAGGCTTAATACTAAAGACAGTGAACTCAGGGGTCTGAAATTCATGAAATCAAATGGAGGTTCAATGAGTCCTGGAACTATAACATTCAATATTCTTGGAGTGTGTTACAAAAGAATCTTTAATCATGTTCAGACTCACAGGAAGCTCTCATCTTAGCTCTTTGGAGGTATTAGGGAATAAAACTAATCAGTGTAAGACCATGGGTTTACCAACAGTCCTTAAATGGAAGCATGGCTATGAAACTTGCACGTTTGTTACTGTCTGGTTATTGTCTGTGTGATCTTTGTCTCCATTAGCTGTGGATGTTTCACCCCTCAGCAGATTCTCTATGATTTACTAAATGGGACAGGCATGCCTGCAGGTTCATAAGGAATATTGTAGCAAAGGTGACCACTTGTTCATTTTGCTAAAGCAAACTCAGAAGGAAACAATTAGTATTTGAACACTGGGGCCACCAAAGACAGATATGACCTTGAATTTGTGTCTCATAGACATAGACTATCTTTGGCATAAAAAGCTCTGGCACTATGACAGAACTGCCTTGTAATCTTCTCTTGCAAACTTGGTCTCCCAAACACTTTCTGACCTTCTCTAAAGCTGGGACAAGATAGATTATGCACAGTTGTCCACCTGGAAGAAAGATCTTGAGCTCTCCAAAATATCCAAAATAAATTAGACAAGTAAGCAGGCAGACCACTGAGCCCACAAATGGCCCACCTTCCCTGTAGCATGGGCTCAGCCTTTGAGGGCCCGGGCTCCAAACAAAGCTTTTTTCTGCAGCTCAGGCACAGATAATCCATATTGCATGTGAATGCCGTAGTGTCTAAACCCACTTGAGATGACAGAGCAGTTTCCTACTCACACAGGATACAAATAGATGTTATTTTCCCTCCAGTTGATTAAACAGATACAGGGAGCATGTGAGCTCCATTTCCCTGGGAAACAAGGCTAGGAGTCTCCTGTGAACTGCTCAAGATCAAAAGTAGCAAGTTTTACCAAATCCTGTTGCTAATGAGGAAAACATTCATTACAAGTGTTTTCAAAAGTAGCAGTATGTTTTCTCCCAAAAATGGGTATCACTGACAAGCACTATTTGTAGATATTTGGTAAATGCTTAGAACTTTATTTTTTAATTCCATAATAAACCAAATGCAGAAGCTGATGAGCCAGCAGGGCTATGATACTTTTTTGCTAATTATGTGCTAAGTTCTATGAAACTAATAACTGTTTTTAATAATAGTGAGAAGGAGGAAGCTTACATTTAGAGACCACATTAAAATTTGTGCAGGTAATTGGATGGTATGGGAATTCAAGATAAGAATAACTTAATTAAAATGAAATTTTAAAACAAATGACCCAGGTTGTTTTCAATCCTTTCACACCACCTTGAAAAAATAATTTGACATCTCAGTGTAATCGATCTGTAGTCATAGCTGGGTGATATCACTACACGTGAGGAAAGGAAGTAGGCAGAGGATAGCTACATAAATGAGGAAGGGAGATTTAGAGGTTCTAGATTGCAACTATTAAAGTTACACTCATTAATGTCCAGACCACTGGAGAAACAAATGACCTCTAAAAGAGTGCCCTAAACAAATCAGTCATAATTTCTTATTTTCTTTGACTCTCCTCAATATTTTTCCCTCTCTACTGGCTACGTTCTTGTAGACCATCTTCACCAGAGCCAATTAACTTTCTTTGGCAGGATCAGGTCTATATTCCCCTATTCTCACCCAGCTTCAAAGCTAATACCATCTCTCTCCCAGTTCCTAATAAATCTTATGCACTAGCTAGCAAAGAGTCCTGCATATCTGTGCTTTTCACTGCCCAAGTTACAATTTTGAAAGTTTTTTCCTCTTAGTCTCTATGTATCACGTTACTTCCTCATACAGTACTCTTCAGATTCTGTTTCTAGATGAACACAGAAGATACTGAGCTTGTATGAGTCTTAATGATTTGAGGGTGCTCAGGAGACATCTACATGCTGCATGAAAAGAGAAAGTATATTAATTCCTCTTATAGCTCCTGTAACCAGAGAGATCCACTCTGCTTGTGCATCCACATCCTGGCACCTGTTACCCTGAGCCCCATAACTCAGTAACAGTGAACAAAGGATAAGTGAAAAGAATTAATGTCCCCAATTAGAGATGAGATGGAGAGTGCAAGGGACATACTCAGTGTCCTAAAAACTGTCCCAAAGCAATGGAGTGAAACCAAACTCCTGGAACTCCTCCCCAGAAAATTTTGTTCTCCTTGCAACATACCCTCAACCAGTGCAGTCCCTGAGTCACACATCACACAAGGAAACATATTTTTACTGTAGAAGGGACTGGACAGTGGCACAGGTTTCCCAGAGGAATCTCTGTCCTTTGTGATATTAAAACATGCCTGGACATGGTCCTGGGACACCAGCTGTAGATAACTCCAGCAGGGGCTTGTTCAAGATGACAAACAGGTGTCACTTCCCATCTCAACTCTTCCATAATTTTGTGATCTTCACCCTTCCAGAATCTCAGCAGAAGCAGTGACTGCTGTTCCCAGAAAATGGTTCTTCCTTCCTGTTGATCAGTGTTGGAAAAGTCTGTTGCTAAAAGGGAGGCCAGGCCTGGGGTTACACCCTTCACTCCTCTGCCCAATTTTACAGTGCCTTTTACAGGACATAGGTGGGGAAATGCGGTCAGTACTCAGCTTTTATTTTATTTTTTGTTTTCCCTGAAAAAAACCAGCTTTTCTCCAATAGGATAAAAATAGCCTTCCACAATAGTTCTATCCCTTTAGACTTAGTGAATAATTGAAGAATGCTTTCCCAGTAGTTAGTAATGAAAGAGGTTTACTCTGAAGCTTTCTCCATTATCCAGTGCCAGCACTTTCCTCCATTGCTGAGGTTGCCAGAGAAAGCAAGAGGTGACAGGTGCTTGTCTATTTCTTCATGAACAAATGAAGCAAATTGTGCTGCCATTTCTCTGGGAGTAAATCCACAGTAATTCCATGGGATAACTGAGAAAGGCTTTGGATTTACTCAAAAATAACTGAAAGCAAAATGTTCAATTACAGTTTTCATCTGGCATGTCCAAAAGAACATGTGACTAATGGGATTGACATGCCTATAAATTTATGACAAAGTGTCAACCCATATGGCTTGCTTTTTTTGTCAGCTTTTTCTTCCTACTGTCTTGATTATTCACCTGTGGGTACCAACACTAATCTCGTGGCATTTTTCCTGCTGTTACATCATGGTTCTTCTCTACCTGTGCAAACCAAACTTCCTTGAATTTGTTTTTTTCACACTAAATAGGTATTCATATTAGTACAAAACAATTTTGTACAACAACCACTGTCATCTCAGACTGTCAGTTTACAGAAGGAGAAATCCGTGCAAACAAAATTCTGCCTTCATTGCCAGCATGATTTGGCTTTCCTTCTCTTTTACAGCAAACATCTTCCTTGTTACAACCCCAGACCAGGTTTTCCTGACTTTACATTTCATTGAAAGATTTATTTTTTCCCAGAGATAAGCTTGAACTACCCCACCATTAAGCATTTCAAAAAGATTGAACTGCATTAATTTTCTTGTAATTTCTTTCATGGCTGTATTTATATGAGTTCCATCTTAGAAGACTTTCATGTTACCATTGGTGGGGGGAAAAGGAGAATGAGATATTTTTGTTTATCTGGCCCTTGGGTTTTGGGGTGTTTTTTGTTTTAGGAGCTTTCCTTCTTAAAACTCAGGAAGAACAGAGGAGCTTTTAAAAAATGTAGGGAGGCTAAAGGACACATGTAATAGACTAAAAATTCAAGCCCCATAATTTATGAAGACTATTTAGGTTTCATTTATCTATGGACTTTTGGCAGATTTAGTTGTAAAGAAAAAACAAAAGAAAGTTTTGCAGCTTACTTCTTTCCTCAGAAGAGCAAATTAAAGATTTCCAGATATGGTACTGAGACATTTGGGTGAAGCATTTCCTCCTTTTCTTTCACTAGAGCTCTGTGAATAGTGGAAATCCTAGAAGGTGTGGGGTTTTATGTAACCTGGATGGAGAGCTTAGTCACAGAAAAAATAAACTACTAGAAGCCGCATACTGAGATTTGGCATTGAATTGAACTGAGCCAGTAATACCTTTTTGAGGGTGAAGGAACAGGGTACAGAGTAAGGCATCCTCTGTTATGGTTCAGACCTTAACCTGCTGTCTCTAGGAAACTGAATGTTAAAAGGAATTGCTGTGTTTGTACACTGTAAGATCACAAAAAAGTAACTGCAACCTGTCCTAATTAAAAAAATAAAATTGCTGAGGCAGAATCATATACCACATTTGTGAGATTGTTCCTTTGTTTTCTCTTTATGTTTGCTCTCAAATCAAACTCCCTTTGCCTTCTGATGTGTAATACTAAATCAATGGACAATACTATCATTAATTTTATTTATATTTTCCTCTCATCTTCATTTTAAAATTCTCATGTTCACTCCTAGAAAAAAAAGTGCAATAAAAGCAAACAAATATAAAACGAACTCATGTTTCAGAATGAAGTCATGATTTTGTCTAAAGTGCCTCTCTGCATATTTCACCTATTCTTCGTGTGAATTATCTAACATTTTGGAGGTTAACTGATTACAAACCATTGCAGTTGTCAATGTTTCTTGAATGATCCTTGTCATTTAGGGATGAGGTGTCAGAGAGATGAAAGGGGCAAGTGAAAGCATGAGGAAAGGGATGACACTCTTTGAAAGGCAGTGAGGAAGGAATTGGGCTCTTTCAAGCCAGAAGTAGTCAACCCTTCAGTTATGTAGGATCAGAAATATTTGAGATTTTCAGCTGGTTTTTTTTTTCCCAAGACTCCATAGGATTTTATGGGAAAAACTTGTGCCACTCCTGAACCTCAGAGCTCATGCCTTCCCACTGAACTGTCCTTCTCAGTGAACTACTGCTACTCACTCTCATAGCCTTTCTTGGGCTTCACAATGTGCTGTGTTTATTCTTTTTCTTTTATTTTTTTTTTTTTTTAAATAATCCAACCCAAAAACCTTTCCAGCTAAAGAGACTTCTTGGATCCATGGACCTTTATTATGTTTAATGCAAAACCTAAATAATCATTCAGTACTGCAAATATTCTCATCTGAGTGCACATCCATTGGGACAGAACAGTTTCTTCCTTTAGATTCTGTTAAAGTAGTTGGCACTAGTTATACCCTGTGGAAGCTGTATGAGTTGTTAGTTAAAATGCTGGGAGGACTTGAGGGGGCAAAGAAATGAAGTGGTGCTGACCAGATAGGACAGCCCTTTGCCCAGGATTAACTATCTCATCATGCTCAAGAGACCCAGCTGTACAGGCACATATCTTCACTCACTGATGAAGCTACTCGTCACCACAGCATAGGGACAGTAAACATTGTTCAGCTGGATACAGACACTCCTTCCTGTTCTGCTAACCACAGAGCACTTGACCAAACCAAGACAGGATGCCATCAATTTGATTTTCAGATTCTGCTTCAAAAAAACAAAAGCAGACAAATGGTAAGTGTCAGAAAATTACTGGAGAGGAGGGAAAGTTGAATTGAAGGGAAAACACATCTAAATTTCCTGCAGGCTCTTATTCATACTGCTTGAATCTCAGTAGGTCAGGTATTTTACTTTATTTTAAGAATCGGAGTTGCTACTTGCACATCCCCTCTCTCAGCTTAATTTGACATCTTGGAACTACTCCTGATTCCCTGTCAACTGCACATGAAAGAGTGATGTGCATTACTCTGCCTCCTCAAAATATTGCAAATATTTTTGAAGCTTTTTTTTTTTTTTTCATTTTTTGATCATCAATACAAGGGAAAAACAAAAGCAATGGTTAAAATACATTTATGTTTGTATTAAATTCTGGCAGATATTGTTAATAAAGAAACATGATTTTATTTTAAGTACAGTTTTTTCTGGTTCTAATACTTTGTATGATGACTTTGCTTGCTGAGTTCAGCTCTCTTATATGAATCCCTTGATATGTGTTATCTTCTTCCAATGTTTCCAACATTTCTTCGTGGCTTTAAACTTTGGCCAAGTAGATTTCAGCAGATATGACAAAAGTTAACCATGAAGACAGCTGTTCCCATAACTGAAATGTATTTCTTATTTCTGTAGGGCATTGTTTGAATAAAAACTTTCTGAACTTATTTGATTAGGAGCTAATTTATGACTATAATAGTAAAAGGGCTGGAGTGAGGGTTAAAAATCAATTTTTGGAAAGGGACATTTTGTTTTTTGGTTTTTTTTCATTTATAGGCTGAGAATCTTGCATAAAAGCTGTTTCTTTCTCAGTTCTGCTTTTCCATTTAGACATATAATGAATGCATGTATAATCCAAAACAAATAAAAAGTGGTTTGGGGGGGAGGGAGACGGGGAGGGAGTTGACTGGGGGTTTGGGGGTTTTTTTGAGGAAAACATAAAAATATACAGCTTGATAATAAAAGTTAGTTGGCTATTTTGTGAAATGAAAAATTGTTTAAAAACACTGGGAAAACTAAACTAGCCTGAAACCTAGAATAAAACCCTTTTTTTCTGCATAATTTGCCAAATTTTAGCTAGGTTTAATAACATCTTTGTTCTTGTACAGACATTTAAACATTTATGAGTAAGAATGTCTTCTACTTTACCACACATACATGATCATGGGACTTTATCCTGCCACTGCAAAAGTCAATTAAAAAAAAACAACAACTAATTTTGACTTTAATTAGAGAATAAATCTCTCTCTTCAGATACAGCAGATGTGTTAATACATGTGAATAACTCTAAGAATCTCATTTAAGTCTAGCACCAAAACTGACTGGACTCCAGCTACTACACTCATCTAGTAAATGGGGCAAAGAAAGCTACTTGCAAGCAATATCTTACAGGACCAAATTATAAAAGAGCATGACAAATATTATTTACTTCACAGTAACTCCAGCATGAATTTAAATATTTTGCAGCATTTAATATATGTGTGCATATATGCTCTGTTCTATAGTATTGATTATAAAATATCCTAATACCACATTGAACCACAAGGAAGCTTTGCAGTACTTCTTTTGGCAAAATACTCATAATCCCTTTTACAAAGGAAAAAAATGCTCAATGAAGTGAAATGCTGCTATCCTCAGATAATTTTTCAAAGATTGGGCTGAGTCATACATTATATTGGGGGGGTGGTATGGGAGATTACACCCATCAAAATGAAAAATAATGAGTGGTTAGCAGACATTTTCTGAAACTAGCAATTACAGCAGACAACTATTTGTTAGGTTGCTTGTAACCATGACTAATAATCATTAATTATTTTCTTCTAATGTATTTATTGCTACCTTGAACTCATACTGTGCATTCTAATAGCAGCAGTATCTAGAAATATGTATTAGATGCTACTCAAAAGATTCTGTTTTCAGAAAGACATGTTACTCTGTGCTGGAAAAAACAGCTGTGACGTGCAGCCACCTCATAATCTTTCAAGAATTCAGTGATGGAAAAGAGCATTTATCTCCAAGAGCAGTTACATAATGTACCTCTCGTGGAGGCTTTCTAGGTACATATTAAAGCTGAAATATGCAAAATGAAATTAAATTATAGAAGTCTTGACCTGGGGGTTGAATAAAACATGAATAACAAGGAGATCTGTGAAAAAGCATCATTCATACATAAAAAAGTAATCCAAAACATTTTTTCTGGTTTGATCTAGCCTGCCATATTATTGATACTTCCCAGATACCAAGGTCTGCAAGCTATTTTATGGAGCTGCCAATATTAAGTTCACTTGACAGACATGATTTTTTTAAGCAAAAAAGTGTTGAAATGCATTGGGAAAAATAGGATTATGAAAAACATAACCCACAACCTTGGGAATCAACATCCTTTACCTGGAGAGGACACACAGCTCCTTATCAACCAGACAGCTTTGCACAATATCACAGAATGACACAGTCAGAGAATAGGCTGACTTGGGAGGGACCCACATGGATCATTGAGTCCAACTCCTGGCCCTGCACAGGACACCCCAAGAGTCACCCCATGTGCCTCAGAGCACTGTCCAAACAGTTCTTGACCTCTGTGGTCAAGGCTTTGTGCTGTGACCCTTTCCCTGGGGAGCCTGTTCCAGTGTCAAACCACTCTTTGGGTGAAGAAACTTTTTCCAATCTCTAACCTAAGCATCCCCTGACACAACTTCAGCCTGTTCCCTTGGGGTCTGTCACTGGTCACCACAGAGCAGAGATCAGTGTCTGCCCCTTCTCTTCCCCTCATGAGGAATTGGAACTGAGATGAGCTCTCCTCACAATCCCCTCTTCTCCAGATTGAACAGACCAAGTGACATTTCCTTTGAGGACCTTACAAAATTCCTGAGAAGCCTGAATTCTGATCTCCTCATATCCAGAGTAGCAGTTTTTCTGGCATTTTCCCTTCTGTCAACAGAGATCTTAAGCTCAATCGCTGCATGTCAGCATAGTCATTTTAGTTGGATTTTATCATATACTGTGGCTGTCCTAAGGGAGTGTCTCTTTAAAGAGGGGAAAAAAGAAACCTTGCTATGTCCTGCTCATTATTTTTATACAGGACACTTTCTGGTAATGTGGTCCTTTATGACTGGGATATTGGGAGAGGTTCTGTCTTCCTCCTGCCAAAGCAAAATTAGTAAAGATGATGGGAATTCTTGCTGTTTCTACAGTAACTTTCATTCCCAGTAGTCATGGTTGTGAATGGAATACCTGGTTAAATAAAGACACATGGATATAACTTTCTGTCTTGGACAATGTTGGTTATAGAACTGTCTTGGTGTAAGTGTACAAGGATTAAACTTGGTCTTTTCATTGAGGCCACTGTTCTCATTGAAACCCATTCTCTTGATGTTAAGGTGATATAAATGACTCCTTATGCCAATCTACTACTCCTCTGGTAGGCTGTATTACTGCTGGCTCCATGCCACAAGATTCATTGTTTTCTGAATGGTGAAGTGCCTCAGAATTAAAGTTACAATATTAATTGATTCAGGATAGCTTTTTTGGAGTCATTATGTTCAGGGTCTGTCAATACAGTTTACTCTCAGTTGTCACTGCACCATCAAATATAATGATGAGTGCACACAGGATAGTAACTTGCATGGCTGCAGCAGTATTTTCCAAAAAAAGAATTCCATATAGAAGGAATATGGAGAAGGTAAAGTTATATTTAATCTGTTTTGCATTGCAGAGGGTGTTAGAATAAATTTAATTTTTCTGTGTCTTTGGATGCTGTGTAATACTCATTTATGCATAAAGGAAATGGTGAGATGTTGGTAATATACTTGTGTATTTTGTACTTTAGGCTCAAAATATTAAATTGTAGCAATGAGCTAGAAAACTGCACAAACACACATTGCCTGCCTAATCCCACAAATATCCTTTTGAAATACATTAAATTGCGTATAAGAGGAGACAGGAGCCCAGAAAGACTCATCAGGTGCCCAAAAACTGAGCAGGAAGGTGAAGTTCAGAACTTCAATGTGCATGGCTTAGGGACATTCAGGGTAGCTGATCATCCAGGCTCCTGAACACAGGTAAAACATCCAGCATGCTCAAACTGTCCTAAAACTAGTTCTGCACAGAACCTTGATCACCTTCAATAAATCATCTTATAAAATAGAAACACGCAAACACTGTCTTCTGTCATCTTTCTAGAGGGCTTTTTTGGACATCTTTTGTTAATTTCTTGCAAGCACAAAGAGGGGAACTGCACATTGCAGTCTTCTTTTTCGTTACAATCATAAATAGGCAGATACGCTACAGGAAATTTATTTAAAAACCTAATTAATGTTGTGTCTCTCACTCACCAAGTTCAAACTTTTCTCCATTTTCTTTAGTTATTAAAAATTGCTTCACAGATCCACTGATTTCATTTTAAGGTGACATTCTTTCCAAATGTAGACACATTTCCCGTCTCTAATCAAGGGCAAGATAAAAGCCCTCTCTGTGATTCAACTTTAAAGTCATAGGCAACAAGTGCATTCTCTTCTCTAAGCTCAATAGCCTGTCCACTGTATTTTAATGTTCATAATTTTCCAGAAAAAACAATTTGACAGTATTCAGACAAATGTAGACTCCCTTTCACTGCTGTATGAATTGAATTGAACTTATGTCTGACATCTTTCCCAAAATCAACCTCAGAGCCAATAAACCATCTTGATTTTATTTCCTGTTTTTTGATTAAAAAAAAGAGGCAAAGTTCTGAGGCTAGTTCTTACCCTACAGGCTAATATTCACCTCCAGTAACCCCACTAAAAACTAGAGAGGTAAGTCATGATCAGAAGTATATTATGCAGATCTACTGCATAGATGAATTACCACTCTTGATCGGGTTGACTTCTTTCTCACCATCAAAATTGTGGCCATTCTCCTCTCGTGCAGCAGAAGCACAGCCAGGCCAGGGATTTAAACCATTACTTCTGCCACTTGCTTACGGAAGAGGATTCAAACACATGTTAATTTGCTGAGGCAGGTGTTTCTCTTCATATCCTGTAATCACCCCTCTATACTTTGATTTCTCAGGTTTGCAGGGGCACTGAATTAACCAGTCCAGTTCATATTTCAGAGGAAATGTAATCAATAAATCACCTATATTAGTCTGATGTCCACACTCAGGGGTTTTATTATTAAGGATATTTTGAAAGGTTCACTGAATATTACACATTGAAATAAGTGTCTGTTGCCTTGGAGCAATTTCCAAGCTGTCTTGTGGGAACTAGGACACACTTAAAAGGATTTAGTGGTGGAAATCTTTCATTTAGAAAATCCATTTCTGCAATTCACATGTTAAAGAAATAGAAAATGTTTCTTTGCCAACTTGAACTGGAGTAAATGCATGTGAATACCTCTCCACCCCTGAAACATAGCTAATTTCTGCAGGAATTCATCCCAGAGATATATTTCTGAGCAGGTGTTTTGCTTCACTGTTCACATCTTGAATTGTGTGCAATCCATCATATCTATCATTTTGCCCTTACACAGTCAAGGAATTTGGTCTTTTCAGCTGAGTGAGCTGGGAAAGGAGAGTGAATCACTTCTTGTTTTAAACATTCCAGAGTACTTGGCTACTGTGTATGTCTGAAAACAGTAAATGTATTATGAAATAGCTAGAAAAGCAAAGCACAAATTACTGCATATATCATGCTCCACATTTACAGCAGCAGAAGTAAAAGCACTTTGGAGGTATTTCCCTCTCTTCTTCTAATAATTGCTGCTGTTGCTTTTGTCCTTGTTTGCAGAAGTCACGAAGTCCTTACATCTGTCAAGCCATCATTTCTCAGAAATGAAGATGATCCAGAAAAACCTAGCTCCAGTTAAAGGTGGAAGGCATCTCTAGGCACCCTTGGCAGGTCTCCTCCTCTGGCTCTGGCCTCTGGCAAGGATTTGCAGGAGAAAATGAAGAGTAGGTCATATTGGGCATTACTTACAAGGGACTGCCTATTTCACGCTTGGTTTCCAAGACTAGAATCCTCACTGAGGATAATCACAAATACTAAGCAAAATGGGATTTCCCCAACCTGAAATCAAATAAGAAGTCCAAAGGCCTGATCTGTCTTGCTGATATCTGATTTCCAGAATTAATTCTACCTTTGTTTCTATGGAAATTAAGTGTGATGAAAGAAGAATTGATCAAATTCCCAAGCCCAATTCTACCTGTAGACAACTTGGGCTTTTCAAATAAGCACTCTGTCAAGATACCTCTGGTGTGACTTCATGAAAATGTGTTGCCATCCCTAAGCCTTTTCAATTTTAAAGGGATGATTATGTTTCCCCGCCCCATGTACAGATGGTGAGCTAAATTTCCTAAATACTGTAAGGATCTCCGATGTGGAATAAAAACTCTCAGTTTTCAGGCACATCTAAAGCATTTCCATGTGAAGTTAACATCTGAGAAGTTTTCTGGTCACTATAATTGAAATCTCATTTTAGTGAGTTTTGTTACTCATCATACACATGTAGTTTAAATGAACAATCAAAACAATAATTTCCTCAACTTCTGAATGGAAGGCTCTGACAGATGTTTGTGCTGTAAGACTCAGTCAGAGCAATCCTGGGGTTTTCACCATCTTGCTACTTTTAACCCAGAAATGATGTCATGAAGCAAGTCCCTACACAACTTTCTCTGAAATACTGGAATTTATTATAAGTCAGGTTGTTAGATGGGACCAAAGCTGGCTCAGGTCTCAGAGGAAAGCTGCAATTTGTGAGCAAAATAACACTGCAAAGGAGTCTGATAGAGGAAAGAGAAAGCTCAATAGCTTTTTATTTTCTAGGATTTCTCTCCACTCACAGAAATTTCTAATGGAAATTTACTGGAGCTAATTCTAAGAAAAAGTCTCCACTCTGAGGTTTACTTAGGAAACCAGCAAGAATAAACTGCCTTGGTGAGTCATTTGCAGTAGACTGGGAAGCCTCTGCTAGTAGGAAAGATTTCTGAATATTTGACTAGGGAACAAAGAGCATTTGCAAAAATGTTATCTTAATTACAAGGATTTTAATGCTGACTGGGAACTTTTTTTTACAGCCTTGAGTAAACAGACAAAATGACACAAATGATAGAAAAGGCACCCTAAATTACTGAAAAAGGCAGCAGCAAAGAGATCCAACTGCCTCCTGAGAATCAATCCACTGGGTCTTCTCTTTCTCAGAGCAGAGCTGTGCTGAATCAGCCCTAAATGAAAAATGAAAGCAAGCATCCTCTGGGCTGGCATTTTGATCCAAATACCTTGCCTCCACCTTTAATTCTATATCCCAGAATTACAAAAATCAAAGGTGAAGTTCCCACCAAAACAGAAAGAGAATGCAACACAGAATTTGTCATTCTGTCTTTGCTTTGTTTTTACTATAACATTCTGCACATCAGTTTGTTTGATTGGGTCACTTTCCTCAATGAATTTTGTCTTCCTTCCAAACAGATGGTGTGAGGCTAGAAATGGTTTTAATAAAACTCTTTGTGTGCTGGTTATATGGCACTTATTTGGCAAATGTCACTCTACAGACATACTTTAGGTTTAAGATGATACTGCAATGGCTTAAATCTCCCACCAGCTGCCACAAAATTAGAGCCACATTAATATCAACAGAAAAACTAGGAGTTCTGGTAATTCAGCTGGGAACTTGAAGGAAAATTTTCTAGGCATTTGGAAGATTTGTAATGGGAAGGGGTTGTGAAAGTCTGTCCTCACTTAAGAAAGTAACAATATTAAGCATTGAGAGTCTGAAATCCATTTAGTGCTTTACTCTTTAAGCTGACCAGGCAGTGCAGGTGGTCCATAGCTTATTCTTGACAGCCTGGAAGGAATCTTGGCAAGGTTTACATATTCTAGATGAATATTATTCAATGAGCTGTCAGAGAAACATTTTTCAAACTTAAGTGAAGTTTATGCCATACAGAGATCTATACTGTGAAGAATCTCCAGGAGAATTTCCTAACTCCTGTAGATAAGGCTCCTATATTCCATGGAGATGCAAGGTTGGAGACACAAGCACACTTCACTATGTCTGTTCTGCTTCTCCATTCCTGTTCCAGTTAACAGATTGGCACTTAAAACCCATCACCAGCACCTGGGAAGTCACAGCAAGATAAATCTTGTCATTATGTATCCTGCATCACAGACCAGGCCAGGAAACAAAATACAGTGCAGAGATCTCAGCATAACTGGGGAATGTAGGCAGAGATGTGCAGAACATCATGGGATATAGACAGTCCAGATTTCTATTAGGAAGTGGAGTACTTGGGCAGGTCAGAGTAGGGATGACACCATGTAAAATCAGAATAATTCAAAGCAAAGACAGAAGAGTGCAAATTCAGGCGGCTCTCTGGATGTTATGTTCATACTGACTGCAGAGACATACAATTGTTTTAATGAGATGTATTAATCTTCCCCCTTCACCTCCCCAGATCTCTAAAATGCCCCAGACATCACTGAATTTAGCAGGGCTTTGTACTGGGAGTGAATGATGTGGATGATATGCTACAACAGTTAAATGCAATTGCAACAAACTTCCCCCATGGGTAAGGCAGTGCTATTCAGTTATTTCTACTGTTACAGCCAGTGGGGAAATTATACTTTCATTCAGAATATATGTGATTGGCTGTGCTCTGAGATGGGATATCACAGTAGATGGACCACTACAGTGCTCTCTTATGGCAGCCCCTGTGTTTCAGAGTATAAGCACATTATTCAATAGCTGCAAATGAACATATAAAAGTTAAGAGGCTTTTTGAAAATGATCTTTTTCAGCCTGCATTATTACGTTAATTACACCACAGAGGTATGAGAAAAAATCATTAGTGTGATCACACTATAATGATGGATAAAGAAATCATTAGAAATAGAAGGGACTGAGTAGCCAGGATAATTATGAGGTTTCCTCTTGAAAACTGTAATGAAAAAAAATGCAAAGGGAAAAAAAGTGTTAATATAATAAAAAAAGGACAACTTTTAATATTATAAGTCTTGAAAATAGGGCAGCTAATGGGGGTATTCAAAGAGCTCATTATTATAAATCTGCATTAGTAGTAGTTTTTCAAATCACTGTTGGGTATGAAATCACAGTTTACAGACTGTAGAGAACCTAGTTTTTAACTGTCAATCTGTAGAAAAATGGGTCTATGTCAAACCAGATTCACAGCCAGTGAGTGCACTTGGCTAAATGTCTCCTGATATTCAGAGCTGAACTAATGGCTATTGTTCTGACTGTATCAGGACACTCTGCAGTTTTATTAGATCCTCTTCTGGGACTTGACATTTTGAGATGTGTTTTGGGAGCTCTGTATGTATCATTATTAATTTTTTGAAGGAAAAAAACCCTTCCATAATAAGCAGCTGCTAGCCAGCAAACATTTAAGAAGCCCTGAAGCTAAAGATGAGGCTAGTGCAGCCAGTCACAATAATTTCTGGATTTTCTGAGTCTTCTATACACTAAAACCAGAGTTTAACCACTCTGATGGATTGCGACCCTCTACACACTTGGATACACTTCTCCTAGTAACTACTTTTTGATATGTTATTAGAAAAGTATTTTTAAAGGCTAAGTTGTTAGTCTAACAAAATGGCATATTATTTTTAATTAATTTGAATGAATAAACAAAACCCCAATGAGTTGCTCATTTTTTACAAATATATTCTTTTTGAGAAATTAAAGTGAAAGGACTAGCAATATCTTCAGAGGTATCTGTGCAATTACAAACTTCTGTGCAATTACAAACTTCTGTGCACAGTTTTGTGATCCGACTTGGTTTCTATCATCACCATGTGGCACATATGATTGCTGGGATTGCATGATAGCCAATTAATTAAACAACTGTATTGCTTTAGCAATTTGCCTACCACACCTGCAGATAACCAACCTTGAAGAGCTATTTGTATGTGAAAATAGAGACATTGGTATGCTTACTTTCATATGCATTCAGACACCAAAAAGGAAAACAGAGCAGTGGTGTCCAGGTCTGCCTTAAATGACTGTTTTCTTTGAAATGGTTCTTGTATTTGGGAATACTTGAAAAAAAATGTTTTGTAAAAGGAAGCATCATATACAGATATGCATTTTCACTTATACACATCCACGTAAGTACCTCAATATGCATATATTCAGACACATAGATTTGCATATATATGTGTATACGTACTGTCACGAATGAGTAACTCCTGCCTGGAATCTCCAGGATTTATCTGTGTGTGAGCAGCACTATATAACCATTAGCAGAGCCAGGAAGGACTTGGGTATTTGATTTGTGACTGCATAGAGATTTCCTCGGCTCTAATTGAGCAAACATTGGTTCACTGGGCTTGACATTGTTCTTGTACAGGTATAAAGCTGAAATAACTCTATCAAGGGCAGATGACCTTTGAGAACATAAACAAGGAGAATTATGTTCTCCATTGACTAAAAGCCATGAAGGAGCACTTCTGAGATGGAAGCAAGGAAATTGATTCTGTTTGGGTGTTGTCCTGTCCTCCCTAAAGATTGTCATCGTGACTCCCACAGAAACTTCAACTGGGTATAATTTTTAGAGCCTTCTGTGGAGTTTTATTTTGTTTTATTTATTCTAGCTGCTACACATTAGGTACTACACCTGGGCAATACCTCAGATATGTTCCATTAAAAATCTTTACTATTTTCACAAGGAAAATGGCTTCTGATCTACCTTATATGAGCAGACCTTGAAAGAAAAAGACATTATTTGGAATGGAAAAGGGATGAAGTAAATTTCCATGACTTATATTCTAAGTAAACTTCAGCAGCCTTAACTAAGCAGATACTGAATTTGTCTCATCTTTGCAAGTACAGTGAGTTTAAATAGAGGCCTCCATCACAAGGTGCAGCAGCAGTTTTCTGTGCTGCACATGCACCTCATGGCAGGAGCCAAATAAACCTTCCAGTGAAGATCAGCCTCTTCACACTGATAAACATAAATCTGATGCTACCAACCATCTCTTTCTCTTAAAAGCACACAGTCTAGAGACATTAACTGAAGCTGGATTCTTTAACTTTAAATGCATTGTAACATTTAATATTTTTTCCTGTGAGTTTTTTGAGCCATTCTGTGCTTACAGCTGCAAAAGGTAGTCAAAATGAATATAATCATGATGATTAAATGCAAATGTTGCTTTAGATGTTACTAATGGAACTTGTGGTCCTGCTTTTTTAAATAGATATTCAATTTTCCATTCAATTTTCTATTAGAGCATTTTCAATTCTCCTGACTTTAATTTGTTTCTTGCTGCACAGAGTAGGAAAGAAAAATGCTTGCTGCCTTGACTCCTACCTTACCTCTAAGTTACATGCTTTTCCATAACCAAATAGGGAAGAAAAATATCCTTTTAAATTGTTCTGGCATACAGTATCTTACATTCCAAGGCATTCCACAAATCAAAGTGATCATGTTTCACCCACATTGTGAATTTACATCCCTGGTTTCATCTGAAGACTAAAAAGGTATTTGTTAGATCTGTTGTGTTTCAAATTATGTGTCAGGATGAGCTCTCTCAATGTTACATGTCTGAAGAATCTTTTTTACAATAATATCCCTC
Organism: Parus major; assembly: GCF_001522545.3. NCBI lineage: Eukaryota > Metazoa > Chordata > Aves > Passeriformes > Paridae > Parus > Parus major. The sequence continues at coordinate 24,869,843 of NC_031776.1, forward strand.
ATTCCTAACAAAAAATGATGGAAACCATTTAGACTAAGCTTAAATCTTCCTGCAACAGACATGGGAAGAAACAAAGGCAAGGCCTTCCAGCCGGAGAGTGAACCTATCACTGATTTAGGAAAAAGAATAAGTAAATAAAAAATACAACATAAAGTTACTCCAGGATCCCCATTCAGAGATGAAGGGTTCTAACCTAGCAGCACCTGCTAATATTACTACTCCAAACTTCTGAACTTTAAGCATGCTGTACAAAGGTCTATAGAGAAATTGAGAGTGAAATAGTCCAATTGATTTGGCAGGGAAGAGCTACATACAAGCAGGAAAAAAGAACAGTGGACCTGAGATCTCAGTCTATAATTTATTCCTTTCTTCTGACATTATATTAATATTTACTAAACTTTGGGTTCTTTGAAAGAAACTCACTCTTTTGCAAGACTTAATTATGAGGCTTCATGCAGGTTCTTTGCACAGGGGTGTGCTTTGGCTCTAGAGAATACCTTGCTAATGTAATGCTCCAGGCTCCAGGGTTTCTAAACCCGGTTTTGTGCTATGTATTTTTACTACATTGATTGGTAGCCCTGCTGACCAAGTCTAGAGGAGATCAACATGGATAATTAAATTGCTGAAAACAGTTGAGCTCAGGAAGAAAACCAAAAATAATGGACTGAAGGAAAGGAAGAGCTCCTTGCCAAAAATTGTTTATGTAGAGCCATTTGTGTCACATAAGGATATTTCCCCCCATTTGTTCAAAGCACAGGAATAGTTTTCTGTCTGGATACCTCAGCATGTGTCTGTAATGCACTTAAAAGAGTTTTTGCAGCCAAGTGTAACTGGGTTTGCACCAACACAGTTAATAACTGAAGATGTTGTGGTTTAGAGTTCAGGCTGCCCTGGAAAAATCCATTAGGTTCTTAGCTCCATCTCCAAGTTATTAGCCTGCTCCCTGAAAATGACTGTATGCTGCTAATACCTGCATTAACTGGTATGTATCTGCCTGGTGATACCATATCAATCTTGGACTCAGGTAAAGGGATTCAGAGACCTTATGCACAGACCAAAAAAGAAGATTATGTTATACATCCCAAGAGAGGCATCAAGAGGATTGGTACTCAGCCTTAATGAACCTCTCCTCAAGCTTGTGCATGGGTGAACTTAAAAGTCCTGTTTTACATCCAGTAATAGTGATGTAATTTCATGTGAGGAGCCTGATACCAAATGGACACACTGTTGATACTCTCTGGAATTACTGGGCTCACAGGGCCTATGAAACAAGTCTGTGTAAGGCCTCTACACCATTTAGGGGAGTCTGAGATGGAGAACACTCCAGGCATAAGAGCAACATATGTTCAGAGTATCCAAAAAGTAATGATTACCAAGGAACTGCAGCAATGAGCAAGGAGGCCTGAACATTTTAATATTTAGCCATTTAACCTCATCCATGTAACACGTACTTTTAATGAAGAAGCTGTGTTATTTTACTGCCCCTTAGCTCATGCTATATCTTATAGCTTTAAATACTATGAAATACTGAACCCTTGTACCAACAGTCTTCTAAAATAAAAGGGATAAGCAGTCATCCCTGGCACCAGAATCTCACACTGATCCTGAGATATATACAAGTTCTAAAATGTAATGATTAAAAAAATTTAACAACCAGACAGCACCACTTAAACACCAAAAACAATATTTTGGTTGATTTTTACCTGTTTGGACTCAGCTTACAGATCTCTGCATATTTGTGGTCTTTATGCAAATTATCAGTTTTAACACAGTTTCTCAGCTGACTGCTAACCTGACGTCTTTGTTTTCCAGCTCCACTGACCTGTCTGTGCCTGACAAAAAGACAAATTGATATTGATAATTTTATGCACATTGGTGTTAATATTTTTGTCTCAGCCCCTCAAAAATACTTATTTAGAAGCCTCCCAGAGGCAGAACAGGAATTAAACAAAGAATTCTCCCAAAATCTGACAAACCTAAAATTGCATTTTAGAAATGTGTCCTGTTCTGCATCCCTCCAAACTCATTAAGTACCACCAATGTCTGTTCACACTTCTATGCTGCTGGGTATTCCCAGGATTATGGAGGAATCTGTACTTCATACACTACTTGAACAGAATTCATGGTTCATTATGTAGAATGGTCTCTTTTGTTCTTGATTTTGCCATGCTTGTCTTCTCTCTGATTTCCACATCTTAAGGATATAATATGAAAGTTTCATGAAATATCACCTCAGCAACATTCAAAAGCATGCAAAACAATTATTATCTGATTATTAAATATTTCTAAACATTTCATGGCTAGAAAACACTGAGCATTAACTACAAACTGTCCATAGGAACAGTTTTCCTTCTATTATCAAAGAATATGATCACAAATATAAAATTAAGAGCTTCCTTCCTCTTCAAGAGGAGCTCTCATAAGTGCATCAGCTTGATCTTTTTAGTTAGCTGGTCCAAACATGCTATCAGAATTTTCTTCACAACTACTAAACTGATTATACAGGGGAAGTAATATAACTCCCAAAGTATCTCAAAGGATTTTGGTCATACTGAGAACTTCTAGATTTGAGAAGAAAGCTGAACAAGATTGTTCACCAACCACTTCTTGGTTAATCATTTTAATAAAGCCAATAGAACATGTACGATCTTGATACATAGTAGTGTTGTCTCATTTCTTTGCAGGCCTGAAATTGTTGCAACAAGCTACAGGTTTCCAAAGAATGCTACTGCACCTGAATTGGCATTACTTTATTATTATACAAACAGTAAAAAATCATCCCTCTAAAGATACACAATAAAACCATTTCATAATCTAGATTCTTCCTTCCCCATTTAATCTTCTCAGATAATGGCATATTAATATTTTCAGAAAACCCTCTGCAAAACCACAAGTATTTTTTTCTTTGACAGGACACCACAAGGGCCAAGAGCTAAGGGGAATCTCAGAGCTAGCAGCTCTTAGCCAAGGGCATCAGGCACCTCTGGAGTCAGGCTAAGACAGAGAAATCAGCTTTTGGGGGCAACCAAGGTCAGACACAGCTTTTGATAACAAGGCAGGGTCCTGACATCAGCCCATGTGTGGGGAAGTCACAATTAGAAAAACCCATGACCAGGCATAAAAACCAGACTAACAGCCCCCAGCCATGCCCAACTAGGGTCAAACTTCAATAGAATTCTTGAGCTCATGTTTATGGCTGGAGGCTCCAGAAGAGGCTGGTCAGAGTCATTAAGGTCTATTAGTGCGGTCAGGGTTCTGGCTCATTCACATTAATTATTCCAAGTGATGCCTAAACCATATTGGGTTACATATCTCACCCATGACTTAGAGGATTATATTCCATGTTACTTGACCAAAGCCGTTTCAGATTATCACCTAGAAGTTGTTCTAATATTGCAATAACAATATTCTTTATTTACAGCTGAACTTTCCACTTGCTCCTCAATTTATTCAAAGGGGGAAGAGTTTCAGCACACAACCAAACACTTCTAAGCAAGCTGGTGTAGTTTTGCTTTTCTGCTTTCAGTGAGCACTCAGCCATCATGAACTGCAGGTAAAATATCACAGGTAAAATATTTAAGTAGAATTATATCAACACACCCAGTTAAGCCAGGCTTTACCTTTGCTATTGTTGTGCTCTAACCTAACAGTTTCTTTGTGTGCACTATCAGCAAAGTCCATTGAAGTTAATGAGGCAAATTCCACAGACATAGAAGAGCTCTGAATCATGCTGTAAATGGTTTACCACTGTATTATTACAGGCCTGAGTGGGGTTTAGGTTTTGCAAAGTAATTTGGAGGAGTAAATAATACTTCTGATTGAGTTAACTACACTCTGGACCAATACCAGGAGAAATAAACAGCAGCACAAGTACCCTAAGGCTTCCTCAAATCTCTGAGACCTTTATTTATCTGAATAAAACTAGATATCTATGTCTATAACTATGTTTAGCCACAATTCATCATCTGCTCCGAAGCAGATTCTTGAGAAGCCAGTTTGCAGAGAGAGAAGCACTAGGGGTACGTAACATTCAGGACTTCAGCTGCCTGCCCTTCACTGGGCCATGCACTCACTCAGGGAAGTCAGTACACTCAAACTATAAGCCACAAACACATACATGTCTCCTGTGTTTTTCTACTCATTCATACTCTTCATCCCAGTCATCACAAACACTTTTCCAGACAGGCCTTGCTTTCAAACACAAATGAGATCCTTTATATAATAAAATCGATGGGAAACGACCTATACAGAGGGAAAAGAGAAATCTCTGTCAGACAGCTCTGAAAGCACCTGTGAAAGCACCTAATTTTCTCTGACAAAAAAAACCTAAAAAAATAAAGAAATCAACAGAAAATGCTGCCAGTAAATAACCTTTTGCCTCCAACAACAGACTCAGTGGGTGGTAAACACCCAGGGAATCATGTCAGTCAATCCATGCAGATTCCTATAAATGGGCAGCATTTTTCACCAAACTGCTCTCACCCTTGCAGCAGCATCACTGCCACTTCCATCTCATGGGGGATGGCATGGAAGGGTACAGGAGCTGAGGAAAGGAAGCAGACAGAACATCTGCCTGGAAAGCAAATACACACTTTCCACTCTCTCGTAGATCCATTTTTCACAGACTATAGAGAGTAAGGGTATATAAGACTAGGAAATTGACTGATGAATTCCTGAAAAGGATATCAAGACTGACCTGTCACATTCCCATTGAATTCTGATGTTGAGAATTTCTCTCCTTATAATTTAGATAACTTTCAGTTTCACCCTCTTTCTCTTGCTACTTGGTTATTTGGGTTTTATACCCTTGAAAGAATATCTCACTCACTCCTCTCTGGATGTTATAGCACATTTGGAACTAGCCACATCCCTTAGGAGCAAAGAATGGGCAAATTATAATTTTGATATGGTATTGAAGTGGTCCTTGCCAAATTATGTGTGAAATACACCTTATAGCTAAATATTTATTAAGAAATGCTACATGAAATCCTACTTTATTACAATGACTGTCTGTGATCCATCAGGATTAGTAATAATAACAACTATAAAAGCCTTTTTTTCAGAGGGTTAAAAGTTTTATGAAAATCTACCATGTTTTTCTAGCCACTAAGAAGGATTATTTTTAAATTATTTAATTAACTAACCCTAGCAGAAACAGAAGTCACTGGGACATCTTCTCCTACATACTGTATATTCTCCTATGAAAAAATAAAAACAAATGTCTGCTAGGAAGAAGTATTTACACATGTGTTTTATGAGTGGCAAATGGGATAGATAATGAAATCTCATTTAAGTTATAAAATTCTACTTGACTTGGCAGAACCAGAATTTTGCCCTCAGATATAAAAGTTTCAAAAGCCACATGCCATATGATGACAGAAAAGAAAGCTAAAATCAGAGGCTCTAAACTTTTGGCTTTTAAATGAATCATAATTACATCTACAGAATGCTGATATATATGTAAATTACTGGTTCATTATGAATTAAATAGAACCCATACATTCCTGTAAGGAACTGAAGAATCCATAAATGTCATTATTGTTTATCCAGATCGTAATGGTGCTAGGTTCAAAAGAGAAGCCAAAATTTTAATATCTTAATGTGAAATTATGAGAGAAGCCATCTTTAAAGTTAAAATCATAGAAAACACATTCTTCACAATTAAATAGATATCTGACACCGTTGTAAAGTGAACTGAAACTGAGCAAGCAATGTTAATGACTTGTGAACCATTGTGACATTTTATAAAAATCCTTAGGAAACAGTAATGTATTAATGGCAGAAGATTCATTGTAACTGTGCTAGCGGGTACTGATTTCAGTGCCTCCTTATTTCTTTTATTAATTCTGTTTAATTTTTTGAAACCACAGAATGATTAATTTTCCATACAATATTTCAACTACTTTATATTTAAGTATCTTTTCCCATATGCAGCTACATCTGTGAAAAAGAAATAGCAGGTGTTTCATTGTTATGGCTGCTTCTGTTTCTTCTTGACAAGCCCATTTGTTATTCTAAAAAAAAATGAGTCATCTCGAAGTCCATTTTGATTTGGATAGAGTGCTGTCTGCTTATTATCATTAGTGTTCTCCTTGCAATATTATGGGTGTTACATAACTAGATACATTTTACTAAAAAGCAAAAAAACATGTTCTTTGTATCATTTGACTTGATCCATAAAAGAGCAAACCTGTTAGACCAATATTGCTCCACTTTCTGTGACAGAAAGAAACTTAAATTAAATGTTTCTCAAACTTTTTACATGTTAACACCTGTATGCTACATACTGCAGCTCCTAAAACTTAGTAGATGCAGGCAATACACTTTTCTTCTTTGAGGTTATTTTCATGTAAAGAAAAGAGAAAGGGAAAACTTCACCCTAAGTGCCAATGTGAACTTGAATCTTCCACAGACTGACATATGTGATTTTGTTACAGTGTTGATGGTGTAATTGGGAATGGGCATTGTAGATAATAGGAGAGAACACTAGAAATAAAGTAAGCAAGAGATAATCTCTGAAGCACCTTCTCTGTTCTGAGAAGGAAACAAAAGCTGTTTTTCATCAATACATAAACAAAAGTCCTCATGTTACAGGAAGAGAATATCTTGCTCTAGAAAGTGATCAATGTCTCCATGGATCAATGAATCCTGACTCAGCATTGTCAGTGACCCAATATAATTTATTTGATGTTGAGAGGCATAGTTTGGATGAGAAATAAATGTTTTGGGAAGAGACAAAGAAAAAAATATCTTAATAGCTTAGAACATTTAGATTTGATAGGTTCTTATGTCCTGTTAAATATAATTTTAGATAATTACAAAGAGATAGATTAAATAAGATGCTTGCAGGGACTCATGGCCACCTATGGAGATATCTACCTCATCCACAAATTATTAGATATTAGAACCCCTCCTGCAGTTTCAAAAGGAGGTGGAATTCTTTTCTGTTGCACAGTGGCCTAGTGAATTCTATTGACCCAGAGGTGACTGTCGGCAGAGATGGGCAAAGTTAATTTTATATGCAATACTGATTTTAGACATTGCACTGAACATCCTGCTAAGAATGGAAATTGATGTTTAAATTAGAAAGCCAAACACAGAAATTTTAGGGTTAATTATTAAATGAAAAGGAATTGTTTTCAGACCAAGGAAGAATGTTAGAGTCTCAGCAAAGGCAGATAACAACTGAATGCATCTCTTAATTCATAAATTCCTCCTTTCATTAAAGTCCACAGTGCTCTGGACAAAACTTGAACAACTTCAACATCCATCTCCACCAAAGCTCCAGCCAAAGGTTTGGCTTTATTGAGGAAGACAGAAAACACAGATGATAAAATCCAGTCTCTCCTCTATATGTGAAGGGTATGAAAGGGAGCCTGGCTGAGCAGGTGTTTGTGACTGCCAGCCAGGGTGAGCCTGAGTGCCAGAGGCTGGTGATACAAAGTGCAGAGATGCTTTCATCCCCCGCCATTTGGAGCTACTGAAGGTCCTGGTTTTGGAGGGAGAATTGGTCAGAGTTTCTCTGTGTCTCTATGGAGATTGGTTGATTTAGTTGTCAGTGCTGTCATCTAGCTGGCAGAGACTTTGACATGGAATCATTTGCACCATCAGGTCTTGAACGTGCAACTTCCAATGCAGAAAATTTGTCATTGGTTTGGACCATATTAAGAGAAAATTCATATATTATTTTTGAAGCCAAAGTTTTAATTCTTCATTTTGGTGCTATTTCCTGTGACATCCCTTTATATCAATCAGGATTAAAAATAACATGGGAAATTATATTTCAAAATAGCTCACGCTCCAATTTTATTAAAGTCCTCTGCTCTATAAATAGTCTTTTAAAACATTAGTATTTTTTAAAGTCTTCAAAATAAGGAAATAAAAAGACTTCAGAGAAAGAATTGTCTTTTCCTTATCAACCAGTGGCAAAGTAAAGCCTGTTCTTATCATTTTGGTAAGTTGTCGCCTAAGCGTTGCCAGATAATTAGTAACTTTCCAGTAAATTTCCATATTTTAAAAATTCATACAGCTTGTTATTTCAGAAAACAGTTAAGGATTGTTCATAAACTTTCTGCCTTTTTACCTGCAACATCTCACTGTTCACAATACTAGGTAATTACTGATAACAAAATATCCAGAAAATTTTCATATAGAAACTTTTAAGCTGTTAGAAAATACTTTATAAGTTTGGGGGTTTTTTGCAAATTTTTATACATATTATATATTCAAACAGCAACAAGATGTTCACCTTCAAAATGGATAAATTGGTTAGAAGTAATAAATACCTCCTGTGAAACATTTCTCCATGATGTCCTTAAATTTTGAAGCACTATTTACATGAGAAATCAAATTTGCTAAACGTTTGCCTATTGTTCTTTGTTCAGATCTAAAATGAAGGCTTTCCTCTTTTCAATAAGCTGAAAAGATCTGTCTTCTTTGATTTTACAGGTCTGACAAGATATAGCACTCTTTCATTCTTAGGAAACAATCTGATGTTCCTTCACACCAAATCTGAGTCACTTCTTTTCTCTTCTCTTTTTTTGATAGAGATCATCTCTTGACCAGACAAGGATTGTGTAAAGAAGAGAATACATGGTGCTGCTTTAGTTTGCTTCTTTCAACAGGAGTTCTGTGGCACTTCATCATTTTGTGAAGGGAAAGATTGTAAAATTGAATGAAAATATTCCTAGGCACTGTTCTTGTATCTCTTTTGTGCTGAACCAATTAGGTCACACTGTCAGGAAGAGTGGCCTTGAGAGAGACTGGAAGCCCTGGGTGGGACAGGCCCCTTTGATTCAAACCCACAATAACTGTAGTTAGTGAGCATCCTGACAAATCTCTCACACCACACTTTCTTTTGAAATGTTTGTTATTTTACCTGTTGATACATTAAAATTCCAGTTTTACATTCCAGATCCAAGGCCTCTACCACTACCCAGAAATGTTGTACAGGAACATCCACTGCACACCTGAGTTATCTGCTGTGCTCTGCTTCACCAGCCTGTTCCTCACCAGTTCTGGCCTCTGGAAAGTTTCATGCTGATTTGCTGCCTTTCTTCTTGCTTTTGTGATCTGCTGCTCCAAACTTGTCACTCCTTCAGCAGCTGCCCAGATCAATGTGAATGGAGACTGGAAAGAAATTCTCAATAATAGTAAGGCAGGCAAAATGGGGAGCTGCAAAAAAATAAAGCCAGAAAAGGGGTTCTTTTAAGTCTTAAAGTTTTGATCTGCTATGGCTTTTTACATGGAGTGTACACTGGGAGCAGAGTAAGATTTGTTATACTGCCCAATATAAATGTTCCATTAAAATGCCTGACACAGGCCATTAGATGTTGAATCCAAGCCCAATAATGTGACAAAGAATCCTTTAGTTGACCTCCTGTGGTGCTTAGATTATTACTTTATCAAAGAAAATGTTTTGTTGCTTGGTTTACAGAAACTCACATAAACAACTGAAAAATGTTTGAAGATGGCAAAAAAATACATTTTACAAGGCTTCTTATTCTGAGGAGTATTCACTGGTGATAGCAACTTCTGTTCACTTAAGTTTAATGGTGCTGGTAAGTGCAAGTTGATTTTGAAGTACCACTACATGTCATTCTGCTGCACACAAAGTGTTTAAAGGAGAGGGAAGCAGGGACATTTTATTTTTCCTACTATATAGTACTGAAGTAATAATGACAGAACTAGCAACTCTCCTTTTTAGTATAGGAGGTTCTCACAGATATAAACCAAATGGTTTAGCAGAAATCATGTTTTATGTGATCATCTCTTTTTAAATTTTTTCCTTGGATTTACTGTGTGCAGAAGGAATGAGTAACCAGAAATAGACAACACCCTTTGAGGCATTTTGTTAATTTAGCATTCAAAAATAGACCTCAGTCTGTCTTGCAACTATTTTGGGATGGAGTTCATGTCACTAGAACTTTTCTCAGATTGTCCTGAGCTGCTCCTAAATGGCCACACAGCAGTCTGCAAAATAAACCATTCCTATGGAATAAGAACTGCAAAAAACATATGAAAATGGCACAATTTAATATTTTCTATCAATGTTTCTCACCTACTACTTGGATAATTAGACTGTACTTTTTCCTAAGGGAAGAAGAGAAGATATTTTGAGAAAAAGACTCTCAGCTAACCAATATTTTCTCTCCAGCTTTCCCTTTACTGAGGATTAAGAAGATTGCAAAGGTTTGCAGTTTTTCTCTCCAGAAATGGATGACAGCTGAATTCCTGTGTGAGAAATTTATACTCTTAGAGGGTAAGGGTGCCATTGGCAAACAGATAGTAAATCTGCCATAAATCCATCTTTTTCTGTAGTGCAATCTCTCCATTAAAACCACTTGATCATAAATATCTAGCTGCACTAAAGATCAGATTTAGAAGAACCAAAAAAAATGCCACTAATGAGGATCCCTGACAGGTGAATGTAGTCATGACTTTGCTAGGTTAACCAGAAAGTTACTCAGAGAAAACAGTAATTAGGTCCCTGTAGGAACCTGTGCAACCAAGTTACTGGCAAAGTTGCACAGAAATAAGAGTTAAAAAACTCATTTAGTCTTCAGCAGGATGCTTTGCCTCACAACAGATTTTCCCACAAATAACTCTTCATCTCCAAAGAGATGAAGACTGAACAGTACAGAAGTGTTGTAAACTATGGCAAAACTGGGCATAAAGGCCATTGTCTACTCACACTCACGTGGTGCTGTGAGGTTTGAGGGCTCATTGCTGATTCTGTGGCTGATTACTGGCTACATTACTGCAGGTTTATCCTCAAAATCATGTTGGTGGAAAACTGAAGCAATGCAGTGGAGAATCACACAGTGTTTATGCAGATGGGGGAAAGCGAGAAGGATTGATCAGAAATAAAGCAGACATACAACAGTTTCTAGAGCTGCAGTTCCAACTATTTGGCTATGCTACATCTTGTCAATGTCTTTTGGTCATATCAAAAGCTTAGAGGAATTTTGCTTCTTCCAACTCTCTTGGTTTTCCACTGCATGTAACACAAGCATTTATGATTTTCCATTTTGCAAAGGAGAGCAAATTGACCAGTTTATTTGCTGAGAGGTGGGTGACATTCAACACCTTTCACTGACATCAATGGTCAGTCCATAAACAACTGTTCCACAGTTTCCAGCAAGAAAATCATCATCAATAACTATTCTCTTTAAAGCACCAGACACAATTTTGTATATTCTCAGACTGTTCCCATATTTCCTTAACCATGAGACTGTACATTCACATCCTTAACATTCACTGTAACAAGTGTTATAAGGCTTAAACCCTGCAAAAGTCACTGGAAGCGTAACTTCTTTTGACCTCTTGAATGCTACTGGAATTTCAGACTGCTGCTGAGGGAAAGAACCAGGGTTTAAAAACAGCAGGGCTCTGTCCTCCCCATGAGAAGATTTACACAGGTTGAAATTCCAGCTCATAGAGTTTTGATATGATCTCAAATCTATTCTTCCTCTGTCCTCTTTTTCCAGCTGCTTACAGTGCCCAGAATAATTAATAAAAATATTGATATTTCTTCTGCTTAAATGCCTACACTACAATGAGCATGTAGTCAGGAATGGGATTAGTCTGGTATGCCAAGCAGAGTTCTTTGCTTTAATTCTGGATTGAAAGAAAAGCAGTCAGCTTAAGAAGGTTACAATGGTTTTAATTCCATCTACCCAGAGTCCCTCCCTTGAAGACCCACATTTTAACTTCCATGGTTTGTTTGAAGTCTGTGGAGTAACTTCTCTTATAATCAAATGCCATTGTTTTTCTCCTAAAGTATAATGAGGCAATCAGCATAAAGTGCAAACACATTTTCCTTCGTGTGTTTTTCCTCTTTAAATAAAAATGTAATGCAAATACCTGGTTGTAACAGAAACAAAAAGTAAGACAAACAAAACTAAGATACAGCCCGGCATTACCCCTGTAAATATCACATTATTTCCCCAGTTAACCTTAAGTACAAAGCCATCTTTTAAGTGCTCCACAGAGTAGTATTGTTTGCAAGTCACATCTCCAGACACTGAATTCTGTGTACTAGGAGTTACTGAGTACACATATATAAACCAATGTCAGGATATCTTGTAGGGAAAGTATTTTACTCTTCTGTGAAAAGTCAATGTTGTTTTGTTTTTATTTTTAAAGTATTGAACTATTAAGAGCAGAAGCATCAGATTATGTTTTTAAAAGTGCTTTTAATTAGGTCAAGGCAGGAAGGAATTATATAGCTCCAGAAAATTTTAAACAAACAGTTCTTTTTTCATTACAACCAACTATTCTTGCAGGTGTCGTCTTGAACAACGGAAGTTTGGATGCTTCATTCTGACATTTGACACTGGTGAAGTTGTGTTTTGTCTAGCATTATCTCTTAAGACACGTTCTGCTTCTCATTTCCAGTAAATTGCAAGATGAGGGCCTTGCAATTCTATAGTTATGTTTTGCTGAATGGTAAAATGGTCAAGCAGCAACAAGTTGACAAAAGAGTAGAGCACACATCAGGGTTTGTACAGGATACAGTATGGACAAATAGCATCCTTACAATGAATATCTCAGATAGTTTATGTAAGTCTACCTACACTGCTGTTTTTAAATAATACAGTCATGACCCAAACCTCTGAGATTAAAGATCCTGTCATGAAAATGAAAAATTTAGCAGTTGAAGGAGAAGATATAACCATCAGCAGTCTGAGGTGATTTTCAAATTGTCAATAGATTAATAAAAACCTTTCTTTTATTTATTTTCTTATGGAAAGTTGTATTTACAAGATGCTAATGAGGACTAGAAATTAATTCCAAATTAAAGCTGGGCTTAGTAATAGACTACACAGTAGTCATTTGACTCCAGAAATTGGAATCTGAATAAAAATAACTGCTCAAGTGTCTGCTACAAATCTGATGATATCTGGCAACAACAAACGCACCGACACAAGGAATATGGCAGTTTGGAAGCACGTGGAAAGTCTGGGGTTACACAGATATTTGTGTGATAAGAACTGATCAGGGCTACTTGAAAGATAAACATAACAAAAATGAAAGGGGTGAGTTTTAGACATAAATCCCTTTAGTTATTCTTTCTATCCTGCAAAACGTATTCAGATGTTCCTCTGGATTTTGATAGCATGTGTAGAAGGAGGAATAGAAGGGGTTGTTATATTCTTTGCTAGAGATCATCAGATTTTTATGTAAATATTCTGATGTTCTTGAAAGCACTTTTGGTATATCTTTAGAATTTCAAAGGAAAAGCATACATATGCACATTCAAACACATATAAAATGCATTTAATTTTTTTGTTTGTTTTGCTGATGTAAGTTGGGAAAAATATTTGCTTCTGTGTTTCAAGTTTGGATAGCTGATAAAATGCCCAACTTGAATTTTATGAAGCTTTCAAAAAAAAAAAAAAAAAAAAAAGACATCACCTTAGGGTAAAAAACACGTGTGAGAAACCTCAGCCTCAGCCTAGGGGACCATTATTTTAGTTTTATGTCCTTGAAAGCAGCATCGTGTTTCTTCAACCATAACAATAGTGATATTGCCACAGTGTGTTATGACTGCCAGCAGGAGGAAGGCAGTCTGTAATGAAGATGATTTTATCATGAAGTTGGCAAGTAATTCCTGGATAGCTAAGAGTGAAAACTAATTTGATTGGCTCAGTGCAGAATTGATTTTATTTTAAAACAAAAGCAAGGATTAAAAAAAAAACAACATAACAAAATGAAAAGAAAACCCAAACAAACAAAAAACCCAAACAGATGGAAATTTTAATGTGCACTATATATAATTTGCTATTCTCTTTATCTCCCTGTCCACTTTTCACTCTTCCTGTAATACATATAAAACTCATTTACATATTTCTGGGCCTCATTAATTGGAATTTAAGCATATATTTTTGGTAGGACAAATGCACCATCTCATTATACATTTCAAGAGGATTTAAGCCCAAGTGAGCACTGGAATAATAAAGTTCTAATAGATCTTGAGTTCAAGAAACTCAATCAATCAGCTAATAAAGTTACTGAGGCTGCTTTCAGATTTAGTTGGTTGTACTATATTCCATTGTACTATATTCCATTACCAACCTGAGTACCTCACATAAATTAATTAATTTGTCCACACCTATATCCCCTATATAAGTCTACAATGGGCATTGTTATTTTCCTTGGGGCAATAGCAAAGTGATACAAAGGGATCAGACTGGCTCAGCATAGGAATTCCAACTGTATGGAGAGTAGTTAAACTCCTCTGAACAGAAACATTTTGTGATACACACAGGAAATTGCATCAAGTTTCTTCACTCTCTTATACGGGGAATACAATCTTTTTGCAGGACTATTCTTTCACCCTATTCAATGAAGATTGTCCACATCAATTATCTCCTAAAATCTGTAGCATAAATATACAGGAATCTTGGCATAAGTATCATATTAAAAATTTAAGGTAAATGGATTTTAATGGGAATCATTGTTTATTGTGGTTAATATTCACTCTTTACAACTCACAAGCTTTTCTTCTAAAAAAAAAAATATTTTCATTTCAATTTAACCTGGAGTTCATGAACAAATATCTAAAGTACTTCAGTTAACTTGAAAGATTGAAAAGACTCTATATTAAAAATTAAATATAAAGTAAGAAGCATTTGCAATTAAAATGGGACAAAACATATTGATTCTCTACACAGGACTGATGAAAAAAATTGGATTGTCTTTGTGTTTCAGGACCCACAAATGTAACTGATGGATCCACTGATCACACAAATGTCGATTATATGGCCCTTCTGCCCAAGGAACATGCAATACAGTATCACCAGCAATGCTTGGATTTCAAACATGGCAAAAGCACTTTTACTTTGAGTTTCTGGCCTGCATATATAGACAGATTCCTTGGGTAAAGTTATGGAATCTCATAAGAATTTAACTTTTTAAATTACTTTAGATTTTAAGCTACATGTTTATATGGTTCCCGATTCTTTTAACAGCACAAGAACCAAATGATTTTTGGCCCCAGAGGATCATGAAAACTCCTCACTGTAACAATAAATTCTCTATAGATTCTTTAAAGCTACACTGCTAGTTTTAAATGGAGTTGGTTTTTTTAAGCTGCTGAACATGTTTTAATTTTTTAAATGTGATAGATACTTTAATTTCCTGTCTCTTTTTAATTTAAATTTAATTAAAATCTGGCCTCACTGACTTTTACTTTCAGGTCCTGATTTGTCTCTGTGTTTACCCTCCAAGTGTTTCCAGTACTTTGAGCACATTAGGAATATTAAGCAGTTAATCAAGTGTAAAAAACATTAATTTGCTCTCTTGCATCTTTCATCAATATCTTTTTTTTAATCAGAGGACTATCCAACAACTAAGCCCACAGATTCCACAGTGAGCATTTCATCAACAGCACTGATATTTTGCTAGACCAGGGATGGTGAAATAAATCTCTGCTGATGTGAGTGAATAGTCTTCTGTACTGGAATCATTCTAGCCCCAGTGTAATCACTAAGATTCTCCTATATAGGTTTTTAAATGATCTAAACAACCCCACTCAAATGATATGTCTGTATGTCTGTGTGTGTGTGTGTGTTTAGAACAAGCTGATTCCTTGAAGTCATATTAAACTTTCTGCCCTATTCCTACAAGCCCAGTGTAATCAAGTGTACCACAAGCTCCAGCACTCTCTGGGTAATTTTCTTTGGTTCCCAAAGCCTGTGTCAGATCTGCCATCTGTTTTATTTCTGCCAGTGAACCAAGGCTCACCCTTTCATGGGCTGAGTAACTAGAATTTGGCTAACTGAATGGCAACTAAAGGTGAAATCCATTTTACATTGTGGATCTGGCCTAACTTTCTAGCACAAATAGCAAAGATACTGATAGAGGCAGAGGCTTTGCAAAGAATGAACTGTGTTGATATCTTTATTTTTGGAGACATTGCTGCTTTGACCCAAAATATACAGCATCTGGTCCAGAAACAGCACAACTGTAGGTCTGGAATATCCATTACTCCTGGATCTGCCTCATGTCAGTGTAGGTGTAGTAATTCCTGGCATAAAGCTGCTTTGCTCTCAAGTACCAGCAAAAATAACCAATAATAACCTCTAGCTAATGGGAGTTTACAGATCTTTGCATTGGAATTCATGTTGAATTCTACTGTGCCCCTTCATTTGTGCAGAAACTCTGTTTTATGAGCTGCAGTGGAGTTATGCTTTTTGAAATCACTAATCTCAGCATATAAAGCTTTGTGCAAAAGTTATAAAACTAATGCAACCATTCTTTAGATTATGAATAAGAAGTCTCATTCATTATACAGTGGTTTCTTTCCACACAATTAAAAACACCTAAAAATTCTCTTCTAAATTTCCCCATATTCTATTCAAATACATGTGTTTTAAGCCTTCCATTTACCAAAATTCTTCAATCTGGGGCAAAGAGGAAACACAATTGCCACACAAACTATACAAGTTTCTTGGGAACCATCAACAGGTCCTGAATTAACCCAAGTATAGGTTTCTGTCACTGAAACTAAAAGTAAGTTCATCAAACTATTTCTATTGAAGTCTTTTAACCTCTGTGAACAACACTACAAGCTTCTGCCAGTTCAGTGATAAACAAAAAGTACTTCTAGAACTCTTTGGAAATGGTTTCTGATCCTGTTACTAAATGTAAGTGGTTTTTGTCTTTTCTGGGAAAACTTATATAACTGATTGAATTTGTATTTTTCTGATCAAAGTATGCAAAAATACGTATCTTTTTTCTTGTCCTCTATCTTGGAGACCTGGGACAAAATCCAAGTGGAAAATTCCCATGGGGAAGCTTATGTTTGTTATTAGGTTTCAGGATAGGATTTGTTGAGAAACTCAATCTGTGTCAAGATAAATATTTAGAAGTAGCACCCCACTATGAAATTCTGATGAGCAAGTTTTCCAAAGATTCATTGGATAGCTATACATGAGTGAATTCAGAGTGACTGCATTGATAATACAGCTAATTCTTTTTCTTTGTACACTTTAAAACAAAGTATCTCCTATGAGCAAATGCTAACATAGCTTTAAATTTTGCTTTTGAAAGTAGAAAATATTAACCTTGATCCCCATAGAAAGTTATGATGCAGTAAATGAGCCTTGCAGCACACAAAGTGATTTTGAAAGTCCATGGATCTTACTGTTCCAAGGTGAAGTGATCCTGCTGCAGCCCCATGGCAAGGACAAGGGAGCACCCTGAGAAGCAGCAGACAAACCACACAAATGTCCAGTTTGTTGGTCTAAGGCACACTGGCTGGCCTTGAAGAATTGGGCTGGAAACTGCAGGAGTGCAGCTTACCTGAGTGCAGAAGCAGTAGGCTGAACAGTGGAGCAATGTCAATAGATCTGCCAGGTTCAATTGTCCTTCCTGAATCAGAACCTGAGGAGTGTGTGTGTGTGTGTGTGGAGGAAGAGAGGACATGAACATGCTGTAAAGTCCTGCCTGCACACACTGCACTTTGGCATCTCCATGCAGAAAGCCCTTAGGGAGAAAGAAGGAAAGAAAAAACAAAACAAAACCAAACCAAAAAAACCCTGAACAAACAAACAAACTTACAAAAAATCAAATATATAATTAAAATATATATTATAATCATTAAATATATTATAATAAAAAATATAGAAAAAAATCTGTTTACAGACTTCCTTGTTTGTGCTCACAGAATGAAACAAACTGGACGGGAACTCTGGAACTTGTCTGGTCCAATGTTCTGTTCTAGGAAGATCTAATAAAACTTAAGATTGGATGTATAGGTTTTTCTAGAGAACCATCAGAAATTTCCAAGAATGGAATGGAATTTTTTTTCCATGCTTGACCATTCTTGTAGTGATTTGTTTTTCCTGTTAATTAGTAAGGATTTTCCTTCCTTTGCTTTTTGCACATTTATTTTGCCCCTACAAAGGTCTGGGTTTGTCTTCTCTGTTATTGCCTTTTGATAGAGAAAAACTGAAAGTAGATTTACCCCACTTTACTCCCTATAAAGCTTCCCTTAGAGCATCTTATTGCTATCATGATCACACTCTACTCAGAATCATGGTTTTTAAAGCTAGTGAGATCGGACACATGAAATGTTTCTAAGTAGCTGAGATTGTGCAGTGTTCCAAAAGAAGTGCTTTGTCAAGGTGTGCACTTGAAAGTAGAAAAAAGATTTAAATTTGTAAAGTTCATAATTTATGCCATCTGTCTAATACTGTTTATTGGAATACTCTCACTCAGTGTCATCTTTTTAACTGAAAAACTACACTATTTGAGGCAACATTCTCACTGCAGTATCTGAAACCCAGAAGAAACATTGAAAAGAACACCTGTATTATTTGTATTTATGAACAGAAAAAATCTGGAAAGTTACATCAAGACACACACACACACACACACACACACACAATAACTCTGGCAGAGAAAATTGGGATTTTAGCGGTATATCTTATTGTGTGATGTTCTAAATTTGGGGATTAGATAAATACCTTCTTTTCACTCACTTCTCCAGCAACACAGTAGAAAACAATGCCTTGAACATGAGCTATAAAAAGAACACTTTATGTTCTGTGGCTTTTAAGCAGAGTGCTGTTGTATTAAAAAAAATATTATAAGGTCCTTTACCATCAAACTAAACAGATCAGTTGTCCCTGCCTATGGGGATACCCAGTCTGAATAAAAGCCTCTGATGGAGGCTAACATTGCCTTGAATTACTGTGAAAGCAACACTTGTCTGTTGTACTCTTTCAAGTGTTGATACTGATGAAAATACTTGTGAAGCTGCCAAACTAATTTCATGACAGATAAGTCAGGAACGGTACGCAAGAACCTGATTTTGGGCATAAATATAATGTCTAGCAACACATTTGAGGGAAAAAAAACAGTATTGAAAAGAAGTAATCAAAATATCCTCCAACAATGCAAACAGTGAAGATACCAGTGCCAGGTATTTATCACTAGGATTATAACAAGTTTACTAATCACAGTAAATTGGAACAAGAGATACATTAATTCTGTTCATTAGGTACCTCCTGCTGTTATGGTTTGATTATTATTCATAGTACTTGGACACTTCACTTAGGATTGGGTTATTAAGAATTCTAAGTACTGCACATAAGCACAATAAAAGTCCAGCCCCAGCTCTCCTTTACAGGCTTACAGCAAAAAGGATTTAATTTGCAGTTTGGGAATAGGTACAGGATGAGGTTATACAACTTGTGCCTTCACCAAGAACTGAATAAAGACATTCTTTATCAGTACAGGCCTCTACCTTAATACCCTCATACTTTATCTTCCCTGTGGGCTTCTCCCACTGCAGTGATATTTCCTTTTGCTTTGGCTTGTTTATAAACATCCAGCTAATTTGTGTCAGCAGCAGCACCCATCACACACTGGAATGCCAACAGACACTGACAGATTTGCACTGCTGTCTGTACCAAAGGATTCCATACCACTCCAGGAATTCACACTTCTCAAAGAAAGTCTGGATTATTCCATGGTAGCTCAAGTGTTACAGTGTAATTCCATTTCTGGTAGCAAAGATCCAGCTGGACACCTTTACAATTGGCACAACAGCGTCATTTTCTCCTTTAGCAAGTGTCCAGTACTTCTGTGTTGGGTTTTATATCCCTTCAAGAATGCTACAAAATACTTAGTATCAAAAAAGACCAGGTTTAAATGCCCCAGCTAAAATGATGCTTCTCAGAGAACAAGTAACAGGATTTTATGAAAAATGTCCAGGGTAGACCAGCACCTCAGAGGCTTGTACTAGCCAGACCTGGATCTATATAGCATGAACTCTCAGAACACACTCTAGATCAAACTTGAATAAAATACTGAAGTTGAGAGGCTCATAACTGCATTAACTGCATTGATACATTCCTCCTCATGATCACCATAAATATGAAACTTATCTGATTTTGGATTAAACAGGCCTCAGTGCGAATTCTGCATGTCTTTGTGAATTATTTCTTTCTCACAGTTCTTACTGCTAAAAAAGTGATTCTCTCAGAGGGCGGAAATTAAAATCAAACAAACAAACCAACAAAAACAAAACCCAGACTACCCAAGACTGTGACTAAAATTGCTTTATGAGCCTGCTAAAGGGATATTCAAGGATTTGTTAACTAGGCTAGAGCTGTGGAGGAGTGCTGGCCAGTTACCCTACTGTGCACTAGGATTTTCTTTATGCTTTTTATACAGAAGGACTGAGCTGTGGCAACAGTGTCTTTGTGAGTTTGTCCTGTCCCTGGAACTGGCCCACCAGCCCACAGGACTTTGTCCCTCTTTGGTTTAGCAGTGTAAATCCAAAGCAGATTAATGCAAGAGATGAATCACATGGTGAATTTTGAGGTTATGAAAAATATTTCTCCCACTTACAATCTTTCTTGGACCTTTTCTTGTTTGTTTATATTTTTGACTCATTTTTATTACTAAATATATACCTAGCCTCTAAAACTTCTGAAAGCTTTAATATGAACCAGTAAAAAACCTCTCATGAGGTTCAGACTTGAGTCCAGAAGTGTAGTTACCCTAGCTATGAATCAGCTCTCTGGAGTATCAAATACAGCTGGTCAGCAGAATACAAAAACCTGATTTTATTTTTACAAGATCATCAGATATAAGAAGGCAAAAAAGGTTGTGCTTCTTTCCTCTCTCACTGAACATAAAACCATTTGCACAGAAAAGAAAGGGGAGGATGAAAGAGACTATTTAATGATCATAAGCCTGATAAACATTTCTGCTGGGAAGAGCACACTGATGTCTGAGAAGTAGTGCTCATGTGGAAGAAGTTAAAAAGCATGTTCTAATTCCATGTAAGTCTTTATGTAGGAGGGGGAGAAAAATCTACTTAAACTTAGATTAAATTTTACAGCTACTACTAGTATAGATAAAACTTTATAGTTTCAAAGCTGTAAAGGGTTTAGATTTATTTAAAGGAACTTGTTTCCATTTACATGGCAACTTTTGTCGTCAGTTATGTTCTGACAATTTGTATTAGTGTGCTTTATATAATTTTTACTGAGTTTCTTGCTGTGAGCTGCTAACTCACAGTATCATATTTCAGAATAAAAATGAAAAAAGCAGTCTTCAATTCTTTCTTGCTTACATTGGGAATTTGGCTGTTATTGATTTATTGTTAGAATTATGACCATAGACAAGAAATTTCCATGAGCAAGTCTATTGATTAGGTTTCAGTATGCTTGCAATAGAAAATTTGGTATTAATGAAGTTCATGGAAAATTAAGTCAGAGAGTCTTTCTAAGGGGTTCATTAACACCTTCACATGATAAAAAGACCTCATTCTGACACACTTTTTTCTTTCACTTTCTGGCACATACAAGGTGAGGATTTAAGATTTTCTTGAGAACATATTATATACCTTCAAGGGTGTCATGGTTTAATTCTAGCTGGCAATTCAGCCCCACACAGCAGCTCACTCATTCCTCCTCAGTGGGATAGGTGAGAGAATTAGAAGAGCAAAAGTGAGAAAACTTTTGGGTTATTTTAATAATTGAAGCTAAATAAAATTAAATAAGAAAAAAATATTTAACACACTAATAGGCAATTGCAATGAAAAGGAAAATATCAAAACCAGAGAGAAGTAAACATATTTATTATATTTAACATATTTAACAAGTGATGCAAATGAAAAATAATCTCTCACCATGAACTGACTGATGCCTTTGGCCAGCTTTCCCCTCAGTTTGTATACTGAGCATGATGACACACCGTACCTAAATTTTAAATCTCTGTCAGGAATTTGATTTATCCCTGATACACTTTTTCCTGCTCATTCTCGGTGTTGTTAGATACTAATATTTCTGGGAGACTTCTAGATTCACTAATCATTCCTCTGCTTTTTAAATTAAAAATTAATTTTTATCTTAAGGAAGAGAGTAACATTTTCCTTCTCTTTTGTTCTCTAATGTGCTTTATTATAATTTATTCCTTCAGACTGGATAATGGCAACTTCATGTCTTCTTCACAGGCTGCAGAATCCCAGCTTTTTTACCATCAAGGCTTTTATCATCCCCCCTTTTCATTCACTTTCTTCCTCCTAAATCCTCCCAATTCTTCCAGAAATCAAGCCTTCTAAAACACTATGAATTTAAATATAATGATAGTTTGTGCTGCTCTGTTTTCTTACTGAATTAAATGTAATCCTATCAACAGAATTCCCAAAGTAATTGTTAACTTCCAATGTGGTGATTAAATCTTCACCAAAATAGATTTGCTGTTTGATATTTTGTTTTATTAAGTTAAAATTATTTATATTTCATAGAAACTAGAGATATTTTTTTATTTGTTGCATAAAGCTTACAAACTGGATTTTGTATTCATATTGTTTTTTCCTTTCCTATACTACTATCATTCAGGAGATTTTAAAGGAATCCCTTCACTGGAACCTGGTGTCCCATGAAAAATGCCTTCATGGTCACTGCAGACACTTCACGTACCCAAATACATTTAGTTAGCCACAGTTATTAGCTGATAGTAACATGTAAACAGCTGGTTGTGAAAAGGGTGAGCACTCTGGGGCTGTGGTTTGGATTTGTGCTGCAAGCAGTGCTCATAATTGGTGGTGTTTTCATTACTGCTGAGCAGCACATACACACAGTCAAGGCCTTTTCTGGACCACCCAGCAGTGAGCAGGCAGGGGGTGCACAAGGAGCTGGGAGGGGACACAGCCAGGACAGCTGACCCCAAGTACTCCAGGGATATCCCATCCCATGTGGCATCACACTTGGCACATGGCTGGGGGACAAAGGAGGAAGGGAAGGAACCTTTGGAGAGATGATGTTTGTTTTCCCAAGCCATTACATGTGATGGAACCTGGCTCTCCTGGGAATGGCTGAACCCCTGCCTGCCCCTGGAAGTGATGGATGAACTCCTTGCTTGGGCTTTGTTTTTTTGGCTTTGCTTTACCTATTACACCTTATCTCAGCTGATCAATTCAGTCACTTTTATTCTTCCAGTTCTCTTCCCCATTCCATGGGCAGGAAGTGAGTGAGTATGTAGGGGTCAGTTAAGAGCTGTGACTAAACCATGACAACACCTCAATTTGTTTACTCTAGTTTAAAGATGAATCGATGGGCCAAATTATTCACAGGATTGCATAAAAATCCCATCTGAATTATAATTAAATAAAATATATCTTCTAATAGAGTTTAACCTGGAAGTTTAATAATAACTTCAAGGAAATAAAGTCTTTAGTCAATTCTGCCACATCTCTCAGTCATCAAATTCTGCTTCAGTTTTCTTGGGGATACAGAGGGATTACAGATCAGTCTTCTACTGTGCAAAATCTGACACAATAGGTCCTTTAAATTCTACTGGAGTGCAAATAATCACCACATTCTTAGGGTGTTTAAATGTCATAGAGACATGTTTAGTCTAACAAGGTGCACAGTCAGATTAAAGGAAGATTTAACTGGAAATTCCAGGCTCTGAATATCTGATTGGATTTTTCACCTCAATTAAAATTATTAGCAAGCTCTAATGCACTTCCCACTTTTCATTGGAGGATGTTTACTAACAAATGAATGAACCTACTGTTGTCCAGATTAAACAGAACTTCTCTTAACTGCTTAGAAATGACTGAAGATTGAATTTAGTGAAGAAAGAAAAGTGGTTTCCTATGGCAGGAATTCCAAGGATCTGCCTAGAGCTCAGAGAATAATAGGATTCTGTAACCCAGTGCAGGACTTCCAGTCCAGCGAACTGCATAATCCACTTCAGGCCACTCCAGAACAATGGGGAAAAAATAATCCACTCCAGTCTTCATGGGATTTCAAACCAATGAACAACATAATCCCAAATTTTGTTAGAAACTATGGACAAAGAAAAAAGGTTTTAAGAAAAATCAACATGTAAATGTGCTCTAAATAGTCAGAAATTGAATTTGTACTAGAATATGTTAATAAATTAATTTTTAACAATCAGAATATCTGTGAACTTCCATTAGCTCAAAAATAAGAAGGTAATGGCTTTGTTAACCATAACATGCAAATATTTCTGTTCAAACTGACTATGGGTGATTACCAGCCTGGGAGGACATGCTTATCATTTCCAAGTATGCTCATTACACATTTTTCTTATCATCCAAACACTCTGGATTGAACAAAAAGTGGCTATTATTAAAAAAACCCCAAACAAATAATACCAAAAAAACAGATATGAAAGATATCTTCAGTTCAATTAGTCTGATTCCTTTGTTATTTTCTCTAAATTTTTATTTCAATTGTTTTCATGCATCCTCTTGTTGTTGCCTACTTTATTTTCTTTTTTTTTTTTTAAATCAAAACTACCAAAAGATTCAGAATTAAAGACTGCAAAAGTAGTTCTTGGGAACTTCCACTTTTGACTTCCAGGCTGAGTGCTAAGGAGATTTATTTATCAAGAACAGAATACTACAGTTATGTCTGGAGAAAGTAACAGAGAACCTTGATTGTTGAGCAGGCTGATTTGGCCCTGCTTTAGCAGGAGATGGGCAGAGATGACCTCCAAAGATCCTTCACTCCTAAATTAGGCTAAAACAATGAACAGGAGTGAACTCACATCTGTGAAATTGAGTGGAAAGTGTTGAATAAATTAAAAAGTTGACCTTTGCAAGCAGATTTCTTCTGAAGTCACTGAAGTAACAAATAAACTCTGAGTGTGGAGGGTCTGTGTTTTTAGTACTTTTGTATCTCATTTGCCTCTTTTTTAGGATGATTCTTCTATTTCTTCTAAATAGTCCATTGAAATCTTCCTGAGATTTTTCCTGGTAAACATGGAAGTATATGGTACAAAGCCTTAATTATGTTCATGATTAAATAAGATTTTTTTCAAAACAACATTAAAACCCTAAAAATTAAATTTCAAAATTGAACAGTTCACTGATAGAAAGAAATAATGTATTATAACATGTTCATCAAATGAAATATATGGTCACGAGGTGGCACATCTGGGGGGTAAGAAAGGGTACCATTTTTTGCCAAAATTTCACATTTAAAGTAAAAACATTTTCTCTTGGCTGAATGAGCTCCCAAAACAATGGGAGCTCCCATGTGTCTCAGTTTTCTGCTCATTCCTAAAAACTTTGATAATTGAAGTTTTTTACATAAAAAAATTAAAACATGTACCAATATACCACGTATTCCCCTGGGGTGCAAATTATGTCCTGATCACTTTGAACTGGTAAATACTACTTAAAGCGTCTTCTTATCCTAAAAGCATATGTTTGTCTTTATCAAACATACTAATTTTGAACATGCTTGGGTTCTAAATTCGTTAATGGATTGCAGAGGTGTCACTGTGACAGGGACCATTTTAGCTGTGGACATTAGTATGACATGAATGAGTTCCTGCCTGTTCAAAGTACTAAGAATATGTCCTCTGAAATTAGTTCAGATTAGCCTATTAATTATTTTAAGATTCTGAAATTAACAATGTCATGGAAGAGAAAAATGCTGCCATATTGTAATCCAGATCATTTCCTTCACTTCAAGCTATGTGGCTCTCAATCACTTTCACTGGCACCGAGAAATCTACTCAGCCACCCATGAACATGACTATCAGCAAATGGAGAGTGAAAACCACCATCCAGCATCTTCAGAACAAGGGTGTTTTGTGGACAGATTGTCTGGCCACTGCACTATGATTCCCATCCAACTCTGAAAATGTTTGCAAGGAATAATAAAACTGCCAAAGGTGTTTAAGAGCAGTCAGCTAGTTTAAAGTGCTACAGAATTCAGTTTCCTGGCAAATGCCCTAACAAGCTTTGCTACAAAATGTCAACGTTTGGATTCACAGCATCCCAAGATACCTGTTAGCTGCAGCTCTGCTGAAGCTCTGAAGGTTTAACTATCTGAACAATGAAAAATTAGTTATGGCTGGAAATATCACAGCATTGAAGCCTAACTTCTGAAAAATATGTGCAAAGAATAGGCAAGAATTTTTCTAAGCTGAAACAAACATACTGGCACTAAAGTGGTTTCTATGCTTTGGTAGTGTTCTTTTCTCCCAAGACAAATATTATTTCATGAGCTATGAGATGGAAACTTTATCCAGTGAACTGGCTCATCATGTCATGGTGTTCAAAGAATAACACCTCAGCTCCTTCTGTGCTGGTGATAAGAGAATCCATTGCAGAGCTGTGCTGGAAATAAAGGGACATGAGTCGTCAGTCCCTTATCAGTTTGCTAAATAATAGGCTAATGATACTTTCCAACCTGTCTACTTGATGCAGAAGCTTGAAAGCCATGTTCATAAATTCCAAAGAAACAGAATTTCCACTATTCTTTTGATACTTTTATTTTTATGAAGCCTTTGGCCTAAGCCAAATAATAAGAAGTAGTGAAATTGTCCACTTGAAATGACAAAAGTATCATAGGAATTAAGAACTTCAGACTCTTGGACTATCAGTGGAAATCTTTGAAGAGCTTGATTTTAAAGATATTTAGATGTGTCAGTATCCTGACTGTCTTGTGTTTAAGGATCTGTGCTCTCTTTGAAACAGAAAGCTTACAAAAAGTTAGGGGTACTACCGTACTAGGATAGCCCGAACCAGGCACACATTCCTCTTGTCTTATGCATTGCACAGTCTAAGCAGCTACTGCAGGCACCACATTCATCAAAAAGATGTTTATGGACACTATGGTAGGAAAAAGAAAAAACATGGCCTAGGCCATGACTAGACCAGTGCTTTGGGAAATCCAAGTCTTGTGCTGATTTCACACAAGTCAGGCAGTTCATGGTCTGAACTGCCTGACTGAACTGCAGTGCAGGGAAGAAGATCTTACCCAAAAGATTTTTTTATAAAATGGGGGCTTGGTACTGGTGGAATAACATGACAGAACACTCAAACACACACATTGAACAAGACTAGCTAGAAAATGAATTTCTTTCTTTTGGTTTTGTTCTCACAGGGACTAGAAATGGGAGTTCTGAGCCTCTGCCTGAGAACTGAAATGCAACAGCACATTTCAGTATCTGGTGGCAGTACACAACAAGCTGGAAAAGTACAGAAGACACTAATGAATCTCAGGAACTTTCAGTGAATTACATCAGAAGTTGCACCTGCAGTCTCTAAGCATACTTTATGTGCAAATTCGTAGAAATTAAGCTCAAGTGACACCGCATATGTATTTTAAAATTAAATTAATATATGCCTCAGTCAAGTTTCTTAATCTGACATCCTGTATGACTTCGATGTAACTCAACAATGGCAGAAACCTGTTTTCAGTAAGCATTCACTGTTAAAAAAGAAGGAAAACAAAAGTCAGGACTGAAAATAATTCCAGTGGTCTTAAAAGAATTTCTACTACACATAAAACCTGGCAGTTACACATTTAAAAAAAAATTAAACATGCAGAGTCTCATTAGGGTAATAATAACTGAATAAATAAAAAAATCTCTGAACTGAACTGACTAAATATCTTATTGTCCCAAAGTGCAATGAACAATACATTTTCAATAGTTATGAAATAGAAAAGACATAATCTAAAATCATAATGCCTTTTGTTCCCAAGGATCATTTCTGAAACTGACACTGGCACTTATCCTTCTATAGTATGTGTCAAGTGCTGAAGTCCATCATCACAATATTCTTCCAAAGGATTTTTAATGACCTTTAAACATTTTGTTTTTCCATCACTGAGCCAATGCATTGCTGCTGAAGCTGTTTCCTGCAGAAATTTTCATCCAGTCATTGGTACCTGTGCTAAGGAAACCTGGGTATGCAAAGAACAGCTGGGCTCTCCTCTGGAGCAGACTTCCATTGCTCAACTTACAAAGCAAACATCAACAGGTACTTAATAATGAGAAAGTAAAAGGAATCACACAAGGACAGTCCCAATTGCAGTGATTGATATATGTATCTATAAAACCAGTAATTTCAAGCAGAGAAAAAAGTTAAATCTTCATGGGACAGAATGTCGGTGGTTTGTATTTTAATTTTATGGATCCCCTGAAACCTGATCAGTCTTTAGTGTATTTTTGGACTCACTTTGGGAAATAAGAGTTTTAACATGATATGTCCTCTACGCTATATATTTATTAGTGTACTTTATGAACAAGTCATTAAGGAAGTCATGTTTTGAATAATGGATAGGATAGGATATGAAACTACTCAAGCAACATTAAAAAGTCCCATTCCCAAGAGTTCTACATCATACTAGTTCAAAAATAGTTCAACTTTTAGCCCAGGTTATGGCTGTAGAATGTTTGGTCCCTCCTAAAAGCTCGACTGCTTTTTATGTGTAAAAATAACCTACTTCTAAAATATAATGAGAACCTGACACCTTTTCCATATAGAGAGATCACAGTCTGTACAATTACCTTGTTTGTCTATCAAATATCTCTTATATTTGAAGTACCCAATTCAGAAAACAGAACAGTTAAAATAAATAGTAGAGGCACTTGGACGCTTCCTAATAAAGCAGATTTACATTGGAAAATGTTAATAAGATAATACAATGTTTTAAAATATGTTTGTAGAAAATTTCTAAGAAAATTCTGAACAAAAAATTTAAACATATAGAGTCACAGATACAAAGAATAGGATCGTGCATTTTGTGATTTTTATAACAGGACACTTTGAAAAGGGCAGCGCAACTTTTTTCCACTATTCTTCAATTTTTCTAATAAAAAACCAGTTTTATTTCATTCACCATGCATTTAGTTTGGTGATAATACACAAGAAAATTAAAATTTTAAGAACCAGGAAACTCTTGCAGATCAGGAATTCTGATACTTGGCTAATTCAGAAAATAAAAAACATTTTTATTATTTGCTTCTAATACTGTCAATTTAAAGTGTTGTTGACCAAAACATTTCAAGCTTGAAAATATCTGCAATGTGCTTTAGCTCAGGATTGAGACTTTATTCATTTATCTGCAGAAACAGAATGAGGAAAAAATACTGCTCTACAGGCTGAATTTTTTCTTGCTTTATATTTTGGAGGGTAAGCCCAGCTTGCTGGTCAGAGGCAAGAGAGAGAAGGAAATTATTTGTCTCATCAGTTTAGGTAATTAATTCCTCTCTACCTAGAACAATAGGACTATTATTTTGATGGGGCAGCAGAGTGCCAGCACAAGCCATAAAGGTTTTAAAACTACTACCATATAAACTACAATTAACCCTCCAGAGGTTATATATATATACTCCAGTATACAGATAGCATTTTTTTCTTAGGTATATCTACTAAATATTTTGGTGATGAGCAGAGTTTTTGACTATATGGGGATGTATATCAAGATGACCTAATTAAATACTCCATAGGATGTCTGAGCCTTAAATGTAGGCAAAAGGGTCTTAACTGAAGATTCTTAAATGAAGGCAAAATTCAGTTGTAGTAAAGATGAAAATTTTCTAAATTGTTTGTCCTATTTAGAATAGAAACACATTTAATTCACATTTTTCTAAACATGGATTTTCTTCACATGAATGACACACTGCAATCCTATCCTTTTACCGAGATGTCATTTATTCACCATAGTGATTTTTATCTGAAAGCCAGTGCAATCCATATGTGACCTCTTATGACACTCTGAAGGGTTTGCTGCTCTTAACATCTCTAAACTATCACAGCAACTTCTGAACAATGTCAAAAAAGATGACAAGTGGGCCTTGTCAGGGTAACAGAGATTATGTCCTGTAAAGCAGATGATTGAAACTAGAGTCTAGACGGACAAGTACACAGATCTATTTTCTAGTGGTCCAAGAGCTGATTTGTTATTTGCAATCTAGATCTGTAGCACACTGGACCTGGATGACCTGGCCAGGTGCTCTCCCAGAGATAATTGGCATGAGGTCCAACAGGGGTGATGAAAGAGGGATGGGCACGAATGTGTGACCCAAAAAGCAAAGATCTTTAATAAACAAAGTATCAGCTACTGAATCTGAGCAGCATATGGGCATTCACACAAAAGTCAAGGGCTGGGTGGGGGATTACAGTAATTTGTATAAAATCAGATAGGGGCAGAGTCTGACGGAAAGGGACAAATAAAAGCTGGATATTAGGAATATGGAAAATAATGCACCAAATCTTAACCAATGATAATGAAGAAATTATAGAACTTTCTGGCAACATCTACATAAAACTAAACAGGGGGGAATGTGAGTAATACTTTACTCTCCACAACAAGGAGCAGTTTTCCCAGGCCTTCAGTCAAGGTTTTTACTGACCCCAACATAGATCTTTGTGTGTCCAGTACATTTTATGAGCAGGGACATTGCCTGTATAGTCCACATAGTGTGCACCACATGCCAAAGAAGCAGGTAGTGTAAATGGGACTAACTCTGTTGGTGTCCTCAGAAGTGGGATGATTTGCATCAGTTGAGACCTGGTCACCCATCTCATCTGAAGTGCATAAACACAGATATTCTAGAGTGTGCTGATGTCATTTCTGCAGTGGGAGCCCACTTGAACACAAGAGATCCTTATGGCTCTACTGAACTAAACCTCAGCTTTATTATAAACCATCTTGGAAAGTGGCTAAAGGCATACTGGAAAAAGTAGCTCATAAAGAATTGGTTTTGCATAGTGTTTACTTCATGCTATTCTCTAAACTAATAAACCTGCCTCCTGCATATGAAAAGAAAAAAAAAAATCTTATCAACATCTTGTATTCTTTTCCTCTGTTCAACCATTTCCAGAGAACACAGGATAATTAGTCTACCCTTCTGTGTATATTGTTCATTTAATTACACTTTCCTTTTATCATCTGCTGTAATTCTAACAGACTGAGGGTTTACTACACATACATCAAGAAATTAGATTGACAGGAAAACATTCTTATTTTTCCAAACTATTTCATACACATAGCAATGGTTTTCAGGGGAAAATATAGAAAATGAAGCAAGAATTGAGTTCTACTCCCAGACATCCCAAACAATGCCTTCCTCACCTGAGGAAAGTCACTTCACCTCAGTGTACACCTCTTATTGGTTTGAAAACGTAGACAGTAAATGTACAGCAGTGTAAGCTGATGAATTGGAAAAACATTGTGAACAAGGTATTCTATAATCAAAGCTCAAATAAATGCCTCAAATTTATGCTGATTACATAAAAAATATTTTAAAGCAGTCAAAAATAATCTCTATTAGCAAATGCTTCACAAAATATTTAAAGGACTCACAGAAGGGTATTATTCTTTATGACCTTAGCTGGAAATGCAGTCATATTGCAGACTCACTTGGCAGGCAGAAAAAATGGGACCTATTAGCTGCAGCTCAGAAATACAAAAGAAATATATAAAAATTCTTGTCCCAATTGAAAAAAAATAACAACAGCTCATATTTCAAATTTTTGTTTCTGCTATGCATTGGATTTGAGAGTGAGCAGAGAGGGAAACAGAAAGACATATCCAGCTACTCCCACTGTATCACAATTAAAATAATTGAAGAGAGATCCAATCAAATCAAGTTTTGCTGCATATTTTGGGAGCTTTAGCAAATAAGTAGATTTCTAGGTTGCAAGAGGAAAAATTAAAGTCCAATTTATATCTGTATCTGTATATCTATGTGTACAAACATGATGGTTTATATGTGTATACACACATAGAGGGCCCTCAAGAAATAAATACCACCAACACCAAACAAAAATTGTACTGTCTAGTTCTAGGAAGTTGAGAAGATTTGAAGATTTATCACTTACACATTTCAAGACCAAACTAGTTCGTTTTAATATTAACAAATGGTGATGTTCTTTCCTTCTCAGTGGAGACAGATTTTGCTCAAAGGCTCAGTTAATACTGTTTACCCTTCTACAATTATATTCACTCTGTCATTTGTAGAAGCCTATCCACAAACCAACTTACTTTGCTTCTATATTAACTGTGATAACCAGTTATCAAGTGAATGTTCACACTGGCTTCATCTGGGAAACTTCAGAATTGATAGATATGAAAGGTGTGATAAAAACAAAAGGGAGAGCATTCACAGATGAATATATTGAGATCTATCAGGCAAAAATGAAATGTTATTTCAGACGTCTGTCAGTTTTCTGTGTAGATCTACAAAATAAATATTAACAACATGTTTTAAATTAAGCACTTGATTTACATTTCACCTTTTCTACTCCATTTGTTCCATTCTCTTAGTATGAGTCAACCACTGTACACACCAGCTTTAGCAGGCCACAAAAAGTAATTTTTGGCTTCAGATTCAGTGATAAATTTCTCATCAGAAAATTACACGTCAGTCTAATTTCATGGCTGTGTTATCCTTCTGTCTAAAAACTTAACGAACTAATTAAATTCTGAATTAACTGAAATCAGAATAAGCCCCAGACACCACCTGTTAATCTGAAAAAACATCTCTTGACAGAAAATAGAATTAATGTGTGTCTCATGCTTTGGAGAGATTTGCCAAAAGGAGACCCCTTACTGTTTCAGGCACATGGCTTTGTTTCTGCCACAGATGCTATTTGCTGACAGAGTGTTTCTCTTTCAAAGGTGCCAATGCCTCTTTGCAAGAAATTCTATCCTTGATACACCAAAGGGATGCAAAGTGTCAGCCTAGAAACTACACCATCAAGACAAGTGGATCAGTGGTTCATTTTTTTCTTACATTTGCACAGAAATGAAGTTTCCATGTCATATGGTGTTCGGCAGTCCTTTTGAAACTCTTGGGATACTTGAAGTGGAGGAATGCAGAAGCTGGCTTGACTTTTTACAAGGGCAGTAGCGTGGGGAAGTAAATTAGGAGGATACACCCAACTGGGGCCTGGACAAGGAAAAACAAGGAGATGAAAGCTCAGACTGTAAAAGTTTGTATGCATTCCTTTTTGTTTCCGTGCAATTTCTAAAGGAAGAGTTTCCCACCTGCATTCTGTCTGAGTAACCCCAAGAGCCCAAATGGCAGGATGCAGCAGTCTACACAAAAGCTTAACCATACAGCTAAAGCAGATCTTATGTTACTGCAAAGAACTGTACAAATATCAGCTAGAGGTGATTTTCACCTACCAGGTCCCTTAGTCTGCCTTACTTCCTTGTCAATTAACAGCTTTCACTCTTGAGAATTGTACATATGTCCTGTAGCTGTTGCCAGCAGGACAACTCATTTCTGCCTCCTGGCTACATTTAAATGTTAATGACTAATTCTATAGCTAATACATGCAGTTGATTTTATCTTAATGTCTACCAGTTAAAGATGTCACTGCTTAGACTTGTCTGAAATGAATTTTTCTGAACCATCCCTTGCTACTTGGTCTGAAAATTGTAACAATAGCACTTCACCATATCACAGAGGAAGTGTGCAGTACTCAGATGTCCTGGGTGCTATGAGCCATATTATGTTTAAGAGACTGTTTGTAGAGAGATATTCATGCAAATTAAATCCCCATAAAGACATTTTAGAGTGGAATATTATATTCTGATTAAATTGCTGCTCTCTAAACAACATTACATCTTGCTAGAATCCTTCTAGAATTCAGTAAGACTGAATTTTTTTTTTTGCATCAATTAATTTTCAAAATCAACCGGAAATTAACTACTTCAGTGCAAATACATGTTTTCTTGACATGCAGACTTCAGGTTCATATTCCAGAAAGATTTTCAACAGCATAAATAGTCAGCCTCCAGGTTTAAGACAGAAGGCTCGAGTGCATGTCCTCGGAGAGCTGTACATTTTCTCTTTGAGGCAGTTGACAACAGATGCAAAACCACACCTTTTTTAACAATTTCTGTTGATGTTGGAACACTAGGTTACATAGTGATGTTACATCACTGATATACCTGAAACATTGGTTTTAAACTCCAGCAGAGATCTAGCCCAGATTTACAACTGACTGACACTAGTACTATCTTCTCCATATCACAGCTGACAAACAATTTCTATATTATGAAAATCTGATCTTGCCAAAGGTGAGTTTCCTAGGTTGTGATATGGTCTATCAAACCATGCTGGCTATTTATTTTCTATTTCTTTTCAGTTTCAAGGATTTTATTAAATAAAATAAGAGAAATTTAACAGCAATTCTTGTAGCAAAAGCTGTGTAGATGTCTGGTGGCAAAAGTTTCTTAGCTCTGTTTACCTGTGCAATAGGTTCCTTCAGACAATCAAAAAATTATGAGTTGTAGTTTGTCCTCTCACTGTATAACTCTAAACTATTCTGAAAAACCCCAGTAGATATGGTTCTCTGACAGTAATGATAAAGCACTTAAGAAACTCCAGCTCTGGTAAAACTCCTCCTGCTCAGACCTTTTATTAAATAAAAAAAAAAAAAAAAAAAGGAAAAAAAATCCAAAGAGAAGAAGATAAAGGTTCTATCCAGACTGGAATGATATGCATCATCAAATGCATACAAATGCTACCACACAAAAATCTGCTCTTGCAATAGTGTGTCCCTTTCTGAAGTACTTCTATTTAGCATGTAAAATTCATGTGCATGGTTTGTCCACGCTCTCTGGCTCCACACATTCACGAATGCATACACACACACACATCTATACATATAACTCTGTAGACATAGGCATGAAAGGAACAGACCTAAATCTGCAGAATCACTCATTCTTAGCACATCTTAGGAGGAAGCACAAACTGGAAGAAAATGGTCAATGACAGCAGCTACTGCCACCTAGAGAACCTCTAGGAAAGCCTATGACTGGAAGACAAAAACCTCTAGGAAGTCAAGTAATTGTACAGACCTCTGATGCCAGAATAACTCCATGTGTAGTAATCACTTGTAGTTGGTTAGCTTGTCTACAGTTTCCTACGTAATTTTTACAAACCTCAGTGCAATTTGGTGGGTAAGGCATTGTCAAGAGACAGTAGAGGGCTTTCCAATTGGCAGAGGTGTCTTCCTCCTCCTTCTGGAAATAAATAAACTTCTCATGTGGTCAGAAATGGCAGAGACAGCAAGATCTGACACTATTTCTTTTCCGTTGCTACTGTTGTTGATGAGCAATATTTAATCTTTCATAAGCAGATTCTGTTCTTTATTTATTTAGAGCAGTTTGATTCTATAGGATTTGACAGTTTTCTGACATCCTCCAAATTCTTTCAATAATAACAGAGATAATGACAATATCATTTAGAAATCTCTATCATGCTGTATGTGAATGGAGCTACGTAACTGCTGTAACAGAATAATGAAACAGCAAGTTATTTTGTAGAGGGAGCTGAAATTAGATTGTACCATGCTGCCAAAAGAGACAAAAAGAGACAGATGAATTTTGGAAGGACAAGAAATTGTTATACCCTTGAGAACTGCTGGTTGTTATTCCTTACCTCAAAGATGTACAAGCTCTTCCCATCTTGGTGAGAGGTGGAAAACCCTGATCAATTCATAAAGCTCTAAAATTCTATACAGAGGAAGCAAGCAGTTCCTTCCACTTAGTGACTAAAGGAATTCAGCTGAAATTTTCACCTGTACATTTGCTGATTAAATCAGTGAATTCCACTGAGAGCCACTGAGAATTCAAGCCCTCAGAAGCAGTCCTAGGTAATTCTGCTGACAGAAGTAACCCTCCTCCCCATGTATTCCACAAGATTGTAACCTAAAGACACACAAATGTTTGCAGAAGTGCAGCAAAAGCATGGAACTTGAATGGTTTTGCAAAAATAGGCAGAACTATGGGAAATGGGATGGCAAACAGGACAAATGGGATTTCTTACTTTAGTTAGCATCCTGTTCCATACTGCACCCAAACCCAGTTTTTTTTTAAAAAAAGACAGCCAAAAGGCCAAGAATATACACATATATATTGACAGGAATGTATTTCCCAGGTATTAAACTTTGTGGAAAATCTGATGATTTATATGTGTGTTAAAAACAATAACATTGGGTCCATTAATCCTGAGGAGCACTTGAAAAATACAGAGGTACAACAGCAGTTAATTAACATCATCATAAAGCAAAAGAGAATGTACACCAACAAATAATATCCTTGGTGATATTGAATGTGTTTCAGACCTATTTGTGAAAAACTGTGTATTCTATTCTGTGTGTTCTGAGTTTACCAATCATGAATGCAGTATTATGTTTCACCAATCATTAAGGCTCATATTACAGTGGACTCAGAACAAGGATTAAGGGGATGTAAAGTTTCATTTCACTTCAGTTATTTGCTCTCTGGTGTATGCTATGTTGCATAAAATGCAATAATGTCTCTCCTATTAACATACTGCCAGGCTCCCGTACATAAAATAGATTTTAAAATCTTAAACAAATTATTTTAAAAATCATATAAGGCAGAACTCTAAGTACTTAAAACAATGCAAAGGCTAAAGGGTAGGGCCTGCAAAAACTCTTTGATATCATTTCTTAAATACACTGTTTATTATATTTTGATGTTGTTTAAATACATGTAGTATAAATTATCCAAGGCTGTCTTCTGGTGTGCACTAGAATAGCTGTAGAAAATGTAAAGTAATGTAATGACTATTAATTCAATTCAGTACCATCAGGATTATCAATTAAATAAAAAGTCAAAATCTAATCTTCCATTACCACAGTGATTTTTTTTCTCTTTTTGCTTCTTTATTAATTAAAAATTGAGTTTTTTATTACATATTATTGTGAAAATGAAGGATGGGAATAAAAATAGATCACAATGAGTAATGCTTTGAGACTCTAAAGAGGTATGATTTAGAAATACTAAGACATAGGCAGTAGGGGCTTTTGAACTGGGGGCAATACTCTAAACTCTTACCTGGCCATCCTTCTGCAAGTAGGGTTTGGAAGAGTAGATACAACATTTGTCTTTTAAGATTAACTTTAAAGAATATTGAGATGCTTTATGAACACATTTCTATGATGCAGAAAATATTAGGTTTTAATGTATAGATTTTCTCCATCTGGATGGGATTCTGGCATTGTATACAGAACATGAGGAAAAGGGTTTTATTGATATTCTCCTCTCTCACTTCACATTGCCAAATCCATAACCCAAGAAACAAGTGTGTGAACTTCAGAACTGAACTACATGACATGAGCAGTCATCTCAAGGAAATGAAATCACAAAGGAATAATCCCAGACTCATCAAAAGGAGAGGGAAGAAGAGATGTGTCTTGTAGAGCATCATGCCATAATTTGTCAGATATATATGATTCCTCATTTCATTTAGCACTGGAAACCTAAATCACACATCTGACTCAGTAAATATTCTGGATTTCATTGCATTGGCTCATCTTAAATTACATGTGAAAATATCTCTTGTCTGAGCCATTGTCTCTGCAAGGAAGAATTTTCCCCATGTGATCACTGGATCCCACACACTTCATATTAGAATGCACAGGAGGTCACTCTTTGCTAGCAGTGGCTCCAAAGATCACCTTATAAGGACTGAAGGACAGAAGAAGGGTAATGTAGGACAGTTTTGCTGTTATAGACATATAACCTGTCTCTCCATCATTACCACAGGAGTGAAAATGACTATGATGAATCACCTGAAACTGCAAAAGGAATTAAAATTAAATTCATTGTAGTTACTCAAACTGGAACTTTGCCAGAGTATTATGGTTAGTTTTCCCACACATGGCAAAAAACAGGATTTTTAATGATCATGGGATATCTCTGACCATAGTTCATCTCTTCTTCTTCCTACCACACTGAGTCTTTTCCACGCACCAGAGATTCAACTTCCTAGTACCCCTTTCCTACTGTGCCACATGATTTTAATAATCCTCAGGGCATTACATGGTTCTTTTGCACAGAAAACTTCTGACTGTATAATTATATGGATGATGAGTTGTGTCAAACAGACATGCTGACCCAGATTATTGCAACTGTCAGGAATAAAGAATACACCCCTGCTGGTCTTTAGCTGCTTTATGCTATAAATCAGACCCAGAAATCTGCTGAGACAATTCCTGCATGAAAAAGAATACTTTTGTCAAATATTACAAGACAGACTTGTAATCTTCTTTGGACATGGCTTCAGGGAAACAGATAATCCAAGCTGTTGTGATCAGCAGGAAACTGTTGGAAAGACATTCAAGGCTTCATGAAGGCTATTTCCTTTTTACATAGATTCCTGTGTCTTTCAGATTGCAGAGAGGGATGTCAGATACAGATTCTGATGGAAAAGGGAGACTGCTAATAAAGATAAGTCTCAAAGAAGTGGACTGGGTGAAAACAAAATCTTTATCCTCACAGAAATACCAATGCTTGCATGTTTCTCTGCTTCATGCACAAATGTACTCTGTTCATTCCTACACTGCTATACCTCTCCTGGCATTGATGTGTTACTGTTCATCAGCATCATTTACAGAGAACTTGAGTGGAGAAATGCAAGCTAAAGGATGCATAAAGATCTACACAGAGATCTGGGGTTTCATTTGTGTTTAACTGATTGGAAGGTCTGCACTTTCTCAGTCAGGACTTCAGATAAAATGTAGGGGTTGTTTACAAGCATGAACTGCTCATATTCTTACAGTCTGTGAAAATGGATGTGCATGACAGTTAAATTATGGAATATTCAAGAGCATCTTTGAGCTTTTAGAAGGACTTAATTTACAGGAAATGAGGCTGGGATTCTTTAATTGACCTAAGGTAGTTAGTTGATGTTTAATTGATTTGGGGCTCTGGGTGAAAGGAAGGATAAAAGACGGGATGATTTTTAATACACAAAAGGAAAAAATAATTTTTTATTCATTTTTTTAAAAACCTCCTGACTTTTTATCACAGTAGGAAAAAAAAGTCCACTTTTCAATATAATTTCTTTGGATCTAAAGTGTCTCTTACTGTATTTGCATGAAACTGACAGCAAGGACAACCTCACTTTACTTGCAGTCTCAGAACTACTTCAATACAAATAAATAATATATATGATAACATGTCTCAGGAGAACCAAAGTAAAACAGTAGGAAAATCATGGCCAAATAGGTTGTCTTAGAGTAATTAACAACCCCAGAATTTGCTGCTAATTATGACTTCAGATGTAGTATATGTATTTATTGAATTTATTTTTTAATGAAAAACTTTTTTTTCTGCCTAAGTCTCTTTAAAATACAGATTTGAAGTTATTTCAAAGTTGAAACACTGTAACTGGTAAATTTGCCATATTTATCTGAAAAACAAAAAAAGAGATGTCTACAGTTTTTTATAGAAACCACTCCTTTCTATCATTTTCCCAACAGTTTTGGTTTTCCAGTTTCTTCATCAGTTTCAAGGAGAGCATAAATTCCTTTACTATTCTTGTAGTCACAGTTGATAAAAATCTGATCCAGCTGTCATCCTGCCCTACCTTAATTGCTTAAAGCTTTTTGTCTTGTCTTCCCCCTGCCAACCTCATTCCTCTGCAAAAAACTCTCTTGTGTGCAAGTCATAAGACAGAATACAGATAAACCCATCTTTGAGCACATTGAAGATGCTTGTTAAAAACCAGTGTTATTCTTCTCTTTAGTTTAAAACATGACAAAATCAATTTTTAAAGCTTCACATCTTAAAGTGATTTTGAAGCTCTGAACCCTTTAAGTGATGTGCAAATGGCAGAATTGTATCACATTGCCAATCAGTTGCTTGCTGCTACAAACTCCATTTTCCATGCTGCTTCAAAAGCCTGGTATAATCAACAAGTAAGCCTTTAAAATGCAAATTAAACAAAGTGCACCTTTAGATTAAAACAAGAAATGACTCATTTTTTCACACACCAAGACCAGAAAAGTCTATTTCATCACATCACTTAGAAAGTAGCACAAAGTTATTGGAGTGTTTCAGAGGTTATTTTACCCAGATGCCCCAATACTGAACCCCCTTGCTTTAATTTTTAAGGCCTGTGATTATTTAATGTAATTAATATTTGCATGCTATCCACACAGAACAGATCAGTGTTGCAAGTATCATGAGTTATTCCCATCAGACACATGCTCCTTGCTTCAGAGAACATGGAAATGAAAAATCAACAAACTAACAGCAGAATGTCTTTCTTATGAAAAATATGTGAGGAAAAAACTTTCTGGTCTTCTCTAGAGGAGAAAGCAGGAAGGGTAGCCAAAGCCATCTTAAAATGGCTTGTTTGGTATTTATATCACAGAACAAGTAACACTGCTGGAATGCATGAAAAACAAGGGCAGAAATTAATTTCTGTCATAATTGTATATGAACATTCATGATACCTTTAAATTATGTGTTAATAGGTCAAAACTTATCTAGATCCCAAAGCTGGAAGCCTAATCCTGGATTACGGATTTACAGTGGAAATCTTTCTTGCCTTATGGTAAAAGCAAGTGCAAAAACAGGCTCAATGAAGCACTAGACAAATTCAGTTGAATTAAGGTCTGGTATTTTGGCTCAGTGAAAATTAGGATGAAATACAAGTAAATCTGGATGTTTGTATCACAATGCTCAACAGTGAATTCACAGAGTTAAGAACAAAGCACAAAGACACAAATAATTATGGCAGTTATGGAAAGTTTACTGAAGGGTAATAATGCAATTTCAGCAGCCTGAGATAACAGAAGGAGGGAAGTAAGCTGAGCCTTGCACAGAACTAAGATGTGCTGACTGCCCATGAGCTTAGCTCTACTAAAGCAGTGCTGAGAAGTTGGAC
This sequence comes from Parus major, assembly GCF_001522545.3. Lineage (NCBI taxonomy): Eukaryota > Metazoa > Chordata > Aves > Passeriformes > Paridae > Parus > Parus major. Next base: position 24,910,313 of record NC_031776.1, read on the forward strand.
TTTCCAGTACTGCCCAATAAGTGGTAAATTTTAACATTTCCCTGTTATAAAGCTGAACTTAAAGACTTGCCTTTTCTACACTTGAGATAGCTTATTGCCTTTAAAAACAAGCCACATCTTATTATGTCAGTCTGACTTCTGGAACATAAAGACAAGAGAAAAACTGCAAAGACAGGACTGCCTGGAAAAGATTATCCTCAAGAAAAAAACAGATCCAATTTTTTAAACAAGGCACCAGTATACTCATTAGGTTGAATTTTCATTTTCAAAAGAAGGGAAAGAAAAATATGAACAGCAGTGGATGTCATGTGGCTCTTCCTCCTCACACCTGCTAAATGCTTTCTGCACATCAGTGCCTACCCAGGAGAACGGCTGCCAACTCCCAATCTGTCCTGTGTGTGACCAGCCAGCAAGCAGGGTATTTCTCAGCAAAATACTGATATTTGTAAGAAGGAATATTCCAGTACTCCTTCAACAATTGCAACCAGTTTAAATCCATCATAGCAGCGGGTCTCAAACTTGATCCTCTGAAAATGCCATTAGCAAATATTCATGTTTCAGCTCATAGACTGAAACCTATACCCCATCCACACAAAAAATATCTTGATAAATAAAGCATATGGATAAGTGCTGAGCAGAAGTCCATGGAACCCATAATTTTTTCCACTTGTACAAAATATACAATCAAGCCTTTATTTCAGGAGGAACAGTAATATAAATTGAATGATCATTTTTCCAATTAGTTTATTTGAAGTTCCAGCAGCAGAATATGCAAACTAGTTTATCTTGTGAATCTAAGGCCTCATGTTTTAACTTGAATGGGAACATCTCAGTACATGATCTTTAGGCTTACAGGAAGTTCTGCTTTATATTTCTTTTCTTTAAAAATGAAAAAAAACCCACCTACTAGGTCCTGACACCAAGGTGTCATCTCTTTCCATTGAGTATTTCTACTTCAAGAACCCTCTTAATAGTGGTAAAGGCCAGCTGATAATGTCAATTTTTATGCTTAATAAATAGTCATAGCTCATGATACTGGAGCTGGCTTGGAAATGCTGGAGAAGCATAGATCTTTGGTGAAAGATTTAATAGAATTATCAGAAGGAACTGTTAAGTTCAAAAAAAACTGACAACAATTTTAAAAGACACCTAATAAACACTTTCAACATCTTAGGAAAATACCTAGTTCAGTCTTAAAATAAGCTTGGAGACTCCTAAAAAAAACTGGGAAAGCACCTCAGGTTTGTGACATTAGGGTCTCTTTGGAGCCCTAGAGATCCTTAGAGGGACCCTTTTTCAGAGGGTCCCTCTAAGGATCCTAAAAGGAGGCTATGGTGTTAACAAAGTGTCCTGCTTGGTGCTGTTTGCCTGTTTGAAGCAATCTTACAGGTGTTAACAGCTCTCTTCAAACAACATCCATGAGTTTAAAAAGCTGCCATCTTATTTGTAGCTTATTCCTCATCACAGTATCTGAGTGAAAAAGGAACCCAGGGGATTACAAACACAAAGTATAAATGCATGTATTTCTCTGCATGATCAATAGATCTAGTGATCCTATTTCTTCATGCTAGACTACAGTACACAGAACACATAAATAAAACAGTGAAGTGAGTTGAATATTTCAGCTTGCTGGACAGGAGAGTGCCTGCATGCGTGTTTGTGCACACACATCTGAGAATTCTTTAATCTTATGCCATTTTGGCAGTGATGGAAAACTGTGAAAAATCAAAAATGTGCAAAATCAAAAATATGTATTTTCAGTATTGGCCAGCAATCATTCAAAACTTGATCCTTTAAAAGTGTGAAGTAATTCCTTCCATGAAGTGGATTAATTTTTTCTGTTCCCACGGCTGAACAACCTTTGCATATTCCATACAACAGAAACCAAAGTCTGGCTGTTTAGTGCTAATTAACAATTACAGAATACCTCTCATACTCTTAAGATCTTTCCAAAGCCTGAATTTCTGCTTATCCCAGCAGGGTGATTTTAAACAACTCCTTAATTTGGAAGCTAGTGACAAAATACTTGGGATTCTTCTGTCTAGCAGTTTTAGGTGCAAACTACTTTTGCCTATGTAGCTGGCTGAAGCTTTCCCACAGTCTGTATTCTCTAAGAGAAAAATAAGGTAAACTGGAAAGTCCCCTAAACAACTCTGTGTCACTGCAATGTAGCAAATTTCCTTTCTTATTATCCTTAGCTATACTGTGATGTATTAAATATGCAACCCACTGGAAGGAAAAAGAAGAAGAAAGATATTTGACAGTGTAGCAAAATCATCATGAAATTATTTATTCTGTTGGTTACAAATGATCTGAACTCTCAGAATTGTGAAAGAAACAGGATAAATATGCAGTTTGAGGAGAGAGGTGCTTGGGACATTATTTTTGGGTTTAGGAGTCAGTTATATAGGAAAAAAAAAATCAGGTGCAGAATAAGTGAGAGAAATTAAGTTCCCAGACTTGAATAGATGACTTACGGGAAATCACGACTCTTCACACTACTCACAAAAGGAGAATCACACCTTCTCATCTGTAACATCTTGTGCTTACAGAAGTGAAAGCAGTAGTAGGCTTCCCACTGCTCTGAAACAATCAATAGGAATGTGACTGCTTTGTTTCCCTAAATACTTGTTTCCCAATATTCAGAGGCAACTAGTTGTTGTAGTCATCAAGCCACTCTCCATGATATTTGAAAAGTCATGACAGTCAGGTGAAGAGAGAATTCAAACTGATCTGATCTCCTCAACTACAGTAGCAGTGGGGTTTGATGGACTGCCTCATGCCAAGACATACTTTGTCTCATTTGATAGTAAATTATTCAGGCTTGAATTAACTAGGAATGGGCACTGCAGGAATTTCTTTGGGCTCAAGGTCAGCATGCCTTTCTGAATTCACTGCCAGTTTGCTTCACAAAGAGGCAAAAGACCCTAAACCTGCAACGTTCAGACAATCTGCTGGCTGCTCACATGTATTCCCAGTAATTCTGGAGGGCAAATTCATAAGCTCAGCATGCAAATACATCACTGACCAGTTGTACCACTTCAAGGGTGTGCCTGTGCATAGTAATTCCATATGAGTGTCCACAAACTAGGTCTGGATAAGCTGGGATCACTGCTTGGCTCTACACTGCACTGTGTACATGGTGATTCTCCAGCTCAGGTGTGCTAACTGCATATTCTGTTTCTCCTAATTCAATTCCCTGAATGTTGGCCAAGATGGTTTCTGCCACAGGAGCAGATACAGCAGTAACATGCAATCAATCAACTTTGCTTTAAAATCCTGTAATTTTTTTCCTGCAGCTGTTTTGACCAGCTTGTCTACAATTATTAATCAGTCAATAAAAGAAAGGTCTATATTCACTGGAAACAGCACAGGAAGAATAGTCAACATAGAGCCAGGTGGATTAATACATTTTTCCTTTCAAATATGTTGAGATGCCAAATATTGTCACTGTGTCATCCTCTCATTTAAACAAAAAATGTGTAGGAAAATATTTCAGAGATCTTATTTGATGTGGTGATGAAAATACTGAGCAAAGTGATAGAGAATCCTTTGAACATGAGGAAAAATGAGAATTTGTGAAAAGGAGTTTTCATCTTATCTCTGCAGTCAGGGAGAAAAAGGACAACCAAAAGAAGGTAGGAAAGGCCCCAGGTTAAATCAGTTCCGCTTTCAAGGTAAGCATCCATTTTTTTCACACATTCACAGGGAAAACTGCTTACAAATGTGAGTACAAGGTTAAGGAGCAGCATTTGTATCATATTGGGTGTAGCCTTGGAGAAGTAGGTATTTTTCATTCACAAGGCATAATTATCAACCCCAAAGAGAATAAAATTTGCCAAATTTTCACTAACTGATCTTTTTAATAACTTGGAGATTGCATAGAACAACAAATACAGTCAGATTATAGATGGAAATGGAAGCTCTGAATATGTGTATGAATAGGAATGCATGCAATATTTCAATCTGCATCTCATATGGCACAGCTTTAAGTTCTTGGGGCTAGCCTGTAACTTTGAGGTTTGGGACCTGTGTCACACCAGCTGAAGTCCCTTACCTTATTCATGGACATATTCCTGTGTTGCAGAGTCTTCACAGTCCTCAGATAGCTTTATGCATTTAACAGTTTCCCTGAACTCAGAGGGCTTCAGGATGAAAAAATCCACATATTTCTATCAAATGGATTTAGCAGCTCCCCAGAACTACAGATTAAGGCTGTATATTTTAAAGTGTTCTGAGACTAATGATGTAGTCTTCTTTATGTGAGCACTATACATAGCACAGTAACTTTTTATTAGATCTCTATGTAATACTCCAATACTCATATTTATATTGCACATGATAACGTTTCATATTATGCTATGAATATTTAGCATGCATAATGGGCTTCTAAAGGGCTTGATGCAATCTTCCTATAAAACAAAGCAAAACAAAAAGAAAAGACACAGAAGAACAAATTTTGACCAACTGTGTGCTCCATCCAGGAAAACTTCAGCATCTGCTTCATACTTTCTCTGGGGAGTCCTTCTATGCTTAAAATTAAGCAGCATCTTAAATGCTTTACTGGATTAGCTCTCTTGAGCAAAAGCACAAAATCCTACAGTTTGTCACAATATTTCTGATTTAATAAGTCCCTGTGCTTTTGTCAATTGGCATCTCAACATTAATATTTTCTAAGTAGAGTTGTTGCTTGAGTGAATAGAGGTAATAAAAATCTGTAATGTTGCACAAAGGTGATTGATTCTGTCCTTTCACTTGCCAAGATATATTTTCTGAACCAGATTAATAGTGCAAGTTAATTGTAAAGTAGCAGCTGTTATAGTATTTTTGAACAGTTTCTGAACACAATGTTAGAAGGGATTTTAATTCCAAGGCCTTGAAATACTATGCATATCTTTACATTCTCTCTCCTTGTTTTTTCTTCTGTGGTCATTATTTTAATGAACAGGTTTAGCTAACACCTCGCAGGGAAGGTGGGCATTAACAGACCCAATTACTATAATATCCATAGCTAATCAAGAGCTATGAAGTGGCTCAGCAGGGAGTCTAACTCATAGCCCAGGACTGATCTCTGCAGAATTTGTGTGGAAATGAAATTATCAAATTCCTACCAATACAGCTTAAGATATAGTGAATATTTGCTATGCTTTCTCTACTATCTCCCAACCCTCAAACCCTCTCAATTGAGACATTGGTCCAACATAGGAAAAAGATTCCAAAATAACAGTAACTGAGACCAGGAACACAAATCCCCAGAGAAAGAAGGCTTTTTTCCTCCTTGTTGTTTGCATTCTTTCTGTTATTACAAGGTCCAGTACTCCATGATTACTGTGTTGATATATTCTCTAAACAGTAACTGGTAATAGAAATATATTGTGGAGTTGTGTCAACTTTGGTACAGATATTTATATTTTCATGCTCTGATATGTGTGGCATTAAAAAAAAAACCAACTTAAACCAAAATGCTATGAGTTTTACAATTTGAGTCAGAACAAAGAGATAGGTCTAAAAGGATAGTTTAAATACACATTCCTAATTAATTTTGTAAATGTAATTCATTTAAACCAAATCCCAGTGAGCTTAATATTTGCCTAAAGAAAGATTTGGCTAAGAACTTCAGAATCTGACCTTCCTTCATTTTATTTTTACTTTTTCTTCCTTTTTTTTTTTCCCACCATGTAAGCTTACTGATATAAGGGGGAAAGTAACAAATTTGTCACTTCTAAGTCATGTAAATATAGTAAAGATCACAGGCAAAAATAATGTTTCATTTCATTTTACCTCTGAACTACAAGTTTAGGATAACAATTGAAAGCAAAATTTTAGCTGCAGGAAAAGCTTTCTGAACACTTAAAGACGTGAGATAATGTTATGGGACACTTAATTTTAAGAAAGAAAAAAAAAATATTTCTTCAAGATTGAGTTTCCCCTTAAGCTAAATGCAGCAAATTTGTTTTGAGGGCTGCAATGCAGAATGTGTCATGTTCCTTAAGAAGTGAGAAGAAAGAGTTTTCCATGTTGATAGCAGATGACAAGAAAACAAACTATATGATGAGCCAATCCATATTTGGAGTAAGGCAATGTTAGCTGGGATGAAAATATAATTTTAAGCAAAATAAGAGTCCAAGTCCACATCATTGCACTTAATTCAAAATAAAAAGTAGAAACTTGGAAGCAGGGAACAGTTCTGACACAAATACTCCAATATGTTCAACATTTTGGTCAGTCCTAATGCCCTAAGGTGTCTGACCAGACCAAACAGGTACAGCTGTGCATTTGTAGGCTGAACTTCTCAAAAGTAACAAAGAAGTTCCCAAAGCTGTAATTGTTGATTGTCTACTTTGACACATCAAGAAAATACATATGTTGACACTGATTTTTACCCTATAAGAGTACAGGTACACAGTTCTCTATGAACACCTCTTCATGCAAAAAAAGATCTCTCAGAGGTAATGAAAGCACAAAGGTTATCCCTAAGCTGCTGATCCTTTCACTTTGACTGGAAAAGGTGGAAAAAAATGAAAACATAAGTGTCTTATGAAAACATTATTTCAGAATTAGGCCACAGAAAATTATTCCTAAACAAATAATTATTTTCTTTCTCTAGGTAAAAATACTTTTGACATTCTATACATTATATAGAACTTGTTCATCTAGACCTACTGGCTACTACAGTGATTTCAGAGGATGGTTCATGATACCAAATAACAGAAGCAGAAAGAGGCTTCCTCCAAGTAAGTAATTTTTCTATCTACTTTCTAAAGCCATAGACACATCAAAACCAAGCCCTTACTGACCAACTTTATTTGCTTAGTACCACTGCACAAATTTTAAGCCCAGGGTATCTCACCAGTTTATTTCTAAACATACAACTGCTTTTCAATGACTCATCTCTGAACTAAATACCTTTGAAAAGTCAACTACAAGTGTCAAAACAGAGCAAGAAAAGTTCTTCTTATGTTTTGAGCTCTGCCTGATTTCCTTTTTTATAAAATACACTTGGTTATTGATAATATGAAAGAGAGAAATTATTGCTGAAAAGAGTGGATTACTGTCTGGAGCACGCACATGCAGAAAATGTTTTGAAACCATACTGGGAACTGAAGCTTATGCTGTGGAGTCAGGCTAAAATATTAGTCTTGACTGCAGACTTATCAGGTGGCTAAAGGAAAGGAGGAATTGAAAAAAATGTATAATTCAAACTTCAAGCCATTGATATTTTTTTAGGATAAAACAGAAAACAGCAACCATTACAAGCTGAACTGGAGAGAAACTATTAACAATAAGGAGAATTTTGCCATGAAAATTACAAAATAATTTTAGTATTAATGACAAATTATTGAATATATTTATAAAGAATTAATGGCAACCAAGAGATTGTAATTATCCTAACCCATATTCCCAATAGGTTTCATATAACACTTTGAAGAAAAATGTGTTTCTTTTTCATTTTGCATCTTTGAAGAAAATGTGGTTTATTGTTGATATTTTCAGCCCAAACAGACACTTCAACTGTATGAAGCCTAACAAAGGATGAAAACTATTCCAAAGTTGGGTTGCTGATACTTTTAAAAGTACAACTGTTTGACAGAAACTGTGATTTTAGTTTAAAAAAAATTACAAACACATTTCTGACAGTGTAATTTTTCCTGTTGTTAAGAGTGGACAAAAAAGAGGTGATAAAGTTAGAAACCACTCTTTCTTTTGCTCATAGTAGTGAAAATTATGATGAGAAAAAGTACTAGTTTTATATAAACTACAATGATAGTCATGTAATTTCACGCAGAAGAAAATTTTACTTAGATGTTCAAAGACATGAGAAAATCATTCAAAATTATTTCAATCTCCTTGAGTTTTCTTCTCATGACTCCCTTTTTTCTCCCAGTCAATCAGCTCAGCTTCTAATAAAAATGGAGAAACACTCCCTGACTATAGAAAAGTGAGACCAGGTGGTGTTTCAAGTGAAACTGGAGATCAATTTGCAAATTCTTCTAATTGCACATTAGTGCTTCTAAAATGGCACAGCAGGGAACTAAGCACAAACCTCACAGAAACACTATTTTTTCCCCTCAGAAAACCCTACTGTGCTATGCCCTGTGGGGGACCCAATCACCCTGTTTAATTTGGTTTCTTGTCATGTTCCATGGAAGAAAAATTTCAAAAAGTCTGTTCTTGTTTTAAGGTAAGACTAATCAAGTTTATACTTGAGTTCTAGAAGATTGTGTTTTCCTTGATTTACATCTTCAATCCTTCCTAGAAATTACTCTAAACACCTTCAAACACATGTCTGACCTTTCAGAGCATAATTCCAACTATAACATGTTTGGAGGTATTCATCTAGAGGAATTTAAATCAGGTAAAAGTCCCTCTGTACACCAATGCAATGACCAGTAAAGCCTTAAAGGGTTATTTGTGATGAATATGGTTTCAAACAAGGTGATGTTTCAATGGGTATGGCTGGAAGAACAGTCTGTTTAGAGTCTCAGTGTAAATGAGGTGTTGCTGGAATACCAGCTCATGGATATATCTACCTGACTGAATTTTTACCCCATATGGTGGATGCTCATTTAGACATTGGGAGTCTTTTCTGTCTGAAATGCAAATGTTTACAATATATTTGGATGTGACACACAAGAGGCAGCAATAACTGAAGACATTCCATAGACATACCTTCCTCTAAATAAAAAAAAGGATAAAGCAATGAGAAAACCTTGAAGAATACACAAGCAATCCAACAACTGGAGGAGAAAGAGCACTTCTCAAGGTTAGTCAGAGTAATGGTCTGGCAAAGAAAATCTCTGTCACCAAAATAAGGGGACAGTCTGCTCCTTGCCAGCCTCTGGCTGGTACTTTAAAGGGTAAAGCAATAAACAGCACACAAACTGACAGGGTCAGAGGACAAGGAAGTCATATTTATGTGTTTGGGTTTATCAGCCTTGAAGACTCTGCAGCAAAGTAATTTTGCTTTAACTTTCTTGTGAGTAACACAACACAGTTTGGCTCAGCTCTCAAAACTACCCTAGAGAAACCGTGCACAAATGATTAGTGAGCACACAAAACCTGGAATAAAAGTAGGTGCAAGCATATGTCATGCAAACAGTCATCTCTGTTTCCAAGAAATACCAGCCTTCATTTGATAATTTTCCTGCTTTGTCCTCATATAAGACACTTTTATGTCTTTACTTCTCTCATGACTGGCCCAGCTGTGCTGGCTGATGTAGGTGAAAATGAAGCCACACTGTGAAGCTGATCAGTGAGTGACTACCAGTCATACAAGGGTCATATACTCCTGTATGCTCTAAAAAATAAAAATTAAAAAAAAAGGCCACAAAAATCTTTAGGAAATATAAGTTTTATTACCTTATTGGTCAATAAAACTGCAATGTCCACAAGATCTCCAAACTGCATTGCATAAGGACTCACAAAAGGCTGAAATAGATACCTAAAAGCTGCAAGCCATACTTGGGAAACAATTTTTTATGCTTCTCCGCATGAGTTCTTTTTTCCTTGAAAGTGCACTGAATCACATAGTGTGAATACATGTTGCAAACATAAGATGAAAAACACAAATAGTAATAATTTGCCCAGCAAAAGTGGCCAATAATATGACTATTTTCTTTTTTCTACCAATCTTTTCTGGCAAAAATATACAGAACTGGCTAAGTACCTCCTCTTTGTCAGGTCAAAGTCTGGATGTCCTAAGCCATTTTTATATTTTTGACACCTTACCTTTCATTCTGTTTGTGGTAGGGTGACCCTGATATTAAATGGCTACTCAACCATTAATGCTGTTTAAGATATACAGTGGCTCATACACATCTCATTAGGTTTAGAACTGAGATAGTGACCATTTGAGTAGGAGAGACAAAAAGATTTTAGTGTCCTCTGAACCTGATAACGGCCTTAAGGAGTACTTTATGGTTTACAGCCACAGACTCAGGAAATAGAGTGGCCACCTTTACCATTAAGAGTCAAAAGGATTTAGTACCTTATGCCCTCAATATACTTTTCAAAATTACTACAAAGTTCCAACCTTCTGGCTCTCAGCCACTAACACAAACCTACTAATTTGCCTCTGTCCATTTTATTGTAATTGTATCTTACAGCTTGCACATGACATGAGTCCTCTTATTCAACTGTGATAAATATGAAACATAACTTGGACCAGACATTTCCTTTCTTGTCCCACCAAAAGGCCAGTGAGTGACACAGGAGAGCTGCTTGCCAGCCTCTTGCCAGATGAATCCTCATCCAGACTGACTATCTGGCCAGTGATTTTCCTGAATGCAAGCCAATGCCAAGTAGCACCACTGCAACTTTTAAATAGATTAAACATATAAATGGTTTATATTAAAGGCACAAAACCCAAACAATGGATAGGTCATAGGCAAAGGTATCACAGCCTCCCTCTGCACTGTTTCACCACAGAAGGCATGCCATGATGCACAGTAGATAGCACTAGGTCCTCCTCTATGACTGCCTCTAATACAGCCCCTGACATTCAAAAACACTACACTCACTAAAACTGTGCTACATATAATTTTCCAGTTCTTCTGGTGGGTGGATATTGGTCTCCATGTCTCAACATCTGTCACTGGTACTATGGTCATGTCGATGGCTGAGACACCTTCTCAGGAAAATGATGCTATTTCTCATTTAGATGTTAAAACCTTCCTTATCATTTCTCCCCTAAAGGAGTTTTGACTATATCTGCAGAATGCTTTGAGGATGTTGTTCCCCCTGTCCAGTAGACATCTCCTGTGGAAGTTGACTTGCCTGAACCCAGTGCAGGAGAAGAGGGAGGACTGCAGATAGCAGACAGGCTTTCCAGAGTGAACAGCAGCAGAAGCTGAAGTGCAGCAGATGAGATGGGTGTGGTTCAATGTAAGCAGCATTGGATGACAAGCAGCACTGGAAGCAGCCACCAAAATGGTGCTCCTCAAACCTTTATTGTGTTTTTTACATTTTATTTCCTGTCTTTAATATTTGCTTGGGGAATTATGTCCTTCTAGTGTTGAAACAATTAGCAGCTTAATGCCAATTTATTTAACCACGATTTCACTCTGGTGTTCATCCAATACATCTATCTTTTTCTCATTACAGATATTAATTTAACCTGCACGTGGAACCCAGTCTGTGCACAAAACCTTTAATCACCCTCATTACTCCTCAGAAAGCACAGACATTTACAATTCACCTTTTGTTATGGTTATGAATAGAACAACCTTCCTTTCAGTCATTTCATTATGTGCTTCTTTACCAAACCTGAGAAAAACACAAAACTGATTTTGGTTCTGCAAAGTTGCAAATGGCACTAATGGTATGAAGAAAAATTTCACCACTTCTTGATATTTCATTTCAGGGCTGGTATTGCCTGACCCTAGAGTGGACTTACCTGACACAAAGACGCCCTTGAGCTTTTGCTGGTCTTTACCCAGCACAGAATTCCCAGCAAATCTTGAATTCTCCATAGTGATATCAGACTTCTTTTGTCAGAGTCATCCTTTAGAATTTTAGTGTTAACAAAGTGATGTGAAAGACCATAACAGACAGTCTGAATTATAGCTAAGATAATAACAAGGTAGCTGCAAATGAGGCACCTATAATTTCCTGGGGTTTGTTGTTACCTTTCTTTGATATTCATATCCATTTCATGTCCATTTTTTTCCAAGTTGCTGGCCTTTCACCAGTATCCAGTGCCTTGGATTTTTTTGCTGTTTTTAGTGGGTTTCAGCATCACCTCAACTACATGTGCAGCATTGTAGTTATCATTAAATTAACTTCCCCTTTACTTCCACCTCACTAGATAAGGAATTCTGTACCAGAAGTAAAAGTGGCCCGTCCAAACTGAAGAAATGGAGAGTCTCATTTGGTAGAGGATTAAAATTATGCCTCATTAACAACAAACCAGAACACAGCCATGCAATCTGATTAACAGATTTTTATTTATTCTGTAGCCTTCACTATTTTTTTTCTCCTTTGCATTCACTAATAACATGCCTCCAATTTTCTGCTAATGAATTAGACTTCAGCTGTACAGCATTAAGCTTTTCTTCATCTTGTTCCACTGGATACATTGTTTGCTTGAAATAAACCCTTTACAAGTGAATGAATATTAGCCCTAAGCCTATAGTTATGAATGAAAGCTTGTTTGTGATAGCAAATTGAAGTACAGATAGACCTTTGATGTCATTACCAAATATTTTGTATTAAGTGCAAAGCAAAGATGCAATGTTAACTAACACAGAATATTACACCAGGGGAGGAGGAAAAAAACTGTTTATTTTGATTAGGATTCTTAGATAGTTCCAACAATATTTTTCCTTAAGGAAAACTGACTTCATTAAAATACACGTGTACTTTTTCACCTCGCATACATTTCAGATAACCTCTTTCTAAAATAACAGCTACAAATTGGCTCATTCGTGATACAAGAAGTTTGCTTCACCCTGATTATTTATTGTCCAGTGGCAAAAATAAATAAATCTTTAATTAGTATTTTGATCTCATTTGCCTCCAACTACAAAATATCATTTTTTGCTTTTTACCAAGAAAGTGGGTGTAATCAGACCTTTATCTTCAGTAGCTGTTAGATGTTCTACTGCATGAAAATGTGATTTTGTCCATAGTGTAGACTGGCCATATCTTCTGTAAGCCATGTATTGCAGATGGGTTTCTCAATTAAAAATACCCAACAAAACAGAAAAAAAAAAAACCAACAAAAAAAACCCCGAAGAACCCTACCATGGAAGTTTTCAAGATGAAATTTTTGACTAACAAATATTTTGTTTCCACATGCACAGTCATACCTATATTAGAGAAGCACGAGATAGGAGGTTGCCAAAGTAAAAACTACATTAATAAAACAAGCAAAGAACACTTGCTAAATATCTCACAAATCCTTAAACTGCTTTCTGCAGCATCCAGTAGCAGTTATAGGACTGCATTTTCTACTTCTCAAGTGAAAGTTTAGGGAGAAGAGTAACAATGCTCTTTTTGAACTCACTTGCACTTGCCAGAGAGTGTGTCCTCCTCATCCAGGCAAGATCATCAGGCACAACTTCTTTGGCTCACCAGTTGCATACTCTTGTACTCTTATTAGTGTGCCTTGAGTCATTGAATTTTTCACACATCACAAGCAGTAGAACCATTTCTGATAGAATTTTCTCTGATGAGCTCAGAAAAGGCCTCTATTCACCTTCTTTGTTGGAAGTATGAGACACTTTGCAGGTGAACACTGTCAGGAGTGTTCTTTTATTTAAGGGGAAGACTTTCCATTCATTTTCTGGTTCTGTTACTGAGATGTGACATACAGTTTTGAATTTCAGCTTGATTTCAGTCCTTTTTTAAAGATCGGTGTTCAGCAAAAGCACAGTGGCCTCAAGAAATTTACATCCAACTTCTGAGTGTTTAGGGAGTGGCAATGAATAGTAATAGTAAAAATAAGTAATGAACACACACACACACACACATGTGTATGTATATATATATATATATATATGTGTGTGTGTGTATATATATATATATATGTATAAATAGACTGGATATACATATCTTATGTATATAAACCCCTCCTGATCCATAGCTGTTCTCAGGGCACACAACCAACCAATGCCCACACAAATGTCTGGTGTGTATCTGGTGGATTTTCGGACACACATCCCCCAAGATTTATACAATTATAATGGCTAAAGTTGCAATTCAGTATCTGTTCTTGGAAGCATGTCATTAGACAATGTAGACAGAAAACTGAGGCCATAAAACAAATCTAGTACTCAAGAATTATAATCCACTCTACACTCGACAGCCAAAGAAACTGGACTGACATATTACTAGAAGAGATCTTTTCATCTGCTACTCTTAGTCCTCAGTGACTTCTTTACAATAAAAAATTGATGGCATTTTTTTAACAGTCAATATAAAGAGAGTTTGTTGTGCTTCACAGAAATGTCCCCCAGAGAACAAATCTTTTATCCTATTATTTACTATTTCTATATACACTGAAACAATTTAAAGTTAGAAAGATTTCTAATGTGGTGGAGGCTGGAATACAGAGGTGAAAGCCTTTCCATCACTTGGAAAGGGTTCTGAAGTATCAGCCAACCAGCACCTACTTGCCCAAACGCACTGCAGTCCTGATGGATGGATAGCTTAATGCTGCTATGGTACCCTGCTGATCAATTTATCACACCAGCTATTTCTCCACCATGATCCCCTAAAGGAAAAGAAGGGACTAGAGAGAACAGAGCCAGGGACATAAAAAGAAGTAAAACAAAAATAATCTCCATCAAACTAGTAGGAATTTCCCAGTGGCACCAGCATCTGACAGGGCCTTTGCACGATATAATGATGGAGCCTGTGGTAAGTGGTGTGTCATCCTATGGCTCCTACAGTAAAACTGCAGGGCAGGGGTGTCAGAATGGCAGCTGGCCACAAAAACTTAGAAACTACATTTCATTTATATGGAATTTTTGACTAAAAGAGGCAAAATGAGTTGTTTCAATTAGTAGCATAGTATCATTTTTTGTTGCTTTTTAAGCAATTCTCTTCTTGTGAGTGCAGATCTCCTGGCAAAGTTAAGGACACTGTTGATGTGTGGATTTTATTCTCCTGCTGTATCACACGCTTAAAACTTCCAATACTGATCTTTAATAAATACAAGAAAGTGAAGATGGTAAGCTTCTTTTTTCAAAAAAGAAAGCATTTGTTACCCTGTTTGTTCGTGATGAAAGTACCGATAATGAAATTTGGAGTTCAAAAGGCCTTGAAACTTGTTCAATGTATAAAGAAGGAACACTCAGAAAAAGTTTGGTTATCTTTTCCACATAGCACTGTGGCAGTGTCCCTCACAGAGTGCTTGCTCTGTGTGCTCAGACTAGCCAGCCATCGCTGGCATGAGGAGGGACACTCCTCCCAATCTTGGCAATCCAGGGAGCAGCTAAGGGATTTCTCCCTTGTCACAAGAGACTGTGTGACGCCGGCAGAGGAAGGAGTCAGGCTCAACTGGAGGGTAAAAGTCCAAGATTTTATTTCACCCCACAGTGACTCCAAGCCTCAGGGGTGCTGCTCCAAAAAAGCCCTGAGGCAGGGG